>NC_090440.1:602862209-603510334 GCF_031143425.1 Pleurodeles waltl | reverse complement strand
TATGTTATAGTATTATTTAGGCATTCATAGGGAGCAATTGCATATTAAATGTTTCCAATTACGATGATGGTGATCCTATGTTAATTTGCTATTCTAGCCCACTGGGGCGTCTGTACAGTTGGCAAATATCTTTTAGTCTTTTTTTGCATTTACTAGATTGAGTGGCTTTCTACTGACAAGATGGGAATTTCCACTTTGAGGACACTTCTGAGCTTTTTCAGCCCATTGGATCTTGGTAACTAAATTGGTTATGTATATCCCATGATTATATTGTTTGCTAAACAAAAATATTATGTATTTGCAAACAGCTACCATCATTATTTTGGAACTTTGAGGGAATGTTTCCCAATTTAAAGCAACATATTTAGAGCCCTTTTGCCTAATAGCAACCCTCTAGGGTTTTATGTTTGTGCATGATTTGCATTCATACACGTTTCACCGTATGTTATAGAGAAAATCACAGATTGTCTATATCAATGGTTCCCAACCTGTGGTCCAGAGACTCCTGGGGGTCTGCAAGGCTTCCTCAGGAAGTCAGTGACTGCTTAGAACATTAACTAATATTAACAGATTGATAAAGTGTATACAAATAAAGTGGCTAAATGCACAATTGAAAATTGTAAAATGTACTATGAATGTCAAGGAATTTGAAATTAGAGGCTAAAAATTAAATTAGTATCTTCAGATTGATTCGTGGGAGCAGTTCAGGTGCATCAAAATGAATATAGTATGAGCAATGTGTGGCTTTAACTGAATTTAGAAAAGCTCCAACCTTCCTATTATTTTTTTTTTTATTTTTTATTTAATTTGTTTGCAAATTTAATAAAACATGTTAACATTTGTGCTTTGTGTTTTTGATGGAATTCTTGTTTCTGTTTTTTTTGTACATTGTTTTGCAGTTCAAATCATCGACAATTTCCCAATAATGTTTCAGTGGGGGTCCCCGGATTCCAGTAATGATAAAGTGGGGGTCCACAGAAGTCAAAAGGTTGGGAACCACTGGTCTATATGAATTGTGTTTTGTACAAAGTCACTTTGTAAAATAGAATTAAAATGGAATAATGTACGGGTTTTTTCAAGTAGAATTACAACAGCTGAAGCCATCACATTACGTTGTGAAACATTGCAGGGTTTTTCGTGAAGCAACTCAAATATTTATATTGTTTTCGCTTCATTAATTTACAATTTTAAAATATTTCTGTTGTTCTCCAATATCTTGTTACTTGTATTATCGAGATACTACGATATTGTTTTGTGAGTAGAAAACTTTGTCAAATTGCTGCCCATATTTGATCCAAGTTACAGTGCCAAGTATTGATCAGACCATTTTTTCTATCTCTGCACAGCTTGTATAATGGCTAAAAATTTAATTTAGGTGTTAACTCCTCGACCCGTGACCAAGGAGTTCTCGGTCTCCGAAATGCATTGTGAGGTTTACATGTTGTCTGTTAAAGGAGTCATTTTCTACCTTCAAGAATCGCAGAGTGTTTGTTTTTCACATAAAGTAAGCTTTGGATCATATATTTTCAGGCTCACACCCCTATCGTGGTTCATCGTAGCCAGTGGATTTCTGTGGACTTTGCGATTTAGGCATACATACAGCTCGCAGTCCTCTTTGGCTGGAGCTCTGTGGCTATGGTGCGCATACGGGTGAAGCGCCTGTTACTCATTAAACTCCCCTTCAAAATTGAAGATGCACACTCCAGCATGTTCATGGAAAAAAAGACAATCCAGCGGTCTCTGTGAAAGTAGTTCATTGTAAATCCAGTGCAATTACTTACAAAACCCAATGCGTTTTGGCACAGAACACGCCTTGATCATGGGTTGAAAACACAAATTTAATATGTATATATATATATTAATTACCTACTGGCGGTTGGCAGTAGGTAGCTTTGGTTACGTCTGCTTTTCCATAGACAGAGCATTTTTTAGTTTGCTAATAACTATGGCCCAGTTTGACAAATCTTCAGTAAGCTTTCCAAAATAAACGTTCACCCACATCAATTCCGTGGGGGGGCTGAGAAAAAAGAGGGGTCCTAAAACCTAAAATCCCCATGTATTTTCCATAGACTTCTCTAGACATGGCTACAGCAAAAACTGCTGAGTGGAATTACACCACATTTGGCAGGAAGCTAGATCTTGGTCTCTGCAGATTGTGCTTTTTGTGATTTGGTGTAAATCCATTCAGTAGTTTGTGCGAAAGTATAGGTAAAAAATAACTGTATATTTGGACGAGTTGTCCCGCAGGAGTCCCGTAAGACAGCAAATTTAAAAATGGAGGCATTTGACTGGTCGATAGGCCCATTTTTCCCATGAGCCTTCACGCTCTCGCGGCAGCAAGAGGATTCTTCGAGCTCCGCAAAATGGTGGCCATTACTGTTTACTGTGAAAAATTCAAGTAAATTAAGTTAAAAAAAACTATATAAGAGAGAAGCCGAAAGGCATGCTATCCACCTAGATTTAGAAAGGAGGTGTCTAACGGATAACTACTGGGGTAAAAAATAAATGTATATTGTTTATTAACTAATTTTTTTATCTTGTGGGGAGCTCACAGTATGAGGAATAGTTAAAAGGGGTAGTTAAGTTTTAAATACACTCCATTAGTGGGAATACATATTGTGGTCATTGTTTTTGAAAGAAAGTGTGTAAGAGATGAATCATGTGATGAGTAGATAGATAATTCCTATTTTCCAAAAATCTTACGGTCTTGTGAAACTCTTGTGGGATTATGAATAGTAAATAGAAGTAGGTGATCTTCGAATATACTGTAGTATGCAGACTTGCTACTGTAGGAAGGAGTATTACTGGAGATGGTGTTTGTCAGACTGTACTATTTACATCTGTTGGCTTTGAAAGAGTTGTGAGTTGGTTATAGTCTCTTCCCACACCCTACTATGCACATCCACAATCAAACAAAGGGGTGTTAGCAGAAAGGACAGTCCCTGGACAGAGCATACGATGCACACCTATCAACCAAAAGATGGGTATCAAGAGAGAGGCCACCCTCTCTCCACATATCCTACTATATACACCTATCATCTGAGACAGAGTTGTGATAGAAGAGGCCAGTCCATATACTCAGCCCAATACGCACACCTGTCATCCATAAATGCCAACAGTTTAGTAGAGAAAAGTGGGAGATTTTACCAAAATAATCAGGAGAATGTATTTCGTCCATTGACTTCTATTGAAGCAGAGGCAATTTCAGGCGGAAGACAGACAAAATAAAGCAAGTTTTGAATTCACAATTCAGGAGTCTCCTGACTGAATTGCGTCTACTGGCATGCATGGTCATCGATAGAGAGGCCTGACAGGAGAGGCTAATCCATGTATATACCCTACTAACCACGCCCGTCAACTGAGACAGAGGTCTCACTGAAGAGGCCAGTCTTTCTCCATACAGCTTACTACATACACCCGTCATCTGAGAGAGAGGCCTGAAAATAGCGGGTAGCCCATGTACACACCCTACTATGGATAGCCATCATCTAAGACTGTGGTCTGATAGCAAAGACCAGTCCATGTACACGCTCTAATACGTACACCTGGCATCTGAGAGAGAAGACTTAATGGAGAGGCAGTTTCTCCCCATACATTCTACTACGCATACCTGCCATCTGCGAGAGAGGTCTTGAAAAAGAGGGCAGTTCATGAACACATATTAATACGCACAACTGTTATCTGAGAAAGAGGTGTGGAAAGAGAAGGCAGTACATGCAGACACCATACTACACAAATTTTTCATGTAATAGAGAGGTCTGAGGGAAAAAGCCAGTCTCTCCCCACACCCTGATAAACACACCCATCATCCAAGAGTTGAGTCTCACTGGATAAGCCATTTCCTTCTTAGATACTACTGCATACACGTGTCATCTGAGACAAAGGTCTGTGTGGAGAGGCCAGTCTCTCCTCGCACACTACTAGACACACCTCTCATGTAACAGATATGTGTCAGTGGAGAGGATACACCATCCTACATCCTATTATTTCCCTACAGTTCTGATGTGGTTCCTCAAGACTTTCACGAGAGTAGCTCACAAGCTCCAGGGAGTGAAGTTTGCTGCATGAACACGTGTGATCTCGTGAGAGTCTTGCAAGACCTGAGGGGAAATTACTGATACTACCATGAGGCACTTTACGATCCTGTGCACCTCTTGCAAGACCCGCATGGAAAATTACTGGGCTTGCCATGAGGTTTCTTTATGATTCCACAGGAGTCTTGCGAGATTCTTTGGGGGAAACAAAAAAAGAAGGGCAGAGGCTCAACCAATAGTTATCATTCTTATTGGATGATTAAAGAACTGCTATGATGTGATTGGGTGCAGAACAAGGGATAGCCCAGATTGATCATGGCGATTTGGAGGTGAAGAAAGCCTGATGGAGTTGTGCTCAGCAGAAGGTACTGAATTTGTAACTGAGACAAACTGGTGTCTTCAGCTGTATATCTGAAACTGCTCTAATTTCAGGCAATTAGAAATATACTTTATGGACTTGGTTGAGAAGTGTCAGTAAGTGCACTTCTGTTGGTAACTTTCTTCTATACAAGGTTTAGTGAGTCAAAAGCTATTTGTAGAGGTGCATGTTTATTACTATAGATTTTGAGAGATAGACTTTAGAATGTGGTAAAATGCCACCAAGTATTGGATGCTGCGTTGAAAAATGAAATGTCCAATCTATATATAGTTGTAAGTAAAAGAGGCAGTGTTTCTAAAATGATAAAACAAAGCATCTGTAATCTGTTAATACAAGGCCTGCGGATTTATCTTACTGTGCACATATTGTACCCCTATGAGATGTTTGTGTGGAGATATTGTCATTTCTAGAGTAAAACACTGTGCTCACTCTTAGGAAAGGTGTGTAAAAAGGAACGTGTTACTTTACAAATGGTTATGGAGCCATGTTTGAAGGTATGTTATAACAATTGTGGATACAAAATGCAGTGTTTGCTGCTGTGGATTTTTTAACAGAAAGAAGCAAAGTTAGTGGTGCACTTCATATTAATAAGTGATTGTGGGTGAAAAATGTAGAAATCTTCAGAGAATGTTGTGATATATCATTGTTAGCAATTACTAATCAGTACGTAGCTTTACATTTTTGATCATTTCATCTTTTTCAGAGAGAAAATGAAAACAGAAGCTATGAAAAACAGAAGACCTGTGTTACACAATATATGTAGGACTAAAACAAAAATTGTTTACTTTGGAAGAAACTTGGAACAATAACTGTGTGGAAAGACAGGAAAAACATGTAATTGCAAAAGTGATGTTGTTCCTACTGTACAGCGACATTTGCACCCTTGGAGAAGCTTGTTCTGTGTAGCTCTGCTTGTTTTTGATGGCAAAATGATCTGCTTACCTAAAGAGCAAAAAGTGCTTTATTTATATGAGGAGTGTTGTTATCTGCTTGAGCATTGAGTACCTGGACAGGCACAGCACCAGGTTCAAAAGATTTAGAAGCTCCTGAGTAGTTCTCAAGCTCTGCAGAACGACTAACTCAGCCCAAGCAAGGAGCTGAGCGTGTATAGCCCTCAAATGTAGCTACATTCCTGTGGTGCTCATGCTGTATTGCTTGTTCCTCCATGCCTCTGCTGAACTTTTGTTTGCATATTTTGCATATTACATATTTAGCAGATACTTTTTTTCCCACCTGGCCTAATTTCAGAAAAATGCCACACCAAGGACTACTTGGCAGGCTGAGGTGGCCGAGTTGGGGAAACAATACTAGGCGATTCTTCTGAATCTGATGATGATATTCTGGTGGCAGAAAACCAGCAAAGATAAATAATGATTGGTAAAATTTGTTGTTTTTGTAGTTGTTGTAGTTTATTAATGTTGTTATTATTCGTTATGTTGGTATGTTGTGTTTTTACATAAAATATTTGAAGTTACTACTGACTTCTTTCCTTAATAACTTTTAAAGATTTGGAAATTACTACAGGCTTCTAATGTTGACTTAAAGTGGCAGTCCACTCTTCAAGAACTGTATTTGTTCTGCTGCATGTATATATATGTTTAAGGTACTATAGAGAGATTAGTGCTTCTTCCTACTGTAGAATAAAGATTTTTTATACAAAAGGCAGGTTTTAGTAGAGAGGCGAGTGCATTCTCATAGTGTACTATGAACCTCTGTCTACTGGTGGAGAGGGGAGTTTTTTTACACATCTTAGTATATAGGCTTGGCACTCTGGAGAGAGGTTTCAGTTCCTACATTCAAAT
The DNA here is from genome assembly GCF_031143425.1 of Pleurodeles waltl. NCBI lineage: Eukaryota > Metazoa > Chordata > Amphibia > Caudata > Salamandridae > Pleurodeles > Pleurodeles waltl. The sequence goes on along the minus strand of NC_090440.1, from coordinate 603,504,119 downwards.
GTGCACACTGGTTGTGCAAGATACAGATGTCAACAGAGAGGATTCTCCTTTTTACACTCTACTATTGACATTCATTATCACGAAGAGAGGTATGAGCAGAGACACCAGTCTCTACACACATCGTATTTTGCACATGTGTTACTCTGGGGAGATGTGTCAGCTGAAAGGATAGTGTGTTTTGATATCATAGTCTCTATTTAGTTGTTATGTAAGATATACTTATGAGCATATAGATACTTTCAATGTGATACTTTAATTGTACTTCTTTCATAATGGGGAGAGGTGTGACCATAAAGGTAAGCCACTTTTTACACCCTAATTTGCACAAGCATTATTCAAGGGACACATCACAGGAGAGAGGCCAGTCTCTCTATACACTATACTATGCAGAGTTATCATGCAAGAGACCTATCTCAGGAAACAGGGCTGTTTCTTCCCACAACCTATTATGCATACCTGTCAGCATGAGAAGAGGTATGAGTAGAGAGATACATTTCTCTCAAACCCTACTAAGAGATACCTATTACGCTGGTAAGTAGTGTCAACAGAGAGATGACGTCCTTCCCAGACAGCACTACATATCGCTGTTGATCTAAGCAGAGGTATGCGAACAGATGCCACTGGTTCGCTACACTGTGCTGTATATTCAAGTTGTCCTGGAGATAGGTGTCAGTGCAGAAGACAAGGTTTCCCTACATACTCCTGTATATATCTGTCATGCTGTGGAGAGCTGTGAGTGAGCAGGCAAATGCATTATCGCACACTAATTAATATGATTATTTCCCTGCGGAGAGGTGAGGCTGGTACTTGTTATACTTAGTATGGAATAGAGAAGTAATACGTGTGAGGTGAGCACCATCCCAACCCTACTGTGCAGAATGCTGAGCCTGGCAAAGATGTGAATGGAGAGACAGTATCGCTCTACACCCTACTCTACACACTAGTTAACTTCATGCAAGGTCTTAGTGGAAAAGTCAGTCCATTCCCCATAGTCTAGTAGTGGGGATTATAAGGGATAACTATTGTAATGAATGAAAATGTAAACTTTTCCTCAAAAATGTTTTTATGACCTCACAAGAGTCTCGCTGGATCGCAGGAACTATATGTATTGTATTGTATTGAAATAGTATTTATATAGCGCTTACTACCCCTGACGAGACTTCGAAGCGCTTTTCGGTGAGTAGCACGCTACTCCGGAACCCAAAAGGAATTAGTGGTGGATTAGTATAGGGAAATATGAGTACAGTTTTAGTATTATTATGAGTTCATTTGATCTGCGGATATGTGAGTTTGTTAGTTGGACTGACTGGAGTAATAGAGGGGTGGAGGAGGGAAGAATCCAATAGTGTTAATTGGGAGTTTATGGTAATAGGATTTAGGCTTGGTGGAAGTGAAGTGAAAATCTGGTGCATGTAAATTATACCTACTACAACAGGATATGTTAAGTGAAAATGCAAATTTGAGTATAAAAGTACAGTCTCACAAGACACTCACGAATGCAAACACTGCCCCCTCGCAGTGGGCACAGAAAAATGTGCGCCTCACTCTCACAAGAGGCTCGCGAGAATCACCCATGCTATTTATGAGAGCATTATGGCTCTTGCAAATGTCTTGCGAGAGTGATGAAGAAGGAAAAAAGGGGGGGGCATTGTACAAACAACATATATAATGAAAGTATAGGGCAGCTCTGGAAAGAGTAACATTTTGAACAACTGCATTTTTTCTGTTTTTTAACTTTTTTTAATCTAGAAAGGATTAGAACAAAAACATAAAACCAGGACTGAAAAAAACAACAACATCTTCTTCAAAACAAAGAGGAGAAAAATGTAGACAAAAGGTTAAAAAAAAAAAACACTATTGCTTAGGTAGGCATTTATTGTTCTTGACAAGCATGCTCGTATGGGAGGAAAAATTGATCTCCTTGCGTAGGCAGCAAAAAAGGGATTTGTTCAGATATGCCGGGTTGTTATCTGCTTGAGTGGTGAGTACCTGGCAGTGCCACCAGATTGAAAATATGTGGACACCCCAGAGAATTAATCAAGCTCTGCAGTACTGGTTGGCGTCCAGGGTGCATAGCTCTCAAATGTTGCGACATCCCAGTGGTTCTCATTGAATGTTGCTTGTTCCGGCTGTCCTTGCTGAACTCTTTTTTGCGTATGTTACAAATTACATATTTGACAGACACGTTCTTCCCACCAGGGTGTAAATTGACTGACAACTAGAGACTTCATATATAACACCAGGCCTCATCTGAAAAGTTGCCAGACCAAGGACTCACTGGTTGGCTGAGGTGGCTGACTTGCAGGAACAGGAGTAGGGTGTCTTCTGAAAGATGATGACATTCTGCTCACAGAAAATCAGCAAAGTCAGAGAGGTAGTGTAGGAGGCTGGACTGGCTTGTAGTGAGTACCAAGGGGTACTTGCACCTTGCACCAGGCCCAGTTATCCCTTATTAGTGTATAGGGTGTCTAGCAGCTTAGGCTGATAGATAATGGTAGCTTAGCAGAGCAGCTTAGGCTGAACTAGGAGACGTGTGAAGCTACTACAGTACCACTTAGTGTCACATGCACAATATCATAAGAAAACACAATACACAGGTATACTAAAAATAAAGGTACTTTATTTTTATGACAATATGCCAAAGTATCTTAGAGTGTACCCTCAGTGAGAGGATAGGAAATATACACAAGATATATATACACAATAGCAAAAATATGCAGTATAGTCTTAGACAACAGTGCAAACAATGTATAGTTACAATAGGATGCAATGGGGAAACATAGGGATAGGGGCAACACAAACCATATACTCCAGAAGTGGAATGCGAACCACGAATGGACCCCAAACCTATGTGACCTTGTAGAGGGTCGCTGGGACTATTAGAAAATAGTGAGAGTTAGAAAAATAACCCTCCCCAAGACCCTGAAAAGTGAGGGCAAAGTGCACTAAAGTTCCCCTAAGGACAAAATAGTCGTGTTAGAGGGAGAATGCAAGGAAAACACAAATCAGCAATGCAACAACGATGGATTCCTGTCTGAAGGTACCTGTGGAACAAGGGGACCAAGTCCAAAAGTCACAAGCAGCTCGGAGATGGGCAGATGCCCAAGAAATGCCAGCGGTTGGTGCAAAGAAGCTCTTACTAGGCTGAAGAACTGTGAATACTGCAGGAACGACAAGGGCTAGAGACTTCCCCTTTGGAGGATGGATCCCCCACGCCTTGGAGAGTCGTGCAGAAGTGTTTTCCCGCCGGATGGACGCCAACAAGCCTTGCTACACGCAAATCGTGCGTTTGGCGTTTTTGGACGCTGCTGGGGCCCAGGAGGGACCAGAAGGTCGCAAATTGGACCTGCAGAGAGAGGGGACGTCGGTCAAGACAAAGAGCCCTCACTGAAGCAGGTAGCACCCGGAGAAGTGCCAGAAACAGGCACTACGAGGATGCGTGAAACGGTGCTCGCCGAAGTTGCACAAAGGAGTCCCACGTCGCCGGAGACCAACTTAGAAAGTCGTGCAATGCAGGTTAGAGTGCCGTGGACCCAGGCTTGGCTGTGCACACAGGATTTCCGCCGGAAGTGCACAGGGGCCGGAGAAGCTTGCAAAGTCGCGGTTCCCAGCAATGCAGCCCAGCGAGGTGAGGCAAGGACTTACCTCCACCAAACTTGGGCTGAAGAGTCACTGGACTGTGGGGGTCACTTGGACGGTGTCGCTGGATTCGAGGGACCTCGCTCGTCGTGCTGAGAGGAGACCCAAGGGACCGGAGATGCAGCTTTTTGGTGCCTGCGGTTGCAGGGGGAAGATTCCGTCGACCCACGGGAGATTTCTTCGGAGCTTCTGGTGCAGAGAGGAGGCAGACTACCCCCACAGCATGCACAAGCAGGAAAACAGTCGAGAAGGCGGCAGGATCAGCGTTACAGAGTTGCAGTAGTCGTCTTTGCTACTATGTTGCAGGTTTGCAGGCTTCCAGCGCGGTCAGCGGTCGATTCCTTATCAGAAGGTGAAGAGGGAGATGCAGAGGAACTCGGCTGAGCTCATGCATTCGTTATCTAAAGTTTCCCCAGAGACAGAGACCCTAAATAGCCAGAAAAGAGGGTTTGGCTACCTAGGAGAGAGGAAAGGCTACTAACACCTGAAGGAGCCTATCAGCAGGAGTCTCTGACGTCACCTGGTGGCACTGGCCACTCAGAGCAGTCCAGTGTGCCAGCAGCACCTCTGTTTCCAAGATGGCAGAGGTCTGGAGCACACTGGAGGAGCTCTGGACACCTCCCAGGGGAGGTGCAGGTCAGGGGAGTGGTCACTCCCCTTTCCTTTGTCCAGTTTCGCGCCAGAGCAGGGGCTAAGGGGTCCCTGAACCGGTGTAGACTGGCTTATGCAGAATTGGGCACCTCTGTGCCCAACAAAGCATTTCCAGAGGCTGGGGGAGGCTACTCCTCCCCTGCCTTCACACCATTTTCCAAAGGGAGAGGGTGTCACACCCTCTCTCAGAGGAAGTTCTTTGTTCTGCCATCCTGGGCCAGGCCTGGCTGGACCCCAGGAGGGCAGATGCCTGTCTGAGGGGTTGGCAGCAGCAGCAGCTGCAGTGAAACCCCAGGAAGGGCAGTTTGGCAGTACCAGGGTCTGTGCTACAGACCACTGGGATCATGGAATTGTACCAACAATGCCAGGATGGCATAGAGGGGGCAATTCCATGATCATAGACATGTTACATGGCCATATTCGGAGTTACCATGGTGAAGCTACATATAGGTAGTGACCTATATGTAGTGCACGCGTGTAATGGTGTCCCCGCACTCACAAAGTTCAGGGAATTGGCTCTGAACAATGTGGGGGCACCTTGGCTAGTGCCAGGGTGCCCTCACACTAAGTAACTTTGCACCTAACCTTTACCAGGTAAAGGTTAGACATATAGGTGACTTATAAGTTACTTAAGTGCAGTGTAAAATGGCTGTGAAATAACGTGGACGTTATTTCACTCAGGCTGCAGTGGCAGGCCTGTGTAAGAATTGTCAGAGCTCCCTATGGGTGGCAAAAGAAATGCTGCAGCCCATAGGGATCTCCTGGAACCCCAATACCCTGGGTACCTCAGTACCATATACTAGGGAATTATAAGGGTGTTCCAGTAAGCCAATGTAAATTGGTAAAAATGGTCACTAGCCTGTTAGTGACAATTTAAAAGTAATGAGAGAGCATAACCACTGAGGTTCTGGTTAGCAGAGCCTCAGTGAGACAGTTAGGCACCACACAGGGAACATATACATGCACACCTATGAGCACTGGGGCCCTGTGTGACAGGGTCCCAGTGACACATACATATAGGCCACAAACCTATGAGCACTGGGGTCCTGACCAGCAGGATCCCAGTGACACATAACAACCATACTGAAAACATGGTGTTTTCACTATGAGCACTGAGGCCTGGCTATCAGGATCCCAGTGAGACAGTGAAAACAGTGACAAACACCCTGACATACACTCACAAACAGGCCAAAAGTGGGGGTAACAAGGCTAGAAAGAGGCTACCTTCTCACACAACCCCCCCCCAAACGAAGGACAATAAGGCTAACCTTGGCCAGTTGAGACTTTATTGTCTAAGTGGTGATAAGTAGAGAGTAGCTCTGCAATAGACTGGTTACTCCCTTTATCATCCACTATATGGTTACTTCCCTGTGGGGATGTAAACCACCCTGTTTGAAGTTTTTTAGCTAAGCAACAATGTGAAGATGTATTTTCAGAGTTTCTATCAGTAAGTTTTAGTTTAGAGCAGTGGGAATTGTCCACTGAACCTATTTGTAGTGATGGAAATGCCAGACAGGGATGCTGTCTCAGAAAAGCCATAGCTGGGCAAAAACTTTGTCCATCTGGCTGGAAGAGAGAACAGGGATGCTGTTTCTCTTGAGTTGGAGCAGGGCAGGGATGCTGTCCTATGAGCTCCACACTATGGCAGGGATGCTGTCCTAAGTGTTGTGAGGTAGTGCAGGGTTTCTGCACTAAAGTTTCTCTGGGAGGGTTGGAGGGATGCTCCATGTTAACTAAAATGGTGCTGTTTTTCTCACCAATGTTAGTTATCCCACAGAGAGGTACTTCCACCTCAGGGAGTCCAGCTTTGCCAGCTGATGATTCCCTTGGAACAGGTGCCACCCCAGGAGAGGTTTCTCCCACCACAGGAATAGTATCCTGAATGGTAGGGTGGTTAGGGGATACTGTGATACCCTTTTTACCTGTTGATTGAGAGGGATCCTGAGTTTTCAGGCCTTCTCTCCTTTGCTTTTTCATTTCACTTGAAATGAGAGGGAACAATTCCTCAGGGATGCCCAGCATGGCTGCATGGGCATAAAACTCTACATCAGCCCAACCTGAGGCCTCTAGGTCATTACCTAAGAGACAGTCTACAGGTAAGCTAGGTGATACCACCACCTGCTTAGGGCCAGTAACTCCACCCCAACTAAACTGAATTATAGCTAAGGGAAGAAACTTAGTGGAGTTATGGACATCAATAATCTTATACTGTTGTCCAATGATGTGTTGTTCAGGAGGCACTAGGTTTTCAGTCACCAAAGTGAAACTGGCACCTGTGTCCCTGTAGGCCAAGGCCTCAACACCATTTATTGAAACTGTCTGCCTGTACTTATCCATTGTAAGGGGACAAGCAGCCAGTGTGGCAAGGCCAGTGCCACTAGGTGTGACAGAAACTGTCTTGGGGCTGATTACATCAGTTTCCACTATGGACCCATAAGTGAACCCAACTACACCCTTTGCTTGACTGTTGCCAGCAGTCCCACCACTAGTACCACTACTGCTAGGGGCACTAGAGCTTGATGTATTAGTGGTGGTAGGCTCAGGGGGTTTACCTGGACAGGACTTATCCCCTGGCCTATGGCCTCTGTTTTTACACACAAAGCACCAAGGCTTTTTAATGTGTGCAGGTTGGGAAGAAGAGGAAGAATTTGTTTTATCCCCACCCTCTGAAGAGTGTTTAAGATTTGAAGTGGGATCTTTGGTTTTACCCTTATCCCCATGCTTATCTTGAGATTTTTCACCATCTTTCTTCTTATTGCCATCTTTGTCACCCCCTGTATGAACTTTTCTGTTCACCCTTGTTCTGACCCATTTGTCTGCCTTCTTTCCCAATTCTTGGGGAGAGGTCAGATCAGAGTCTACCAGGTACTGGTGCAACAAATCAGACACACAATTATTAAGTATATGCTCTCTCAGGATTGTGTTATACAGGCTTTCATAATCAGTAACTTTACTGCCATGTAACCACCCCTCCAAGGCCTTCACTGCCTGGTCAATGAAATCAACCCAGTCTTGTGAAGACTCCTTTTTGGTCTCTCTGAACTTTATCCTGTACTGTTCAGTGGTTAAGCCATAACCATCCAGGAGTGCATTCTTAAGAACTTGGAAATTATTAGCATCATTTTCTTTTACAGTAAGGAGCCTATCCCTACCTTTTCCACTAAATGATAGCCATAGGATTGCAGCCCACTGCTTTTGAGGGACATCCTGTACAGCACAGGCCCTCTCAAGTGCAGCAAACCACTTGTTAATGTCATCCCCCTCCTTATAAGGGGGAACTATCTTGTGCAGATTCCTGGAATCATGCTCTTTTGCAGGATGACTATGGGGAATACTGCTGCTGCCACCATGGGTATCTAAACCCAACTTCTGTCTTTCCCTCTCTATTTCTAAAGACTGTCTATCCAAATCCAGCTGTTGCTTCTTGAGCTTCAGTCTGGTTTGTTCCACTCTCAATCTATTGAGCTCCCTTTCTAACAATCTGTCATCAGGGTGGGTGGGAGGGACATTTCTAGATACAGAGGTATGATGGGAATGAACAGAAGGAGACCTGTCCCTTACAGAGGGCACCCTAACAGCTTGGCTACCAGCATAATGTGAGAGCACACCATCAGTATGGTGTGATTCAACCTCTGTACCAACTATGCTAGACTGTCTAGTAATGGGCAGGCTGAGAAGTTTCTTTCCTGAACCTTTTCCTGGGGGAGTCCCTGGATCAGATTGAGAACCATTAGCTACTTTTTCTACAGATTGGGCACTTATGGCCTTATCCTGTACTCTAAGCATATTAATTAACAGTTCTAAGGAAGGATTCTTCCCTACACTCAAACCTCTCTCTATGCAGAGACTCCTTGCTCCTTTCCAGCTAAGGTGATCATATGCAAGTTTGGACAGTTCAACTTTTTGGCCTGTGCCAGACATTTTTTAGAGAGAGTTAAAGTGATAGACAAAGAGAAAAAAGTTTTCAGAACTTTTTGGAAAGACAGAAAAAACTTTTAAAACTTTTTAAGAACTTTTTGAAAGTTTAGAAGTACTTTTCAGCACTTAGAAAAGAGTGAAAAGAGGAAATGCAAAACTTTTTGGCTATGTGTATATACACTGACCTTGTTTTGTATATTTTTCTCTTATGAAAAGTACAATGACAAGAGTGGTAAGTAGTCTCAAAGCACTTATCCCACCGCTGCACAACCAATGTAGGAGGCTGGACTGGCTTGTAGTGAGTACCAAGGGGTACTTGCACCTTGCACCAGGCCCAGTTATCCCTTATTAGTGTATAGGGTGTCTAGCAGCTTAGGCTGATAGATAATGGTAGCTTAGCAGAGCAGCTTAGGCTGAACTAGGAGACGTGTGAAGCTACTACAGTACCACTTAGTGTCACATGCACAATATCATAAGAAAACACAATACACAGGTATACTAAAAATAAAGGTACTTTATTTTTATGACAATATGCCAAAGTATCTTAGAGTGTACCCTCAGTGAGAGGATAGGAAATATACACAAGATATATATACACAATAGCAAAAATATGCAGTATAGTCTTAGACAACAGTGCAAACAATGTATAGTTACAATAGGATGCAATGGGGAAACATAGGGATAGGGGCAACACAAACCATATACTCCAGAAGTGGAATGCGAACCACGAATGGACCCCAAACCTATGTGACCTTGTAGAGGGTCGCTGGGACTATTAGAAAATAGTGAGAGTTAGAAAAATAACCCTCCCCAAGACCCTGAAAAGTGAGGGCAAAGTGCACTAAAGTTCCCCTAAGGACAAAATAGTCGTGTTAGAGGGAGAATGCAAGGAAAACACAAATCAGCAATGCAACAACGATGGATTCCTGTCTGAAGGTACCTGTGGAACAAGGGGACCAAGTCCAAAAGTCACAAGCAGCTCGGAGATGGGCAGATGCCCAAGAAATGCCAGCGGTTGGTGCAAAGAAGCTCTTACTAGGCTGAAGAACTGTGAATACTGCAGGAACGACAAGGGCTAGAGACTTCCCCTTTGGAGGATGGATCCCCCACGCCTTGGAGAGTCGTGCAGAAGTGTTTTCCCGCCGGATGGACGCCAACAAGCCTTGCTACACGCAAATCGTGCGTTTGGCGTTTTTGGACGCTGCTGGGGCCCAGGAGGGACCAGAAGGTCGCAAATTGGACCTGCAGAGAGAGGGGACGTCGGTCAAGACAAAGAGCCCTCACTGAAGCAGGTAGCACCCGGAGAAGTGCCAGAAACAGGCACTACGAGGATGCGTGAAACGGTGCTCGCCGAAGTTGCACAAAGGAGTCCCACGTCGCCGGAGACCAACTTAGAAAGTCGTGCAATGCAGGTTAGAGTGCCGTGGACCCAGGCTTGGCTGTGCACACAGGATTTCCGCCGGAAGTGCACAGGGGCCGGAGAAGCTTGCAAAGTCGCGGTTCCCAGCAATGCAGCCCAGCGAGGTGAGGCAAGGACTTACCTCCACCAAACTTGGGCTGAAGAGTCACTGGACTGTGGGGGTCACTTGGACGGTGTCGCTGGATTCGAGGGACCTCGCTCGTCGTGCTGAGAGGAGACCCAAGGGACCGGAGATGCAGCTTTTTGGTGCCTGCGGTTGCAGGGGGAAGATTCCGTCGACCCACGGGAGATTTCTTCGGAGCTTCTGGTGCAGAGAGGAGGCAGACTACCCCCACAGCATGCACAAGCAGGAAAACAGTCGAGAAGGCGGCAGGATCAGCGTTACAGAGTTGCAGTAGTCGTCTTTGCTACTATGTTGCAGGTTTGCAGGCTTCCAGCGCGGTCAGCGGTCGATTCCTTATCAGAAGGTGAAGAGGGAGATGCAGAGGAACTCGGCTGAGCTCATGCATTCGTTATCTAAAGTTTCCCCAGAGACAGAGACCCTAAATAGCCAGAAAAGAGGGTTTGGCTACCTAGGAGAGAGGAAAGGCTACTAACACCTGAAGGAGCCTATCAGCAGGAGTCTCTGACGTCACCTGGTGGCACTGGCCACTCAGAGCAGTCCAGTGTGCCAGCAGCACCTCTGTTTCCAAGATGGCAGAGGTCTGGAGCACACTGGAGGAGCTCTGGACACCTCCCAGGGGAGGTGCAGGTCAGGGGAGTGGTCACTCCCCTTTCCTTTGTCCAGTTTCGCGCCAGAGCAGGGGCTAAGGGGTCCCTGAACCGGTGTAGACTGGCTTATGCAGAATTGGGCACCTCTGTGCCCAACAAAGCATTTCCAGAGGCTGGGGGAGGCTACTCCTCCCCTGCCTTCACACCATTTTCCAAAGGGAGAGGGTGTCACACCCTCTCTCAGAGGAAGTTCTTTGTTCTGCCATCCTGGGCCAGGCCTGGCTGGACCCCAGGAGGGCAGATGCCTGTCTGAGGGGTTGGCAGCAGCAGCAGCTGCAGTGAAACCCCAGGAAGGGCAGTTTGGCAGTACCAGGGTCTGTGCTACAGACCACTGGGATCATGGAATTGTACCAACAATGCCAGGATGGCATAGAGGGGGCAATTCCATGATCATAGACATGTTACATGGCCATATTCGGAGTTACCATGGTGAAGCTACATATAGGTAGTGACCTATATGTAGTGCACGCGTGTAATGGTGTCCCCGCACTCACAAAGTTCAGGGAATTGGCTCTGAACAATGTGGGGGCACCTTGGCTAGTGCCAGGGTGCCCTCACACTAAGTAACTTTGCACCTAACCTTTACCAGGTAAAGGTTAGACATATAGGTGACTTATAAGTTACTTAAGTGCAGTGTAAAATGGCTGTGAAATAACGTGGACGTTATTTCACTCAGGCTGCAGTGGCAGGCCTGTGTAAGAATTGTCAGAGCTCCCTATGGGTGGCAAAAGAAATGCTGCAGCCCATAGGGATCTCCTGGAACCCCAATACCCTGGGTACCTCAGTACCATATACTAGGGAATTATAAGGGTGTTCCAGTAAGCCAATGTAAATTGGTAAAAATGGTCACTAGCCTGTTAGTGACAATTTAAAAGTAATGAGAGAGCATAACCACTGAGGTTCTGGTTAGCAGAGCCTCAGTGAGACAGTTAGGCACCACACAGGGAACATATACATGCACACCTATGAGCACTGGGGCCCTGTGTGACAGGGTCCCAGTGACACATACATATAGGCCACAAACCTATGAGCACTGGGGTCCTGACCAGCAGGATCCCAGTGACACATAACAACCATACTGAAAACATGGTGTTTTCACTATGAGCACTGAGGCCTGGCTATCAGGATCCCAGTGAGACAGTGAAAACAGTGACAAACACCCTGACATACACTCACAAACAGGCCAAAAGTGGGGGTAACAAGGCTAGAAAGAGGCTACCTTCTCACACAACCCCCCCCCAAACGAAGGACAATAAGGCTAACCTTGGCCAGTTGAGACTTTATTGTCTAAGTGGTGATAAGTAGAGAGTAGCTCTGCAATAGACTGGTTACTCCCTTTATCATCCACTATATGGTTACTTCCCTGTGGGGATGTAAACCACCCTGTTTGAAGTTTTTTAGCTAAGCAACAATGTGAAGATGTATTTTCAGAGTTTCTATCAGTAAGTTTTAGTTTAGAGCAGTGGGAATTGTCCACTGAACCTATTTGTAGTGATGGAAATGCCAGACAGGGATGCTGTCTCAGAAAAGCCATAGCTGGGCAAAAACTTTGTCCATCTGGCTGGAAGAGAGAACAGGGATGCTGTTTCTCTTGAGTTGGAGCAGGGCAGGGATGCTGTCCTATGAGCTCCACACTATGGCAGGGATGCTGTCCTAAGTGTTGTGAGGTAGTGCAGGGTTTCTGCACTAAAGTTTCTCTGGGAGGGTTGGAGGGATGCTCCATGTTAACTAAAATGGTGCTGTTTTTCTCACCAATGTTAGTTATCCCACAGAGAGGTACTTCCACCTCAGGGAGTCCAGCTTTGCCAGCTGATGATTCCCTTGGAACAGGTGCCACCCCAGGAGAGGTTTCTCCCACCACAGGAATAGTATCCTGAATGGTAGGGTGGTTAGGGGATACTGTGATACCCTTTTTACCTGTTGATTGAGAGGGATCCTGAGTTTTCAGGCCTTCTCTCCTTTGCTTTTTCATTTCACTTGAAATGAGAGGGAACAATTCCTCAGGGATGCCCAGCATGGCTGCATGGGCATAAAACTCTACATCAGCCCAACCTGAGGCCTCTAGGTCATTACCTAAGAGACAGTCTACAGGTAAGCTAGGTGATACCACCACCTGCTTAGGGCCAGTAACTCCACCCCAACTAAACTGAATTATAGCTAAGGGAAGAAACTTAGTGGAGTTATGGACATCAATAATCTTATACTGTTGTCCAATGATGTGTTGTTCAGGAGGCACTAGGTTTTCAGTCACCAAAGTGAAACTGGCACCTGTGTCCCTGTAGGCCAAGGCCTCAACACCATTTATTGAAACTGTCTGCCTGTACTTATCCATTGTAAGGGGACAAGCAGCCAGTGTGGCAAGGCCAGTGCCACTAGGTGTGACAGAAACTGTCTTGGGGCTGATTACATCAGTTTCCACTATGGACCCATAAGTGAACCCAACTACACCCTTTGCTTGACTGTTGCCAGCAGTCCCACCACTAGTACCACTACTGCTAGGGGCACTAGAGCTTGATGTATTAGTGGTGGTAGGCTCAGGGGGTTTACCTGGACAGGACTTATCCCCTGGCCTATGGCCTCTGTTTTTACACACAAAGCACCAAGGCTTTTTAATGTGTGCAGGTTGGGAAGAAGAGGAAGAATTTGTTTTATCCCCACCCTCTGAAGAGTGTTTAAGATTTGAAGTGGGATCTTTGGTTTTACCCTTATCCCCATGCTTATCTTGAGATTTTTCACCATCTTTCTTCTTATTGCCATCTTTGTCACCCCCTGTATGAACTTTTCTGTTCACCCTTGTTCTGACCCATTTGTCTGCCTTCTTTCCCAATTCTTGGGGAGAGGTCAGATCAGAGTCTACCAGGTACTGGTGCAACAAATCAGACACACAATTATTAAGTATATGCTCTCTCAGGATTGTGTTATACAGGCTTTCATAATCAGTAACTTTACTGCCATGTAACCACCCCTCCAAGGCCTTCACTGCCTGGTCAATGAAATCAACCCAGTCTTGTGAAGACTCCTTTTTGGTCTCTCTGAACTTTATCCTGTACTGTTCAGTGGTTAAGCCATAACCATCCAGGAGTGCATTCTTAAGAACTTGGAAATTATTAGCATCATTTTCTTTTACAGTAAGGAGCCTATCCCTACCTTTTCCACTAAATGATAGCCATAGGATTGCAGCCCACTGCTTTTGAGGGACATCCTGTACAGCACAGGCCCTCTCAAGTGCAGCAAACCACTTGTTAATGTCATCCCCCTCCTTATAAGGGGGAACTATCTTGTGCAGATTCCTGGAATCATGCTCTTTTGCAGGATGACTATGGGGAATACTGCTGCTGCCACCATGGGTATCTAAACCCAACTTCTGTCTTTCCCTCTCTATTTCTAAAGACTGTCTATCCAAATCCAGCTGTTGCTTCTTGAGCTTCAGTCTGGTTTGTTCCACTCTCAATCTATTGAGCTCCCTTTCTAACAATCTGTCATCAGGGTGGGTGGGAGGGACATTTCTAGATACAGAGGTATGATGGGAATGAACAGAAGGAGACCTGTCCCTTACAGAGGGCACCCTAACAGCTTGGCTACCAGCATAATGTGAGAGCACACCATCAGTATGGTGTGATTCAACCTCTGTACCAACTATGCTAGACTGTCTAGTAATGGGCAGGCTGAGAAGTTTCTTTCCTGAACCTTTTCCTGGGGGAGTCCCTGGATCAGATTGAGAACCATTAGCTACTTTTTCTACAGATTGGGCACTTATGGCCTTATCCTGTACTCTAAGCATATTAATTAACAGTTCTAAGGAAGGATTCTTCCCTACACTCAAACCTCTCTCTATGCAGAGACTCCTTGCTCCTTTCCAGCTAAGGTGATCATATGCAAGTTTGGACAGTTCAACTTTTTGGCCTGTGCCAGACATTTTTTAGAGAGAGTTAAAGTGATAGACAAAGAGAAAAAAGTTTTCAGAACTTTTTGGAAAGACAGAAAAAACTTTTAAAACTTTTTAAGAACTTTTTGAAAGTTTAGAAGTACTTTTCAGCACTTAGAAAAGAGTGAAAAGAGGAAATGCAAAACTTTTTGGCTATGTGTATATACACTGACCTTGTTTTGTATATTTTTCTCTTATGAAAAGTACAATGACAAGAGTGGTAAGTAGTCTCAAAGCACTTATCCCACCGCTGCACAACCAATGTAGGAGGCTGGACTGGCTTGTAGTGAGTACCAAGGGGTACTTGCACCTTGCACCAGGCCCAGTTATCCCTTATTAGTGTATAGGGTGTCTAGCAGCTTAGGCTGATAGATAATGGTAGCTTAGCAGAGCAGCTTAGGCTGAACTAGGAGACGTGTGAAGCTACTACAGTACCACTTAGTGTCACATGCACAATATCATAAGAAAACACAATACACAGGTATACTAAAAATAAAGGTACTTTATTTTTATGACAATATGCCAAAGTATCTTAGAGTGTACCCTCAGTGAGAGGATAGGAAATATACACAAGATATATATACACAATAGCAAAAATATGCAGTATAGTCTTAGACAACAGTGCAAACAATGTATAGTTACAATAGGATGCAATGGGGAAACATAGGGATAGGGGCAACACAAACCATATACTCCAGAAGTGGAATGCGAACCACGAATGGACCCCAAACCTATGTGACCTTGTAGAGGGTCGCTGGGACTATTAGAAAATAGTGAGAGTTAGAAAAATAACCCTCCCCAAGACCCTGAAAAGTGAGGGCAAAGTGCACTAAAGTTCCCCTAAGGACAAAATAGTCGTGTTAGAGGGAGAATGCAAGGAAAACACAAATCAGCAATGCAACAACGATGGATTCCTGTCTGAAGGTACCTGTGGAACAAGGGGACCAAGTCCAAAAGTCACAAGCAGCTCGGAGATGGGCAGATGCCCAAGAAATGCCAGCGGTTGGTGCAAAGAAGCTCTTACTAGGCTGAAGAACTGTGAATACTGCAGGAACGACAAGGGCTAGAGACTTCCCCTTTGGAGGATGGATCCCCCACGCCTTGGAGAGTCGTGCAGAAGTGTTTTCCCGCCGGATGGACGCCAACAAGCCTTGCTACACGCAAATCGTGCGTTTGGCGTTTTTGGACGCTGCTGGGGCCCAGGAGGGACCAGAAGGTCGCAAATTGGACCTGCAGAGAGAGGGGACGTCGGTCAAGACAAAGAGCCCTCACTGAAGCAGGTAGCACCCGGAGAAGTGCCAGAAACAGGCACTACGAGGATGCGTGAAACGGTGCTCGCCGAAGTTGCACAAAGGAGTCCCACGTCGCCGGAGACCAACTTAGAAAGTCGTGCAATGCAGGTTAGAGTGCCGTGGACCCAGGCTTGGCTGTGCACACAGGATTTCCGCCGGAAGTGCACAGGGGCCGGAGAAGCTTGCAAAGTCGCGGTTCCCAGCAATGCAGCCCAGCGAGGTGAGGCAAGGACTTACCTCCACCAAACTTGGGCTGAAGAGTCACTGGACTGTGGGGGTCACTTGGACGGTGTCGCTGGATTCGAGGGACCTCGCTCGTCGTGCTGAGAGGAGACCCAAGGGACCGGAGATGCAGCTTTTTGGTGCCTGCGGTTGCAGGGGGAAGATTCCGTCGACCCACGGGAGATTTCTTCGGAGCTTCTGGTGCAGAGAGGAGGCAGACTACCCCCACAGCATGCACAAGCAGGAAAACAGTCGAGAAGGCGGCAGGATCAGCGTTACAGAGTTGCAGTAGTCGTCTTTGCTACTATGTTGCAGGTTTGCAGGCTTCCAGCGCGGTCAGCGGTCGATTCCTTATCAGAAGGTGAAGAGGGAGATGCAGAGGAACTCGGCTGAGCTCATGCATTCGTTATCTAAAGTTTCCCCAGAGACAGAGACCCTAAATAGCCAGAAAAGAGGGTTTGGCTACCTAGGAGAGAGGAAAGGCTACTAACACCTGAAGGAGCCTATCAGCAGGAGTCTCTGACGTCACCTGGTGGCACTGGCCACTCAGAGCAGTCCAGTGTGCCAGCAGCACCTCTGTTTCCAAGATGGCAGAGGTCTGGAGCACACTGGAGGAGCTCTGGACACCTCCCAGGGGAGGTGCAGGTCAGGGGAGTGGTCACTCCCCTTTCCTTTGTCCAGTTTCGCGCCAGAGCAGGGGCTAAGGGGTCCCTGAACCGGTGTAGACTGGCTTATGCAGAATTGGGCACCTCTGTGCCCAACAAAGCATTTCCAGAGGCTGGGGGAGGCTACTCCTCCCCTGCCTTCACACCATTTTCCAAAGGGAGAGGGTGTCACACCCTCTCTCAGAGGAAGTTCTTTGTTCTGCCATCCTGGGCCAGGCCTGGCTGGACCCCAGGAGGGCAGATGCCTGTCTGAGGGGTTGGCAGCAGCAGCAGCTGCAGTGAAACCCCAGGAAGGGCAGTTTGGCAGTACCAGGGTCTGTGCTACAGACCACTGGGATCATGGAATTGTACCAACAATGCCAGGATGGCATAGAGGGGGCAATTCCATGATCATAGACATGTTACATGGCCATATTCGGAGTTACCATGGTGAAGCTACATATAGGTAGTGACCTATATGTAGTGCACGCGTGTAATGGTGTCCCCGCACTCACAAAGTTCAGGGAATTGGCTCTGAACAATGTGGGGGCACCTTGGCTAGTGCCAGGGTGCCCTCACACTAAGTAACTTTGCACCTAACCTTTACCAGGTAAAGGTTAGACATATAGGTGACTTATAAGTTACTTAAGTGCAGTGTAAAATGGCTGTGAAATAACGTGGACGTTATTTCACTCAGGCTGCAGTGGCAGGCCTGTGTAAGAATTGTCAGAGCTCCCTATGGGTGGCAAAAGAAATGCTGCAGCCCATAGGGATCTCCTGGAACCCCAATACCCTGGGTACCTCAGTACCATATACTAGGGAATTATAAGGGTGTTCCAGTAAGCCAATGTAAATTGGTAAAAATGGTCACTAGCCTGTTAGTGACAATTTAAAAGTAATGAGAGAGCATAACCACTGAGGTTCTGGTTAGCAGAGCCTCAGTGAGACAGTTAGGCACCACACAGGGAACATATACATGCACACCTATGAGCACTGGGGCCCTGTGTGACAGGGTCCCAGTGACACATACATATAGGCCACAAACCTATGAGCACTGGGGTCCTGACCAGCAGGATCCCAGTGACACATAACAACCATACTGAAAACATGGTGTTTTCACTATGAGCACTGAGGCCTGGCTATCAGGATCCCAGTGAGACAGTGAAAACAGTGACAAACACCCTGACATACACTCACAAACAGGCCAAAAGTGGGGGTAACAAGGCTAGAAAGAGGCTACCTTCTCACAGGTAGCCAAAAAGGTGTAATCACAGAAAAACCCAGTAGGAAAATTATGCAAAAAGAAAGGAATCTTTCTTTGCTAAGGGATTGCCTCTCCCCCCCTCCCCCCCAGGTGTCTCGCGGGTCTCTTGCGAGAGGCCTTCAAGATTGTAGAAAACAGAGACTTTCTTTATATCTCAAATGTAACAATACATCACCTGTTTTGTAGTTTAAACAATACTTCCCATGTATTACGTTCTTCAGAACTACAAAAATACACTGTTCTGAACTTCATTTTAAATGTATGATCTCTCAGGCAGATTGAGACAGAGCAGCACAGGAAATACAGCCCTGCATAGTAAACGCAGAGGATAGTGTGTTCGGCTACCATGATTGTCTCACGAGAGCTGTAAATTTGCAAACAAATAATTAACATAATATGCATACTGTACTGACTTTATAATTAAAGATTAGCATTGACAAGATGAAAAAGAACTCTGTGCAATAGAGGACAACAAAATGTTTAAGTCTACAATCTCACAAGTTTCTTGTGAGAGAGAGCACACACCTTAAAAATGGATGTACACAGGGAAAAAACACTTTTGGCATTATTCACAAAAGAGCTGTGCAGTCATGGCAGAGGCCCTGTAGTCACGGCGGGGGACCCCTGCAGTCACGGCGGGGTCCCGCACTCATGATGGCATCTCCGTATAGAGGTTTTTCTATTGTGGATGTCCCACCATGAGTGCAGGACCCCTGCCGGGATTGTGGGGCTCTTTTGTGAATTAGGCCTACAGTTTACAGTATAGGAAAAACAAATCAGTGCCTTTTTGAAATAGAAATATGATGTTTATGTGAAGATGGTTTATGTAAAGATAGATACAATGACTATGAAAAGTGTCCTGGGAATAGTTCTAAATATGTGAGGTACAACAGCTAAGAAGTTTAGTATTCTAAGCACATACATTGTTGGAGTAGTTAGTTTCTAAGTATTTATAAATATATATATTTTTTCTAAACCCTAGATATTCACTGAAAAAAACAAAGGTTAAAGTTACGTTATAGTTAGGTGTAATAAAAGTATCTATTTTCATTGGAAAAAACCTTAGAAATTCACTAAAAAAACAAAGGTTAAAGTAGCTTTTTAGTTAGGTGAATTTTTCAATGACAACGTTAACATTTTGAACCAAAAAAACACAGTAATTCGCCAGTTATATTCAGCAGCGCTAACTATAACTTGTGCTCCTGCCATGCGCTGCATATGACCCCACATGTGACATCCCTCATCGCACATTCAATGACATCAGTTAAGCAGCATCTCAATCTTATTCTTGAGGAAGTAGCAGATCTACACACATCTTACCATAGTGCCACCCTGAGCAAACCAATACCTATGTTTGGTGTTTGAAAAGCTACCCTAATTACCATTGGGGCAATAGCTACAGGGTGACCATTGGGCGAGGAAAAGTCTGTAGTTAGAGCCAGCACTATGACTGCAGAGAAGAGAGTTATATTGTGCGTCAGTATCAACACAATGGAAAATTATGACCAAAAGGACATATGTGGTGTGGGAGACAGTTATAGTGAAAATACGGTCTTAATATTCCTGACGTGAGTACTGATGGTTTTGCCACAGGCTTAGTGATAGCCAGACAGGCAGGAATCTGTAAACTGGGCAAGCGGTCTTCTTACAGGGAATGGAGACCATTGCCACCGGCCTCTGGGAATGTGAGGGAAACATTTTCTTGAACAGGGCTCTGCAAAGTTTCTTGATCTGAGTGTGTAGGAAAATACCACTGTTGGCATGGTTACCCCAGACCTTTTTGCCTTTTGCTGATGCTAGTTATGATTGGAAGTATGCTGGGACCCTGCTAACCAGGCCCCAGCATCTGTGTTCTTTCTCTAAAACTGTACCTTTGTCTCCACAATTGGCACAGCCCTGGCACACAGATAAGTCCCTTGTAAATGGTACCCCTGGTACCAAGGGCCTTGTGGCCAAGAAAGGTCTCTAAGGGCTGCAGCATGTATTATGCCACCCTGGGGACCCCTCACTTAGCACATGCACACTGCCTCACAGCTTGTGTGTGCTGGTGGGGAGAAAAAGACTAAGTCGACATGGCACTCCCCTCAGGGTGCCATGCCCACTGCCTGTGGCACAGGTAAGTCACCCCTCTAGCAGGCCTTACAGCCCTAAGGCAGGGTGCACTATACCACAGGTGAGGGCATAGCTGCATGAGCACTATGCCCCTACAGTGTCTAAGCCAATTTTTAGACATTGTAAGTGCAGGGTAGCCATAAAGAATATGTGGTCTGGGAGTTTGTCAAACACGAACTCCACAGTTCCATAATGGCTACACTGAATACTGGGAAGTTTGGTATCAAACTTCTCAGCACAATAAATCCACACTGATGCCAGTGTGGGATGTATTGAGAAATGCACACAGAGGGCATCTTAGAGATGCCCCTTGCATGCCAGCCCAACTGCTAGTGCTAGGCTGACCAGTTTCTGCCAGCCTGCCACATCCAGATGGGTTTCTGGCCACATGGGGTGAGTGCCTTTGTGCATTCTGTGACCAGGAACAAAGCCTGTCCTAGGTGGAGATGCTTCACATCTCCCCCTGCAGGAACTGTAACACCTGGCGGTGAGCCTCAAAGGCTCAAGCCTGGTGTTACAACACCCAAGGGCACTCCAGCTATTGGAGATGCCCGCCCCCCGGACACAGCCCCCACTTTTGGCAGCAAGTCCGGAGGAGTTAATGAGAAAAACATGGAGGAGTCACCCTCCAGCCAGGACAGCCGCTAAGGTGTCCTGAGCTGAGGTGACCCCTTCCTTAGAAAATCCTCCATCTTGCTTTGGAAGATTTAGCCTAATAGGATTAGGGATGTGCCCCCCTCTCCAAAGGGAGGAGGCACACGGAAGGTGTAGCCACCCTCAGGGACAGTAGCCATTGGCTACTGCCCTCCAGCCCTAAACACACCCCTAAATTTAGTTTAGTATTTAGGGGCGACCCTGAACCCAGGAAACCAGATTCCTGTTGACCTAACAAGAAGAAGGACTGCTGACCTGAAAAGCCCGCAGAGAAAAATGAGACGACAACTGCTTTGGCCCCAGCCCTACCGGCCTGTCTCCAGATTCAAAGAACCTGCAACAGCGACGCATCCAGTGGGCCCAGCGACCTCTGCCGACTCAGAGTACTGCCCTGCAAACCCAAAGGACCAAGAAACTCTAGTGGACAGCAGCTCTATCCAAAGCAACAAAGAAGAAACCATCTTTAAAGGGACTCTCACCTCACTCCTGAAGTGTGAGTCCCCAACACTCTGCACCCGACGCCCCCTGCCCATGTCCAGAGAAACCAACACTGCAGTGAGGACCCCCAGGTGACTCCCACGATGTGTCCACCCTGAGACAACCTCCCTGCACTCCCACGGTGATGCCTGCAGAGAGAATCCAGAGGATCCCCCTGACCGCAACTGCCGGGTAACAAAGAACCTGACGTCTGGAAGAAGCAATGCACCCGCAGCCCCCAGGCCCAAGAGGAACCAACTACAGGTGCAGGAGTGACCAGCAGGTGGCCCTTATCTTTGCCCAGTCTGTGGCTGGCCCGAGGAACCCGCCTGTGCCCTGCCTGCATCGCGAGAGTTACCCCCGGGTCCCTCCATTGAAACCAACGCAAAATCTGACACCTACTTTGAACACTGCACCCGGCTGCCCCTGTGCCGCTGAGGATGTATTTTGTGTGCCTGTTTGGGACCCCCCAGTGCTCTACAAAACCCCCCTGGTCTGCTCCCTGAGGACGCAGGTACTTACCTGCTAGCAGACTGGAACCGTAGCAACCCTAGTCTCCTTAGGCACCTATGTTATTTGGGCCCCTCTTTGACTGCTGCACCTGACCGGCCCTGTGTTGCTGGTGCTGGGTGTTTTGGGGTTAACTTGAACCCCCAACAGTGGGCTGCCTATGCCCCGGAGACTGAACTTGTAAGTGCTTTACTTACCTACTAAACTAACTTGTACTTACCTCCCCCAGGAACTGTTGAATTTTGCAGTGTCCACTTTGTAAAATAGCTTATTGCCATTTTATGCCAAACTGTGTACATTATGGTTTTACTTCAAAGTGCCATATATACCTATGCCAAGTACCTTACAATTTATGTACTTACTTGAATTCTGAATCTTGTGGTTCTAAAATAAATTAAGAAAATAATATTTCTCTATATAAAAACCTATTGGCTTGGAGTTAAGTCTTTGAGTGTGTGTTCCAATTTATTGCCTGTGTGTGTACCACAAATGCTTAACACTACCCTCTGATAAGCCTACTGCTCGACCACACTACCACAAATAGAGCATTAGTAGTATCTATTATTGCCACAATCAACCTCTAAGGGGAACCCTTGGACTCTGTGCACACTATCTCTCATTTTGAGATAATATATACAGAGCCAACTTCCTACAGAGTGCTTAAGTGATGTTATATCTTATTATATTCTTGTTCATCGCTTGTACTTTGAAACGGCTTCATGGTGTTTTATGTGATTACACTGTGGAACAGTCAAACCCTCTGGCACTTGCGATGTCACTCTACGCTGCCAGTCAGACTGTTGTTGTGAATAAAAAATGTTCTAGCTTTCACGTCAAGAATTTTCAGTTCTATTAAGGACACGGAGGCAAGGATTATGCTTCTCTCTCTTTACTGCACAGAAAAAACAGCAGCCAATGAAACACGTTAAACACAAAAAACGACATCTCCCAAGATCCCCAGGAGTCCATATCACTGCCCAATCATATGTCATCCTCATATATATGTGCCCCATGCAACAAAATCCTTCCTCTTTCTTTGCAATGGACTGAAAACATAAACTGACCCTACAACTGAGCTAACCGAACTTCTCGAATCCTTCCTAGCATTGTCAACCAACAGAGCTCCAACAGGCCAGGTGACTAAAGCTCTGAATTCCAGACTTCAAGCGCCTTTATAATCCGCACCTAGGATAAACAAAATGTACCAGTGATAAACCTTCCAAACAATGGATAGACAGGAGGGTATTAATTGACAGTTCATTCCATAAATACATGATATTGACTGAGATCAATACAACATAAGCTTGTCAGTCATATGGGTGGGATAATCCCGCCTCCGTGTCCTTAATAGAATTGAAAATTCTTGATGAGAAAGCTAGAAAAAAGTTTTTATTCTATGTCAGGACCGGAGGCTTCGGATTATGCTAGTTCAAAGCTGATCCACCACTACTGATGCTACATCAACAATAGGTTTATGATAAAACACTTTGAAGGAGGAATCTGAAGACCAGTCTGCAGCTGCCATAAAGTCTTCCAAACGAGAACCTGTACAGAAGGCTTTGGAAGCCATAGCACCCCGAACTGACTGCACTCTAAATAGATACATATCTATACCAGCATCGTTTAGCAACCATCTATCCCAGCTGGCTAGAGTAGCTGATGAAACTGGACCAAATGGCTTCTGCAAAGAAATAAGTCATTAGCCCTGGAAATCACAACCAACCTCACAAGTAGACTCTTCATAATTTTCAAACATTTAACAAGACATAACTTTTGATGCTAATGAAATACAGCATATGAAATACATTTAGAAGCTGTCTTTGTTCTTTTGTAAATTGTAAAATAGACTCCAGAAGGAGTAAATACTCTACATGCTAAATCGAGAGCCCTCACATCTGAGACACAGTGGCAAGATATCAAACAAAGAAGTACAGTGAGCTTTGTTGACAACTGCATGCCGGAAAGATCTTTGTTGCAGGGCCAAGTTCTCAAAAAAAGCAAAACTACATCAACGTATCACTGAACCGAATACTTTGGTTGTGGAGGTTTGACTATCCTGATACCACGCAACAATTTGCATACCAAAGGATGTTCACTGACAAGTTTACCCTCTATTTGGAGATGACCTTTCAATGTACACTGAGTACGACAGACACTTGAGAAGATGTAAGATCTTTAACAGCTGCAGAACCCAATAGTGAAGGGGCCCTGGAAAGATCGCCTGAATGGAAGAGGCTTGGAGACCCACCAGGCGAGCAGGTTCTTCAGTGATATAGTCGGAGAGACAAGGGCTCTCCTCAAATCCTTATTGATAGAGGTCCGCTTTGAAAGGGGCAGCAACAACTGCGCTCTGATAGAATCTACCTGGAATCCTAAAAATTCTATGTTCTGGGACGGAGTCAAGATTGACCTCTCTGAGTTGATGAGGAAACCCAGATCCTGAAAAAGTTGCATCGTCCATGACAAATGTGTCAGACGACTCCTTTGATTGGGCCATGATCAGAATATCATCCAAGTAGATGATCATGCAAACGCCTCTTTCCCTGAGGAATTGAACTACCGGTCTCAAGAGCTTGGTGAAACACCAAGGGGTGGCGGAATGGAAGGACAGTAAACTCGTACCATTGGCTTCCCCAGAGGAATTGAAGATACCTTTGATGCAGCCCATAAATCGGAATGGTTATATAGGCATCTTTGAGATCCAGCCGCACAAGATAATCTTTCTCTTGTAAAAGATCTCTTAGAAGATAGATACCTTCCATCTTGAAGTGATGATAAACAATCCAGGAACTGGATTCGCGAAGACTGAGTACTAGACGAGAGCCTCCACCCTTCTTTTGGACCAGAAAGACTGAACTGACAAATCCTGAAGGATGAGGACTTGTTTTGACTATGGCCTGCTTGCAATACAACGCAGAAACTTCTAGAAGTATGAAATTGCTCTCTTCCCGGGAAAAATGTATATTTCGAGGAGGCTTGGTTTGTTGGGGGAGGCTCATCATTCCAGACTGAATCCCTGAACAGTTTGCAGAATCCATGGATCCTGAGAAATACTCTCCCAAGCGTGTACATACCCTCTATTCTTCCCCCCAAAATTACTTCTGAAAACGGAATGAGTTTCACATGTTGAAGTGCCATCTGCTGCGAAGAAACCACTTCAGTTACTGCTTCGGAAGCCACGGCCCCTTCTAGATCTGGAAGGGTAGAATCCAGATGCGGCATAGGAGCCTTCTACTTCTCCTTGGGAATAGCCTCCTGAGGCCTGATAATATCCACGGATGGGCGCACGGCCCTTGAAGCACCTGGCCCTGGCAAAAAGACCCCCATTAAACATTTTTTTTATCAATCTTTGGGGCTTGTCTAAGGCAGAAAAGGTGGCAACGTACTTTTCCAAGTCTTTCACAAATTTATCACCAAACAACATGCTGTTTGCCATGGTTCCGGCCTCATTAGGTGCCAGCTCTGCCAACTTCGGATCAATTCTCATGAGGAAAGAGCTTCTATGTTCTGTAGACATCGCACAGTTGCATTGCCTAACAGGCATATGGCCCTCTGAGCCCACTCCAAGATCGTGTCAGCGTCTAATGGTGATCTAGATTAATTTGCCTCTACTGCGAGTTCTAGGATTTTCGTGATGGGACCGGAAATGACAAGCAACTTGTACTGACAGCCCCTCCATGCCTGGCCCAGGCCTTTCTTGGGATCTTTTGTGAATTTTTTAATAAGGGTCGCTAAGTTCAGATCCAACTCAGGCGTTTCTGCGACCTTGCCTAGTAGTGAGGGGTGTGGGCATTCAGAGTGCAAGGTACTGCGAACATCCCGATCAGATCCTTTAAGGATTCTGTCTTGCACAGAGTGTGCTGCTTCGCTACAAGGTACCCACTCAGTGGATCGAGGGAGAATAATGTATTCTGGGTCAAAGGATAAATTCAACTGAGTCTGGTTATCCTCCTCAATGTTTCGTGATTTGTGCTTGCGCTTACCCAATGGCTTAAGGTCATCCTGCACTTGATCTGAATCAGAAGAGTAGGAAAAGGCAGTTTGGGAGGCATCCAATGTGACGGTGAAGAGCCCTGGTACTGGGCCTGAGGCCATATTCATAGTCCTTTAGCACTGATGTATCCATCTGCGCAAGAACCTCCGCTGATGATGCAGAACCAATAGAGGTTCTCTGGGCAAGGCCCACATCAGTTGTCAGAACATCCCTAGACACATTTGAAATAGGGGCCCGTCCCCTGAGATCCTGATGACCATATCTCATCAAGGGGTCAGTAAAAGGCTTTAAAGCCTTAATTAAAGCCTTATTCACTGAGTCCTGAGCATGATTGCCCAGGGCCTCAACTAATCTCTTCTCCATATGATGGTCTTCATTCCCCTCCGGGAAGTCTTAATAATCTTCCTCATCTGCGTAGTATGCCATCATTCAGACTAGGAGGGCCAGAGGATTTCAATGGGGGCACACCCAGCAAGTCAAAACATTCAACTAAGCATGAGGTTCTTCAAAGTGAGGTAACACTGAATCTAGTGTGGAGGGAGCACCTGATAATTACCCCTAGGGCAAAGCCCTACACTGCTTTTGCACTCGGTTGGGCATTCTCGGGACAGATTTATGGGTCTGAAAGTGCTAGGATGTGATTCACATGATGAGCTCCGAGACACGCTCGAAAAGGGGAGCGGATCGCCAGAGCGCATGCACGACACTGCAAATTAAAAGAGGACAACGTCCTCTGCCTCCAGCGGTCGCTAACAGGTGTGCTGAAGCACGTTGTGCCCCACGGCTAAATCGGTCGAGCAGCTTGTTATGGAGCAAAGCTCAGATCTGATAAGCCCTCAATTAAAGTGTTCAGCGTATTGCATGCGGTCCAACCCTTTTGCACAGCTTAAAGCGGTTTGCGAGTGATTGGAGACATGATAGGCACAGCAACACACCAGGATCGAGTCCCGCTCCATGTTGCTAGTGGTAACAATATACGTATACAGTATACAACACTCTGAAAAAGGAAAACACTTATCTCGGGCTGCAAGCAGCAAAGAAAGAGGAAGGACTTTGTTGCATGGTGTATATATATATATATATATATATATATACACACATGAGGATGACATGTGACTGGACAGTGATATGGACCACTGGGGATGTTGGGAGATGTAGGTTTTTTGTGTTTAATGTGTTTCATTAGCTGCTGTTTTTTCTGTGCAGTAAAGAGAGAGAAGCATAATCGGAAGCCTCTGGTCCTGACATAGAATGAAGTACAAGTCTGTTGTCAGGAAAATAGCTTATTCAGTCAGTGTACACCATCTGGCTAGCATGATGGAAACTCCCAGCATTCTAAGGGGGAGAGGGACAGAGGGGAGGGGCAAAGGGGAAGGCAGCTTCGAAGACAGGTCTACAGGAAAGGCTACCATTAATTACAACAGCTACCTTTGTGAGCGAGAGAAAGTGCGCTTGAACTCAGATTGAGATAGCAACAGAACGAAAGCCTGATTTGCATCTGAAAGGGAAATGCCACCGATTCCGGAGCTTCATCTGCTTCTAGAGGTGAATCCACAAGTGGTATTTCCACAGACGAACCAAACGTATGTTGGAAGAAATTACTCTCCAGCAGTGTTTAATATGTAAATAAAAACGTGCCTATGTCCAAAGCTCTCCTCTTAAACACGCGCTGCTACAATTGAATGTGCCAGCACAGGATACAAAGGCAGCGTAATCCTGAAGCCATCTCGGGCCTCTTCAATCCATTTACAGCCGCTCCCTGCCTCTTCAGCTCACTCTTGCAGCTTTCTGCTTTCTTCCATTGTGACGCCGTTTCGTGTTGCTCTTCCTCCGTCTTTCCCATGAGGGTCTTTTGCTCGCAGTAAATGTTTGAGGCAGAAAAATAAGTGCCTGTGCTCCGCACCGGAAACAACAAGCACAAATTAAGCTCTGCTTTCCAGATTAAACACTCTCTCGTAATCAGAGAATTGTCCATTAGCTGACCCTCCCCAGGAATGCTACTCTTCCCACGCTGCATATATCATTGTTCGTCCCATGCGGGGAGCAACGTCCACACCCCGCCTCCTAGTCTCGGCATTTTAAGAGAAACATGAAATCCCAAACTAGACACATTGTGTCAGAACCCTGTACTAACAAAGGCAGAGAGAGAGGCAGGGCACAGGGCAGAAACACAGGGTGAGCTTTGTTATGGCTCAAGCTGCATTGAGTCACACTGTGAAAGGTCAGCAGCAGAAGTCAGCAGCACCTCCCTTGTATGCATCATGGCAGCGAGAGAGAGAGAGAGTGTGTGCATGTCACGCGCCACTCTGAAAGCACCCCAACCCACAGAGATCTCTTCCATTACCGCCATGTGGACCAGATGCACGAATGTATAGGCGCCAGATCCGAATGCTGCTAATTAGGGCTTTACAGGGGGATTACCAGCTAACTCATTCCAGGGCAGGGGGAGTGAGCTATTATCCATAGGTCAGGAACGTGGAGGAATGCATGAAACGGTCAAGGTTGTTCAGATACAAACTGAAGGTCACTGACCTTTCACGTTCAGCCCCGTCAAAATTATCACGATCTTAGTTGTGCTCTTTCCTTTAGATCCACAAGCAAAGTTACGTTTTACAGCACCCACCCAACAGAGAGTCTATTGAAACACAGAACAAACATACATGACAATGTTCCTGATTCAGGTGGAAGACTCGCGATTTTTTATGCCAAAATATGACTTCATTATAGCTGCCTCCAGCCTGAAGCTACTTCTGCTTCAGCAGAAGTTCATGGGAAAATTACATTCCCTGATTTTTGTTGGCATGCATGCAAAAAGGCATGAGTCCACAAAGAGCTTAAAGAGCAAACGAGTTTCATGTGTGTTTGGCTTTAAACAGGTTTAACTCTCTGCTGGCCGGACCTACTGTGTACAATGTACATAGATTAGGCTTTGATCAGCACCTTGCTCACGATTGGATGGCTTTCTCGTCTATTTCAGTTATCTGCTCTCGATCCATTGTGCAACCAGACCACACCTTTTTTCACGACATCCTGCCTCCTGATGCTTATGGCCCCACCCACTCCTCATTCCGCTGTCGTCGTTTAACTTTTTTTTATAAGGACCCGACAGCCGTCAAGTATAGTTAGACCACTTGTGTACTTGCTCACACTTCATGGATATTTTTATTTTCCATTTGTTGTCACCTTAATTTACCGTTCTAACATGGGCAGCCATGTTGGAATGGCAAATTAAAATGGCCACAAGTCACAAAGACTGTACATGGTCGAGTCGTGTTGCCTGTGTATGAAGGCAACATGACGCACACTCTTGCATCATGATACGTGCGTGCCTGAATCTTCGTGCATGGCTGCCAACTTACAGCCCTGTTTATTTTCTGTCCTGACACTTATTTCATGACCTATGGAATCAAGGGAAGCAAGAAAGGCACCAGGGTAACAAAAGGAAAGACAAGGGTGGCAGATGCTACCCTTGATTGCCCCAGTTAACGTCAATGCCTCTGGCTAATGAATTTTCTGGAATGAAAGTGCAATTTTTATAAAGAAAGAGAGATGTAATTAATTGACTCCCATGAAAAGCACCCATTAGTTAAAGTGAAGTGCCGCGTGCAGTGCATTGTGCCTCATTACAGAAAGCATTACTTTTAAATCAATTACACGAGCAAAGATACAACCTTTTTTTTGGCACTCCTACGATCATATTTAAAAAGGATTTCTTTCGCAATTGCTGATTTCTTCCATGCGTTTTAAATCTTTGCTTTGAAGTGAAAGGTTTTCGACAAAAAAACAGATATATTGCATTGTTTAAAATGATATTGAAGTAAGGATAAAATAAACATGTTGATCGTTGCTAATGAACTAAATTCCCAAGGGTTAATTTAAGGGGACATTGAACTGTATTTACTTAATACGTACACAACGACATATTGTTCTATTGGTATTCCGTCTTGCTCTATAGCCTAATATCGAATCTAAGCAACACCTGGTGAGTCCGCATGAAGTGAGAGAATGATCAGTGGTTGAGCGGAGTGAATTCACCATGCCACGCCTGTGCCAACCACTCTGAAGGCCCCCATCAAACAGTGCTCAAGACGTCGATTTAGAATATGTAGTAAAATGTGCCAGAAACGGAGATTCGCTATTGTTATTAACGGAGGTTGTGGAATGAAGGGGAGAAACATTATTTACTGATTAATTCCAGTAAACGTGTCTTCCCCTCCATCTGCTGACTGCAAAAGGCTGCTGAACAAACAAAAGACATTTCGGAAATTAACTGGAGCCAGGGTCTGATCGGCTTATGTGGCAACCAACCAGGTAGTGCCAGAAGGCCTGGTCTGTTAGGTTAGTGTGTTGGCCGGTTCTTTGCAGTTTGTAGGCCTGTATACGGTCTGGTGGGCTACTTTGTATTATAGACTTCTCAGACGTTGACAAACTTTGCCGGTAGCAAACACAAGTGCGTGCAGCCTTCCATACTATGCAAACCACATCCCCAGCTTGTCTTTACTAGTCGAGAACCTCCCAGATTTGCAAATCTTGGCCACTTTTTTAGCTATCCGATTTGCTAAAGAAGCCACTTTTATTTTGGAACCCGTGCCTATTTTCCGAGAAAGTGCGCTCCTGACTGGAGAGGTACATACAGTATCACCAGCACAGCCCCGTTCATTGCCCGAAATGTTTGTCATGGTGTCGAGGAATACATGTCTTAACTTGAAATCCAGTTACTAGTAACTAGTTCATAAGGCACGAGGTCTTCTTTGGTGAAACTATACATGCTAATTTCATTGTAATCTTCTGATGAAATTAGGAACATCCACATAAGAGAATACAGTAAGTAAGAGCCCAGTTACAGGACCATAGAAGATCATCAGCTTGACAAAGCATTACTTTCTAATCACATGTGCCGAAACAGTCACAGAGCCTGGTAGCAATATGGGAGCAGGAGCCAGATGTACGTACCATTTTTCTTGTCGCAAACGGGCCGATTTGCAGAATCGGGTAGCATATTTACCGAATCGCAAAATAGGTTTGCGAGTCGCAATCAGGAAGGGGCGTTCCCTTCCTAATTGCAAGTCGCAGTGCGATGTAGGATTGTTTTGTGACTGTGAATGCGGTCACAAAACAATTTCAGTTAGCACCAGTTTCAAATTGATGCTAACCCGTTCGCAGGACCCCTTCCCCTTTGTGAATGGTAGCGAAAATATTTTTTCAGAGCAGACAGTGGTCCCACGGATCAGTGCCTGCTCTGAAAAGATGAAAAGAATACTTTTCATTTTCGTTTTTGAAATGCATCCCATTTTCCTTTAAGGAAAATGTGCTGCATTTAAAAAAAAAAAAAAACTGCTTTATTTAAAAGCAGTCACAGACATGGTGGTCTGCTGTCCCCAGCAGGCCACCATCCCTAGGAAGGTGGTCATTCCCAATGGGGTCGCAAATTGTGACCTCCCTCATAAATATTTATGAGGTAGGTCATTTGCGAC
Source organism: Pleurodeles waltl (assembly GCF_031143425.1). Lineage (NCBI taxonomy): Eukaryota > Metazoa > Chordata > Amphibia > Caudata > Salamandridae > Pleurodeles > Pleurodeles waltl. The sequence continues at coordinate 603,473,152 of NC_090440.1, read as the reverse complement.
CTTTCGGGAATCGCAAACAGGGTCAATGACACTGTTGTACATCAGGTTTTGCGAGTTGCAAATTGTGAGTTTGCTAAGACTCGCAATTTGCGAGTCGCAAAACCTAATATTTGTACATGTGGCCCCAGATGTATTCATCTATTTTTGTTGTCACAAACACATCAATTGGCAAACAACAAGAAAGTGATTGCAACAATACAAATGTTTTTCTTATGCACGAACCCCATTTTAGAAGCTAGTAAACTTTTACTTACTCCTAAAATGAGATTTCAAATGGTTACTGTATTGCATGCATCAATAGAATCAGAATTCCGGTCGCAAACCTTTGCCAAGTTACAAACTCCCAAGTTTGACTGATAACCTGATCACAAAAGGGAAGGCAAACCTTTTGGATTAAAGTTTCAAGTAAAGTAGGCAGTTGTCTAGGGGCTCACTGCCAACTCGCAATGAAACCTTTAAAAAATGCAAAATGTTTTTTTAAACAGCCTGTTTCTTTTGGGGAAACTGGGCTGATTTAATAAAAAATGGTTACTTTATTGAAAATCAATCACAGACATGGAGGTCTGCTGACCCTTGCATGCTACCATCCCTGCTGTTATTTCAAATCAAACTATTAACACGTAGGTTGGTTCTCAAAAAAGAGGTTCCTGCTTGCAGAAAAGGCCTGGGAATTTGAATTGTTAGTGAAATGAATTTGGAACGGGTGTTTTGTGGGGGCCCCTTCCAAACTGTAATTTGATAACACATGAATTGATGGTTGTAATTCTTTCACAAACTAAGGGAAATGTTACTAACTTGGAGTGATAACCTATTTGCAAAAGGGAAGGTGTCCTCTTTGTGGTTAATGTTGTGTGGGGAGTGAGCAGAGCACTTTTTGTGGCCAGAGTCTTAGTACATCTCCTTACATCACAGAGCTTGTAGAAACAATTACAATACTATGCACTTTGAGATAGCAGTAGGCAAAACATTCCACACACACAGCTATTACTTACATCTTTGGCCTCTTTCGTATCTCTGACATGGGCAAGTAAAAGCAAATTTGATTTCCGCGTTATACTCAGATAATTGTGGACATGCACCCATGCTTCTTCAGAATGGAGGTTAAAATACTGCGGAGAACTCTTCCCCAGTAACATTAAAAAAAAAGTTCAAGCCCAACATTAAGGACTAATTCCACACAGATAATTTATGGTATCCAAACCCTGAAACACACTAATATTTTGGTTGTGGCAGGTGCACATGCCATATATCCTGCCACTGCATGTTCATCATGTTGTCCAATGTGAAGCTACATCTGATGAATGCTTGTACCAAAATACATGTAATTTCAACATAACCGCAAGTCACTCCATGATGCATGCCAACAGTTAGGGCACAAACCTTACCCACTACACATGTGCAGTGCATTTTTCCACATGATGGGACATCAAGGGCATAGATATTCGCATTGTGGCTCTAACCTCTGGGCTTACCTGTCATGTCCCTCATTGCTACTCCAGTTATTCATGCTAAATGACATGCTATGATGGGTGAAGGTATGTGTCAGCCAATAAACAATGGTGACACACTCCTGTATGTGGCACAACATATAGGCGGTCCGCCGCCCGCCAGGCGGGAACCGCCAATCGGCCGCCATGCAGCCAAAAGACCGCTGCCGGCATTCCAACATTCCCGCTGGGCCGGCGGGCGCTAACCAAGTTAGCGCCCGCCGGCCCAGCGGGAATGAGGCCGCAACACAGAAGCCGGCTCCGAATGGAGCCTGCGGTGTTGCGGCCGTGCGACGGGTGCAGTTGCACCCGTCGCGGTTTTCACTGTCTGCTAGGCATGGGCAGTGCAGGGGCCCCCAGGGGCCCAGGACACCCCTTACCGCCAGCCTCTTCCTGGCGGTGAAAACCGCCAGAAACAGGCTGGCGGTAAGGGGGTCAGAATCCCCAGGGCAGCGCTGCTTGCAGCGCTGCCCTGGCGGATTCGCCCAGCCGGGGCAAAAACGGCGGGAAACCGCCGGCCCCGGTTTTCCGACCGCGGCTTTACCGCCGCGGTCAGAATGGGCTTTGAAGCACCGCCAGCCTGTTGGCGGTGCTTCCGTCATTCTGCGCCCTGGCGGTCCAAGACCGCCAGGGTCAGAATGACCCCCACAATGTATCCCCATTGTAAATGTACTATTCCACAGCTTGCCATGCACATATATGTGAGGGAATACAGACATCATCCCATCAATATATGTAGACCATGCATGAAACTGCAGCTTACAAATGTTTTTCTAAAGAGAAAGGGACACATGCTGACATGTAGGAACAAGGAATGCTGGCAACAGTGAAGGCAAGTAAATCATGTCAATGGTCAGTCCCCACTTACCACAGGAATGTATTGACCTATAGCTGCATCCAAACAACAATGTATGCCCTGTCACATGTATGTTGGACATCTTCACATTACAGACTGCAGTGAGGTACCAGCACCCATCATACGCTGAAGCCAACTAGCTTCTGGGTGGCAGATGCCTAGATACACATTTATCCAGACACATGGCAGAGGACAGAGATCCATTACCTACTTACCTTTGGCCTGGAACATTTAGGAGTAGTGGTCTGTTGCATAGAAATTACACACACTACAATAACAAACAGTACTTGATTGAGCCATATGTCATCCCTGCAGAGCAAATTGTCTGTGGATTCTACTCAGTTGTATCCTAGGTCCCTGGGCCAATATGCAAGACACATCAGTATTCAACACATGACATGTCTACACAAACAATCACTCATCTGCTGTGTGACACATGGTTCATTCCCAATTGTCAGGGGGAGCTGTCAGAACCTAACTCAATCACTTGGCAATAGGACAGGCAGGAATATGATCTGTACTCACACCCTTATGGCTGCTGTGCTGCCCTCAAACATCCATCAAGCTTGTGATAGGCCGCGCCAGAATGTAAGCCATTAGGGGGGGTCATGGTCTGATGGGCACTCCACCCACATTGGGAGGACATCCCCAGCTGGATCTCCGCAATCTTTCGGGCCCAGCATCTCAGCTCTTCCCACCTTTTTCTGCAGTGGACGCTCCACCAGCTGTGGACCTCCAGGGTCCACACCTTCTTGGCTGTGGCTCTCCATAATCCCTTCTTTTGATGGGCGTTAACCTGAATGGATGCAAAAGACAAATCAAGAGATCATGATCACAAGTCTCATCACAAATGGTTGAGTCAAATACATGTAGGTAACATCAAGGTAGAACTTTCCTATTTGCCAAAACTCCCCATGTGTCACACATACAAGCCAATAAGTACAGAGACATGACTACATACTTTTGTATCCATCTGTAGACTAACACACTTCTCTGCTCAGGCCCTACAATGTAAACTTACTGACATCATGTAGGCCATGCTCTAGCAACCGGACTGAGATGTGAGCCACTATGAGACACATCACACCTCTGTGGCTTCTGAAGGGTAAACTCCTTAGGCATGAATGGATCAACACATTCACATTCTGTGAGAATGACTCTCTACATACAGTCTCTACAGGCAACTGCCAAATTCCAAACTCAAACATCCCACAAGGGTAACAATGAAGGGACTGGCATGGTAAGTACAGAAAGTGTCTTCCCTGTCTATGTGTGGACTTGTGGACAAACAAATGTAGACTCATGTCACTTTGGGGGGGGGGGGGTTCTGTGTTATGTATCCCTACCACTGAACACTCCTTTGGACGTATGTGTCCATCCTACAGAGATGGCATCCAACAATTAAAGACATGCGTTGTACAGTTTCTGCTATGTGACCAAGCTACTGAGTCACATATCATGGCCTCCCAGGAACCAACACACTGCCTGCACTGTGAGACTGTCAGTTATGCAGTAGGCCTGCACAGGACAAATATAACCTGTGGGAAGATGACAACAGGACTTCGGGAGTAAGGGACCTGTCATGAGTCAAAGACACACATTGACAATGATGCTAAGTGCACATATGGACTACATTTGTAACTTACCCCTGTACCCGTTCCTAATCTAATCAAAAGAATGAGGCATTCTGGGCAGGATTTTACACTAGAGCCTCATATTGCCCTCATGACAGGATCTGCTGGAGTACAGGGAGTGGGCACAGTGCCAAAGTTGCATAGCCACAATTACTCCACCCTAGCCTAGGCTAGGACCCATACGGGGAGATACATTTAACAGGCCCTGGTCTCTGCAGGCTGAGCATCAACAACCTACATGACACTACATTCCCATTGCTTCCATGCATGACAGTACATCATGTAGCCAACAGAATTTGTCATGTGGTGAGTGTGGCAACCTGAAGGGCAGAGTGAGTCATGATATGCCTTCCACACAACAGTTAAGCAAGGGCTGGTGTTTCAGAAATCTGTGGCACCATACACATTGTTCACATTACTCTCAACTGACTCATACATCATGCATACTCAGTTCATGCTGTCATGCACAGACATGTTGTCTGACATTTACAACAATCATGAAGAAGGAGATGTCCGTGGATAGCAGTAATGTCTCCTTTCCTGCATCCAACACAAAGAGGATCTAGGAACCCAAGAACCTCACACAACACAATTTGACTGAACTTTACATTTGGCACTGGCCACTAATACCTGCACATTGTACATCACATTGATGCCACACCGACTGCAACAACAGGCACATGAGTAGTCAACCCAGCACACATGGGCACATTCTAGACTGTGAGGAGGGAAATGATGGTGAATTACAGAGAGCTGTTCCTACAGGGGTAGGACCAGTGCTTAATTTGTGCTTGTTGTTTCCGGTGCGAAGCACCGGCACCTATTCCTGAGGGCCAGCACTTGGTTTTCTGTCTCAAGCATTAACTGCGAGCAAAAGACATGTGGGAAAGACAGAGGAAGAGAAAAACAAAAAAGTGTCAGAAAGGGGAAAAGCAGGAAGCTGACAGAGTGAGCTGAAGGGGCAGAGAGTGGCTATAATTGGACTGAAGAGGCCCGAGGTGGCTTCAGGATTATGCTGCCTGAGTATTATGTGCTCGCACTTTTAATTGCAGCAGCCGCATGTTTAACAGGAGAGCTTTGAGCACCGGCACCTTTTTATTTACAGATTAAGCACTGAGTAGGACCTCAGCCACTAGCCTCTGTAGCTCCTCTGGAGAGAAAGCAGGGGCCCTATCATCTGCTAGATGTGGTATGATTGCTCCCAGAGGTGGTACACAGCAGCTCAAGTACTGGAGGTCTTGCTGACAGTAGTGTCAGGAGTCAAGTGAGTGAATCTGCAGATCATGGCAGGCACATTTGCCAAGTACGCAGTAATCACTGCTGGTTGACACAGCCATTGGCCCGGGACTGCCATTGGCAACAATGTTACCCTATGGCTTTGTCTGCCGTGATTGCAACTGCCTACAGACATGACGACTTCTGCCGGCAGTCATGGGCTGTTCCTAATGTCCAATGGAGTAGGTCAGGCAGCTGTCATTTTAGAAGTCTGAAATGCGGTTTTGGGCTTCACAAACTGCATCACACCTCCGTAGATGTGGTTTTGAGCTCACAAACATTCTTATCCTGTCTTGTCATGTAGGTCCTACCACACAAACACCATTGTAGTATGTTGCAGGGCACAGATGGCCAGCTCTAGGGCAGTGAAACCAGTGCTACTGCACGGGGTGGTGACTTTGGGAGGGGGCACCGTGTTTGCAACTATATTCTATATTCAGCGTTCCTTGCCTCCAGGAATTTTCAGGCAACAATAAAAAGGTCTAGATAACTCTGGGGGTTAATGTTCTTCCTGGAGAGGGTTCAGAGTTTTCTCAGGTGGAATTTTTCAAGGTAGCATAGTGGGTTAATATGCCTCCTGCAAAGAACGTGTACCATGTAGATCACAAGGTGCACATAACACAAATGGGTCAGAGGATTACTGCTTTTGTCAGAGAGGTCCTTTTGTCACTAATAGTTTATAAGTTAAAGTCCTAATATAGAACAGTAAGCTGTTAACATTCATCAAAGAACAGCATGCATCCCTCAAAGTATAGATTAGAGCATTATCATGCTTTCCCCCCAGTCTTTCATCGTCCTATTGTTGCAAAAATAGTTCATTTGGGTGTAAATCAATTCTTATTATTAAAGAGAACCCCAACCATGGTGTTACATTAAATATTCTGAGTTTGTGTTTCTCCAAACTAAGCACTCCTAATTTATGCAGCCTAACAGCATGGATGACATGTGACTCCTACATCTTTTAGTACTCTGTCTAATGTCACATTTCTTATACACTGATTTGCAAACTTGTGACTAATTTTTTCTGTGTAATGTGTCTGCGAAGTAAAGTGCTCTGATGCCCTACATTGAAATGAGTGACACTACAAAACTAATTAAATACTCTGAGTAGTTATAGAGACTTGAGGGGCACTGTTAAAGTGTGATAGTGAGGGAATCCAGGGCGTAGGTGGTCGTTGGAGGGCACCAACAAACATTGTCGCACAGGGTGCCACTAGCGCTACAGCCGGCCCTGACAGTGGGGCTCAATCTTGCACCGCTGATGGTCATTTTGGCAGAATTCCAGTCACATTATGAGGGGCAATTGTGTTGCACATCTTTGAGTTTGGTCCAAATATATGATGTGTACATGTGTGGAAAACAATGGGGCTCACATGTGACCCTTGTTATGTTACTGGTTGCCATGTCTATCTCTTCTAAAATGCCTTGTCACATGATATCATTAACATGCGTCATGTATGTTGCTGTGGACACACTGACTAATGTTAGAAATCATGTCTTGTCATACATAGGAGTCCAGGGAGAGGGGGGATGCGTTAACATCCAGTCCACCGCCCACCGCAGAACTTCAGACTATGGAAGAATGCCATGTCATACAGCTCGACTGTCTGAATCGGCAAACAATAGTGGACTTCTGTTTTCAGATGGAGACAGAGCTGATGCCAGCTATTAGCCATCCAACCAGCATACCACCCATTGTACAAGTCCTGTCAGTATTGCATTTCCTAGCCACATGGTCCTTTCAACATACAGTGGCCCTGACAGCTGGCATGTCCCAACCTATGTTCAGTCTGGTGTTTAAGGATGTCCTCTCATCAATGTTAAAACACCTGGACAGCTACATCTAGTTTCCCCTGAAAGGATTTAGCCCATGTTAAGGCCGATGTTAATAGGTTTGCACTCCTCCCACATGTGGTGAGGGCCATTGATAGCACACATGATTGCTTGGTCCTACTGCATGCCAATGAACAGGTATACCACAACAGAAAGAACTTCCATTCTATCAACATGCAAGTTGTCTGTTTAGCGGATCCATACATTTCACAGGTCTGTGCCCGTTATCTGGTTTCAGCCTAAGATTCCTTCATAATGCGGAACAACACCATACCCCAGCTGATGTCACAACTGTAACCAGAGAGGGTCTGGCTGGTTAGTAAGTAACATATTTCCTGTTTGTGTGTGTGCAATGTCAGGTTCTACAGTCATGAAGTGAGTGACTCATTGCTGCCCATATGTCTATTCCTTAACAGGAGACTCCGCATATCCAAACAGTCCTTGGTTGTTGACACCAATAGGGAATCCAACTACGCCAGGGGAGGCCCACTTCACTGAGGCCCATGGAAGAACAAGGCAGGTAGTGGAGTGGTCTTTTGGGCTCCTGAAAGCCAGATTTCAGTGTCTTTTTGGTGGAGAGGTGGAGCCCTCCTCTACTCACCCAGGAAAGTGTGCCTGATTACTGTGGCTTGCTGCATGCTCCACAACATCGCTCTGCAGAGGAATATCCTGTACATCCCAGAGGAGGGGAAGCCTGCAGTGCCACCGGGTAAGACTCCTGAGGATGACAGTGATGAAGAAGAAGGAACTGACTTTAGGAGAAGATCTTATCAATAGCTACTTTGTATGAGTGTAAGTATGTCATGTGATGGAATGACTGTGACTGTACTAAGAACTGTAGTTGTGAGAATGTGTGAGTTGTGTTTTGGCAACAACTAGGGAGCTGATAATCTGCAATATTCAGCCAAAGGGTGCTTGAAGAGTTAGCCTTTGACATATCCCCACCTTGATGCAGTTACTTTGTTTGTGTCAGTCTCATTGTAATGTAATTTCCTTTCCAGATGCTTGCTATGTGATTTGTGTAATAGGTATGTTTTCAAGCCTAGACTCTTTGTTTTGTCTTTGTACAGATACCTTCACCATGACATCCTCATGTGAGCATTTCAGAGTTGTGACATTGTCAGGTTTTTGATGCAGTTCTGACATATGAAGTGGACATGGATTTTTCTGGGTAATGTAGGTCACAGATTTGGGTTGTACGAGACCCAGGCCAAGGCAGCTTGAACAGTGTTTGGTTGGAAGTCAGAAGTGGAAATTGTACTTGTTTATTGTGTGGTGGTGGGCCGATTACATCACATGTGTGATCATATAGGCACGAAATATGTTGTCATCAATTGCAAGCAAGGCATTCACGCTTCATATAAGCTAATCACTATTCTTGTATGACCTGTATGTAGCTGTAGATGTGTTTAATCATTTCAGGCCATAGTGCCTGTGCCACAACACTGACATATGTTTGTGTCATACCACCAGATGCATGGTCATTGGATTATGATGGGCCTGTGATCAAGGACTGTTGTACTGCCTTCTGTCTGTGCTTTGGTTTATGTGATGTTGAAATTCTTTGGTGTGGAATGTGATAACGCTAAAACTGGTGACACAATCCACTACTCTGTTTGCCTATTGTACAGGACAATGTCTGACAAGGCCCTCCCTTCCATGGTCTGGGGGGCTGTACCTTGGTATGTGTACCTTGACACAGTGTGAGTCAGCCATTCTTGGCTATGACAGTCCAGACATTTCAACAGCCTATGTGCTGTACAGTGGAATAAAATATTTGGTGTGGCTGGACACTTATAGTAATGTGTTTGTGTGTGTTGGTAGTAATCCTTAGCAGGACACTGTACCTGTAACATATCCCTCTTTGCATTATTAGCCTGCATCTTCCTCATTTGCTTCACATGGTCTTACATCTCTACATAACAAAATGTGGAACAGAAGCAAGCAGACAATGACTTTGAGATAGGTGGATTTATTGAAAATGTGTACAGTAAACAAAATTGGGGTATGATGGAAAATAAAACTGAAGTGTTCAGTCATGGTGGATAAAATCATTTGAGTACATGCCACATCACTGGAAGTCCCAAGTACAGTGTACTCCTCCCATTGGAAATGGAAGGTGGTTGAAGAACTGTCAATAGAGTGAATGTGTGGCACACAAGAAGGTCATTTAGGAAGAGATCAATTACTGGCAGTGATGGATGTCTTGCCATCCGCACCTCCTGTAGTCTTTGCTGGAAAGTCCCTGCTTGCGGTGGGGGGGAAGGGAGTGGGGGATCTGCTGCTACAGAGGCAGGGGTGTCTGGGGCGGGTTCTTCCCCTGACGGGGCCTTCCTTCCAGTGGCTGGCACCAATGAAGGGCCTGGTGTAGATGCGCTAAAGGAAGGGGTAGTGTGCTGTTGTCGATCCCTGCTCAGGGTCATTTTAATGTCCCTCAGAACCCCTGTTAGGGAGGCCATGTTGGTATTGTGAGCCTCCCAACTGCTTCATTTCTCTGAGTCCTGCAAGTACGTGGCCCATCAAGCCTTGGGACTCCTGATAGACCCCCGAGATGTAGCTGATGGTGTACTGGCCAGGGGCATCCCCCGTGGCCTCACTCCGCTGGCCCACACCATCCCTCCCACAGCCCCAACCCCACGGCCCTTGCTACAAGGTGCCCACTCCAACTGGTTCCAGGACCATCATTGTCAGAGGTGTTGTAATATGACTCAGGATCCTGGACCTGTGGGCATAAGATGGTTGCCACTGTTCTAGGGACACAGGCTGGGAGGCAACCGGAATGGGAGGTGATGTAGTGGCTACAGTGAGACTCACTGTTGGGGTCTGACCATGTTGTCCACATGGGCCAGAACCGTCCTCCACATCCAGATATCCAGGAAAATCATATCTCTGAGGGTTTCATCCAAGGGGGTAGTGGTAGTCTAATCTGTGGGCTCTGTGTGGCCCCTGGCAGCTTGACCTGTTGATGTGAAACATACAATATTACTGATTGTATTGTGACATCTAAATTCAAAAGTTTACAGTGTCATTTCTCAAATCTCTTGTACATAGTTGGTTTGCAGGTCATCCTATTGTGACATTTCGCAAAGCCTTCCTATTGTGACAGGTACCCATGGTATTGGTTGTACTGACCTGGCATTTGTGAAGCATGCCAATTTCATTTAAGTCAAGCAGCTGCTGAAATGTGCAGATCATTTGCCCTTGGGAGGATGGCTGGAGAATGCCATCTTGCACCATTGCAGGCCAAACAGTGTTTAGACAAGTTATGTCTTTGGTCATTTTGATGCCTAGGTGCTTGATATGCAGACAGACCCAGGACTTTGTTGTATGTGATTGGAGTAATCATGTGATCAGTGCACTGTGAATGTGTTTGCTGCACATCCCATTCTGGTTATGCATCTTAAGACCTTTTGGATCATTGTTTGCACACTGGTTAAGGTGTCCTTCTTGTCCTCAATATTTTCATCTTGAGTTAGCAGGTCAAGATGGAACTAGGTAGCCAGACACATCTGAGTTGAGCATGATCTGTATCTTGGTCCCTCTCAGGTGAGTAAACAACAACTGGGAGTTAGCAGGCAAGGGTATTTGGACAAGTGACTACTGTTCTGGTGTTTGTAGTTACTGAAACAGTGCCTCCTATGAGCTGCAGTCATGTCACTCTCCATACTACACTCACTTCACAGATGGTATCCACCAAGGTGAGTGAACTTTAATTGAGATTTCATGAATCAATTTATTTGGGCAAGTGAACATTGTTTTTGTGTTTGGAGTTAGGACGCAGGGCCTATTGGTTTTTGCATTCGGGTCATTCCCCCTACTTCTCCCCACCATACATATGCTCCCATATGAGTAAACCTAATTAGAAAGTTAAGACACAGGGGTATTTTGGCATGAGTACACTGTGCCTTTGTTTGGAGTGGGAGCCTTCTGGGAGTTGTAGTCATGTAACTCCTTGTACTACACACTCTATGCAAATGTTATCCCCCAGATAAGTACAACTCAAATGAGAGTTACCAAATAGGGGTCTTTTGACAGGTGAACACTGGGCTGGTGAGTAGAGGGTCGGTAAAAGAGGCAAAAAGGTGAACAATGGCCATTCATGACATAGCATTTTGGTGTCATGTTTAGTGTAGTAACTTACCAGACTCCACTCACCCAAGTAGTCTGGAGAACCAAGGAAAGGACCTTTACCCTGAGGTTGTTCCATCTTTTCCTAATGGCCTTCCTTGTGTGCAGGGTGGAGCCTACAGCATTCACTCTGTTGACAATCTTGTCCCACATTTCCATTTAACTTCTGAGAGGAGTGTGCTGGGCTTCTGCTCCAAACAATTGTGGCTCTACTCTTATGCACAATGACTTTCAACTCAGACATGGATTTTTAGAACGTGACATGGTGGAATTTGAAAAACAAATTAAAATGACAATGACTTACTGAAGAGGTGAAATGTAAAAGTGTGTGACTGGACAAAAGTGTGTGCTTGGTGTGAAAACAGATGGTGAGAAAACATTGGTGCCTAGTATCTGTGCTGCTGTGTAGAATTATTGGCTCTGACGTGTGTGTCTTGCGGTGTAAATGCAAAGGATTGTGGTGTGTGAAGGGGTGTGTTTTATACAGCCCTTTGCAGGTGTATCCAGTCTGGCAATGTGTGTCAGCTGTGTTGTTTTCAAATCCATCCAATGTGCCATTGTGTATTATTTTGGTTACTGCGAACCGCTGTGGTTCGGACTGCCATTGGCTGACCACCATGGGTGCCAGCCACTGCGTCTTTAGACTTGTAATATGGTCAGTGGATGGCTGCTGTGCTGGGGGCTGAAAACGAATCACACCTACTGTGCAGAATAATTTATCAATGATTTATTTATGTATTCCTAGTTTTTGTAGAGTGTGCAGTTATCGTAAAGCTGGCTTAGAGCTGATAACAGACATTTGATAGACCATTCTGCTTCAGCCATCGGCTGAATCTTTAGTTCTTTCTGAAACCAAGAAGTTGGAAAGGTGCCTCATTTCCAAGGCAACAGAGTTACAGGTCATCACCGCCTGATAGGACAGGTGAAGGCTTTGCCCCCTTAGTGGTCCTTCCTTATCTTTAGTACGTTCAAAAGGAAAGTCGAGGAGTGCAGGGTTTGCGTCAGTAAATACCAAAAGAATGGGGTTGACAAAGCGCACAAGCTTTTAAAAGAATATGCTTGTACACAGGAGCTAGTGCATTCCTCCTAGATGTGAAATAGAGATATGACATGGAGATTGAAGTTGAAGGGGCAGTAGAAGGATGATACAGGCCGTTTTCTGATCTGGAGGAAAATAAATAGACATAAGTGAAGAATTCACTAACTTGCAAACAGACTGGGCATCTGGGGAAGAAATCAGATGAGAAATGAGAACTAGACAGGGGTAATTCGGAGAACCAGATGTAATAGAAATCATAATCTTAAAAGTAAGCTCATGGGTTGTAGGGTTATATTCAGAATTAGGGCCTGCTAAGAGACTGGCCGTCAAAGGACCGCCAGCCTTGCGGTGTCGGTCAGACCGCCACAACGGTGGCGGCCCAACCCCGACATTACAATCATGGTGGGCAGACCCACCTGAAGACCACCCTCCCCGACAGGATCATGGTTCTCAATATAGTGACGGCGGTCTGAGTTGTACTCAGCCAGGGCGGCGCTGAATTCAGCATCGCCTGACTGATTACAACTGAGCTTTTCAGTAGCCTTTCCGGTCCCCGGTGCACCTTCAGGGGGTCCTCCCTGCCCAGACTGACCTCCCAGGGGTCCTCCTCATGCCAGATGCACGGTGAAGCCCAAACTGGGAAAACTTGGCCTGGATAAGATATCAGGTGCTCAAACCGACCAAATCCCGGCTGCAGACAGTTCTTCCAGTCACTGGAGGCGAAACTGGATGTACACTCATCTCAGTTTATGGAAATACTACAGGCAATCATGGACACGAAAGGCGCTCTCGAGACGAAGACCCTCATTATAAGATTGGCTGCAAATGCTGCCTACCGCCACGGCGATGGCTGCCAACAAACCTTTGGCATGGCTACCGACCGTCCACCAAATTATGACCGTAGCCGGAATTCTGCCAGAAGGCTGGCGGAATTCAGGCTACGGTCATGGTGGCGGACAGTGGTAAAGTGGCGCTGATGCCAGCAGCAGCGCCACACCATCAGAACGCCGCTGACCGTATCATGAGCCATGATATGGCCTGGCAGTGTTTTGCTGGCGGATGCTGCTGGCAGCAGCGCTGCGTCCCGTCTCCTGCCGGAGGACCCCCTGCAAGCAGGTAAGTCAGGTTCTCCGACAGTAGAGGGGGTGGGGGCATTGGGTGTGTGTGTGTGGATGTGTGTGACTGTTTAAATGCATGCATGCATGTGTAATGTGTGTGTGCATGAATGGGTGTGTGTGTACGTGCATGTTGTGTCGTGTGATTGCGTGTGTGCCTGGATGTATGTTAGTGAGTGTTGCTGTGAGTGTGTATGAATGTATGCATGCGTGTGTGAATGTGGGAATGCATGTGTATGGGTGTGTATGTATGTGTGTATATGTCGGGGGTCGGGAGGGGGAGGGGGAGAGTGGGGAAGGACTCTGGGGAGGGGGGCAGGGGAGACCCCTATCAGTGCCAGGGAAGGAATTCCATGGCATTCATAGTGCCTACCACCATGGTTTCGTGGTGGGATAGAAACCACGGAAACCATGGCGGTGGGCGGGGTCAAAATGTCATGGGCGGCCTAGTGAGAGCCGCCGGGCTGCAGACTGTTGTCTCCAGCCCGGCGGTCATTACCGCCGTGGCGGTCAGTGTGTTAACTTGGCAGTTTGGCTTTGGCCAAACCGCCAATGTCATAATAGTGGCGGTATGTACTGCCAGCTGGTTGGCGGTACTACCGCCACTATTACACTGACCACCGGGGTCGTAATGACCCCCTAAGATTGATAGTGGTGATAGACGTTACATTTCTGCAAGAAAGCTGCAAGAAGCTAAAGGAGCAAGTACATGGTCAAGAAAATATGTTGTCTCAACCATCACAGCAGTCCAATGTAAGGTGGAGGAACAACGTCTGGATTTGCAAAAATTGCAAGCCAGTGCTGAGGATGCCAGAAGCAGATCTGTACGGAATAACATAAGCAAAGTGGAGCTACCGGAGGAGAGGGAGGGTCACAGCCCGGAAAATGTACCTCGAAGCCTGTTTATTAGTAGAGATATATGGCAGTCGCCTCATGACCTTGTTATCTAGTGAGTGGGCCCACAGGGTGCCAGGGAGGGCGCCTCTGCCTGGCGCTATACCAAGAACTATGGTTTGCGAGGCTGCTTATCTTTAGGGGCAGAGACCGGATCCTACAGTGTGCCTGGAAACTCAGCCCATTGCAGGTGGGCGAGGGCACTGTGCAGATCTTCCCGATTACACCTCGGAAATTCGGAAACAGCGTGGATCATTTCTACTAGTCATATGGAAGCCACGTCAACTGGAACTCCCCTAAGCACTTCGTTTCCCTGCCAAGCTCAGAGTTGATGCATGTTTTTGACTTTCCTCGGGAAGGGCTTGAACTGATTATGACAGCATTTTATATCTTGCCAAGAGTTGATATTATGACTACCAAAAATCAATAACCCAGCAGTGAGAACCTCTATGGTCTGCTTTTTGAGATTTGCAAAACTAATACTTAAAAAAATAACCCAGCTGATGGTCAACTCAAGGCCAAAATCCAAACTGTTTCATCCATTTATGAAATCCTCTTTTCTTCCAATAGATACAGATACATATTAAAAAAATATTATGGCCCACGCCACCACAGGCACCCTTTATATGTTGTTACTTAGCAGGTGTTTTATGTGTTAGTATTTGTCACATGTGTGATGTTGTTTTATGTGTTCATGCTGTATTGTTCTATTCGTATACGCATCATCATATTATTGCAGTACAATGTTCGTAGTAGAACGTTTGGTTAACTCTCGGAAGCTACCCTAAGTGAGAAGAACTGGACGTTTGTGTGCGATCTCCTTAATAAACCTCTCTGGTTGAATCTGTCCTTTCATGTCTAGTTACACTTTGGGGACAAATGCTGGGAATGTGACGCCACCACCTCGTAATTCTTTTGAGGCATCTTCTGACGTCTGTTTGTGCAAGCTCTGCAGCATGTATTCCACACACAGTTCTGAACTACTTTATCTGGATTCTGGACAAAGTAAAGTACTGTCTAAAGAGTGACTTTTCATTATATAACTGTTCTGATCATTCATTTGATAGATGCTTACGCCTTGTGGATGTCTACAACCAACGTTTACACAGCCTTAGAAGCATGTCTTTGATGGACTTTCATTTAATTGGCCCGGGTGCCTGTCCACTATAACACCTGTACTGTGAGTCTTGTTTCAAAGTAATTTACTACCTTGCCCTCAAAGAGCACTATATATTACTGCGGGCATTCTTGTCCATACCTTTGCATTGCATAGAAGTGACTGCCATTTTGGATTGGCTCCTCAAGTCTCCTCTGTTAGCAACGGCCATTTTGAACTTCAGTTTTCAAGTGCTGCACACTCATGTCTGAAGCACCGTTGAACAATTCAGCATGCCGTTGTAGTTTATCAATTTGTTATATGGCAATGTGAAAATGCACATGCATTGGCCAGAGCACACCGGAGGAATGTTGCATGTCGGTGTGCTTTACCAGTCTATTCCCAACACCTACTTTTTTCTGTGGGTTATGGTGGCAGCATGTGCACTTGTTTTTCTGTTTTTGTTTATTTTCCCGGTCACTGTTTAGATTATTGCAGTAACAATTCGATATCTCTCTAACATTTTTACAATGTCAACGGTAATGCCCGATTCAATGGAAAATATGGAAGGACGGGTTTATAACTCATCTGATAGCTATTGATGCAGATTAGTTACTTGCTGAGAGGGAAAATACACTGAAATGCTTTGTGTGGGGTACAAAGGACAGGTATTTTTAGATTTTTTCAGAGAGCAGCACCAAATCCCGGTGAGTGCTATTGGAATGACGTGAAGGAGGCCAGTTTGAAAGTATTTTCAGCGGTGCAACAGTATTGTATTAGGATACAGGTTCTACACAAGGACACAGAGTGAAACTGCAACATTTGATGAGCTTTTGTCTCCACTAAGGAGGTTGATACTATGACGGAACTACGCAGGCCTTTTGAACGTGTGCTTTTACAGTGCGGTTTAAACATCGAATGAGTCTTTACCACGCATTCCTGAATCACGCAGATCTTTACAACGACTTGCTTTAGGGGGTGCTGGACTTTGGAATAGTGGAATTTACTATTCCAGCTCCAGTCTGTGTTACAGTAAGGAAGATGTTGGACTTAAAATCCAACACCAGTCCAACAATGCGTTCCCTAAAACAAGTCATTATAAAGACCTGCATGGTTCAGGAGTGTGTGGCAAATATGCATTCACTGTTGAGACTGCGTTGTTAAGGAACTGTGGGCCAGATGTAGCAACAAACCAAATTGCGAGTTGCAATTTGCGAGTCCATCCGACTCGCAAATTGCAACTCGCAATTTGGTATGCAGTACGGTGTCTCAGACACCGACTGCGACTCGCTATGGGGTCGCAATGACCCACCTCATGAATATTCATGAGGTGGGTCGCAAATTGCGGCCCCATAGCGAGTCAAGGCACTCGCAAACATGGAGGCCTGCTGTAGTCAGCAGACCTCCGTGTTCGTGACTGCTTTAAATAAAGCATTTTTTTTTTTTTTAAGTGTAGCCCGTTTTCCTTAAAGGAAAACGAGCTGCACTTAAAAAAAAAAACGAAACCTTTAGTTTCGGTATTTTTTCAGGGCAGGGAGTGGTCCCTTGGACCACTCCCTGCCCTGAAAAAATAATTTTGGGTCCAGTCACACACTGGAAGGGGTCCCATGGGGACCACTTCCAATTTGCGAGTGGGTTACCATCCACTTGAAGTGGATGGTAACTGCGATGCCATTTGCGACCGCGTACGCGGTCGCAAATGGTATTGCATCCCACTGCGAGTCGCAAATAGGAAGGGAACACCCCTTCCTATTTGCGAGTCGGAAATGCATTTTGCGAGTCGGTTCCGACTCGCAAAATGCATTTCTGCATAGGAAACTGCGTTTTGCGACTCGCAAACGACAAATTTTGCCGTTTGCGAGTCGCAAACAGTTTCCTACATCTGGCCCTGTGTGGTTCCAATTGCATAGTAAAGGCTGTTTCCCATGGAGGTTAGGCACTTTAGATGAAATGTACCGGTGGGCGGAGCTCGCAAAGTTCTACTCCTCAGAATTCCGTGGCGTTATCTAAAAACTCAGTGAAATTCTGCAGAGTTCCATGTGCAGCGAAATACCTCTCGGTCGTATACACTCGTCTCCTTCTAGCCTCTCGCATTCGACTCTCTCTGTGTGCCATTTTCTCCCCTATCTTCTACCCCCTTACCCACCTCGCTTTTCAACTACCTTCTATCCCCTGTTCTCTCATAAGCCTCTTCTCTGCCTATGCGGCCTGTTTATTCTCCTCCCATCGTTTATCAGGTCACACCACCCCCCCTTTCCTCGCCCCACTCTTCCTCTTCTACCGCCAGGGCCCTGGCACTGTCTGAGATGCTGATCCTGGCAGTTTCCCTTAGCAGTCCCTTGCAGTGCGTACATAGCTCCCCTGCAGGAGGCCGCCTCCTCTCCTCATAGCCCTGCTGCTGGCCGGTTCACACACATCTCCACCGCAGAATGGAGTGTGTGACCATGCTGCTGCTAGCTGTTTTACACGCAACTGTCCTCTGTGATGTGCTTCTCTCCCCACACCTGCTCCCCTGCACCACAGCAGGGGCACAAAAATCTTCTCAGTTATTCCAACTCAGTGAGAACAAAGTCCTTCACCAACTGCCCTCCTTCACAAACTTGCTACAGATGGCCAAGCACCCATCATGTCTTGCAGCAGCCTTGCACTTGCTTCTTTTGCACTTGCAGACAGTCTCAGACTGCCTTTCTGTAGGGCCCAGCACTAGCATCAAGAAACAAACCAGCTCAATGGCAGCAGCCTGCCATTTTCATAAAGTGCCTAGCCTTGCTTCCCACTTGGCTCTAAGGCACTCTCTCAGGTCACAGACATCTCTATCTGGCAGGGGCTGCTGGACTACCACTCAGCAGCTGATGCTCACCCAGTCTCCAGCTCTCCCTGCTGGCCTCAGCACTGCACCCTATAGCACCACTTCCTTTCTCAGGGAGTCTGGAGAGACAGGTTCGTTTCTGTGGAGCTCTGACTCTCTGTTTCCCTTTTTTGAGCACAGACCACCCACTCCAATGCAAATAATGTCCAGGCCCTGTGACCCCGCCCCCTGTGCCCGTAGAAGAGAAACCAAGACAAGGGCCTAAATGGTGTCTGGGTTGCGGGTCCCCATTGACCGTGGCCTGGCTCACTGCCTCTCTCTGCTTCTGCTTCTGGGCTGCTGAGGACAGTAAAAGAGGAAGGCCTGGAAACGGAGCTGGTGCTAGTGCAGCCACTCAGCAGCAGCCTGCAGCAGCAGCTCGATGCAGACTGGCAGAAAACAAAGCCTTAGGTTGGAGTCCCCTTGGTTGTCTTAGGGCAAATGGTATTTTCATTTGGGCCAAGTGTAAAGTGCAGCCCAGTTTTCAATTATCCATTGGAATGTCATGGGCCACATGCATTGATGTAATTGCTGTTTTTTTAATGTATTTTGTCAGAAAGGAAAAAAGAGTAGAAGAAATAAGAAATGAAAAGTGAAATTAACCAGGAAGCCATGTAATTGAGTTATAGATGAGCACTACCTACTGTCAGTGAAATGACTGCCACCTCATGTTTCCATCTCCTCCTTCTATGCACCAACCAAGGCGGTCATTCCAACTTTGGCGAGCGGCGGTCGCCGCCCGCCAAGCAGGAACCGCCAGAAGACCGTACCGCGGTCAAAAGACCGCGGCGGTCATTCTGACTTTCCCGCTGGGCTGGCGGGCGACCGCCAAAAGGCCGCCCGCCCGCCCAGCGGGAAAGCACCAGCAACGAGGAAGCCGGCTCCGAATGGAGCCGGCGGAGTTGCTGGTGTGCGACGGGTGCAGTTGCACCCGTCGCGATTTTCAGTGTCTGCCAAGCAGACACTGAAAATCAATGTGGGGCCCTGTTCGGGGGCCCCTGCAGTGCCCATGCCAATGGCATGGGCACTGCAGGGGCCCCCAGGGGCCCCACGACACCCGTTCCCGCCAGCCTGGTTCTGGCGGTGAAAACCGCCAGAACCAGGCTGGCGGGAAGGGGGTCGGAATCCCCATGGCGGCGCTGCTTGCAGTGCCGCCGTGGAGGATTCACAGGGGCAGCGGGAAGCCGGCGGGAAACCGCCGGCTTCCCTTTTCTGACCACGGCTTTACCGCCGCGGTTAGAATAGCCCCAGAAGCACCGCCAGCCTGTTGGCGGTGCTTCCTCCGTCTCCTACCCTGGCGGTCTCGGACCGCCAGGGTAGGAATGACCCCCTAAGTCTCCGACATGTCTTCCTATAGCCTTACAACACAATACAAACGTGGGATTATCTACTCCATTGACAGACTCATAACCCTGATGCATCTCATATACGTTGACATATACCATCACTGTGGCAGTTGAAACGCCTGCTGGTCACTCTGCTTGGGTGGCAAGCAGGTTGTGCCCCGTACCATGGGGTGTGCTGGGGGTTCTAGTTCATAAGTCAGGCAAATCGACTTTCTATGGGTGAACATGGTTGAAGAAGCTGGGGCTGAGACTGTAGCTCCACACGTTCGCCATGTGTCCTGGGAGCAATGAGTAATATAGCATCAGCAAAGAGCTTGCGTAAAATTAGAGTTCCGTATTGTGTATACAGCATGACGTCAGCTGCACCGCACGCTTACAATGGGTCCCAAATGTGGCAAATGGCAGCCCTTTGCTTTGAATTTAGAACGGAAGTGATATGCAAGTGGTGCTCCTTCCTACCCTGTGTGTTTGTTTTGGTTATGGGAGCCTAGAGGTGTTGTGAGTAGGGGTGGGTGAGTGGTGCACTGGTAAACTCCTCTCCACCACCAGGTGGTGGAGTTTTTTTTGTCAAGCTCTGCGTTCTGCTTGAAGTGCAAGGTGATAAAACTCCTGCAACTCCGCCAGCGGAAAAAAATTCTCAGCCTACCTCTAATGAAATGTTGAGAGACACATTGAGGGTTCAGACCAATATTACAAAAAATCTAAAAAGAGCGTGTGATATGTGACCCCAGTCTAGAGGAGGTGATTTCCTTAGCCAAGGAGAATGTACAGACAGTCTCTTCGACGAGCAACGTAAACCAAAATAGAAGTGATAAAAGAATAATAATAGGATGACCAAACCAGAGATACTCAAGGAGAGGTAGGAACAAAGTAAGGACAAAGTGGTGTGAGAAAGTAGCCTCTTTCTAGCCTTGTTACCCCCACTTTTGGCCTGTTTGTGAATGTATGTCAGGGTGTTTTCACTGTCTCACTGGGACCCTGCTAGCCAGGACCCCAGTGCTTATAGGTTTGTGGCCTATATGTATGTGTTCCCTGTGTGATGCCTAACTGTCTCATTGAGGCTCTGCTAAACAGAACCTCAGTGGTTATGCTCTCTCTGTCCAAATTGTCACTAACAGGCTAGTGACCAATTTTACCAATTTACATTGGCATACTGGAACACCCTTATAATTCCCTAGTATATGGTACTGAGGTATCCAGGGTATTGGGGTTCCAGGAGATCCTTATGGGCTGCAGCATTTCTTTTGCCACCCATAGGGAGCTCTGATAATTCTTACACAGGCCTGCCACTGCAGCCTGAGTGAAATAACGTCCACGTTATTTCACAGCCATTTACCACTGCACTTAAGTAACTTATAAGTAACCTATATGTCTAACCTTTACCTTGTAAAGGTTGGGTGCTAAGTTACTTAGTGTGTGGGCACCCTGGCACTAGCCAAGGTGCCCCCACATTGTTCAGGGCAAACTCCCCGGACTTTGTGAGTGCGGGGACACCATTACACACGTGCACTATACATAGGTCACTACCTATGTATAGCTTCACAATGGTAACTCCAAACATGGCCATGTAACATGTCTAAGATCATGGAATTGCCGCCCCCAATGCAATCCTGGCATTGGTGAGACAATCCCATGATCCCCCGGGTCTCTAGCACAGACCCAGGTACTGCCAAACTGCCTTTCCCGGGGTTTCACTGCAGCTGCTGCTGCCAACCCCTCAGACAGGTTTCTGCCCTCCTGGGGTCCAGCCAGGCTTGGCCCAGGAAGGCAGAACAAAGGACTTCCTCAGAGAGAGGGTGTTACACCCTCTTCCTTTGGAAAAAGGTGTCAGGGCTGGGGAGGAGTAGCCTCCCCCAGCCTCTGGAAATGCTTTGATGGGCACAGATGGTGCCCATCTCTGCATAAGCCAGTCTACACTGGCTCAGGGATCCCCAAGCCCTGCTCTGGCGCAAAACTGGACAAAGGAAAGGGGAGTGACCACTCCCCTGTCCTGCACCTCCCCTGGGAGGTGCCCAGAGCTCCTCCAGTGTGCTCCAGACCTCTGCCATCTTGGAAACAGAGGTGCTGCTGGCACACTGGACTGCTCTGAGTGGCCAGGGCCAGCAGGTGACATCAGAGACTCCTTCTGATAGGCTCTTACCTGTGTTACTAGCCTATCCTCCTTCCTAGGTAGCCAAACCTCCTTTTCTGGCTATTTAGGGTCTCTGCTTTGGGGAATTCTGTAGATAACGAATGCAAGAGCTCATCAGAGTTCCTCTGCATCTCTCTCTTCACCTTCTGCCAAGGAATCGACTGCTGACCGCGCTGGAAGCCTGCAAAACCGTAACAAAGTAGCAAAGACGACTACTGCAACCTTGTATCGCTGATCCTGCCGCCTTCTCTACTGTTTTCCTGGTGGTGCATGCTGTGGGGGTAGTCTGCCTCCTCTCTGCATTAGAAGCTCCGAAGAAATCTCCCGTGGGTCGACGGAATCTTCCCCCTGCAACCGCAGGCACCAAAAGACTGCATCACTGGTCCTCTGGGTCCCCTCTCAGCACGACGAGTGTGGTCCCTGGAACTCAGCAACCCTGTCCAAGTGACTCCCACAGTCCAGTGACTCTTCAGTCCAAGTTTGGTGGAGGTACGTCCTTGCCTCCCCACGCCAGACTGCATTGCTGGGTACCGCGTGATTTGCAGCTGCTCCGGCTCCTGTGCACTCTTCCAGGATTTCCTTTGTGCACAGCCAAGCCTGGGTCCCGACACCCTAACCTGCAGTGCACGACATCCTGAGTTGTCCTCCGGCGTCGTGGGACCTTCTTTTGTGACTTCGGGTGAGCTCCGGTTCACTCTTCTTTGTAGTGCCTGTTTTGGCACTTCTGCGGGTACTGCCTGCTCCTGAGTGGGCTCCTTGTCTTGCTGGGCGCCCCCCTCTGTCTCCTCACATAATTGGCGACATCCTGGTCCCTCCTGGGCCACAGCAGCATCCAAAAACCCTAACCACGACCAAGGCTTGTTTGCGGTCTTTCTGCACGGAAACACCTCTGCAAGCTTCTTCACAACGTGGGACATCCATCCTCCAAAGGGGAAGTTTCTAGCCCTCTTCGTTCTTGCAGAATCCACAGCTTCTACCATCCGGTGGCAGCTTCTTTGCACCCACAGCTGGAATTTCCTGGGCATCTGCCCACTCCCGACTTGATCGTGACTTTTGGACTTGGTCCCCTTGTTCCACAGGTACTCTAGTCTGGAAATCCATCGTTGTTGCATTGCTGGTGTTGGTCTTCCTTGCAGAATTCCCCATCACGACTTCTGTGCTCTCTGGGGAACTTAGGTGCACTTTGCACCCACTTTTCAGGGTCTTTGGGTGGGCTATTTTTCTAACCCTCACTGTTTTCTTACAGTCCCAGCGACCCTCTACAAGCTCACATAGGTTTGGGGTCCATTCGTGGTTCGCATTCCACTTCTAGAGTATATGGTTTGTGTTGCCCCTATACCTATGTGCTCCCATTGCAACCTATTGTGACTATACATTGCTTGCACTGTTTTCTATTGCTATTATTGCATAATGTTGGTATTGTGTACATATATCTTGTGTATATTTGCTATCCTCATACTGAGGGTACTCACTGAGATACTTTTGGCATATTGTCATAAAAATAAAGTACCTTTATTTTTAGTATATCTGTGTATTGTGTTTTCTTATGATATTGTGCATATGACACCAGTGGTATAGTGGGAGCTTTGCATGTCTCCTAGTTCAGCCTAAGCTGCTCTGCTAAGCTACCATTTTCTATCAGCCTAAGCTGCTAGACACCTCTTCTACACTAATAAGGGATAACTGGACCTGGTGCAGAGTGTAAGTACCCCTTGGTACCACTACAAACCAGGCCAGCCTCCTACAAGTGGTTCCAGATGAGGTAGTAGACTTCATGTATCTACATTTAAAGGCTGCCAGCATAGGAAAGGAACCGTAAACTATGGCCCTCATTCTGACCCTGGCGGTCGGTGATAATGCGGCGGCCAAGCCGCCAACAGGCCGGCGGTCCAAAATATGCAATTCTGACCCTGGCGGGAACCGCCAACACAGCCCGCCGCATTAACGCTCCGCCCGCCACGGCGGAACAAACAAACAGCGCGGCGGTCCCCGCCAACAGCCAGGCGGCAGACAATGTACCGCCCACCCTATCACGACCCACCAATCCGCCACCTTTTCCGGGGCGGGAGCACCGCCGATAAAAACACAGCGGAAACAGACTACGAACGGGAAAACGCTCACCTCTACGCACTCCACGCGAGATTCCGGCAGTATGGAACCCGAGCTGCAGGTCATCCCCGCACTCCTATACCTGCTCATATACCAGGAGCACGCCCGGCGGCGCGGAAGACATCGGTGAGTACTGCACCTACGACACAGGGGAGGGAAAAGATTACCGGCACACACCCACCCACCCACACCCACTACAACACACACATCAATGCATTCCCACAGATCACTGTCACAACCCACAAACCCCCCCCCCGAAATAATGCAAAGACCAAAAGAAGAGATCATAAACGGGCAGATATATTGAAATATGGACACCAGTAATCCCAATAAATAAATAAACTATGTACAAAATATATACAGCTACTAAATGTAGTCCAACCACTGTCCGTGGACCACAGGGGTCCTGTGCAAAGGGGCAAGGCCCAGTCCCACGACAAGAACTCCACGGAGAGAACACTGCAGGGGCATCAGAAAGAAAATAGGACAGGCACCTCAGGGGGAAGGGAAGGGGGGGCACCTCAGCCACTTGAGTACACGACGCCAGATCCACAAGGGGACTCCATGACCACTGGGCCATCCTGGGGAGTGCAAAGCCACAGTCCATACAGTCCATACAGTGGGTGGCCTGCCCACTGGGCCATCCTGGGGAGTGCAAAGCCACAGTCCATACAGTGGGTGGCCTGCCCACTGGGCCATCCTGGGGAGTGCAAAGCCACAGTCCATACAGTCCATACAGTGGGTGGCCTGCCCACTGGGCCATCCTGGGGAGTGCAAAGCCACAGTCCATACAGTCCATACAGTGGGTGGCCTGCCCACTGGGCCATCCTGGGGAGTGCAAAGCCACAGTCCAAACAGTCCATAACAGACCCCACTGCCAGTGGAGGAGGCATGTTGGCCAGAGGACATCCTGCAGCCCTGCCCGAGATAGATCCTGCCCTGCCACGTCTGCCAAAGGGCCAGCGGTTCTTGCCTGGAAGGGCCCAGTTCAGCGCCTCTTGCCTTGAAGGGCCCAGTTCAGCGGGTCTTGCCTTGAAGGGCCCAGTTCAGCGGTTCTTGAGACGGCGGGGCCCAGCGGAGCGGTGCTTGAGACGGCGGGGCCCAGTTCAGCGGTTCTTGAGACGGCGGGGCCCAGCGGAGCGGTGCTTGAGACGGCGGGGCCCAGTTCAGCGGTTCTTGAGACGGCGGGGCCCAGCGGAGCGGTGCTTGAGACGGCGGGGCCCAGCGGAGCGGTGCTTGAGACGGCGGGGCCCAGTTCAGCGGTTCTTGAGACGGCGGGGCCCAGTTCAGCGGTTCTTGAGACGGCGGGGCCCAGTTCAGCGGTTCTTGAGACGGCGGGGCCCAGCGGAGCGGTGCTTGAGACGGCGGGGCCCAGTTCAGCGGTTCTTGAGACGGCGGGGCCCAGTTCAGCGGTTCTTGAGACGGCGGGGCCCAGCGGAGCGGTGCTTGAGACGGCGGGGCCCAGCGGAGCGGTGCTTGAGACGGCGGGGCCCAGTTCAGCGGTTCTTGAGACGGCGGGGCCCAGCGGAGCGGTGCTTGAGACGGCGGGGCCCAGTTCAGCGGTTCTTGAGACGGCGGGGCCCAGTTCAGCGGTTCTTGAGACGGCGGGGCCCAGTTCAGCGGTTCTTGAGACGGCGGGGCCCAGCGGAGCGGTGCTTGAGACGGCGGGGCCCAGCGGAGCGGTGCTTGAGACGGCGGGGCCCAGTTCAGCGGTTCTTGAGACGGCGGGGCCCAGGGGAGCGGTGCTTGAGACGGCGGGGCCCAGTTCAGCGGTTCTTGAGACGGCGGGGCCCAGTTCAGCGGTTCTTGAGACGGCGGGGCCCAGTTCAGCGGTTCTTGAGACGGCGGGGCCCAGTTCAGCGGTTCTTGAGACGGCGGGGCCCAGTTCAGCGGTTCTTGAGACGGCGGGGCCCAGCGGAGCGGTGCTTGAGATGGCGGGGCCCAGCGGAGCGGTGCTTGAGACAGCGGGGCCCAGTTCAGCGGTTCTTGAGACGGCGGCCGGTCTATGGCCAACTGCTCATTGCCTGGTGGTGCCCTCCTGGGCAGCGGGGATGGTGCTCCTTCAATGCCCACCTGGGCTGTGGGTGGTGGGGCCCTCCTGGCCAGCTGGGCTGGGTCCTCCCTGGGCAGCGGCTATGGGGGTGGTGGGCTCCTCCTGGGCAGCAGGCCTGCTGCCTGACCTCTCCGACTTGCTGCCCTTGCCCTCCTTAGTCGGGAGTCTGTGGCCCTTTCCTCCCTTTGGAGCTGTGGCTGGTGACTGTCTCTGGGTGGTGTCCGGGGGGGATGTAGAAGCCGGGCTCCTACGGCGCCCCTTCCGCCTTCTGCTCCTCTTCCCAGGGGGTGGGCTGGCTGTCCCCTTGCTGCTGGGCGAAGATCCAGACATGCGGGCTGGTGGGCTCCAATACCCCTGCACCCTTGTCAAGGGGGCTGCAGGGCTGGTGGTGGCTGAGGTGCTCTTCTTACCCCGACGAGAAGGAGGGGGGGGCTCAGGGTCAGGAAAGAAGTTAGCAGTGGCGAGGAAGAGTTTCTTGGGACAATGGAGAGTGGTAGGTACAGTGGGAATGGGAGTGGAGGGAGAGGATGTGGTTGTAGGTGAGTCACGTTTGCTGTCTTTGGGTGCAGGTGCAGGAGGGATAGGCTGTCGTGAGGTGGATGGCTGTTGGGTGGGTGGGTGGCTGCGTTTGTGTGGTGTGGAAGAGGGGGTGACAGACACAGTGGGAGAGGACACAGGGGACGTGTAAATGGCAGTGGGGGTGGTGACTGCACGTGTGCGGACTGGAGTGGAGGGTGTGCTGGTGATGGAAACACTGGCTGATGGTAAGGTGAATGGAGGTGTGAGTGGAGACGTCACAGGGAGGGAGGAGGGAGACGAGGAGGTGGGGGTCACAGAGGTGGTAGTGACTGTTGGCATGTCTGCATCGGAATGTTGTGTGTGTGAATGTCTGCGTGATCTGTGGTGCTTATGTTTGGATGAGCTTCTCTTGGGTGTTGAGGTGTGTGCAGGCTGGTCTGATGGTGTGGGTGGGACAGGCAGAGGAACAGGAGACTGGGAGGAGGGAGTTAGTAGAGGGAGGCAGGAGACAGGGACAATGGCTGCCGTCAGTGCTGAGGCCAGAGCCTGGAACGATCGCTGATGGGCAGCCTGACCCGAATGAATGCCCTCCAGGTACGCATTGCTGCGATGAACCTCCCTCTCCACCCCCTGGATGGCATTCAAAAGGGTAGTCTGCCCAACAATGAGCGTTCGGAGGAGGTCAATGACCTCCTCACTGAGGGCAGCGGGGGTAACAGGGGCAGGGCCTGAGGTGCCTGGGGCGAAGGAGATGCCCGGCTTCCTGGCAGAGCGGGCACGGGGCGAACGCTGAGGGGCTGCTGGGAGGGCGGAGATGGTGCGCTGGGTGGCGGCTGTACCTGTAATGGCGGGGGGCACGGATGGTGCCACCCCCGCAAGGGAGCTCCCTTCCGAGGACGTGTCCGTGTCGCTGCAGGCTCCAGTCGTCCCCGTCGTGGAGCTCCCCTCGCCCTCCGTCTCACTGGTCCAGTCTGACTCTGTGGCATGGCCCTCCTGGGCCATGTGAGATGCAGCTCCCTCCTGCCCCGATGCCACTTCTCCTCCGCCTGATGATGCTGATGCACACAAGCACAGAAAGACAAACAAAAAGGGGGGGGGAGAGAGAAATAAAGGGATATTGAGTACATGGATCTCCGGTACAGTTAGCGGACATGACAGACACAGATGCCCCCTGCACTAAGTTGCGCACTTGGGGTCCGCTACGCATTCCGTGGAACATGCCCTACACGCCTAGAGTTGACAACTGCACCCATGGATGACACGGCCCAGGGATGGCTGTACTGACAAACTACTGAGGGTGGTGGCTGGGGACACAGGGGCTTACGGGGGTGCCCAGCCTACAGATATCGCCCTGGCCTAGGGGGACCCACAGCCCTCCTCCCCCACCCAGACACCTCCACTGCGCGACAACAGAGTAGATAATGCTTGTACTCACCCCCTTGTGTCTGCTGTGCTGCCCTCACGCGCCCATCCAAATCAGGGTAGGCCACCGGCAGGATCCGGAACATCAGGGGGGTCAGTTGACGGCAGGCACCCCGCCTACGTTGGGAGGCCATCCCCAGCAGAGACTCGGCGGTCTTCTTGGTCCCGCGGCGGATGTCCTCCCACCTCTTGCGGCAGTGGGTGCCCCGTCGATGGTGGACCCCCAGGGTCCGGACTTCCTTGGCGATGGCACGCCAAATCCCGATCTTCTCATGGGCGCGGACCTATGTGACACGTACAGGGAGGGAGAAATACCACGTTCAAGTTTGTCTGCATTTTCCTTGCCAGTGGCCCAACGCCCCCCATCCCCGCCAGGCCCCCCGCCATGCCCCCCGCCATGCCCCCCGCCAGGCCCCCCGCCAGGCCCAACATGCCCCCCATCCCCGCCAGGCCCCCCGCCATGCCCCCCGCCATGCCCCCCGCCAGGCCCAACATGCCCCCCATCCCCGCCAGGCCCAACATGCCCCCCATCCCCGCCAGGCCCCCCGCCATGCCCCCCGCCATGCCCCCCGCCAGGCCCAACATGCCCCCCATCCCCGCCAGGCCCCCCGCCATGCCCCCCGCCATGCCCCCCGCCAGGCCCAACATGCCCCCCATCCCCGCCAGGCCCCCCGCCAGGCCCCCCGCCAGCCCCAACATGCCCCCCCATCCCCGCCAGGCCCCCCGCCAGCCCCAACATGCCCCCCCATCCCCGCCAGGCCCCCCGCCATGCCCCCCGCCAGGCCCAACATGCCCCCCATCCCCGCCAGGCCCCCCGCCAGGCCCCCAAGCCAGCCAGTGGCCCCAAATCCATATTGAATTAAACTCACTTGTTGGTCTGGAGGAACGTAGAGCAGCGCATACTGGGGGAGGACCCCATCCACAAGTTTCTCCAACTCCTCTCCAGTGAAGGCAGGGGCCCTTTCCCCAGTCGCAGCAGCCATTGTCCCTTCCAGACCGAGGTCACAGCAACACTTGCAGTATAGGTCCTCTCCTGTGAAAGTTCAAGTCGCAAGTGGATAAGTAGATAGAAAATGGCGGTCACGTCCGCGGCGGTGCGTACCGCGGCGGTGCGTCCCGCCACCGCCGGCGCCCTTCGCCATTGGCTCCTGAAACCCATAGGCTTCAATGTTAACCAATGCGGCTTCGCGCCGCGGTCTTCGCCCGCCGCCCGCCGCGGTGTGCCACGCCAGCGCATTGACCTCACATCCCATTGTCACACTTCACAGGTCAGGCAGCCGCCATTTCCAGGGCCCACATGGCTCAATTTCAACTGCGTCACACAGGCCTAGGCCTTGCATAGCCACTCAGACACGCCATTCACTGCATAGAGAATCGTTTACTGTGCTAGCTGTGAGTACGTACCTGTGGGTTGCTTGACTGTGTGTTCCATGTTGTCCTTCCTAGGCACCGTCCGCTGGGTTTGGCGAGGAGACGGATGAATCCTCCCGTGTACCGACCGCTGGTGGACCTGTCGACAATGGAAGAACGCCACATTATCCTGACCTACCGTCTTAACCGTGCCACTATACATGAACTGTGTGCCCAGCTGGAGCCCGACCTGATGTCCCCCATCCGCCAACCCACAGGGATTCCCCCTCTGGTGCAGGTCATGTCAGTACTCCATTTCTTGGCAAGTGGTTCATTTCAGACAACAGTGGGAATTGCTTCTGGGATGTCTCAGCCCATGTTTTCGAAGGTGTTATCCAGAGTGTTGTCTGCCCTGATGAAATACGTGAGGAGCTACATCATTTTCCCTGAGGTGGGCGAATTGGCTACAGTGAAGGGTGATTTCTATGCCCTTGGACATATTCCCAACGTCATTGGTGCCATTGATGGGACGCATGTGGCTTTGGTTCCCCCAAGAGACAGGGAGCAGGTGTACAGGAACAGAAAAAGTTACCATTCAATGAACATCCAGGTGGTGTGTTTGGCTGACCAGTACATCTCGCATGTAAATGCCAAATTCCCTGGGTCAGTGCATGACGCCTACATCCTGAGGAATAGCAGCATCCCTTACGTGATGGAACAGCTAGAGAGACACCGTGTATGGCTAGTGGGGGACTCTGGGTACCCCAACCTGTCGTGGCTACTGACCCCAGTAAGGAATCCCCGGACCAGGGCAGAGGAACGGTACAATGAGGCCCATGGGCGTACTAGGAGGGTGATCGAACGCACCTTTGGCCTCCTAAAGGCCAGGTTTCGGTGCCTGCATATGACAGGTGGATCCCTAATGTACTCACCTAAGAAGGTGTGTCACATCATCGTGGCCTGCTGCATGCTTCACAACCTGGCTTTGCGCCGCCAGGTGCCTTTCCTGCAGGAGGATGGTCGAGACGGTGGTGTTGTGGTAGCGGTGGAACCTGAGGAGAGTGACGAGGAGGAAGACGACGGGGCTGAAACAGACAACAGGGACAGAATCATTGAACAGTACTTCCAATAGGACACAGGTAACAATTCAAAGATAATTTAGTAAATGTGAACTACTCTCCTGCATCTCTGCTGCCTGTCTATTTGCCCCAGTGTATGATGACTGAGTTGTGGCTTTTCCCTCCCTATTTCAGATCTGGGGTCCCCACTACGAGTCCTGTGCTTCGTTTCCCCATGGACTACAGCTTTGTGGCAGCTGTTTGTTGACTTCACCATGTACAAGGACATATTTGCACTGTCATGTCAATTACAATATATTGAAATCACAGCCAGACTCCAGATAGTTTTGTGCAACATAGGTGTTTATTTAAGTGCTCAAAATGGGATGGGTGGTTTCAAGTGGGTGGGGGCTATGGTGAAGGAATGTCCATGGCAGAGTCCAGAGTAACAGTCACACAGGTGCATTGTCCAGAGGCCTGTGGAGAGATGGAGCATGGGCAGTTCAAGGATGGACAGGGTGACAATGTGGGACAGTGGGATGACATCAGGTGGTATCCATTTCTGGCGGGGGTCTTGACATCCTACTCTGTCTTCTTGCGAGATCTCAGGGCCCTCTTGCGGGGTGGTTCTTCTCCTGCAGGAGGTGGGGGTCTGGTGGGCTGCTGCTGTGCGGGGGCCTCCTGTCCACTAGCGCCGGCGGAGGTGGTTGGCTGTTCTTGGTCCAGGCTAGTGGCAGGGGCCCTTGGGTGTTGTTGAGTGTCCGTCCTGGTGTTGACGAGGTCCTGCTGCAGCCCTACCATGGTAACCACGGTGGAGGTGAGGGCTCTGATGTCCTCCCTGTACCCCCGATAGTGTTCCTCCTGCAGTACCTGGATCTCCTGGAACCGGGCCAGTACCGTCGCCATCGTCTCCTGGGAGCGGTTGTATGCTCCCATGATGGTGGTGAGGGCCTCGTGGAGAGTGGGTTCCCTGGGCCCGTCCCCCCCCTGTCGCACAGCTGCCCTCTGAGTTGCCCTGTTTCCCTGGGCCTCTGCCCCCTGGCCTGTGTGCCCACTACCACTGCCCCCAGGTCCCTGTTGTTGTTGGGGTGGTGGGTTATCCTGGGTGCCCTGTAGTGGTAGACACACCGCAGATTGACGCGCCCTGGAGACAGAGGCATGGGCCCGCTGGGTGGGAGCTGTGCTGGTGTTCCCAGAGGGGTTGGGGTCTGTAGTGGCCTGGGCCTGTGTGAGGGGAACCGACTGTCCAGAGGTCCCCGATGGTCCGGGCTGGTCATCGGTGTCCAGGTCGACAGAGCTGCTGTCATCGCTGACGGCCTCTTGGGTGGGGGGGGTGGAGAATTCTGGGCCCTCCGCGGCGGTGTGTTGACGGTCGGGTCCTGCAGGGGTATAGAGGTATGGTTATAGTTTCAATGTGTGGCATATGGGTGTATCTGTGGGTTCCCGTGTCCCCAAGTGCTGGCATTCGTGTGTGGGGGCTTTGGTGAGGGTGGCTTGTGGGGGGGATGTGTATATGCATTGGGCATGCTTTGGTGATGGGTGTCCATGCTTAGTGGACGCATGCAGGCCTAGGTTTTGGGATGTGTGGGTTGTGATGGTGAGACATTGGCAGGGAATAGGTGTGCTGGGGGTGGGGGTGAGGATGGTGGTGGGGGTGAGGATGGTGGTGGGGGTGAGGGTGGGGGTGAGGATGGTGGTGGGGGTGAGGATGGTGGTGGGGGTGAGGGTGGGGGTGAGGATGGGGGTGGGGGTGAGGGTGGGGTTCGAGGATGGGGGTGAGGGTTGGGGTATGATTTGGCATGCAGGTGGGGGGGAAGCAGTAGTGAAGCTTCAACTTACCAGTATCCATTCCTCCGCCGACTCCTGCGAGGCCGTCAGGATGCAGGATGTTCAAGACTTCCTCCTCCCATGATGTAAATTGTGGGGGTTGAGGTGGGGGTCCTCCGCCAGTCTTCTGCACGGCGATGTTGTGCCTGGATACCATGGAACGCACCTTCCCCCGTAGGTCGTTCCATCGCTTCCTGATGTCTTCCCGATTTCTGGGGTGCTGTCCCACAGCGTTGACCCTGTCGACAATCCTCTGCCATAGCTCCGTCCTCCGGGCAATGCTGGTGTATTGTATCTGTGTGCCGAACAGCTGGGGCTCTACCCGAACGATTTCCTCCACCATGACTCTGAGTTCTTCGTCTGAGAAGCGGGGGTGTCTTTGGGGTGCCATGGGGTGGTGTGTATGATGTGTGGGGTGGAGTATGTGTAGTTAAGTGTGTTGAGTGTGGTGGTGTGTGTTGTTTTGTGTGTGGATAGTGTGTGGGTGATGGTGTGGAGTGGCTGTGGCTGCTAGTTTGTGGATGGTGGTGTCTCGCTCTGGCCTTCTTTCAGAATTTTTTGGCGTAGGGGTTTGTGGGTGATGTGGGTGTGTGTTTTATATTGTATTGTGTGTGTGGGAGTGGTGTGTGTATGTGTATCAGGTGTGTGGGATTCAAATCGTCCAATGTGGCTGAGTTTTGTTTGTTTGTGTGTATTCTGACCGCGGCGGTGTGTCCCGCCAATGGAATACCGCGTTTGAATGACCGCCGCGTGGATTCGTGGGTCGTAATGGCATGGGCGTATTTCTGTTGGCGTGACGGTGGAGGTTTTGTCACCTCCACTTTTCCGCCGACCGCTGGTCTGGCGGTCTGTTGTGGCTGTCGGATTTTCGGAGGTTTGCCTTCTGCGGGTCAGAATGACCGTGGCGGGTTTCCGCGACCGCGGCGGGATTATGGAGGATTTCTGACCGGCGGTAGGTGCCTTTTACCGCCGAGGTCAGAATGACCACCTATGTGGTTACAGAGGATATTTTGCAAACGTATGTAGGAGTAGCAAGTAGTCCAATGCAACACGTTACCCAGCTTTCTGAACTTAGCACGGACGAGGTGGAAAACAAGTGCTCTAGGGTGAAGGAATGGTGTTGATGGTGGGGAATTTCCTGATTGGATGGTAGTGAGATCAAGGATGATTTGCATTATCCATCTTGTAGTACTGAGGAGGAAGAGAAGGAGCGAGGATGAGGTGAGGCATTCAGCTGTTCACTTGTGTGGGAGCCGGGAATTGGAGCAGGGGCTAGGGCGGAGGCCAGAGCTGGGCCCAGGAAATCGAATTAGAAGCTAGAGTCGGGCACCCTGGATGCTCAGGGTGCCCCAGACAGCTTGTGAGTCCAGGAGGGCAAAGAAGTGAGCAAGTGCCTGAGGATAAAGTCTTGTTGCCAGGAGCTCTCCCACCATGCATGGCATCAGAGGCAAGAGGTAAGGCATACGTCGGATGAATTCTTCCCACCACTTTTCTGCCTTTTTAGGTTGAGCGCCCAAGCGATTTGACCAATTGTAAGTATTGTGGGCTTCTAACCACACCCACTTCATGCCCATCACTTTCACTCATTTGTGAGCTTGCTTGTAAAAAATCCTTTATCATTGGCAAATGCTTTACGTTTGTCCTTCCTTGGGGAGGTTTTGTTACCGCCTTGCAGACACCCTGTTACATGGAGAATTGCACGATTGCCAATATGTTTGACTGTGAGCAAACTTATTTTTCCTTTTGTGTCTGTCCTTCTCGCTCGTGCTCATGACTGCCATGGTGCTTTGAATCGGCTCGCTTTTGTCAATTGTTTTACTTTTCATTTTCAATTTATGTGACAAGCAAAGTCCAGTTAGAAATTTACAACGCCAGGAGCTCTAACTGGAGCAAATGCAAGACAGATTGCATTGCAAATGCTTGTTACTTTTGCCTTGTGCCACCATTTACTATAACAGCTGCTTTCCACAATGCTGCCCTCACTGCCCCGCAATCACTCAGTTCTTCACCCTGCCAGTTTCGTCATTGTGCCTCGCACCGACGTGCTTGCCCCTTTTGGTGCCTTTGAACACTGCCCACTTGTCTTCAAATTATATTTAAAAAAATTTAGATTTTTTATTTTTTTATTAACCCATTCCTACTGGAACCCCTCAGTTGACTGCAGATAACACAGTTCATTCAGAGGCATGCTTGTGAACTACTTAAGAACGGGGGAATGGGAACAGGAGACTCGAAGCAGCAAAGCTGAGACCTGGCTGAAGTAAACAATTGGCACATGCACTGTGAGCTATGCCACATCCACTCAAGAAGTGCTGCAGATAAGTGTATGTGAGTCTCCTGCTTGATCGACATGTGGTGAGCGTGGTCACGTCGTTAGAGTCGTCCTAGGGTTAAACCCGAGTGGTGCGGAGGTGGCTGGGCTAGGTCTCAGTGCGGCTTGCATCACTCTGTATGCTCCCCGACCCCGTCTCAATCCTGTTCCGTGCGCATTTGAACAGTCTTTGCAGTGCCAGCTTTTGTGGTGCTGTCTTTGTTTCCTGTGACACACTATCTACAGCCCCCAGTTATTCACTATTCTCCTTATAGCACCCCCTGAAGCTGCCATTGACGATGCCTATTTCGCATTTGAAACAACTGCTGTTTTAAAAACTTGCTGGTAAAACCCCTTCATAAGAGGTCAGGTAGGCCTAGGGCCAACCCACCTCTGGCCCACCACAAAAGGAAGGGCCAAAAGCCCCCGCTTAGATTCACAAACGGCAAACCTCATGCAAAGTCTTCCATCACCACCACCCTCAAAGGCTGGTATATTAGTGCCACCGTTTACTCCATCTTCGACCAGCATGTTTGCCTCATGGCCTAAGGTTCAAAAAAATATCCTGTCGAAATTCTCGTTCATGAAAGACGAAGGAGCCGTTGTAAATCTATCTTCCAGGAGGGTAATGGGGTACTTCCAGCATTACAGCCCCCCATGACTCCTCTACCTGGCCAGTTAAATGAAGATGCAGGTGCTGTCCAGCAAACTCAACATGACAGTTCGATGGATCAGCACCCCCTGCTCAGCCCTATCCCCACTACTTTAAGTCTTCCTCCTGAGCAACAACTGGCGAGATCTCCACCGGTTCTTCCACCGCAAAAAGAAAGTATCAACAGGACTCCCCTTCTGAGCAGATACAATTGTGATCGACATCTGACTGGGTCATTAATGATACAATATACATCACAAACGATGACGCGGCTGAATACATAACCAGTTCACACTGTCAAATCCTTCAGCCCGAGCAGGGCCACTCATCTCAAACTCCAGGCCTTTTCTCAACATTGGATCTGGATGGGGAAATCAGAACACCCCCTCACTTGCCAAGGACAGTGCCAGCATTTCAGCCTCAAATGAACTGACATTCATTGGCGACTTTCAAATTGTGTCTCCGTAGTAAAACTGTAGCATAAATTCTCTGATGTCTATAAGGACCTGGCAACATTTAATCAACACTCTTGACACTACAGCCAAGTAATTGGAATATCAGTCAAACAAGTTTGGCATCCAATTCTCATTATTAGAGATGCTAGCCAAATACACATCATCTATTGACTCTCAATACGTCTCAACACCACTGTGGGTAGTTTAATTCTGAATGCCTATAACCCACCTGTTCAAAATCCACCTTCTTCTGCTGCATCCAGTACACAAGACTGCGTCTGCTCAGTCTTGTTGGACAGTTTACTTGACTTACTCTCTATTGTGGGTGACCGACGTCAGGAAGTAATTGATAGGAAATACGCAGCCTTCCCAAGCTAATGCTCAAACTACTTTGTCCCCAACTGCCCTGCCAAGCACTTCTGCACAGTTACCAACACTGGCAACAGTGGAGCCCTACACAATAGCCCGACTTCGAATAATGTCATGGATTTTACCGTGGAGATACATCCTGTTCCCACTAATATCAAAATATTAGATAATATTAACACGATGACAACTAAAGTAGATGACACCACGCTACCCAACTTCTCAACCAAATCATCAATAAATCCTGATAACGTTACAATCGGTGCATTTAGCACCCTTACTGCTCAACTGTCGAGGAGCGAAAGAAAGCAAATGAGGAAACCATGGACAAGATTATGATAGTAGCAAGCCAGACCTCTACAATAAATTTTTTTTCCAACCCACTCAAAGAAGATCAACTTCACTCATATCTCGAATCCCCAGAAAGTGGACAATGGAGCACTTTCTCAAAATTACTTTAAGGCCAGAATCCAGAAACCCAGTTGAAATCAGTCTGCAGCCACCAGCTGCACAAGAAGCACAACCCAAACCCGATCCACTGTCATGTGAGGCGGTACCCACAACCTTACCCACTACAGGCCGTTCCCAATCCCCAGGCTGGCATGACATTAAAAGGATCTCAGGTTCCTTGTTATCAAAAAATCAAACTGCACACAGCTAGCTACACTAAGGCTGTACCCCGAAGCTGTTGCTACTTCAGACTGCTATCTGACCAACAGAGCACCAGGATATATTGTAATACCTCAACCAGGAA
This sequence comes from Pleurodeles waltl, assembly GCF_031143425.1. Taxonomy (NCBI): domain Eukaryota; kingdom Metazoa; phylum Chordata; class Amphibia; order Caudata; family Salamandridae; genus Pleurodeles; species Pleurodeles waltl. The sequence goes on along the minus strand of NC_090440.1, from coordinate 603,436,594 downwards.
TAGGGACATTTAATGAATAACTGCATGGGCTGCCCATGCCCTTGAACCACTCCGGCACACTCTGAAGGCATTAAAACATACCTCAAGACTCCCCTGCTTTAATGACAATTTGGCACCCTGAGTACAATTCCCAAGGTAATAGCGATATACTGAATCAAGGAAATGTTCTTAAAAGTCTGGGCTCTCACCCAAATCTTCCTCATTTAAGTTCTAATAACAAAGTGGCTTTACAGTTAATCCCCTCAAATATATTGCCCCACATGGAAGCAACAACAGTGACATGGTCCACTCAATCAGCTGTCAACACAATATGTGCAAATCACAAAATTATAAAAGACTGGGCCATACTAATAACACTTCCAACAAAGCCCCATTACCCAACAGCTCTCATTCAGATGAAATCAGCACAAGCTTGTTGTCAGCCCCCGGTCAACCAGGACAAAACCTAAAGAACCACCAGTATTGATAAACCTCAAAGAACATAGGGGGTCATTACAACCCTGGCGGTCAGTGTTAAAGCGGCGGTAAGACCGCCAACAGGCCTGCGGTAAAAACTTTGCAATAACGACCGTGGCGGAAACCGGCAACAAAGACAGCCACTTTAACACTCCGACCGCCACGACGGTACAAACAAACAGCGCGGCGGTCACTGCCAACAGACAGGCGGAGGACAAAGTACCGCCCACAGTATCACAACCTACCAATACGCCACCTTTTCGGAGGCGGATTCACCGCGGATAAAAACACGGCGGAAACAGGATTCTGAAGGGAAAACGCTCACCTCTACACACCCCACGAGGAACTAGGACACATGGAGCCGGAACTCCAAATTCTCCCTGTGATAGTCTTCCTGCTCCTCTACCAAGAGCACGAACGCCGGCGGCGAAGCCCACGGTGAGTACTGCACCTACGACACAGGGGAGGGGGGAGGGAAAAGAGAGTGACACACACACGCAACACCCCCACCCTCACCCACTACAACACACACACTAATACAGCATGACACATTACAGTTACACCCCCCCAAACCCCCCGGAAGAATGCAAAGACAAAAGGAAATGAGTGTAACCATTGTAATATATTAAAAGCAAGTATGCAACAATATACATATATACACCATTAACAAAATATGCATAGTAGTCCAGGTAGTGCTCCAATTAAGTCCGTGGAACACTGGGCCCACACGGTATGGGTGAGGCCCACACAAGATCCCCGACCATGACAGAGAGAACACTGCAGGGGCATCAGAGAGCAAGAAAACAGGCACCTCCGGGGGAGGGAAAGGGGGGCACCTCAGCCGGTTGAGTGCACAACGCCAAATCCACGAGAGGGCCACATGCCCACTGTTCATTTCTGGGGAGTGCAAAGCCACAGTCTCTCAAGTCTATACAGTGGGTGGGTTGCCCACTGTTCAATCCTGGGGAGTGCAAAGCCACAGTCTCTCAAGTCTCTACAGTGGGTGGGTTGCCCACTGTTCAATCCTGGGGAGTGCAAAGCCACAGTCTCTCAAGTCTATACAGTGGGTGGGTTGCCCACTGTTCAATCCTGGGGAGTGCAAAGCCACAGTCTCTCAAGTCTATACAGTGGGTGGATTGCCCACTGTTCCATTCTGGGGAGTGCAAAGCCACAGTCTCTCAAGTCTCTACAGTGGGTGGATTGCCCACTGTTCCATCCTGGGGAGTGCAAAGCCACAGTCTCTCAAGTCTCTACAGTGGGTGGGTTGCCCACTGTTCAATCCTGGGGAGTGCAAAGCCACAGTCTCTCAAGGATAACAGTCTCCACTGGTTCTGGAGGGGGCTTGGTGCCCAGAGTGCTTCATCCTGCTAAAGACAGAGGTAGTGGATGACAGTCTCCACTGGTTCTGGAGGGGGTATTGTGCCCAGAGTGCTTCATCCTGCTAAGGACAGAGGTAGTGGATGTATCTCTCCACTGGTTCTGGAGGGGGCATGGTGCTCAGAGTGCGTCATTCTGCCTGTGACGGACTCAGTAGCGTCAGTGCCCTTGGCGCTCATGGGCCAGTGTTGCTTGAGGCGGCGGTGCCCTGTTCAGCGGTGCTTGAGACGGCGGTGCGCTGTTCAGCGGTGCTTGAGACGGCGGTGCCCTGTTCATCGGTGCTTGAGACGGCAGTGCCCTGTTCAGCGGTGCTTGGAGCGGCGGGCTCCTTTGCAGTGACTCAGCTGCTGGCGGTCCTTCATGGCCCAGCGTGGCTTGTGCTGGCGGTCCTTCATGGCCCAGGGGGGCTTGTGCTGGCGGTCCTCTCTAGCCCAGCGGGGCTTGTGCTGGCGGTCCTTCATGGCCCAGCGGGGCTTGTGCTGGCGGTCCTCTCTGTCCCAGCGGGGCTTGTGCTGGCGGTCCTCTCTAGCCCATCGGGGCTTGTGCTAGCGGTCCTCTCTGTCCCTTGCGGGGCTTGTGCTGGCGGTCCTCTCTAGCCCAGCGGCGCTTGTGCTGGCGGTCCTCTCTGTCCCAGCAAGGCTTGTGCTGGCGGTCCTCTCTGTCCCAGCGGGGCTTGTGCTGGCGGTCCTCTCTGTCCCAGCGGGGCTTGTGCTGGCGGTCCTCTCTAGCCCAGCGGGGCTTGTGCTGGCGGTCCTCTCTGTCCCAGCGGGGATGATAGCTGTGGCCTCCTGGTCAGCGGGGATGATGGCTGTGGCCTCCTGGGCAACGGGGACGATGGCTGTGGCCTCCTGGTCAGGGTGGATGACGGCTGTGGCATCCTGGGCAGCGGGGATGATGGCTGCTGCCTCCTGGGCAGCGGGGATGATGGCGGTCTCCTCCGCCGTGCTGCTCTTACCAGACCTTCCTGGTTTCTTGTGGCCCTTCCCCACCTTGGAAGGTGTCACAGCTGACTCCACACTCCCACCGGGACCCCTGGGAGCGGCTTTGGTGGCTGGAGTCTTCCCCCTCTCCCGCCGGGCACTGGCCAACTTCTGATGCTTCACAGGTGGGGGACTGTCTGTGCTGTGGCTCTGTGCCACACTGGCTGCCCTGGTGGCCGGTGCACTCCAGATTTCGGTGACCACAGGCACCACTGGTCCCGGAGATGTTGTGGCTGAGGTGCTAGTTCGGGACCTAGGAGACGGACGGGGTGGGGGAGGTGTGGGAAAGAGGTCAAGGTTGGACAGGAAAAGTTTTTGGGAGACACTGGGACGGGTAGCTGGAGGGGGTTTGGGAGTGGAGGAAGAGGTTGTGGTTGTAGGAGGTGTTCGTCTGCTGACTTTGGGTGAAGGTGCATGCGCTGGAGGCTGTCGTGAGGTGGATGGCTGTTAGGTGGGTCTGTGCCTGCGTTTGTGTATCTTGAGAGGTGGCGTCACAGACACACTGGGAGAGGTCACAGGGGACGTGTGAATGGTAGTGGGGGTGGTGACTGCACATGAGCAGGGTGTGGTGGTGGGTGTGCTGGTGATGGCAGTAGTGGCTGTAGAGGTAGTGCATGCAGGTGTGACTGTAGACGAGACTGGGAGGGAGGAGGGAGATGAGGAGGAGGGGGACACAGTGGAGGCAGTGGATGTTGGTGTGTCTGCATGTGTGAGATGCTTGCGTGAGTGCCTGTGGGATGTGTGGTGCTTATGTTTGCCAGAGCTTCCCTTGTGTGTTGAAATGTGTGCATGCTGGTCTAGAGGTGTGCTTGGGATAGGCTGGGGTACAGGGGATTGGGTCTGGGTGGAGGAAGTTTGAGGGGGGAGGCTAGACACAGGGACAATGGCTGCCATCAGTGCTGAGGCCAGAGTCTGAAAAGCTCGCTGAAGGGCCGCCTGACCAGAATGAATGTCCTCCAGGAATGCATTGGTTTGTTGAAACTGCCTTTCGACACCCTGGATGGCATTCAAAATGGTAGACTGCCTGTAGGAAAGTAGCCTCTTTCTAGCCTTGTTACCCCACTTTTGGCCTGCTTGTGAGTATATGTCAGGATGTTTTCACTGTCTCACTGGGATCCTCCTAGCCAGGGCTTAGTGCTCATAGTGAAAACCCTATATTGTAAGTATGTTTGTTATGTGTCACTGAGATCCTGCTAGCCAGGACCCCAGTGCTCATAAGTTTGTGGCCTATATGTGTTCCCTGTGTGGTGCCTAACTGTCTCACTAAGGCTCTGCTAACCAGAACCTCAGTAGTAATGCTCTCTCTGCTTTCCAAATTTGTCACTACAGGCTAGTGACTAAATTTACCAATTCACATTGGCATACTGGTACACCCATATAATCCCCTAGTATATGGTACTGAGGTACCCTGGGTATTGGGGTTCCAGGAGATCCCTATGGGCTGCAACATTTCTTTTGCCACCCATAGGGAGCTCTGACAAGCCTTACACAGGCCTGCCACTGCAGCCTGAGTGAAATAATGCCCACATTATTTCACAGCCATTTACCACTGCACTTGAGTAACTTATAAGTCACCTATATGTCTAACCTTCTCCTGGTGAAGGTTGGGTGCAAAGTTACTTAGTGTGTGGGCACCCTGGCACTAGCCAAGGTGCCCCCACATCACTCAGGGCAAATTCCCCGGACTTTGTGAGTGCGGGGACACCATTACACGCATGCACTATACATAGGTCACTACCTATGTATAGCATCACAATGGTAACTCCGAACATGGCCATGTAACATGTCTAAGATCATGGAATTGTCAATTCCATGATCCCCCGGGTCTCTAGCATAGTACCCAGGTACTGCCAAACTGCCTTTCCGGGGTCTCCACTGCAGCTGCTGCTGCTGCCAACCCCTCAGACAGGTTTCTGCCCTCTTGGGGTCCAGGCAGCCCTGGCCCAGGAAGGCAGAACAAAGGACTTCCTCTGAGAGAGGGTGTAACACCCTCTTCCTTTGGAAATAGGTGTGAGGGCTGGGGAGGAGTAGCCTCCCCCAGCCTATGGAAATGCTTTGATGGGCACAGATGGTGCCCATCTCTGCATAAGCCAGTCTACACCGGTTCAGGGATCCCCCAGCCCTGCTCTGGCGCGAAACTGGACAAAGGAAATGGGAGTGACTACTCCCCTGACCTGCACCTCCCAGGGGAGGTGCCCAGAGCTCCTCCAGTGTGTCCCAGACCTCTGCCATCTTGGAAACAGAGGTGTTGGGGGCACACTGGACTGCTCTGACTAGCCAGTGCCAGCAGGTGACGTCAGAGGCTCCTTCTGATAGGCTCTTACCTCTCTTGGTAGCCAATCCTCCTTCCTAGGTAGGCAAACCTCCTTTTCTGGCTATTTAGGGCCTGTGCTTTGGGGAATTCTTTAGATAACGAATGCAAGAGCTCATCAGAGTTCCTCTGCATCTCCCTCTTCACCTTCTGCCAAAGGATCGACCGCTGACTGCTCAGGACGCCTGCAAAACCGCAACAAAGTAGCAAGACGACTACTAGCAACATTGTAGCGCCTCATTCTGCCAGTTTTCTCAACAGTTTCCAGGTGGTGCATGCTCTGGGGGTAGCCTGCCTTCACCCTGCACCAGAAGCTCCAAAGAAATCTCCTGTGGGTCGACGGAATCTTCCCCCTGCTAACGCAGGCACCAAAAGACTGCCTCACTGGTCCTCTGGGTCCCCTCTCATCCTGACGAGCGTGGTCCCTGGAACTCAGCAACTCTGTCCAAGTGACTCCCACAGTCCAGTGACTCTTCAGTCCAAGTTTGGTGGAGGTAAGTCCTTGCCTCCCTACGCTAGACTGCATTGCTGGGTACCGCGTGATTTGCAGCTGCTCCGGCTCCTGTGCACTCTTCCAGGATTTCCTTCATGCACAGCCAAGCCTGGGTCCCCAGCAATCCTTCCTGCAGTGCACAACCTTCGGAGTTGTCCTCCGGCGTCGTGGGACTCCCTTTTGTGACTTTGCATGGACTCCAGTTCACTTTCCTTCCAAGTGCCTGTTCAGGTACTTTTGCGTGTGCTGTCTGCTTTTGTGAGGGCTCCCTGAGTTTCTGGGCGCCCCCTCTGTCTCCTCCTCCAAGTGGCGACATCCTGGTCCCAACCTGGGCTGCAGCAGCACTCAAAAATCTCTACCATGACCCTTGCAGCTAGCAAGGCTTGTTTGCGGTCTTTCTGCTTGGGAACACCTCTGCAAGCTTCATCGCGACATGGGACATCCGTCTTCCAAAGGAGAAGTTCCTAGTCCTCTTCTTTCTCACAGGACTCCAAGCTTCTTCCAACCAGTTGCAGCTTCCTTGCACCCTCAGCTGGCATTTCCTGGGCTCCTGCCCACTCTCGACACTGTCACGACTATTGGACTTGCTCCCCTTATCTTACAGGTACTCAGGTCCGGAAATCCACTGTTGTTGAATTGCTGGTGTTTGTTCTTCCTGCAGAATCCCCCATCACGACTTCTGTGCTCTCTGGGGGTAGTAGGTGCACTTTACACCTACCTTTCAGGGTCTTGGGGTGGGCTATTTTTCTAACCCTCACTGTTTTCTTACAGTCCCAGTGACCCTCTACAAGCTCACATAGGTTTGGGGTCCATTCGTGGTTCGCATTCCACTTTTGGGGTATATGGTTTGTGTTGCCCCTATACCTATGCGCTCCTATTGCAATCTACTGTAATTCTACACTGTTACATTACTTTTCTTGCTATTACTTACCTGATTTTGGTTTGTGTACATATATCTTGTGTATAGAACTTATCCTCATACTGAGGGTACTCACTGATATACCTTTGGCATATTGTCATAAAAATAAAGTACCTTTATTTTTAGTAATTCTGTGTATTGTGTTTTCTTATGATATTGTGCATATGACACCATTGGTATAGTAGGAGCTTTACATGTCTCCTAGTTCAGCCTAAACTGCTTTGCCATAGCTACCTTCTATCAGCCTAAGCTGCTAGAAACACCTCTTCTACACTAATAAGGGATAACTGGACCTGGCACAAGGTGTAAGTACCTCTGGTACCCACTACAAGCCAGGGCAGCCTCCTACATTGGTTGTGCAGCGGTGGGATAAGTACTTGTAACTACTTACCACTTTGTCATTGTGTACTTTTCATAAGAGAATAATATACAAAACAGTTCAGTGTATGTACACCTAACCAAAAAGTTTTGCTTTTCTCCTCTTAAACTTTTTACAAAGTTCTGAAAAGTTTTCTAAAACTTCTAAAAGTTTTCTAAAAAGTTAGAAAAAGTTTTTTTCTCTGTTCTTAAAAAAGTCCTGAAACTTTTTCTTCCTTCTCACTGTCTCTAAACCTTTTGCTATCATGTCTGTAGAAGACTCTACTCTTAAAATGGTCAATACTACTTATGACAATTTGAATTACAAGAGCCTAAGGAGTCTCTGCTTAGAAAGAGGTTTAGTGCTAGGAAAGAACCCTACCAAAGAATTTCTATTTAACATGCTTATTGTAAATGATGAGTCCCAAGCAGGCACATCAAATGAGAGGTTAATAGAAGGTTCCCAATCTGACTCAGGGGATCTCCTTGAGGGAGGTAGGGAGGGTTCTAAACAGGATCTGCCCCCTAGCAGGACACCCAGTAATGATGGTAGTAATGGACGTTCCCATCACAGTAGGGAAGTCTTTATTCCTAGAGGCCAAGTTGCTAGGGTCCAGTAAGTTAGGGACAGATCCCCCTCTGTTGTTTCAAACTTGTCTTCTGTGTCCAAGCATTCCCAACCCACCCACCCTGAGGATAACTTGTTAGAAAGGGAACTCAAAAAGTTGAGGGTTGAAGAGACCAGACTGAAGCTTAAACAGCAACAGCTGGCCTTAGATAGGGAATCCCTAGACATTGAGAATGAGAGACAGAGGTTGGGGATTGGACCCCATGGTGGCAGCAGCAGTATTCCTGATAGTAATCCTGTTAGAGAGCATGATTCCAGGAATCTGCACAAGATAGTCCCCCCTTACAAGGGGGGGATGTCATCAACAAGTGGTTTGCTGCACTTGAGAGGGCCTGTATGGCACAGGGGGTCCCTCAAAGGCAGTGGGCTGCTATATTGTGGCTATCTTTCACTGCAAAGGGTAGGGATAGGCTCCTTACTGTTACAGAAAGTGATGCTAACAATTTTGCAGTTTTGAAGGATGCACTCTTGGGTGGATTTGGCTTAACCACTGAACAATACAGGATTAAGTTCAGAGACACCAGAAAAGAGTCCTCACAAGACTGGACAGACTTTGTAGACTGTTCAGTGAAGGCCTTGGAGGGGTGGTTACATGGCAGTAGAGTATCCGACTATGAAAGCCTGTATAATCTTATTCTGAGAGAGCATATTCTGAATAACTGTGTGTCTGACTTGTTACACCAATATCTAGTGGACTCAGATCTGACCTCTCCCCAAGAAATGGGAAAGAAGGCAGACAAATGGGTCAGAACAAGAGTGAACAGAAAAGATCATACAGGGGGTGACAAGGATGGCAAGAAGAAAAATGGTGAGAAATCTCTGGATAAGCATGGGGATCAGGGTAAAACCAAAGATCCTTCTTCACATCCTAAACACTCTTCAGGGGGTGGGGATAAATCAAATTCTTCCTCTTCTTCACAACATACACACATTAAAAAGCCTTGGTGCTATGTGTGTAAAAATAAAGGCCATTGGCAAGGGGATAAGTCCTGTTCAGGTAAATCCCCTGAGCCAACCACCACTAATACATCAAACTCTAGTGTCCCTAGCAGTAGTGGTAATAGTGGTGGGACTGCTGACAACAGTCAAAGTAAGGGTGTAGTTGGGTTCACTTATGGGTCCATCATAGAAACTGGAGTAGTCAGTCCCAAGACAGTTTCTGTCACACCTGGTGGCATTGGCCTTGCCACACTGGCTGCTTGTCCCCTTACAATGGATAAGTACAGGCAGACAGTTTCAATAAATGGTGTTGAGGCCCAGGCCTACAGGGACGCAGGTGCCAGTTTCACTTTGGTGACTGAAAACCTAGTGGCTCCTGAACAACACATCATTGGACAACAGTACAAGATTATTGATGTCCATAACTCCACTAAGTTTCTTCCCTTAGCTATAGTTCAGCTTAGTTGGGGTGGAGTTACTGGCCCTAAGCAGGTGGTAGTATCACCTAGCTTACCTGTAGACTGCCTCTTAGGTAATGACCTAGAGACCTCAGGTTGGGCTGAGGTAGAGTTTCATACCCATGCAGCCATGCTGGGTATCCCTGAGGAATTGCTTCCTCTCATTTCTACTGAAACGAAAAAGCAAAGGAGAGAAAAAGGCCTGAAAACTCAGGATCCTTCTCCAACAACAGGTAAAAAGGGCATCACAGTATCCCCTACCCACCCTGCCATTCAGGATACCATTCCTGTGGTGGGAGAAACCTTTCCTGGAGTGGTACCTGTACCAAGGGAACCATCAGCTGGCACAGCTGCACTCCCTGAGGTAAAAGTACCTCTCTGTGGAATAACTAATATTGGTGAGGAAAAGGGCACCATTTTAGTTAACATGGAGCATCCCTCCAACCCTCCCAGAGAAACGTTAGTGCAGAAACCCTGAACTACCTCACAACACTTAGGACAGCAGCCCTGCCCTAGTGTGGAGCTCATAGGACAGCATCCCTGCCCTGCTCCAACTCAAGAGAAACAGCATCCCTGTTCTCTCTTACAGCCATAAGGACAAAGTTTTTGCCCAGCTATGGCTTTATTGAGACAGCATCCCTGTCTGGCATTCACATCACTTGAAATGGGTCCAGTGGACAATTCCCACTGCTCTAAACGAAAACTTATTGATAGGAACTCTGAGAATATATTTTCACATTGTTGGCTTGCTAAGGCTTGCTAAAAAACTTCAAACAGGGTGGTTTACAACCCCACAGGGAAGTAACCATATAGTGGATGATAAAGGGAGTAACCAGTCTATTGCAGAGCTACTCTCTACTTATCACCACTTAGACAATAAAGACTCAACTGGCCAAGGTTAGCCTTATTGTCCTTCGTTTGGGGGGGGGCGTTGTGTAGGAAAGTAGCCTCTTTCTAGCCTTGTTACCCCCACCTTTGGCCTGTTTGTGAGTATATGTCAGGATGTTTTCAGTGTCTCACTAGGATCCTGCTAGCCAGGGCCCAGTGCTCATAGTGAAAACCCTATGTTGTAAGTATGTTTGTTATGTGTCACTGGGATCCTGCTAGCCAGGACCCCAGTGCTCATAAGTTTGTGGCCTATATGTGTTCCCTGTGTGGTGCCTAACTGTCTCACTGGGGCTCTGCTAACCAGAACTTCAGTAGTTATGCTCTCTCTGCTTTCCAAATTTGTCACTACAGGCTAGTGACTAAATTTACCAATTCACATTGGCATACTGGTACACCCATATAATCCCCTAGTATATGGTACTGATGTACCCAGGGTATTGGGGTTCCAGGAGATCCCTATGGGCTGCAGCATTTCTTTTACCGCCCATAGGGAGCTCTGACAAGCCTTACACAGGCCTGCCACTGCAGCCTGAGTGAAATAATGCCCACATTATTTCACAGACATTTACCACTGCACTTAAGTAACTTATAAGTCACCTATATGTCTAACCTTCACCTGGTGAAGGTTGGGTGCAAAGTTACTTAGTGTGTGGGCACCCTGGCACTAGCCAAGGTGCCCCCACATCGTTCAGGGCAAATTCCCCGGACTTTGTGAGTGCGGGGACACCATTACACGCGTGCACTATACATAGGTCACTACCTATGTATAGCGTCACAATGGTAACTCCGAACATGGCCATGTAACATGTCTAAGATCATGGAATTGTCCCCCCAATGCCATCTCTAGCATAGTACCCGGGTACTGCCAAACTGCCTTTCCGGGGTCTCCACTGCAGCTGCTGCTGCCAACCCCTCAGACAGGTTTATGCCCCCCTGGGGTCCAGGCAGCCCTGGCCCAGGAAAGCAGAACAAAGGACTTCCTCTGAGAGAGGGTGTAACACCCTCTCCCTTTGGAAATAGGTGTGAGGGCTGGGGAGGAGTATCCTCCCCAGCCTATGGAAATGCTTTGATGGGCACAGATGGTGCCCATCTCTGCATAAGCCAATCTACACCGGTTCAGGGATCCCCCAGCCCTGCTCTGGCGCGAAACTGGACAAAGGAAATGGGAGTGACTACTCCCCTGACCTGCACCTCCCAGGGGAGATGGCCAGAGCTCCTCCAGTGTGTCCCAGACCTCTGCCATCTTGGAAACAGAGGTGTTCGGAGCACACTGGACTGCTCTGAGTAGCCAGTGCCAGCAGGTGACGTCAGAGGCTCCTTCTGATAGGCACTTACCTCTCTTGGTAGCCAATTCTCCTTCCTTGGTAGCCAAACCTCCTTTTCTGGCTATTTAGAGTCTCTGCTTTGGGGAATTCTTTAGATAACGAATGCAAGAGCTCATCAGAGTTCCTCTGCATCTCCCTCTTCCCCTTCTGCCAAAGGATCGACGTTGACTGCTCAGGACGCCTGCAAAACCGCAACAAAGTAGCAAGACGACTACTAGCAACATTGTAGCGCCTCATCCTGCTGGCTTTCTCGACTGTTTCCAGGTGGTGTATGCTCTGGGGGTAGCCTGCCTTCACCCTGCACCAGAAGCTCCAAAGAAATCTCCTGTGGGTCGACGGAATCTTCCCCCTGCTAACGCAGGCACCAAAAGACTGCATCACTGGTCCTCTGGGTCCCCTCTCATCCTGACGAGTGTGGTCCCTGGAACTCAGCAACTCTGTCCAAGTGACTTCCACAGTCCAGTGACTCTTCAGTCCAAGTTTGGTGGAGGTAAGTCCTTGCCTCCCCACGCTAGACTACATTGCTGGGTACTGCGTGATTTGCAGCTGCTCCGGCTCCTGTGCACTCTTCCAGGATTTCCTTCGTGCAAAGCCAAGCCTGGGTCCCCGGCACTCCTTCCTGCAGTGCACAACCTTCTGAGTTGTCCTCCAGCGTCGTGGGACTCCCTTTTGTGACTTCGCGTGGACTCCAGTTCACTTTCCTTCCAAGTGCCTGTTCAGGTACTTTTGCGTGTGCTGCCTGCTTCTGTGAGGGCTCCCTGAGTTGCTGGACAGCCCCTCTGTCTCCTACTCCAAGTAGCGACATCCTGGTCCCTCCTGGGCCACAGCAGCACCCAAAACCCTCTAGCGCAACCCTTGCAGCTAGCAAGGCTTGTTTGCGGTTTTTCTGCGTGGGAACACCTCTGCAAGCTTCATCGCGACGTGTGACATCAGTCTTCCAAAGGAGAAGTTCCTAGTCCTCTTCTTTCTTGCAGAACTCCAAGCTTCTTCCAACTGGTGGCAGCTTCCTTGCACCCTCAGCTGGCATTTCCTGGACTCCTGCCCACTCTCGACAGTGTTGCGACTATTGGACTTGGTCCCCTTGTCTTACAGGTACTCAGGTCCAAAAATCCACTGTTGTTGCATTGCTGGTGTTTGTTCTTCCGGCAGAATCCCCCTATCTCGACTTCTGTGCTCTCTGGGGGTAGTAGGTGCACTTTACACCTACCTTACAGGGTCTTGGGGTGGGCTATTTTTCTAACCCTCACTGTTTTCTTACAGTCCCAGTGACCCTCTACAAGCTCACATAGGTTTGGGGTTCATTCGTGCTTCACATTCCACTTTTGGAGTATATGGTTTGTGTTGCCCCTATACCTATGTGCTCCTATTGCAATCTACTGTAATTCTACACTGTTTGCATTACTTTTCTTTCTATTACTTACCTAATTTTGGTTTGTGTACATATATCTTGTGTATATAACTTATCCTCATACTGAGGGTACTCACTGAGATACTTTTGGCATATTGTCATAAAAATAAAGTACCTTTATTTTTAGTACTTCTGTGTATTGTGTTTTCTTATGATATTGTGCATATGACACCAGTGGTATAGTAGGAGCTTTACATGTCTCCTAGTTCAGCCTAAGCTGCTTTGCCATAGCTACCTTCTATCAGCCTAAGCTGCTAGAAACACCTCTTCTACACTAATAAGGGATAACTGGACCTGGCACAAGGTGTAAGTACCTCTGGTACCCACTACAAGCCAGGCCAGCCTCCTACACTGCCCAACAGTGAGGGACCTGAGGAGGTAAATGGCCTCCTCACTGAGGGCAGCAGGGGTGACTGGGGCAGGGGCTGAGGTGCCTGGGGCGAAGGTGATGCCCACCCTCCCGGGTGAGCGGGCACGGGGCAAAGGCTGAGGGGCTGCTGGGAGGGCGGTGCTGGAAGGGGGGGGTGGCAGCTGTACCTGTAGATGGGGGGGGGCACAGATGTTGCCGCCACCACAAGGGAGCTCCCATCAGGGGACGAGTCCGTGTCGCTGGTCTCAGCTCCTGTCCCCGCCGTGGAGCTCCCCTCGCCCTCTGTCCCACTGGTGAAGTCTGATTCCGTAGTGTGGCCCTCCATGGCTGTGGGATGCAGCCCCCTTGCGCTCCGGTGCCACTGCTCCTCCGCCTGATGATGCTAATGCACACAACAACAGGGAGACCACAAAAAGGGGGGACGACAGAAGAAAGACATGTTGAGTGCATGCATTACTGCTACCGTTGGCGGACACGAGAGACACACAAGCCCCCGCACTACGCCGCGCTCTTGGGCTCCACTGTTCAATTCCTGGGAAATGGCCTACTAGGTTATGGACGTCATCTGCACACATGGATGACACAGGGGCATGACTAGGTGTACTTGGCACTCTACAGAGGTGTGGTGGGGTGCCACATGGCCTGCCTTACGGAGGGACCTTGCCTACAGAACTCGCCGTGGCCTAGGGAAACCCACAGCCCACCTCCCCCACCCAGACCCCTCCACTGCCCGCAAAATCAGCAGGATGAGAGTGTACTCACCCCCTTGGGGCTGCTGTGATGCCCTCAAGCGCCCATCCAACTCCGGGTATGCCACTGCCAGGATCCTGAACATCAGGGGGGTCATGGTGCGACGGGCACCCCTCCCACGTTGGGAGGCCATCCCCAGCTGAGCCTCCGCCGTCTTCTTGCTCCAGCAGCGAATGTCCTCCCATCTTTTCCGGCAGTGGATGCTCCGTCTGTGGTAGACCCCCAGGGTCCGGACGTCTTTGGCGATGGCATGCCAAATATATTTTTTCTGGTGGGCGCTGACTTACATGATTTGTACAGGGGGAAGAGAAACTTATTACCAACTGCACCGTCACAGTCATTGGCCCCCATCCCTAACCTTGGCATGTGGCACATGCACTCACCGTTGTTTCATGCACGCCACACTCTCCCCCCTTCCTTCTTACATCCACCCCTCTCCACACAGGCATAGCCCATACAGCATGCTCCCAGTGTACTTACCTGATTGTCTGGAGGACCGTAGAGTAGCGTGTACTGGGGGAGGGCACCATCCACGAATTTCTCCAACTCCTCCGATGTGAAGGCAGGGGCCCTTTCCCCAGACACTCAAGCCATTGTCTCTCCCAGACCGAGGTCACAGCAGCACTTACAGTGTAGGTCCTCTCCTGTCGAAGATCAGGTATTGAGTGATTGAAGAGATAGAAAATGGCGGTCACGTCTGCAGCGGTGCGTACCGTCACCGCCAGCGTACATCGTCATTGGCTCCTGGGACCCATAAGGTCCAATGTTAACCAATGCAGCATTGCCCCGCGGTCTTCGACAGCCTACCGCGACGGTGTACAACGCCAGCGCAGTTACCTCACAACCAATTGTCCCACTTTAGAGGTCAGGCAGCCGCTATTCCAGGGGCCCACGTGGCTTCATTTTTTACTGCGTCACACATACCGAGGCCTAGACTCAACACACATACAGGCCACTTTTTAGATTATGATTGGTGTTCTGTGTAAGCTGTGGGTACGTACCTCTGAGTTGTTTGACTCTGTGCTCGCTGTTGTCCTTCATAGGCACCGTCCGCTGGGACATGTGAGGAGATGGCGGCATCCTCCAGTGTACCAACCGTTGGTGGACCTGTCGACAATGGAGGAAAGACATGTGATCATCACATACAGGCTTGACAGTGCCACAATCCAGGAACTGTGTACCCAGTTGGAGCCAGACCTGATGTCAGCTATCCGCCATCCCACAGGAATCCCCCCTCAAGTGCAGGTGCTGTCAGTGCTCCATTTCCTTGCAAGTGGGTCATTTCAAACAACAGTGGCCATAGGATCAGGGATGCCCCAGCCTATGTTTTCCAACGTGTTGTCCAGAGTGTTGTCTGCACTGCTGAAACACATGCAGAGCTACATCGTTTTCCCTTAGGTGGAGGATTTGCCTACAGTGAAAGGTGATTTCTATGCCCTGGGACATATCCCGAACATCATAGGTGCCATTAATGGGACACATGTGGCTTTGGTCCCCCCCCACAGGAGTGAACAGGTGTACAGAAACCGGAAGAGTTATCATTCGATGAATGTACAGATGGTATGTTTGGCAGACCAGTACATCTCCCATGTGAATGCCAAGTTCCCTGGCTCAGTGCATGATTCCTACATCCTGCGGAATAGCAGCATCCCTTATGTGATGGGTCAACTCCAGAGGCACCGTGTATGGCTATTAGATTAGCACCTTGAAGCAAGACAGTGGGAATGGTTGTCTGGGGATATCCCTACCGGCTAGTGTGTGTCTAACAGTTGTCCCTCGCCATTTGCAGGTGACTCTGGTTACCCCAACCTGTCATGGCTACTGACCCCAGTGAGGAATCCCAGGACAAGGGCAGAGGAACGCTACAATGAGGCCCATGGGCGAACTAGGAGGGTGATCGAGCGGACCTTCGGCCTCCTGAAGGCCAGGTTCAAGTGCCTCCATATGACAGGTGGATCCCTATTCTACTCACCAAAGAAGGTGTGCCAGATCATCGTGGCCCGCTGTATGCTTCACAACTTGGCTTTGCGACGACAGGTGCCTTTTCTGCAGGAGGATGGTCCAGATGGCGGTGTTGTTGCAGCTGTGGAGCCTGTGGACAGTGAAGACGAGGAAGCAGAAGAAGAAGACATGGACAACAGGGACTCAGTGATCCAGCAATATTACCAGTGAAACACAGGTAAGAATACAAACCTGCCTACTACATGTACTTAAACACTACTACCTCTCTACTGTCTGTCGTTTTCACCCAGTGTATGGTCACTGAGTTGTCACTTTCCCTTACGATTTCACAGATGTGGGTCCCAATGTGTGACATCTGCTTTGATTCCTCATAGACTACAGCTGTGTGACATAGGTATGTTGACATTGCAAATGAAAGAGCTTTTTGCCACAGTAATTGCTAATACACTATTCCGAAATCACAGACTGACTCCAGATTGTTTTGTGCTTTAAGGGTGTTTATTTAAGTGCTCAATATTGGAGGGGGTAGCAAAATGGTAAGGGGTGATGGCAGAGGAATGTCCATGGCAGAGTCCAGTCTATTAGTCTCACAGGTGCATTGCCCTAATGGGCATAGGAAGTGGAGCTGGGGCAGTTTAAGGATGGACAGGTTGACAAAGTGGGACAGTAGGATGACATTCAGGGTGGTCTCATTTCTTGGCGGGGGTCTTGGCATCGTTCTCTGTCTTTGTCCTGGATCTCAGGGACCGTTTGCGAGGTGGTTCTCCCTCTGCAGGGGGTGGGGTGCTGGTGTGGTGGTCCTGTGGCGATGCCTCCTATCCACTAGCTCCGGCAGAGGTGGTGGGCAGTTCATCGTCCATGCTAGTGTCAGGGGCCCCTTGTAGTGCCACAGTGTCCCTCCTAGTGTTGAGTACTTCCTTCAGCACCCCTACGATGTTGCCCAGGGTGGAATTGATGGCTCAGAGTTACTCCGTGAAGCCCGAATACTGTTCCTCCTGTAGGCGCTGGGTCTCCTGAAACTTGGCCAGTACCGTTGCCATCGTCTCCTGGGAGTGGTGGTAGGCTCCCATGATGTTGGACAGGGCCTCATGGAGAGTGGGTTCCCTGGGCCTGTCCGCCCCCTGTTGCACAGCAGCGCTCCCAGTTCCCCTGTGTTCCTGGGCCTCCGTCCCCTGGACCGTGTGCCCACTACCACTGCTCCCAGGTCCCTGTTGTTGTTGGGGTGGTGGGTTATCCTGGGTTCCCTGTAGTGGTGGACACACAGCTGATTGACGTGTCCTGGGGACGGAGGTATGGGCCCGCTGGGTGGGTGCTGTGCTGGTGTTTCCAGAGGGGGAAGGTCTGTGGTGGCCTGTGACTGGATGAGGGGAACTGGCTGTCCAGATGTCCCGATGGGCCGGGCTGGTCATCTAGATCCAGTTGGACAGAGGTGCTGTCATCACTGTGGGCCTCTTCTGTTGGTGGTGTGGACATGTGTGGACCCTCCTGTCCGGTGACGTTGAGTAGGGGTCCTGCAGGGGTATAAAAGGATGTTTATTACATCTGTGTGTGCCATGGGGTGCAATAGGTGGGTGACCGTGTACCCCAGTGCTTGCATTCCTGTGTGGGACCTTGTGTGATGATGGTTTAGGGGGTTGTATGGGTATGTGCAGTGGGCATGCTTTAGTGATGGGTGTCCATGCTTTGTTGTTGCATGCAGGGCTTGGTGTTAGGATGTGTGGTTTGTGATGTTGGGACATTTGTGAGGAGTTAGAGTGATGGGGTGAGGGTGAGGGTGGGGGTATGTGCTGGCATGGAGGTAGGGTGGGGAATGTAATAGTTAAGATTTGACTTACCAGAGTCCATTCCTCCACCTACTCCTGCGAGGCCCTCAGGATGCAGAATCGCCAAGACCTGCTCCTCCCATGTTGTTAGTTGTCGGGGAGGAGGTGGGGGTCCGCCGCCAGTCCGCTGAACCGCAAGGTGGTGTCTTGAGACCACGGAACGCACCTTCCCCCCTAGGTCGTTCCACCTCTTCCTGATGTCCTCACGATTTCTTGGGTGCTGTCCCACTGCATTGACCCTGTCCACTATTCTTCGCCATAGCTCCATCTTCCTAGCTATGGAGGTGTGCTGCACCTGTGCTCCGAATAGCTGTGGCTCTACCCGGACGATTTCCTCCACCATGACCCTGAGCTCCTCCTTCGAGAACCTGGGGTGTCTTTGCTGTGCCGTGGGGTGGTGTAGGTGATGTGTGGGGTGGTGTGTGGGGTGATAAGTGTGCTGATATGTAGTGGTGTGTAGTGTGAGGTGCATAGAAGTTATGTGGGTGATGGTGTTGTGTGCCTGTGGATGCTAGTATTGTTGATGGTGGTGTTTCTCTCTGGCCTTCTCTCAGTAATTGTGGTCGTAGGGGTTTGTGGGTGATGTGGGTGTGTGTTTTATATTGTATTGGGTGTGTGGGAGTGGTGTGTGTATGTGTATCAGGTGTGTGTATTTGTAATTGTCCAATATGGTTGTGTTTTGTAAATGTGCGTGTATTTTGAGCACGGCGGTGTGTACCGCCAATGGAATACTGCGGTTGAAAGACCGCCACGTGGATTCGTGTGTCGTGATAGTGTGGGCGTATTTCTGTTGGCGTGACGGTGGAGGTTTTTTTTCCGACAGTTTATCACTGACCTTTGGTGTGGCGGACTTGTGTGGGTGTCTGAATTTTGGCAGATTCCGTGCTGTGGGTCACAATAGCTGTGGCGGATTTCTGCTGCCGCGGCAGTGTGTTGGCGGTCTTCTGCACGGCGGTAAGCGGCTTTTACCGCCAATGTTGTAATGACCACCATAATTTCTTCATAGAAATGCAATTAGCCCCCTTCATCCTATAGCTGCCACCAACTCACAAATGTAATTATCTCCACTCACAACCGAGCACTTAAGACAATGTGGGTACGCTACCCCTCCAGTGAAAAAAACCTCAGGAGCATTGGGGATGGCTCGCTGCCGCCTTGACCAGATCACCATCCAACTGAGTTGAACTTAAAAGGCACATTAGTTTAACCCCAAACTTGAGGAACAAGGCTAAATCTATATCTCTAATTTCCTGGAATGTGTCAGGCTTTGAAAATCTCCTAACGACTCCGATTACATGTCCTTCTTAACATCATTTTATGATAGTATATATTTGGGAATCGTGGCATGATGTGGAAACCCCGTTTGAAGGCTATTATGAGTTTTACTCTCCTACCACTAGACAGTTTACCAAGGGCCATGCAATGGGTGGCTTGTTCATATTTTTATCGCCCTGTTGGGACTTTATGGCATCTGAGCATGCCACAGGACATCACAACTTTTTATGTGTGTAAGTTAAACAGTGGAGACACAATTCCATAAAGAGCAAATTATTCTTGTTAAATGTGTACATCCTTCCTCAGGGGAAAAGCGAAAGGTGAAGGACTTGGAGAATTTAATCTCGGATACCAGACTCAATCATCCCAAAGCTCAACCGGAGTTTTTCTAAATCTGCTCTTCAATCCCTTTAGTAGCCCTTCTCATGAAATAGTGGACTCTGTGGCTGATTCCATCGCGGGTAACTGATACCATAGGATACACTCTAATAACACCCCCAGGGGGGTTTGTCTCTGCGAGCATTGAATGGGCGCTTTCTAGAAGATCAGCCATCTCATGTTACACATTTCTCTCTGAAAAGATCAGCTGTTTTAGATTACACCTTCTGTTCAATTTCACTGATCAATGGGATCAAGTCTTTCTCCATCATTCTATGCTGTAAAAGCGATCACATGCCCCAACAACTGCTTTTAAAAAGTTGCAGCACTGCACACAACATTTTACAGTCCATTGGTTCAAATGACACTCTTTATAAGTGGAAATAAATTAAATGGAGTTCAGATGTTGCAGCTAAATAAACTTCCTAGAAACAACCCTTTCCAGCTAGAGTACCCCCTTGCAGCATATAATTCATGACTGGGAACTCTTTCTGCAACACCTACTACTTGCTGTTGCCAACAGTCTCGCCCAGCAAAAAAGGTCCTTCAGATTCTCCTTGTCACACTCTTGGTTCACAAAAGATCTTAAGATCCAGAACAGATCTCTGAATAAAATGTGTAGATCACTGAAATCTGGTACAGTACTATTTCTCCTGCGGAAATACACATATGACGCAGCAGCTATAAAAAACGAATCTGGCAAGCAAACAGAGACACAATGAAGCACTTCAGATTTAGCTTTTCCTGGTCTGCCAAAACAAAAACTCAAAGGAGTTCTTGATCATCATTAATCGCCTCATCAGAGAGATGGAAACTGTTAAATTAAATGGGAATAATGTAATCTCTGACAATTGGACCACACCGATTAGCTCCCTTTGTAAATCTACATCAGAAAGCTCTAGCCTGCAACTCAACTATAGTAAGTCCAGCCTCTCATACTGAAGGTCCAAGGCAATAAAAGCGCAAATCCTTCAACATGGATCCGCCATCACAGCCAAAAGAATAGCATCCCTGATCCAGAAAAGCAGAGCCAAAGGAGACCCCGTTCCAAGTGACATTACCACCTCAGTATACAAGCAGGATGCTAAGTTTTGGTCTCTGATGATGGAAACATTGTTCACAACTTGCCTCACCACTAATTCTGTCCCCTTGTCCCAGTAAGGATTGATACTGCATTCAATCTACAAAAAGGGTCCAGTGGTGAGCACTGACAGCTATCGTCTTATAGCCCTCTTAATGTTGAAGCCAAATATTTTGCCTCCCTATTATTGGAAGATCTGGATGCATGGGCAAGTTCATAAAACCTGATCTCACTGAATCAAACTGGTTTTAGACCCATGTTGGGCAACATTGACAACCTTGTGGCTCTCAGGATGCTAGTGGCAAAGCAGATTAAAAAAAAGCAGTTTATTTACTGCTGCTTTATAGATTATAGCAAGGCCTTTGACCATGTCAACCACCAGCTGCTCTGGTCTAATCTTAAACACTGGTATATTAATGAAGCATTATTCCATGACATTCAATTACTCTACTCTCACACTTGGGCCAGAGTAAAACTGGGAAATAATACAGCAGTCTCTGACAAGATAAAAATTGAACAAGGCATCAAACAAGAGTGCGCCCTAGCCCCAGCCCTCTTTAATTTGCTTATCTGCGATTTGGTACCTGCGCTGGATCACATAATCAACAACACTTCAAAACTGGTGAACCGCCTATTACCTCATTGCTCTACACTGATGATGTAGTCCTCTTAAGCCAAACGGTGATGGGGCTACAAAGGCTGATCAACGTTTTACACAAGCATAGCAGCTCAAACAGAATGGCGGTAAGTCTTGAAAAAACAAAAATTGTGATATTTGGTTGTAAAAGGAAAAAAACTGGTGCCTGGCACTTGAATAACAACCGCCTGATTATATCAAATAAATACAAATATTTAAGATGCTCGTTGGATGACAAAGGAGGCAATTTAACCCATCTAAATTCATTAAAACCAAAATCCGCTACTTGCCTTTCAAACCATTTTCAAACGGACAAAACAGCCTACTCTCGTAGCTGTGCTGAAGATAGTGAAGGCCAAACTCATCCCCACATTGGGGTACGGCACAGAAGCTTTCCATGGGCGCCTTTTTAAACAATGCTCAGAGCACCGTCTTTAGATCATTGTTTAAGCTCCCCCACCATTTCACCAGCCCAGATCAGGCTAGAGTTTATGCTGAGTAGTCACCTTCTGGCACAGAAAGCCAGTTTCCTGAAATACATGCACTCAGCACGCCCCGCTGAAGTATTTAATCTAACTGGAAAAGAGCGACCTGTAAATAACTCTGTGTCTCAAAATCCCAGGAAGATCGCTCTTTCAGAAGCCTTGGAGATTAAAGGCTCAACAGCCTTCTGGAATTTAAATCTGCCTCATCAGGGGTTCAAAATAGCTTCAAACAAACTGGTTCAAAGGAATCTTACTATTTGATCATAGGTACATTATGAGAAGAAGACCTGCAGACTTTGTCATAATGCCTACGCCAAAAGAGGAGTTCACATTTATAATACTGATTCTTTCTCGTATTACATAGTTAAATTCTGTCTCCTTCGCATGGGCTGTTTTCCTCATTAGATCTCTTCCCTCCATGGGCGAGCCACCTCATCAGCAACAAGTGCCGTCTTTGTGAATTGTTCCAGGAGTCATTACCCCACTTGCTCTGTACATGTCCCGTGTTAATTCAGGAATGTAGAAGGTTTTTCTGTCACTTCTTGATCAAAAAATTGGCACCAAGAATACCGTTGATTTCCTCCTGAATGACGCTCGCCGGCAAGTAATTGCCAGCCTGACAGAGTTTTTAGACAGAGTGGACAAACTGTTAAGGAACTTATTACAGGCCCAATCCTCTTAGGGTCCTTGGCACCTTACCCTAACATGTGCCTAAAGTATGAACTCTGCCTCCATGTTCTTAGAGTGAGCAAGCTTTAAATTACAAAGGAGGCCTGCGGTTCTCTGTGCACTGCTTAAACTTTAGCTTCTCTAGTGCACTCCCCTTGCTCTTGCTCAGCTTGCAAATGGGAAAACAGCATGGGCAGGCTGCTAGGTGAAATCTGTTAATATCATATGATGAATCTTCTGCCATTTCTTGCTGATCCCCTATTGTATCCTGCAGGGGAGGCTCCTCCATTAAGGCAGAGGAGCGTCGCCCCTCCGCCAGAAGCAGCAGGAGCTGCAAACCGTTAGAAACAACACAACAAAAAACAATGTTTATTATTGTTTTATTTCAAAAGGGGCGCGGCTATGGGGGTGATGAGCAGTGAGGGGATTGCACAGAGCACTCCCCTCAGCGTACATGAATGTTTGGCCAGCCATCTCGGGCCGGCCAAGCACACATGCGCACAAGAGCTCTCTCCAACCTGGCACTGTGTAGTCGAGTTGGAGAGAGCCGGCCCAGGCTCCCAGTCTGTGTTGAAGCACCCAGCCAGGGTGCTCCAGCCAATCATAATGCTACTCTGAGCAGCACCATGATTGGCGCATGGAAGGCTGGGAGCCTGTGCTTGGAGTAAGATGGTGGTGACGCAAGAGCAGCGGGCCAAGAGGTAAGTAGAATTCTTTTATATATATTTTGTCTTGTATTTTTGTTTTGCTTTCCCCCACCCCACTGCTATGCCGAGTCACCAGCCACGACTGGTATCTTGTTCTTACAGTTTCCCACTGCCCAGCATTTGATGTTGGTAAAAGTATTTCCTCAGTACTGCTGTTATGATTATTTAGCACTTTCAACAATTGTTAGCACACACCACTTTATGATTTAGCACCTTTAAGCACAATTTCTGGCTTCTGTCCACCTTCTTTCTCCAGATTGTATTCAGAGCAATAAAATGCTATTATGCCTGGTTCCAACAGTTTTAATTCAATAATTGTTGCACTATAATCACTGTTTGTTGGCAAACGGCTCCTTTAGCTCTGTTAATTGTGAATATTCTGCGCTGTCAGTAATAGCACATGACAGTTTATGACTAGGCACTTTAGCTCAATTTCCAGGCCCGACTAATTTTCTTTTATCTAAGTGTATTAACAGTGATGAAATGTCATCCTGTTCAGCTCTACAAACCTCAAATTAATAACAGCTGTACTAGAATCACCATTAGAAGATTAGGGCCTGATTACAATGACGGCGGAAAGAGTCCCGGTGTCACATGTTCAGTGGTCCTCCACACTTCCCTGGTGATCTGACAACTAGATCAGGAAGTGTGCAGGAACACCGCTCAAGACCACCACCTCCGCCAGCATTTCTGCTCCCGTGGTGGCAGAGGCGGCCCATGGAGGGGGTCCCATGCAGCTCACTGCAGGGCCAATTAGGACCTGCATTTCCGCGGACCTGTTCCTGGCGGTGACACAACCATGCGAAAGTTGGCGGAAAGACAGGTACTGACCCAAATGAATAGCTCCAGGGCGATTGTGCCCTTGTATAAATGTAACTGGTGCTCATGTATTGCCCTCCAATGATTTTGGGTTAGGTGCGCATACTGTTTCTCTTGAACAATGTCATACAAGGAAGCAGTGCGCCCGACTGGCTGGAGGCAGTGTAGCATGGCCAGCATTGGCTTCTGCTGTTTTCCAGAACTGAACCCTCCCACCACCATGACTCCACTGCCCACATACCACCAGCCCCGTGGGACTCTCATAATACAGAGGGCAGGATGCCACTGGCTTGGCAGCATTTTCTGGACCGCCGCCATGACGGGCTGTCTGCAGTGTAAAAGGAATATTACATTGAGCAAATTTGCAACATTTACACCTAACTGAAGTCCACAAAACTTTAACATTAGAACAAGCATATAACGTGTATTAAAGAACCATTATATTTAGAACAGAACCAATATAGAGGAGAAACAGAGGAATCAAAGTTAGTAACATGTTCTGGTGTAACAAGAGCTCTGAGGTAGATAAAAAAGAGTGATTGTGTAATAACGTGCAGCTTTATTAGGTTGTGAATATTGTAAGCCACAAATTATCCCAAGATTGGGTAGAGAATGAGACAGATAAATACTCTTCCTATAACATCTCTGAAAAGCTTTTAAGCCTGGTGGATGTTGAAGAAAGTAATGTTTTGTAAATGTGGGCAGCTTTAGGAATACCGCCATGCAGACCATTATTAAGAGGTACAGTTTGTATTGGTAGTGTTGAAACAAGCGTTATATGGTACTTGGAGAAAAAAGAGAAGTAATTTATTGTACTCTAAAAATGAATCAGGTAATTGATATTGTGTTTGCAGATAACTGAAAGTTGCAGAAATATTATTCTTCACAAATAGGCGTGCATAAGTGTTACCTTTTTCCTTCTTGTTTTTAAAACAGATCTGTTACGAAACACAAAAAAATGTATTGTATCAAATAAAAGAGTACAAGAAACATTGCTGAAAAGTAAATTCACCAAAGGATATTCTATTTAGTACAAAACTGGAGTATTTTAAAGTACGATTTTTTTAGATAAAGATACATTGTGAGATAGGAATAGTAACTTTAAGAGATAAATCATGCTCTGGCGGTGACGGGGAAGAGGGGTGTGGGATTGGGAAGAGAAAGATGGAGGGGGGTACGGCAGACAAATGGTGACTGGTTGTTGTCAGTGCAGAGGCCAGAGCCTGAAAGGATCTCTGTAGGCCAGCCAGTGTACTGTGAATGCCCTCCAGGAACATATTGCTCTGTTATACCTACGTTGCCAGTCCCTGGATGGCATTCACGATGGTCGACTTCCCCACAGAGCTCGACCTCAGAAGGTCAATAGCCTCCTCACTGAGGGCAGCAGGGCTGACTGGGGCAAGGAGTTGCCCACCCTCCTGGGTGAGCAGGCACGGACAATTGGGTAGAGAGCTACAGGGACGGTGGCGGTAGTAAGGGAGGTGTCGGACAAAGAAGGTGCTGGGGGGGTCCCAAATGGGTCCGCCAGGGAGTGTCCACTGGAGGAGGATTACAAAGATGATGATGCAGAAGATCCGGTCTCCCTCGTGGCATTCTGCTCGCCCTCTGGGCCAATGGGTCCCTTGCTGTCGCTGGTCGCAGCACTCCGGGTCCCGTGGCCAGCAGCATCCTCACTCACCTATGCCCCGTCTCCTTCACCTGCTGATGCTGATGCACACAAATAGAGAGAGAGTGAGGGAGATACAGAGAGGGAGCGAAAGGGTTATCATATTCCTTACATACACACATTTATACATACACAACTGTTGGTACACAACTCCAGACTAGGGAATCCCTGTTGGCATTACACATATACTTCATCATGTCATAACATGTCACAACTATCCACCCCTAATGTCAACCCTCACAACCACATCTGATTTCAAGTAAGTTAGCACGACTGGAGTAATCCGATTGAACACCTGTAAAACCATGTAAGCATGCTATTAATGCCCTGCCACAAGTAGGCATATCAAGCAGATTCTAGAACATATCTCTCAATACTGCTATCACCTATTGGAAGAGCAGGTGACTGATCACAACATGCATGTCCTGAGATAACACCTGACCTTTCCTCCTCAGTTAGCAATGTCCCTTGATAGTCTAGACTACCCTATTCAAAGACTACATAGCACCTGCCATACATATGACATGGCTGGCTCACCTCCTATACATATATGGCAACATGGGTACATGAACTGATGAAGCTAAAACAAGTGGCACTCCCATACAGGTGACAAATGATATGTAGAATACAAGCCTGGAGTACAGGCATGGCATGACATTCACACATTCACAGAGGGACATCTTCTGACACAAAACACAGATACACCACATCACTGCATAAATGCATGTGCATCTACAGTGGCCTACAAAGCACACATGATACATCCATAGGCAATTACTGAGTGCTGTCACACAACAACTACACTCCAGACAACCACAATTGACATCATAGACCAACTACTATTCCACCTGACATGCAGTTCCAGTTCCAGGAATCCACAACATGAGTAAACCATCATCAATCACACCATACCTGACTAGTGAGTCCATGTACCTAACTCCAGACTACATATATTGCACACCGAAATTACATGTACATGATGTACACACGTACATACATGACTGCCAAGGCATATACACCATTTCCCATTAGAACTAATACCTGCACAAGAAATAGTGGTTCAAATATAGCATTACATAATGATCACATAAGTAATGCTAAACATAATCCTCACCAGACTGGACACATCAGCTAGATCAAGGGTAGCACATATTGTCCCACTTCATATGTTGCGTACCCAAGTAACCATTGAGACAAGAAGTAGGCCCCATATTACCCTTGGTGCTAAGGAATTGGTAGGGCATTGCCAGCCACAGCACTGACATGGCATATTGTAAAAGGCAAACTCTGACAAGGAGCTCACCCCTTCTAGAACCAACCCATCAGGATAGAGAAGAAATGCCCACAGTCAATCACATGGAAGAGCACGATGAGTCCAAATACAAAAATCAGACACCCAAAGTAGAATGTTCTGTTGTTGCAACATTCACATACACCATTGAATGGAGATGAATGGACAATGGGTGTACAGCAACAAAAACAGATACGTACGGTACGACAGAGGGCAAAACTGTGTTGTAATTGAGATGGCAGCCTCAGATCCATACCTGAATTAGCACTTGGTATGTATTGACCCTGTACCATATAAGTGAGTCACCCAGTTGACATAGCAGGTGTTCAGCAAGCTGGGAGTGGTCAGACACCTTAGAGCCACTAACGCTCCTATGCAGATGGATGTGCCAAGTTAGAGTCAATGGGTATGGTGAAACACTGGCTCACATCCATAGAAATGACAGGATGAGGCAACACATGTGGCAATGACCTTTGAGCATCTCCATATGCAGTTAGAATGAAGTCCAAAACTTACACATAGCTAACCATAATGACAGATCCACATCTCCGACATTTGCAAGGTGGTACCAACTGATTCCCACTTGCCTACAAAAATCCCTTACCTACTACAATGTCACAGAAGCTACAGTGAGATAGCAAACCCCATACAACCAGAACCAAGTATGAGGAAACAGTCAGTACCTACCCCCTTGTGGTTGCTGTGCTGTCCTCAAACCCCCATCCACCTCGGGGTAGGCCACGGACAAAATGTGAGCACCCCTCCCTCATTGGGAGGACATCCCTAGCTGGGCCCTCATGGTCTTCCGGGCCCAGCGTCTCATGTCCTCTCACTGCTTGTAACAATGGGTGCTCCGCCGGCTGTGGACACCCAGGGTCTGCACTTGCTTGGTGATAGCACGCGAGATCCCTTTCTTCTGATGGGTGTTCACCTGCATGGATGACACAGACAAAAGGAGAAAGTAATGTACACATGCACCATACCAACAGGAGTGAAATCTAGCTATCTGTCACAGCAAGTGTCTACACATACCCATCCTCACTGTTCACACACCTTTACTTTATTCCCTCTGCATGCATATACTTCCTCACCAGTACACTTGCCCATCTAGTTGGTGTGGCTCATACAATAGTCATACATGCACGAGATGTGATGTGATGTGCGCATTTCAAGTTTTATCATAGATAGTCTAGTGCATTGTGGGAGTCATAGTGATAGTATAAGCCAATGCTATCCGTGCCTTTATCAAGTTTTGAGTCAGCAGTTAGGCTGGGTGGAGGTGTGGCATGCAGCGGAGGGGCAATTTGTAAACAGGTGGGAGGTGTAGTGAGACTTACAGTGAATTGGAGAGTACTTGGTTGGTGAGGAAGCATGCAAGACACAATTGTGTGACATGGAAGTTGTGAGTGCTTACCAGAGTCCAGTCCCCCAGGTATTCCAGGTAGGCCTTTAGGATGCAGAATGTCCAAGACCTTCTCCTCCCAAGATGTGAACTGTGGGGGAGGAGGTAGGGGCCCACCGCCAGTCTTGTGCACGTTGATCTGGTGTTGTGATGCCATGGAACGTACCGTCCCCCGTAGATCGTTCCACCTCTTCCTGATGTCCTCCCTTGTGCATGGATGGTTGCCTACTGAGTTGACCCTGTTGACTGTTCTTTCCCACAACTCCATTATTCTGGCAATCGCCATTTGCTCGACCTGTGCTCCAAACAGTTGTGGCTCTACCCTGACAATTTCATCCACCATGACCTTCAACTCATCGTCTGTGAACCATGGGAGCTTTTGTGGGGACACGGTTGTGGTTGTGTTGACGGGAGGGGGTTGTTGTGTGTGTGTGTAAGGGTGCGGTGTTGGGTGATTGATGGGGTGTGGGTGATGCGTTGTGAGTGATGGGCGCTTGTGAGTGGTGATTTGTGTGTGCTCGTAATGTATGTTGTGTGTCAGTTGTGCTGGTGTGTGCTGTATGATGCGTGTGGTGTGTGTTTGTGCCTACGGTATTAGGGTGCTCTCTCTCTGTGACTGCCTGCGCTGTGTGTATGTGTATGTCGTTTTAGTTGCAAAGGATTGTGGGTTGTGTGGGGGTGTGTTATATTGTCCTGGGTAGGTGTGTCTGGTGTGTCAAGTGTGGGGTATTCAAGCTGTCCAATGCGGTGTAGTGTTCTGACAGTAGTGGGTTTTGACCGTGGCGGTTCACACTGCCAATGGCTTACTGTCATGGAACTGCTGTGCTGATTTGTGGCTCGTAATCTGGTGGGTGGATTTGTGTCAGCCTGGTGGTGGAACCCCCTCTTTCCCGCCTGTACGAGGGGTGGGTGTAGCGTGATGCGAACAGAACAGAAACACGTCGTAATATATGGGGTTTTGGGTGAAACTTGTATTTTTCTTCTGTATGTATTCTTTATACAGTCTGTTAGGTTCAAGTCTCAATCCTGCTTATATCTGAAGCCCGTTCTTCTCTTCTCTTTAGGTGGGCCTTCCGAGGCTGGGTCTCTGTTATCTCTGAAGAGGTGAAGATCCAGCGTTGTCAGGTTGGCCAAAGTGGAGGAACGGAAAAGAAAAAAGGAAAGGTAAGTCAAATATTTTCGGGTTATTGGTTTGGGTGAGAAAGGGGGAGGTGCGGTGAGGTGTGAGGGATGTTGGGGTGATCACCAATCCTACACAAGCTCTCACCCAAAGGCGTTGTGCTTCCGGTCTCCAGTGACTTCCACAGGCAGATAAATAACCAAGAGAAAAATAAAAGTGAAACAATTAGCAGACAGTGATAGGAGGACTGTTATCCTCACAGTACTCCTGGTGCCTTAGTGTTATGGGAAAAAGAAGGGGGCATACGGGCCCGGTTAGAAGAACAACAAGAGAGGTGAGTAAGTGAAATGGGAGAAGAAAGAAAACAACCTGGTTGTAAAGCTGATCTCAAAAAGATGAGGTAGGCTTTTCTTCCACCAACAACTGAAGTGAAATAATATTATCACCAAAGAAGTAAGGGGAGAGAAAACAAAACAAAAAAAAAACATATACATGCACATATATCCAAGGTAGGCTTTTCTACTCTTGACCTCCACCCTCCGCTGGTAGAGAGGTGGATGACCCTTCTAGCCCTTTCCACCTCCCGCTCCCTTCTCCCTCCCGAGGATTGCCAGGTAGCGTGTATGGAGGCAGGAATGTACCTGCCTTAGCCACGCCCCTCCGGGGACGTGGCGGGCCATGGGTTCTCTACGGGTCTCCGTGCCCCGCGTATTCTGCTGTTCGCCCTCTTTGTCCCCTTTGTTTTCCCTCTTGGGGCGTTCTTGTGCCGGTCTTTCGCTCTCGTTCCCTGTCTCTGCTGTTGAGAGAGCCCGCGTCGCTTGTCCGTTTTTTATCTTTGTGGAAACCCGGACGTCCGGGTTTCCTGATTCTTCCGGTTCCGGGTTATCCCGGGCGGTGTCCCCGGGGCACCCTTCAGTCGACCCGTCCGGATCGCGAGTAGCCGGGGGAAGAGTCACCCGACTACACCACCCTCCTGTGTCCTGGCAGTGTCGGATTTTTGGTTGTTTTATAGTGGTTTTCAGAGTGTGACTCTTAATATGGCAGCCGGATGACCACCAATATGGCGGCTTTTGGCAGCCGCCACTGCTACGGTCTTCCCAAAAGACCGCCAAAGTCGTAATGAGACCCAAAGTGCCCAAAAATATGGTCAAAAGCTTTCTTGACTTCCAGTGGGATTGCTGTGGGTGGGAAGGTAGAGTTTCCAGATAAAGTTATAAAATTGGAGAACATTCTAGAATTATCAGCTACAAGTCTTTCCTTGTAAACCCAGATTGGTCTGATCATCAGAAGCCACAGTATGAACATCGTGTCAAATGCCAATGACACTCAACTCATAATTTCCCTCACCGAAGATGGCTAAAAGGAACTTCCACTCAGGAATGGAAGCCGTGGCCACCAGGATGAGAGAAAGCTGCCTTAAGCTCAACTCTAACAAGACTGATCTCATCTTCTTCGGAAACGCAACCTCAGCCTGGGACGACTCCTGGTGGCCCACATCCATCAGCGCCCCCCCTGCACTGACTGAGCATGCCCGCAACTTAGGAATCATCCTCAACTCCTCCCTATCCATGACCCGCCAGGAAAACTCTGTTGCCTCCTCCTGCTGGCACACACTCCTCAAACTTCGGAAGATCTTCAGATGGACCCCAGCAGACTTTTGCAGGCCAGTCACCCACACCTTAGTCACTAGCAAGCTTGACTATGGCAACACCTCAACCAAGAACATAAAAAAACTACAACTGATCCAGAACACTGCCGCCAGACTCATTCTGGACCTCCCTTGCCAAGAACACATCTCCCAGCACCTTAGGACCCTCCACTCGCTACAGTTCGAGAAGCGAATCACCTTCAAGCTTCTCACCCACACATACAAGGCCATACACAACACAGGACCAGCCTACCTAAACCACTGCGTCTCCTTCCACACCCCCGCCAGATCCCTCCACTCTGCCCTGATGGCCCTGGCCACCATCCCCTGCATCCGCAAAACCAGGGTTGGAGGACGATCCTTCACCTACACTGCAGTGAAGAGCTGGAACAACCTTCCCATGCACCTCAGACAAAGCCTGTCACTCACCATCTTCAGGAAGAACCTCAAGATGTGACTCTTCGGATGAGGCCCCTCCCCCCCACCTCCCACCCAGCACCTTGTTACCCTCATGGATGAGTAGCCACGCTCTACAAATAGTGATTGATTGATTGACTGATTTACCAAGAAGAGGAATAACAGGTTCTAAGCAGGAAGCTAGCATCTTGACAAATATCTTACAGTCATAATTCGTGGGTGAAATCAGCATATTATTTTTAGATAATGTGGGACCTTTATCTGGTTTGGGAATTATGGTTATCCAGGCTTCCAAAAAGACTAGATTTGGAGTCAGAAATAAAGGAATTTAAAGGTTCTAATAGAAGCAAAAAATCAAGACAAGGATGGATTATGTTCGGTAGGGAACCCATCTGGGCCAGGTGCCTTAGCTCTCTTTAGAGATTTAATTGCATTCAAAACCTCCTGAAGGGTGATGTTGGTTTCCAACTCATCAAATGCATGTGTAAGGAAGGGCGGGATAGGGAGACCATCCAATAACTTCTTAGTATTAGGTTCAGAAGGGGTAGTGTCTTCAGTATATAGGGTTTTCATAAAAGGATAGCAATGAATTAGAAACATCTGCATTGTTGATAGATACAGAATTATCCAATTCACTAAGGATAGATCCAATAGCTATACACTCTGTTCTCATTTTTAAACAATTAGCAAGCATTTTACCAGCTTTATACTGACTTTCATAAAAGTTAGATATAGTTTTAAGTAGGATGTTACAGGCCTCAAATGTAGGGAGCTTGTTAAGGTTTGTTTTAGCTTTATTCAAACCATGTAACATGGATACAAATATATTGGTAAAGTAAGCATGTTCAATGTCCTACTTTGTTGCAATAAAAGAACATGTTGAACATTTAGACTTTTTTTCTTTCTAGCTGAATTAGCAATAGTGTAGGGCCGAAAAGAAGCCTTAAAAGCACCCTAATTATTGGCAATGGAAGTATCACATAGCAGGGAGTTATTGAATCTCCATCTTCCAGTTTTTGAGTCAATATTAGAGCTATCTAAGGAAGTCAATACTGGGGCATGATCAGAGATAAAGGTGAAGCCAATCTCAGCAGATTGTAGAGTAAGGAGCAGTGATTTAGTGCCTAAAATATAATCAATTTGGAATATAAATCCAGTTTTTCGGGGCTACTACCACTCCAAGTATCGAATAATGGCCTAGCGGTAATTGCTGTTTGAAATGCTTTTTGAGTTTTAGCTAGTTTAAACTTATATGTAGATTTTCTATCTGTAAAAGGATCCGCCAACTGGTTAAAGTCACCAGCCATAATGATATTAAAATTGGAGATATTGGCGAGTTTCACTTTAATAGAGTTCCAAAAGTTACAATTAGATTGAACAGGTTTGTAAACTTTAAGCAAAGTAATAGTCTGTTTTCAAGAATAGCACTGACCAACACCCATCCTCCAGTAGTGTCTCATTCAGTGGAAATAACATGGATTTTAAAGGATTTCCATCAAAGGATGGTAACGCCACATTTACAATCTAATGCTGGAGACAAAAATACCCGATTAACCCATTGTCTCTTCAATTTAACAGACTCAGAGAGCGTTAAAACTTTGAAATCAAGTGAGAGAGTACCTTTTGTTGTTTGACCGATTTTCAAGACAATGAACACTCCATAAGTCTATGTTAAATATTTTGGAGACATCGGGATAAAAGTACAGGAATTGGGGTGACACAATGCACAAAAGGGAGAGAAAAAAAATATTTTTAATTATACCAAACAGAGGAGAAAAACAAGAAACAAAGTGGTTAACTAACAACGAAACACTCACCGTAAACATAAAGGAAGAGGAATAAGAGAAAATGATAGATAAATAAATATATGAAAGAGCAGATTAAGCGTAAGGGCCTCATTACAAGTTGCGCTGACGGACTGCCAGACCGCCAGGTTGGTGGTCTTTCAGGCCGCCGAATTACGAGTTACACAGGCAGGACCCCCGAACGCCAACCAAAAACACAGACCGTCAGTGGTGTGCAGGCTGGGAAATAGGCAGTCCAACCTCCAGCCTGACAGCGCATCGACCAACCACTGACCGTATAACAAGCCCAAAGTACAGTGGTGGGAACACATGGCGGTCATCCAATGGCGGTCCGAATCACAGCGGTCCTCAGTCCCTAAAGTAATAAACAACGGCACATTGGATGGATTTGAAAACAACACAGTTGATACACACTGCCACACTGGACACACCTGCAAAGGGCACTATGAAACACAACCCTTCACACACCACAATCGTCTGCATCACCAACGCAACACACTGAAGCCAGCCTATTTATTCAACACAGCAGCACAAATACTAGGCACCACTTTTTTTCTCACTATTTCTTTTCACACCCAGCACACACTATTGTCCAGTCACACCCTTTTGCACTGCCCCTATTTAGTAAGTCACTGTCACATTTTACTTTTTTTTTTTAATTCCACCATGTCACGTTCTAAAAAGACACGTTTTTCTGAGGATGAGCTGAGAGTCATGGTGGATACAATCATGAGAGTAGAGCCACAATTGTTTGGAGCCCAAGTCCAGCACACTCCTCTCAGTAGGAAAATGGAAATGTGGGACAGGATATTCAACAGTTTCAATGCTGTAGGCACCATCCTGCGCACAAGGACAACATCAGGAAGAGGTGGAATGACCTCAGGGGCAATGTCCATTCCCTGGTCTCAAGGCACTAGCTGCAGGCCAAGAAGACTGGCATTGACCCTCCCAGTGCCCCATCATATCTCTTTCCTCGGGAGGAGAAGGTCATGGGGATCCTGCATCCTGAGGGCTTGACAGGAATACCTGGGGGAGTGGAGTCTAGTAAGTCACCCCACAAAAAAGCACCAAAATGCAATGTCATGCATGCTCACTGGCCACCTTTTGCCATCTTTAGTGTCACTCCACTCACCAGCCCAGTGTTTACTTATCCAAAGACCCCTGTATGGCAACTCACATTTGAAGTGTGCTCACCTAGGGGGAGAACAGTTGTTTATACTATGTGTACTACAGGAAATTACATGACTACAACTCCCAGCAGGCACTGTTCTACAACTCCAAACATCAGACCAGTGTTTCCTTCTCCAAAGCCCCCTGTGTGGTAGCTCACACATGAAGTGTACTCACCTCGGAAGATAACATTTGTATAGTGCATGTTCTAGAGAGAGTTACATGACTGGAACTTACAGCAGGCCCTGTATCTGTAACTCCAAACACCTGTACAGTGGTAACTTGCCCATATACCCCTAAGTGTCAATTCACAAATGAAATATACTCACTTGGGGGGATAACAATTGTATAGTGTGCGGCATGATTGCTAAGGCCAGAAGGCACTGTTACTGTTACTTCAATCAGCCAGGCCAGTGTCCTCTTCTCTAAAGACCCCTGTTTGGTAACTCATACATGAAGTGCACTTACCTGGTAGGATAACATTTGTATAGTATGTGTACTAGAGAGAGTAACATGACTGTAATTCCCAGGAGGCTCTGTTACTGTCACTCGAAACACTAGTCCAGTGCTCTCTTCTCTAAATACCCTTGTATGGTAACTCACAAATGAAGTGTGCTCAATTGGAGGATAACATTTATGAAGTGTGTGAAGTAGAGGGAGTGACATGACTGCTAAGGCCAGGAGGCACTGTTTCAGTAACTCCAAACACCAGTGCAGTATTCCCTTCTCCTAAGACCCTTGTTTGTCAACTCAGAAATGAAGTTTACTCACTTGGGGAGATAACATTTCTCAGGTATTGAGGAGTATGCAGAGTGACCTGACTGCAACTCCGAGGAGGCACTGTTTCTCTAACTCCAACCACCAGAGCAGTGTCCACTTGTCCAAATGCCCCTGTTTGGTAACTCTAAATTTAAATGTACTTATCAGGGAAAATACCATTTGTATAATGTGTGTAGTAGAGGTAGTGATCTGACTGCAACTCCCAGGAGGCACTGTTTCACTAACTCCAAACAACAGTCCATTTTTCCACTCTCCAAATACCCTATTTTATGAACTCACAAATGAAGTTACTTACCTGTGGGGATCACAGTTATCAAGTGTATGAAATAGAGGGAGTGACATGACTGCTAAGGCCAGGAGGCTCTGTCTCTTCCACTCCAAACACAAGCACAGCGTTCTCATGCCAAAATGCCCCTGTGTCCTTACTCTCAAATGGAGTTTATTCATCTCAGAGGATAACATTTGTATGGTGGGGAAATAGAGGGAGTGACTGGAATGCAAAACCCAATAGGCCATGGGTCCCTAACACCAAACACAAAAACAATGTTCACTTGCCCAATGCCATCTATTTGTGAAATATCAATTGAAGTTCACTCACCTGGGAGGAAGCCATCTCTCAAGTGTGTGTAGTATGGAGAGTGACATGACTGCAACTTCCAGGAAGCACTGTTTCAGTACATCCAAACACCACACCAGTGTTCACTTGTACAAATACCCTTGCCTGCTACCTCTTACTCACCTTGGAGGGACCAAGATACAGATCATGCTCTACTCTGAGATGTGTCTAGCCACCTAGCTCCATCTTGACCAGCTAACCCAAAATGAAACTATTGAGGACAGGAAGGACACCCTACCTCGTGTGAAAAATAATGATCCCAAAGGCCTCACTATGCATTACCAGAATGATATCAGCAGTGGACACGTTCACAATGCACTGACCACATGATGACTCCAATCACATATACAGCAAAGTCCTGGGTCTGCATCCATAACAATCAAGTAGGCCTCAAAATGGCCAAAGACATATCTTGCCTAGCCACTGTTTTGCCGGCACTAGTGGTAAGATTACATTTTCATTCCATCCTCCCAAGGGCTAATGATCTGCACATTTCAGCAGCTGCTTGACTTAAATGGAATTAGCATGCTTCACAAATGCCAGGTCAATACAACCAATAGCATGAGTGCCTGTCACAATAGGATAATCTGCAAATCAACTATGTACAAGGTCTTTGCGAAATGTTACTGTAAAACGTGTGGAGGTAGATGTCACAATACAACCGGTAACATGGTATGTTTCAAATCAACAGGTCAAGCTGCTACTGGCTACACAGTGCCCACAGAAGAGACTGCCACTACCCCATGGATGAAGCCCTCAGTGACGATGGTACTCCTGGACGTCTGGACATGGAAGACGGTTCTGGCCTATCTCAACAACCTGGTCAGGCACCAACAGTGAGTCTCGCTGTGGTCACTACATCACCTCCCAGCCTGGTTGACTCCACATCACAGGCAGCCTTTTGTCCCCCAACCTGTGTCTTTAGGACAGTGGCAACCATTTTGTGCCCCTCAGTCCAGGATCGTGAGTCGCAGTACAGCACCTATGACAATGATGGTCCAGGAACCAGTGGGAGGGGACACCCTGTGGCAAGGGCACAGGACTGTGGGGGTAGGGTGCATAGGAGGGATGCTGTGAGCCAGCGGGTTGCAGCCACTGGGGACGACCAACCACATCTTGGGGGTCTATCAGGAGTCTCAAGGCGTGATGGGCCAGGTACTTGCAGAACATAGGGAAATTGAGCAGCTGCAGAGGGACTTTCATCGTGAAATGCGTTAACAGTGGGAGGCTCACAATACCAACATGGCCTCCCTAACAAAGGTGCTGATTGACGTTAACACCACCCTAATCAGGGATTGACAACAACACACTACTCCTTCCTTTGGCGCATCTACACCAGGCCCTTCATTGGGGCCAACCACTGGAAGGGAGGCCCTGTCGGGGGAAGAACCCACCCCAGAAATCCCTGCTTCTGTAGCAGCAGATCTGCCCCCACCACGCAAGCAGGGGTGTCCAGCAAAGAATTCAGGAGGTGTGGATAGCAAGACACCCACCAGTGTCAGCAAGTGACCTCTTCCAAAATTACCTTCTTTGTGTGCCACACTTTCACTCTGGTGACTGTTCTTCAACCACCTTCATTTTCCAATGGGAGGAGTACACTGGACTTTGGACAAATGGTGTGGCATCTACTCCAGTAATTTCATCCACCATGACTGAGCTCTTCATTTTTCTTTCCCATTATGCCTCAATTTTATTTTATGCACACATTTTCAATAAAGCCACATATCACAAAGTCATTGTCTGTATGCTTCTGTTCCACATTTTGCTATGTAGAGATCTAAGACATATGTAGCAAATTAGGAAGGCACACTATACTAATGCAAGGAGAGCTATGTTACAGGTATAGTGTCCTGCTAATGATTACTACAAACATACACAAACCAATTGCTACAAGTGTCTGGTAACACCAAACATTTAATTGCACTGTACAGCATATAGGCTGTTGAAATGTGGAGACTGTCTTAGCCAAGAATGGCTGGCTCATATTGTGTCAAGGGACACATACCAAGGTACAGCCCCCAAGACCATGGAAGGAAGGGCCTTGTCAGATATTGTCCTGTAGAATAGACAAACAGAAAAGTGGATTGTTTCACTAGCTTGAGCCTTATCACAAACCACACCAAAGAAATCCATCATCACATAAACCAAGGTACAGACAGAGGGCAGTACAACAGTCCCTGATCACAGGCTCATCATTATCCATTAACCATGCATCTGGTGGTATGACACAAACATATGTCAGTGTTGTGGCACAGGGACTGTGGCCTGCAATGATGAAACACATCTACTGCAACATACAGGTCATTCAAGAATAGTGTTTAGACTCTCTGAAGGGTGAATGCCTTGCTTGCAATTGATGATAACATGTTCCATGTCCATATGATCACACACATGATACAATCGGCCCAACACAGCACACTAAACAAGTCCGATGTGCACTTCTGACCTTCCACCCAAAAACTGTTCAAGCTGCCTTGGCACAAGTCTCATACACCCCAAATCTGTGACCTACATTACCTGGAACAATCCATGTCCACGTCATATGTCAGAACTGCATCAGACACCTGCCAATGTCACAACTCTGAAAGGCCCAGATGAGGATGTCATGGTGATGGTATCTGTACAAAGACAAAACAAGGAGTATAGGCTTGAAAGCATAACTATTACAAAAATCTCAGAGCAAGCATCTCGAAAGGTAATTACATTGCAATGAGACTGGCACAAACAAAGTAGCTACATCAAGGTGGGGATAGGTTGAAGGCTCACTCTTTAAGCACCCTTTGGCTAAATATTGCAGAGTATCCTTAGTTCTTTGTACAGTCACAGTCATTACATCACATGACATACACTCATGAAAAGTAGCTATTAATGAGATCTTCCCCTCAAGTCAGTTCCTTCCTCTTTTCCACTGTCATACTCCCCCACCTCTGGCATGTATGGGATATTCCTCAAGGGGACGATGTTGTGGAGCATGCAAAATGTCACAGGGATCTGACACACTTTCCTGGGTGAGTAGAGAAGGGCTCCAACTGTCCGGTCCAGACATCTAAATCTGGTCTTCAGAAGCCCAAAAAGCCCGCTCCACTACTCATTGTGTTCTTCCAGGGGCCTCATTGAAGCGGAGTTCCCCTGGTGCAGTTGTATTCCTTAGTGGCATCAACAACCAAGGACGGTTTGGATATGTGAAGTCTTCTGTTAAGGAATGGGACATATATGCAACAATGAATCACTCACTTCATGACTGTAGCACCAGACATTACACACACACAAACAGGACAGACGTGACTTACCAACTAGCCAGGCCCTCTCTGGGTACAGATGTCACCTTAGCTGGGGTATGGTGGTGTTCTGCATTATGAAGGAATTATGGGCTTGACCCGGACAACTTGCACGTTGATGGAATGGAAGTTCTTTCTGTTGCGGTATACTTGTTCGTTGGACTGCGGTGGGACCAAGCCAACATGTGTGCCATCAATGGCCCCCACCACATGTGGGAGGCTTGCAAAACCATAAAAGTCAGCCTTCACATGAGCTCAATTCTGATGTCGGGAGACTGGATGAAGCTGTCCAGGTGTTTGAACATTGATGAGACGACATCCTTCTACACCAGACTGAACATAGATTGGGACATGCCAGCTGATAGAGTCATTGTATGGTGGAAGGACCTTGTGGCAAGGAAGTGCAAGACTGACATGACTTGTACAATGTGTGGTATACTGGTTGGATAACTAATAGCTGGCATCAGATCTGACAACATAAGTCCACTATTTTTGTCTAGTGAGACAGTAAAGAAGGATAATGTGGCATTCTTCCATGGTCTGAAGGTCTGGCAGTGGACAGTAGATAGGAGGTTGTTGCATCCTCCCTTTCACTGGATAACTATGTAGGACAAGACATGATTTCTGGCATTAGTCATTGTGTCCAAGCAACATACAAGATGCATATCAATGATATCATGTGACAAGGTATTTCTTAAGTGATAGACATGGCAACCAGGACACATCACAGCTGCATATAACACAAGAGTCACATGTGAACCCCCAGGGTTTTCCACAAATGTGTTCGCAACATGTATCTGAGTCAAACTCAAAGATGTGCAACACAATTGCCCCTCAAAATGTGACTGGATATCCGTACTGAGAAAAATGACAGTTGGTGGGGTGGACTGTGATCCACTATTAAAGATATGCAACACAATTGCTCCTCGAAATGTGACTGGATAAGCCTACCACCAAAATGACCAATGGTGGGGATGGACTGTAACCCACTATTAAATGTCATCTGTGCCCTGAAAGTATAATTTAGTGAAGTGTGCACTGTGGAACTGCTTCCAGTGTAACATGAGTATTTCCATGTCACCTTCTCCAAGTTATTGTACTTTTGTCATCAACATGGCAGGATTTTGGAACATAATTTCTTATTTTTGGGCCATCATGTATGTGACAAATAGATGTGTGCATGACCTTGTGTGGGATCTGTGTTAATGCATTTGGCATTGGCCTACTATTGTATGCCAACAGGTAACTGAGGTCTGTTCCATGGGGGAAAGCATTGAGCATGATTTGGTCTCCTACTTGTTGCATGGTTATTGTGATTGCACAACTTCAGCCATGCAATTGTAGTTGCCTGAGATCCTGAATTTCCTGTGGGCAACTGTTGACAGTTCATATGGCATGAATGCAGTTAATATGGCACATGTATGGGCCACCTAGAGGGAGTTTGTTGCTAGGTCTACTTAATATCATAGAAATGTTTGCTGATCTGAGCTGTTGTTCAAGTGTGATGGACATGTGATGTCCTATGTGTCTTTGTATTTGCAGCATCAGCACCTGCAAGCAAAGGAAATGGGTCACAGCCGAGTCGGGAAGCATCTGGCTACGGTACCTCGGGTCAAGACACCACTGACACAGAGGGATGCAGTGGCCTGGAGGGTGAGAGTAGTGCCACGGGGGGGACCGGAACATCCTCATCATCATTATCGGATCCTTCCTCCACTGGCCACTCCCTACTGGTTGCAGCCCCATCGGGGCATACCCCTGTATCATCTTTGTCTGCCACCCCCATTCTATCACTGCCCTCCCACCCCATTCTATCACTGCCCTCCCTTTTGCTCCCCACTCATTTGGCTGTGCCTCCTTAACCAAGAGGGTGGGCATCTCCTTTGCTGCAGGCACATCGGCCCCTGCTGCCCTCAGTGAGGAGACTATTGACCTCCTGAGAAGTATCTCTGTGGGTCAGTCAGTCATTGGTAATGCCATCCAGGGATTGGCAACTAAACTAGAACAAACAAATGCATTCCTGGAAGGCATTCATGGTGCAATGGCCAGCCTACAGAGACCTTTTCATGCTCTGGCCTCCTCGCTGACGGCAGCCAGTCACCCCCCACCTTCCATCCCCCTCCACCTTCCTCCTCTCAATCCAAGTCCCTCCTCCCCTTACCTACCCAAAGCACACAGACACATCCACCCTCATCCACATCAACACACAAGAGCAGCACACACAAACACAAGCACCACAAAACACACCGGCACACAAGCAAACAACAGACACAACAACAGTCACCACTTCCCCAGACACCCCCACCACCTCTAGCATGACACACACAAAACAAGCATATCCACAGGCACCACCACAACAGTCAGTGACACACCCACCACCCCCATCATACTCACAGACACCACCCCAGAGACCTCCAGACATCTACCACAAGAGCACCATACCCGCAGACACCACAACAACAGACACACAGACACCTACCACATCCAGCATAGCCGCAGTCACCACCCCAACGGACACACACACATCCACCACTCCATTCCCCATCACCTCCACCTCCCAGACCCCCAAGACACACAACTGCACTCACTCAATCACCCTCCCAACATACAGCAACCAAACACAAACATACCTTCCAGAAGCATGCACCCACAACATCCACACCAGCAAAGCAGAAAACCACTCCTTCGTCCTCCAAATCCCAACTGCCTTCTGCTGACCATCCCGTGTCCCAAATAAACTTTTTTTGTTAGAATTTAACCTTTCCTCCATTCCCTCCTAGCCCCTCCCTTCTACCTCCAAGGCCTCCCCAGCTCCCCTCAAGCACCCATACCTCTCACCCCAAGATGAAGCCCACCCCTTCCAAGAATCAGACCACCTCTCCCAAACACAACACCCCCCAAATCTGACCCCCCAGGATGATCCCCGAGGTGCCTGCCTGCCTGTCCACTTGATGCACCTTACTGTGGATGTTCCCTGGCAGTTAGGAGTCAAGTGTTGACACAATACTGTGCTATGATGGACTAATATATGGACTGGCCAGTGGCCTTGGACTATTTGAATTTTGTTTTGGAATGAACACAAACAGTTGTTTTTTCTTGGGTACACAATTGCCCTTCAATTCCTTTTCTACATTTATGTTGTTCCTGAGTAATTTGTGTTGTTTGCCTACAGCTGTGTGTGTTTCAGCCTGCTTGCTGATCCATTTGCTGTTGTTTGCAGTATCTGACTTTGTGGGAGTGCTGGTGTCCCCCAAGAAAAGGGTATTTGTTGAGTGTATGGATATGTGGGTGTAAAAGTAATGGCGGTGCCAACGCATTGTGTTCTGTTTGGTATGGTAAGTATTTTATCTTCTGTTGTCCAATGTGAGCATGTACGGTGTTAGACTTGTCCCCCTCATATGGATTATGTATTCATCTGATATGTGTCAGCTTGAGTTTTGTTTGTGCAGACATGAAGCGTGATCAATTGTGCTACCTTTGTTTGCAATTGACTGTGCATGTGTCTATTTAGCTGTGTGTACTGTGCAGCTAGTTTCTGTAGAGGTATGTCCCATGCAGTTGGAGTTGTATGTGCTTTGTTCACTTGCACTTCCACATTGTGCAGAAAGACACATCACTAGAGTCTAGTATTGTTTGTCCCAAAGATACTAGAAGGGCCAGTTCCTGTGCAATAGTTGTTTTATAGGCATTTGCAAGGTGATATTCCACCTTCCCTGAGTGCTCCTGCTGGCCCGATCCCTATTGTGCAGGTATTCTTTGCATAGTGATTTTTGTATATTTGTCTCTCTGTCTATTGTGCATGTCATTGTCCTTCCATTGTGTTGCAATGTGTGTAATGTGTGTGTGTGTGCACTTCAGGGCTGTTTACTGAGAGTGTTGTTTGTGTTCCATGCCACATCCATACATATGTGTGATGAATGTGACAACAGTCCATGGCATGTGAGGAATGTGAGTGTGTGAGTTGTATTTGTATATCTGATGTTGGTGTGTTGTTGGTGTTGGGTAAGATAATGTTGTGAACCCTTCACTGTGCCTGTGCCTGAGATGGGCAGACATGTGTTATTGTGGAGTGTTGCGGTACAGTGTGAATGACCTGCCCAAAAGGGGCATATTGTGACTGTGCATGTGCCCTTTTTTATGTATGATTCCAACTATGTACACAATGACATGTGTACTTGGTTCCTGTAGCGTGACCCCCATATCATGTGGACAATGGCGCAATGATGTGTTGTTACGGTTAATGACACAGGTAGGTGTGTGTACTTACGGTCGGTGGTGGTTGGACTGCCACGGTCACATTGGCGGTGTGCAACCTCATAATGTGCCTGGCGAAAACACAGGCTCCGCTGGCCGGTTAGTGCAGCCTCGTGACCGTTGCAGTGTGCGCTGCCTGGCGGTGCTGGTGGGACCGCAGTGTTCTTTGCTCAATAGGCCAGCTTGACTCGTAATATGGTGGTCCGACCACCGCCATTGCGGTTGACAGTCTGCCCATCTCATAATGAGGCCCTAAGTATCCAGATCCTAGGAGACAATTGGTAAAACGTAGCACAAAACATGTCATCACCATAGCAAGGTCGACAACAGAGTATATAGAAATAGTATCTAAAATTGGGTTGCTAGAGTATATTAGGTGAGGAAGGACAGCTTTTATTTTTTTGGAATTGGTACCA
This sequence comes from Pleurodeles waltl, assembly GCF_031143425.1. Taxonomy (NCBI): domain Eukaryota; kingdom Metazoa; phylum Chordata; class Amphibia; order Caudata; family Salamandridae; genus Pleurodeles; species Pleurodeles waltl. The sequence continues at coordinate 603,393,236 of NC_090440.1, read as the reverse complement.
GGGGAAGTGGCCTTTGCTCCGATGAGTGAATTGCTAGCCATTTCGGTGTGGAGCGTGGTAGTGCAAGATCATTTCTGTAAGGATTTTATTCTGCCCATACAATTCAAAACAGGACCACAGAGCAGTGCCTCGGCAGAGTATCAAAAAGTCTCAGCAAAAATGGTCAAATGTGAGGAAGAATAGGCAATCCCACAGTATGAGGAGAGCAGAGGAATACATCGTGGAAAACACCATCCAAACCCACAGTCATAGCAGTATATCATGGCATAATAAAATAAAAAATTCCAAGAAAAGAGATGATAAAGCTGGTCAGAAGGAAACCAGAAAAACCAAGGCTAGAACTATCATTAAGAAACTAGATCTCTGTAGAAAGCAAAATAATGATGAGCAGTGCTAAATGGTGCCCATTCACAAAGTAATTACTCACCTGCTTAACAAGCAGTAGATGATGGTAAAAATCAGAGGAGGAAGTACCACGGAGGAATGAACATTTTACTAAGTAGAGCTGTTGTAAAGTGGGCTGTCAAACGTAGAGGAAAGCTTTGTCTTATAATAAGCTTAAAGTGACAAAGTGAAGAAAATGTGAGGGACAGGCATCACAAAATGGCACCTGCTGACACAACATCCGGGAAGCACCTACCCAGGGTGCCGATGAGGACAGTTGAATTTATGAAATAAAGTCCTCTGAGAGCCCAGGCATGTGGTGGGGCGCAGTGGAACCACGGAACACCTTAGATGAGGAGAAAAGGGGTTCTGCTGATTATACTGGTTATTTTAAAGAGAGGTGCATTTCATAGGGAGATAAGCAGAATTTAAATTCTGTGTGGCATGGAATGATGTGTGTTTTATTTTGGAGAGATCGAAAATGAAATGGATAGGTATTTTGAATCTTTGTTCTTAAGAAAGAGTGTTACAAATTTCTTATATGGAGCAAGGGATTCACATGATTAGTTATTCTCCTAATGTTTTACTGACAAACCAGGGAGATTGCATGCATATGGTTTGTCTTAAAAATATGCCAAACCTGTTAAAAAAAAGGTTATTTGGGATAACTATATCTGTAAGATGAGAATTGAAATTTGAAAAGAAGGTTAGGGGATTTGGTTATAGTGGGAATTTATGAGGAAATATAACTGTTGGATTGAGTGTTTCCAATTGTATTGCATAAGAAAAGTGATTGAAATTGTGTCTGAATGTAGATTTGGCACCTTGAAATTACAACATCAGTGTTGCTGATCATCTTGTTGCTAAAATAAATGTAATGTGGTCTATTCGGATGGAGTTGGTATCTTTTTACAATTTGCCTGCACAGCGCTTGCACTGTGCTTGTGAGAGCACTTGGAATAAAAAAAGTCATAAAAAGAGCTTAGACCCCTTCCATTACCAACCTTTACTTACCAATGGTTGGCTCCTACATCACCCTGGTTTTATGTCTTCTTATTGGTCAATGCCTCCTCCAGGCCTACGGCTTCCTCCGGGGCTTTGTCTCTTCATTCATGCTGTGGAGCATGGACCAAGTACTGCTTCCTGTGCCTAATGTCCTTCCACTACCCGCAGGTACTCTTTTATAAATTTCCACTTGCACTCTTAGAGAGTGCATGCATCTGCAGTCCCTGTCGTCTCCCGCCCTCTCCACTATGTCACCTTCCCTGTGTCCCTCCCACTGGCCGTGGTTTCACCCAAACCCTGCCTGCCCCACCCCACCCCACTCGCTCTGCAACATGTAAAAACAATGCTTGATTTTTATTCAGCCACTGCCCAGCATTGTGACAGAGACAGGGAGAGGGCTTCCGCCGTCCACACCTTGCTTGCGAAATGCACAACAGCTGGGGCGTGGCTTGCTCAGTAAGATTGGAGGGGCGTGAGATTCAGATTTTCCAGCAATCACACTGACATATAATATTAAATTACACTACAGGACGAGAAGGGCGCATGAGAGGGGCCAAAGGGACAGTGGAAAGGGAAATAAATGCAGGTTGGTAGGAGCTCTAAGTGAGGGGAAACACAATATTTTGTAAAGTAACCAACATTTTTAAAGACTTTCAGAACAGAGAGGGAGAGAGTATGTGTGTGTTTTTTTCTGTGTATATGTAAACATTTGTGGTGAAATCCGACAGACTCCTCACGATGCCCAACTGAAAGGTCCTGTACCCAACTATTTACCAGAAAATACATTTATTGGGTTATTGGGGGGGTGTTACTTCCCAAACGCCCCTGCACAGCAGCTACCATAAACTTTACTCACTAATTGATTACTTGGGCACGGAGACAGAGAAATGCCAAACCTGGAGAGCCACTGGCCTTGTTTCATCATAGCAGCTCTTCTCAATTTATTTGCTGAGGTGGAAGAGGGGTTAGCTGGCGCAGCAGCCGTTGCTTACTTTTCCCTGAAAGAAAAAGATGCGTCTGGCCAAGAGCTCATTCCTCTGTGTGCCTCAGGAGGCCCCCTTTGGTGTATACTATGAAGTGGACAGTCAGACAGCTACTTTCTTGAGTACCAGACAGCCATCAGACGTCTTTAGACAATCAGGCCAAGGTGGGCATATTTGGTTTTCAACTGTTGCTGTTTTTTTCTGCCCTGCACATATCCACACCCACCACTTCCACAGCAGCAAGAAACCTAGCAGTGGTGGGAGCTTCCCCTTTCATTTATGGAGTTAAGCTTCGCTAGGTTAGTGAGAGTAATCAAAACACACTTGAGCAACCGAGTGTATCACAGTTGTCATTACCTGGGTGACGGCTGTGGCCTCCTGTTTGTTGAGTGCTTATGTTACGCACATTCGCCCGCAACAGGGTCCTGCATATTGCAGCATACCCACTTACCACGCATTCTTCCTCTTCCGCTCTCCCAACAGTTTGTTTTTTAAAACCTGGCTCAAAGTTTTGGAACATAATATGCCTGACCTCTTTCACTGTCCTTGTGGCTGCTGCTGCTCAGTTAACAAGCATTGGTAAATGCATTAGGTTTCGCCTATGGGAGGTTTGGGAGCAGTGTATGAGTGCAGGGATAATGGTGTGAGTGCTTTCTGTGCAGGATGAGTGATGCATGAATACAGGTTGAGAAGTGTCTGAGTGCAGGGTGAAAATACCTCACTGCAGGGTGATTGATGTATGTGTTCACTGAAGAATGAAAATTGTGTGAATACCAAATGAGAGCTGTTACCCTGTACAAGGTAACAGGTGTGCGAGTATACGGTGAGTGGTATGTTAATAGTATAAGTGACCAATGAGGGGTTTGAGTTCAGGGTGAGAGGTGAGGGTGGAGGTTGAGAGGAATGTGAGTGTTGGGAGAGAGGTATTTCAATGGTGTGTGAGTGCAGAGTCAGCACTGTGTGAGTGGTGGGTGAGCAGGATCTGACTCCCAGCTCAATGTCAGGGTGACTGTGCAGAGTTTATGGTGGGTGCGTGTGCAGGGTGCGCTAAGCCCACGGCACTCAGGAAGTGCTGTAGCTTCAAAGCAAGGGTGTAGTTGTTGTAGTGACTGCAGGGGTGCTGACATGCTTAAAAGAAGTTCCAGCAAAGCAGACAGAAATAGGACTTGGGCCTCGGGAAACTGATAAGAGCAAACACACATGGAAGAACAGGGAATAGCATGCTACAGCCAATAGAAATGGAGGAAAAGTAAGTGGCAAGCACAGGATCCAATGAAAAGCAAGAGGGCAGAGTGTAAGCCCTTTTAAGATACATATTAACAATAGATTTCACAAGCATAGCTCAAGCACTGTGCAGGCAAAACCTAAAAATGTATTTCAGTTTATGAACAGATTAGAAACCCAGGCATTGCAGCTGAGGTTACATATGACATTTACACTATCTGACTGCCTCCTAGTTTGGTTCCTCAACCATCTGCATGTTTTCAATGTCATTTATTGCTATGCCACATTTCTGTGACTTTCTCAGCAGCCAGACTTGCATGTGTCTCTTGAGTTCATTTCCCTCAATCGCCACCTGTGCTAGTCTCTTTTTCCAACATTTCTTACCCCGATTTCTAGCTTCTCGCCATCCCTCTCTGGCACCACTTTTTCTAGGTTCCCCACCTTGACCAAAATTAGTCAGCTCTCCCTGTCTCTGGCTCGTGCTTTTCCCATGTTCCATCCCTCAGTCTCTCTCTCACTCCCGTCTCGCGATCATCATATTGTTAATTGTGACCACACATCTTCTTGGTTAACCAATTCGAGAAGCAAAAGTAGGCATATGTGTTATTGCTTTTTTAAGGCCTTTTCCAGACCATTATTACATTGCACCAGAAATTAGCTGCTTCAGAAACGTGTCTAATCATAATGAACATACCTGCAGCTGTTGTTTTAGTTCTATTCATGATAAACAAGTGTTATGGAGCGTTGAAATGTCACACACAAGCTCTGCAGACCTGCCATACCTAACAAGCATTAGCAAAGCCATTAGACTTTGCTTACGCGAGATCTATTGGCTTTGCCAATGTTTTCTAAACATTTTGCTTAACATCACGGTCTACCATACAACATGGCAGAATATAAAGAAAAACAAAGCATTATAACGTGGTCAGCGCATGCCGTGTCATACATTTTTTTTTCCTTTACTTTAAGCCATGTTGGACAGCAGTCTGTGCTGCTATGAAACATGTTTAAGAAAACATTGACAAAGCCTAAAGATCTCATATAGGCAAAACCTATTGCCTTTGCCAATGCTTGTTTCACTTTGAAATTCTTGTCTGCACATCATTAAAATTAGTTAGTACCTGAGGCCTTTCCTTAACCTCATTTTGCCTACGGTTTGGGTAGTTGAGATCCATCAGTTTTTCAAAGGGCACTGTTTATTTTATTTAAAGAAAAGTATAAAATTATTAAATGGTTCCAGGATTATATTTCAATTTACACTAGAGACATGCAGGGACAGGTGGTTATTCTTAGTTAAGCAAGTTCTTGTTTACCTTAAAAAAAGGATTAACTGTAACAGCTGAGAAATGTGTCTTTAAAGTAAATGGATTATGAAATTATGTTAGGTGGTCATGTTCCCCAGTCATGTTTGACATCTCGCGATGCATAAGCCTTTGATAAAGGGACTTTTGATTAAGAATTGCATACATTTTGTACTTCCTTTTCTGTTTACATATTTTCTTGATTTGCAGGTTATCACAATGCATTTCGGAACACTGCTGAAGGACGAATAACATCCTGATGAAGAACATCTGTCCGAAATGCATTGGAGATAAAAAATAACAATGACTACATGAGGGAACATATTGTAAATTGATCCAATGATGAAACAAATGAAGGCCTTGAACATTGTGATGAGTAAATTTAATGCATGCCATGTTTTGATAATGAACAAAACGGAGAAGTAACTAATTTAGTTTTTTTTTTGTTGATGAAACCATGGCCAACATGGAATAATTGGACAGAATTTTGTAAATGAGATAGTGTGTCTGTGGAACTACTTTCGACAGATGGAATGTACAATTATGAATTTTTGCCCCCTATAACAGAAAGTGCTTCCAGACAGTACAGCAAGACTAGATTAAAGTGACTACTCTGCATAGTCACCAACAATATACTCAGTAAAAAGTATATCATATTTGCAAAATGTTAATAACCACCAAAGCCTGGTGGGAATTTTTCTACTAATAAACAGGGGACGACTTGAGGGTATGGGCAGGTAGGCAGCGTCTACCTACTCTTTTCACAGGGTGGTTGCCTTTAACCCGCCAAAAAATTGGGACCCGCATAAATATGCTCATCTCGTCCTGGTGTAATTTTCAGACAATGGGACGCATTCGGCAGCACCTGCACCTTGTCTGCTTTCATTCAGTAACGTGCAGGTGAGGGGGCTTTGTTATTTTAAATTACTCCTGAGCCCAAAACAAAGGCCTCCTTTTGATTAAGTATCCAGGCAAGGAGCTTTCTGGAACCGCACACCTAGCTGCAAATGCTGTGGAGGGGAAACAAAAGCTTACAGATTACTACTTCACAAGTACTTAAGAGAAGAATGCTTTTGACTTTAAATTCCCTGTATTTAAGACATGCTTACACTGTAAGAATGCCATATGTGTTGGTCTGTCCCAGTATTTATACAAATACCAATTTAAGCACCACTATTTTGTTTCATTTTTTTATAGTGCTCCTCAGATCAATCCAAGGTGTAGGAGCACTTTACATAATCCGTACACATTAGACATTGACAAAACATCATATGTGTGTAAATCAATGTACAGTATATGTTACATATGACAGTGAGGGTTACAAGGCATAGGAGTCACATGTCCTTCATAGCTCACTGTGCTATATCAGAAGGCTTACACTTTATGAACTACAAGTAGCAAAAGGATCTCTGTGTTAAAAACAGTAATCCACATACCCATCTACATAAAATAAAAAGCGGTCATTTCCATGTCACATATTAACCTTCTATGCTACTTTGATTCAAATTGAGACTAGACAAAACACAGATCTCTCCAGCAAGTGCATTACCCTCCAGAGTTATCTTACCATTATTATTATTCCTTGAGATTTTACTGGGCACACAAAGATCTACCCAGCAGGTGCATTATCCCCATAAAATATTTAAAATCCAGACTTTGAAACCAACTAAGCAGAACAGATTGGCTGCAATGCTTCTTGTTGCCAATTGTTTTGTGGCAGAATTTTAAATAACAAATGTATAATCTGAGGCCAAGATTTAGCGTCAGGGTGGCGTCACCTTTTTTGGCACAACTCTGACACAAAATCTCATTTGTTAAATTTGTAATGTGCTCAAATGCACTCATGCTAGACCTACTAAACACATGTGTGAGGTCTTAAAATCTGATGTAATTTGAGGTCATGAGTTGTCATGCCACTTCCTGTGATATCACATGCGATGTCATGCTCTGTGATGTCACACACCATGATGTCACTTGCATACTGCTAACTTGGTTAGTCCCCCCACTTCTTCTTTTAGGACTTGTGTCCTGCTAAGAAAGGAGCTTGTAAAGCATGTGCCACATGTCCTTGAGTAATACCGAAAAAGAAGCTACCAAGAGGATACATGTCATGTGGGCATTGCCTTTCACTAAGTGGCGGCTGGAAACATTAAAATATGGTGGGTCTGAAGTGCACATGGCTGGGCATGGAAAGACAGCCACCAATCCAGTGGTCGAAGTGGGCGGGACCTGAGGGACACGATGTGCCACTACTTTTGTTATTTATGAAAAATCATTCCTCTACTTCCGTCCCGGGACAGTAAATTTCGATCGTGCAAATGCTTCAGCTTAAATTTAATTCAGGGAATCTCCTGTGCAGTGACACCGAGGGAGGCGCAGCCAGTTTAACAATAAACAGGCCTTCTTGCCTGGGAGCCTCCTCACCTAAAGAAATGCAAATGCACACAACTGGTTAATCTGCAAATGTAAAGGGGGCTTGGGAACAGGTACTGGTTTAATTGATCAAATCACATTCTTTTCAGCTGCTAGTGCAAGGGAGTTACCAGTTGAGCAGTTGCAGATCGCAGCACGGAAAAGTGGCGGGGAGGCACACGGAGAACGACAAATGCCAACAAAACAAACAGAAAAATTAAATTAAAAAAACTACTTACCTGAATCCCCACTGTTGGGTCGCTCTTCTGGCTCAACTGCAGACACAGGCTCCCAGCTGGCAGCCTGAAAGCAACGTTAGGATTGGCCAGAGCACCCTGGCTTGGCGCTCCCCCCGACAGACTGGGAGCCTGTGCCTGCTCTCTTCAACCCAGCAACACAGTGCGGGGTTGGAGAGAGCTCAGTGTGCATGTGCATTTGGCCTGAGACGGCCGGCCAAACACACATGCCCACTGAGGAGAGTGCACACCACTCCCCTCAGTGCGTGTCACCCCCATGGCCCCACTCTTTAAAAATAAAACAATAATAAACACAGTTTATTATCTTTTTATTTTTTAAGTTTTGCAGCTGCAATAGAGGAGGAGCCGCCTCAGCAGTTGAGCTGTGCAGTGTGCACTTTTCAGGGCAGTTAAATAAAAATAAATTATTACCTACAGTCTGGGTCTTACTAAAACCTATATTTTAGAAGCACCATTTTATCTGAAACCTTTTTAAACTTTTTTCAGCAATCTGTGTTATACCGCGTGTAATGCCAGTGTAACACAATGACTTGCATTTTCTCAGTGCTTCCTGTCACGGGCTGGGCCCTCGTAGCACTAACAACACACAAGCCACAAATCTCAATTGCACCAACCAAGATTTCATTCTTTGGCTTTCTGGTTACACACACACCTCTGAGTGCATTAACTAATAGAGGTTTTATAATGCACAATAGTGCACATACCACTGAGTAACTTTTTTTTCATTTAATCCGTGAGTTATTTTAATATGTAGCTACCTGAAGGAGAATATTTGTTTTTTCAACCACACCTTTGATCCCGCCCCCACACTCATTGACCCCACCCCATTGCATGCAGCCTCACAGTTCCCATTCTTTTTTCAATGCACTTTGGCCTCTGCGCCAATCTGACATGTGCACACCACACTGTCAGGGGGAGCAGTCATCCTGCAATCCACAGGAATCAGCCCCACCCCCTGCCCTCACACACGCGTTATAACAGCACGAGCCTGCTGCAAATGTACAATAAATGGTAATTACCGTTTTATTAATTTGTGTTTACCTGCTGCGCATGCAGGGCGACACTCTTCCGCCCTTTAGCAGGAACTACCACTGTTCTCACTTAAGAATTTTCAGCCAAGAGTACTTTGCATGCAGAGCTTTTAGGCATGACCTTTAAATGGGGTAATGAAACTACGAGGTCCAGAATGCAAAGTGCTGTAGAGAAATATCCTGGAAAGGCTTCCGGTGACGCGCGTCATGAGGCTCAGCTGGGAGCTGTGCACAGCTATGTTCTTTGGAGGCCGTGCAGCTGGTGAGAGCAGAAAACAATGCGAGATAGACACCGCTTCTTGCACTTCTACAATAGATCCATTCATGCGAACAGAACAAGCACGTTAATGAGAGCGCGCACTGCCATCTGTCACTGAAGCATCTGCCTTCAGTCACGTGCACACTCTGCAGCTGAATTTAGTTTCTTCCAACAGTAAAGAACCATCATTTCTTTTAGTTGACCCTCAAAGGTTTTCGGTTCTTCCTCCGCGCTGCTTTTGTACACTGTATATCAGCAGCACACATGAATTTTCAATCAAAGGAAACATTAATCTTTAAATCCGGCTCCATGGAGCCGCAGCTTTTGCTTGTGTGGGTAAGGCTATAGCGTTACTTGCCTGTGGCTCTTGAACAGTACATCGTATTAAAAAGGTGAAGCATTTTAAACATGGAGAACGTTGATGTAACTAACTGTAAAACAAATGAACACTGTTCTTCCATGAAAACGATATATGTGATGCAGGGGCGTAGCTTGGTGAGTGTGGTTCGCAGGGTGTTAACTACAAATTTCCCAACTAATAAAGCAGTGGTCTGCAAGGTGGAGGGGTGAGATGACCAATGTTTGGGATTGGCTGTTTCCATGAGGAACAGGGTCTGTACTGATTTGCATCAGGGGACAATCTGTTTATAGAGGCACAGTGGGTGAAAAACGGTAGGTTGGAATGCTACAGGGAGTAATAGCCATTGGTTAGTCTATTTACAAGCATTCACCTCATCACCTTTTGGGTGTTTCATTGCCAGTAGTATGCCTGGAAATCTGAGACTGGTGCAGCTTTTCAAGCCTACTACTGACAATACTTGTGAAGTCCAAAAAGTAGTTAATTTGCACTCATTCATGGAGTTCTATCATAACAGATTAACTTTTCTTGATTAACCAGTCAATATATACATTTAAGTTTCCACTCCCAAAAAAAGTTATACATTTTTAGTGAAATGAGAACGAAAAGAAAAATTGACACAGCCATAGCAAAGATGACCTAGGGCCCTAGACTCAACTAGTGAGCCAACAATGCTTTTGGAGGGTGTCACCACCGAATAATCCTTTTCCGCACCCCCAAAGCGATGTCGCTGCCTATCCCAGGCTATCCCACCTGGGCATGGTAGTTCTCCCTGGGAACTCATGACTGCAGTCACATAAAATGCAACTGCCTGTAGTCCCTGCCCTTGGGGCGGAGGGCTGTTAAGACAAAATATTGTGGTACAAAAATATCATGTCAAGAAAATCGGATGTCAAAAATATTAAAGGTAAAAATATATAGTTTTAATTGTTTTTAATATCGTTATAAAAAATATTATTGTGTGTAACATTGTTTGTGTTATTTTGTATGTAATTTACTGTAGTGTGCTTGGTTTTATATGTTTATCATATTTTTTTTTTTTTTTGTAAAATAATTCATTAAGTATGAAATTGTTGAAAATGCGTCTTTTTAGTTGTATTAATGTATAAAAATAATGGATTTATTTATTTTTTACATTTGTTATTAGCAATATATTGGGTTTTAGGGGATATGGGTAGGGAGATTTTTAAAAAGTGGACATTTTAATGTAAATTTAAAGTTAGTTATTTTAATGATATACAAATTAATAACGTAAAATGTTCAAATGCATTTTGTTAAATTAATATAATTAATTAAAATATACATTCATTATATTAAAATAAATATATATTTTTGTAAATAATAAAATATAACCTTAAATTACAAAACATGTTTACAATTAAAAATTTATAAAACATAAAATTGGTAAGGTAAAATAAATGTAGATGCTATTTTTATATATTAAATCCCATAATGAAAGTATAAAAAAAAAAGTATATGTTGAAAATTATAATGTCATTGTAAAATGTTTTTTGCATTTTTATGTTAAAAATTGGTTTTACATTCCTTTCAAATTTAAGATCGTTAATTTTGGGTTATGATTTTATTTTATGGTTTAAAGTTTAACAATGGTAGGAAATATTTTAAAGAAATATATTAATTATGAATTTAGATAAAAAAATATTTTACATGTTATTGTTTAAATATGAATACATAGGTTTGTAGTTTTGGTTAGTGTGTTTTTAAAGTAAATTTTGTTTTATTTTATAGAAATTATGTGCAAGTATGGAGTATTAATTGTGTATGTAACATTTTTAGAGTATTTTTTGTGTATAAAACATTTTTAGTCTGTAGCACCCTGCATAAAATGTTTTAGATTGGACGTGAAATACTAAATTTCAACCCCCTTAGTATCCAACACCTTCTCCAAATTGCCTTTGATTGGAGTGGGAATAGTAAATGTCACTTCTTTATTGTCAATCACTTTCTGTAAATTGGTTTATATTGGAGTGAAAGTAGTAAATGTCACCCTTTTAGTGTCCAACACTTTCCTCAAATTGGTATAGATTGGGGAGGGACTAGTGAATGTCATCCGTTTTACTGGTCAACACCTTCCCCAAAGTGGTATTACTTGGAGGGGAAACAGTAAATGTCACACCTTTACTGTCAGAAATCTTCCACAAATTGATTTAGATTGGTGTGGGAATAGTAAATGTCATCCTTAGAGTGTCCAGCCTCTTCCCCAAATTGGTTTAGATTGGGGTGGGAATAGTAAATGTAACCGTTTTAGTGTCCCCCACCTTCTCCGAGTTGGTATAGATTGAAGAGGGAATAGTAAATGTTACTTTTTTAGGGCCTCATCACGAGTTTGGCGGGCCAACCAATGGCCCGCCAGACCTTTGGGGAAGAGACTGCCGCAAAGCTGGAGGTCTCCCTGGCCCAATTACGATGTTTCCACTGGGTCGACAGGCGGAACCTCCGTATCATTGCGGTGTTGGATGGTCCCCTAGCCGTCCGACCACCAGGGTTGTAATCTGACGGTCAGACCGCCAGGACTGCAGCAGTCCAACCTCCACCGCGAGTTTGGTGGTCCCATGACCTTGAAACTTGTAATGAGGCTCTTGGGGACTGATTTCGAGTTTGACGGATGGGATGACCCATCCGCCAAACTTCCGATGGGGAGGCTGCCGCCATACTGGCTACCTCCCTGCCAGGCCCATTGCGACTTTCTCGCTGGGAAAGTCCAAGGTTTCCCCCGTCAACCCAGCTGGAAAGTGGTGGCAGCATTGTTGCCGGCTCGTAATCGAGCCAGCAGCAATGCTGCCTCTCGCAGGGTGCACCAGCACCCTCGCAATGCTCACTGCCTGCACAGCAAGGCAAGTGCATGGGCAGTGCAGGGGCCCCCAGTGGCCCCCTTCACCTGTTCTCCACCAGCCTTTTCAAGGCAGAGAACCAGGTCATAATCAGCAGGGCGGTGCTAACTTCAGTGCCACCCTGGCTGATTCTGACCTTCGCCACAGTCAACCCATTGGGATCAGAGATCCAGACAGATGCAGTAGTAGGTTGGATCCTTTGCCTCTTCACTACAGTACTGCAATTAAGAGACCAGAGACCACCATTTCTTTTTATTGTTAGATAAGGCACCTCTTTTTTCACTATCCCATTTAACACATTTGACACACTTTTGTTAATTTAATCCCTATATCACTTTTCGTGTTAAGTAAGTCCCTGTCAACCAATTTATTTTACAGTCATGTCACGTTCTAAAAATCCACGTTTTTCTGAGGCTGAATTGACAGTCATGGTGGATGAAATCATAAGAGTAGAGCCACAATTATTTGGAGCCCAAGTCCAACATAGTCCTCTCAGTAGGAAAATGGAAATGTGGCAAAGCATAAAGAGTGAATGCTGTAGGCACAACCTTGCACACAAAGGTGGATATTAGAAAGAGATAGGCAACCAGAGCTGGAAGGTGCACTCTGTGGCCTCCAAGCAACACATGGAGGCCCAGAAGACTGATGGGCAGGGGCGGATCCTCCGCTAAGGCGGAGGAGCGTCGCCCCGCTAGATTTTCAAAAAAGATAAACTAAAATTATAATAATGTACGCTACGTTATTCTCATTCTATTTTTTTTTGTAGTAAGGGGTAGGAGTGGGGCTGGGCTGGAGTGAGGGGGCCAGAGGAGGGTACACCACAAAGTGCGCATGTCTGTTTGACCGGCTGTATTCGGCTGGCCAAACAGACATGTGCACTTTGCATGTCCTCTACCCGGCTGTATTGAAAAGCCGAGTGGAGAACATGCACAGGCTCCCACTCCCAGTCTGAGCAGCAAAGCAGGCCACTCAGATCAATCCTGATGCTGCTGTCATGCTGGTGACAGCAGCGTCGTGACTGTCTGGGAGCCTGTATGCACCTGGGAACAGGAAGAGGACAGGGGGAGAATAACGTGTCTCCCCTCGAAGGTAAGTGGTCATTTGTTTTTATTTATTGTATTCATTTATTCTTTCAACACCCCCCCCAAGAAGGTCTTGGCCATCCTGCATCCTGAGGGCTTGACAGGAATAGCTGGGGAAGCAGAGTCTGGTAGGTTACACCACAATAACTGTCACAAAACTTGAATGTACTGAAAGCTCTCCTTTCAGCTTTTGCCATTGTGTTGCCCATCTGCTTTCCTAGCTTGCAATATCCAAAGTATCAGGGATGTCAGTGTGCATTGTTGTAAATGCCATCAAATGTATCAATCTCCATTGCATGCCAAATGTTGGAATGAGGTCTGTAAGTATGTTACTATCAAAATATCATCCCGGGACCCATGGTATGTGTCAATATGCAATTGTATGGTCCAACCTAACTGCAGTTTGGCAACAGGTATGTAAGACTAACCATTTGTCTAGTGTTGGGAGTTAGAAAGCGACATGGCTACAACTACCATGAAGCCAAAGTTCTGTAACTCAAAACAAAAGGTTATTGTGCTCTTGCCTATTTGCACTTGTTTGCCATGTCACAACTGATGTTTACTTCTCATGGACTGAGCAATCTACATATCCTGTTCTACTCAGAGATGCATCTGCCTACCTACCTTGATGTTGTCCTGGTCTCCTCAACTGAAACTATTGATGGCAATAATGACACCTTACCAAGCAGGTACATAGATTATTTATGAGGCATTAAGCTGCTTCAGTCGATTGGAAGTGGCAGGTATTTCATTGACTCTGCACTGCACACATGATGACTAATGCTACATATACAACCAAGTTGTGTGTTTACCTGTATTGTACACAACTAGGCCTTGGAATGGTCAAGTACATATGTTACTTCTACACTGTGTTGGCTTAACTGTTTGTTAGATGTTATGTTCATTCCTTCATCTAAAATGCAACCTATCAGCACATACAATGAGCTGCTCAATTCCAATACATTTTTTAAACTTCTACAAATGTCTTGTCACCAAGTTCATTAACAGGGAAATATATCACAATAGGAAACCCTACCTATTAAGATTTTCCTAGGCCTCTACTTACTGTAACAAAACATTTGGATGTAGATTACACACTTCCACAAATAACAATATTCTCTATTTCACAACAGGTCGATCTGGCACACACTCCCAACCCACCCCCGGATGAAACCCTTAGTGATGACAACACTCCTGGACATGTGGACATGGATGACAGACCTGGCACATCTGGTCAGCCTGGGCAGACTGCAACAGTGAGTCTTACTGTGTCCTCACCAAAACCTCCTATCCCAGTTGCAACAACATATCAGCCAACAGCATTCCCCCTGAACCTGTGTACCTAGCACAGTTAGTCAAATCTTATATCCCCTAGTCCTGGATCATGAAGTGCAAATCACCACCCCTGACACAGAGGGACCAGGACTCAGCTGGAGAGGGCACCTCGGCTAAGGGCATAGGTTTGTGGGGGTAGGGTCCGTGGTAGAGATGCTGTGGGCCAGCAGAGGGAGGCCAATGGAGTCACTCACTGCCAGGACACAATCAGCAAAATCCTGGGTGTCTATCATCTTTTGAAGCAACCCCTCTCCTTAGGCCAACTCTTGGTGGCCCTCCATGCTTGGACAACAGCCAATCCTGACTGACCACGCAACCTCGGCATCATCATCAACAGCTAACTCATCTTCAAACAGCAAATAAATGCAGTGGCCTCCTCCAGTTTCCGCAACCTCCTCATGCTACGAAAGTTCTTCAAATGGATCCCCATCGAAACCAGAAAGATAGTCATCCAAGCCATGATCACCAGCACTCTGGGCTACAGAAAGGACCTCGCGCCCAGCTTCTCCACCGCCTCCAGACCATCCAGAACGCAGCAGCGAGACTCGTCCTCTACCTCCCCAGAAGGACCCACATCACCCCCCACCATAGAGGTCTACACTGGTTGCCTGTGCACAAGAGGTGTAAATTTAAGGTTCTCACCATCACATGCAAAGCCCTCCACAACATCGGACCCAAGCTGATCAACCGCAGACTCTCCTTCCCCAGCTAACCAAGGAGATCCATTAAACAACTCTCTCCCTTGCGCATGTCCTGAGAGTCTGCCGCAGCAGCGGGCGCTCCCTTCCCTACCCCGCTGCCAAGACCTGGAATGACCTACCCCCCAACCATCACACCTCAACCACCCATCTCGACTTCAGGAAAAAACTCAAGTCATGGTTCTTTGAGGAGTAGCTCTGACGCACAGCATCCACCCTGAGCGTCTGGATACCCTCAGGGTGAAAGCCACACTTTACAAATCCAGGGATTGACTGATTGATTGATTGATCAGGAGTCCCAAGGTGTGATGGACCAGGTGCTTACTGAACTCCAGGACATTAAGCAGCTGCAGAGGAATATGTACCAACAGATGAAGTCCCATAACTCCAACATGGGCTCTCTAACAGGGGTGCTGATGGACATCCATCCTGTAATGCAACTACATCAAGCCCATCTACGGCAGCCACAGGAAGGGAGGCCCTGCCAGAGGAAGAATCACCTTCAGACACCCCTGCCTCTGCAGCAGCTGAACCCCCCTCCGCCCTCACAAGTGGGGACGTCCATGTAAGTATCTAGGAGGTGCGGATGGCAAGACACCCACCACTGCCAGCAAGAAACCTCACCCTTAATTTCCGCCATTGTGTGTCTGTGGACTCATTCTGGACACTTTTCCATTTCTGATGGGAGGAGTACTCTGCACTTTTGATTTCAGATGATTTGGCAGCTACATGTATCATTCCATTCACCATGACTGCCTACTTCACTTTTCTTTTATATTTCTTTTTGCACTAAGTATGTCTTTACCTTTACCACTTCTATAAATTCAAAAGTCACAAACCCATTGTCTGCTTTAATAAATGTCACTTTTAGCAATGTTTTTATGTAATGCCGTGGGAACTATACAATGGCAAAAACAAGCTACTTGTGAAAGCATGGATATGTTGCTTGTACACAATGTTTAGCTCAGGACCTCAACCGAGTCACACCAACACATACATACATACAAGTGCCTTGTCTTGTAACATTTGTATTACATTGTTCCAATCATAGACTGGCAAGATGTCAGAAACATAGCAAATCATACATTACTGAATTATACTGTGTAAGTGATCACATTTACAGGTTCAGACATCCAGAACATGGAAGGAAGGGATATATCATTCATTGTCCCATAGGAAAAGCAAAAAGAAAATTGGTTGATGTCGTCAGCTGTAGCCATATCGCCTACCACACAAAAGGAATCCTACGTCATGTAAAGCAAGACACAGGTGGCAGGATAACAGTTTCTGATCACATGGTGTAGGAAGTTAGCTCTGTATATACTATTTGGAAAGTAAGAAATAGTGTGCACAGAGTCCAAGGGTTCTCCTTAGAGGTAAGATAGTGGCAAAAGTAGATAATTCTAATGCTCTATTTTGTGGTAGTGTGGTCGAGCAGTAGGCTTATCAGAGGGTAGTGTTAAGCATTTGTTGTACACACACAGGCAATAAATGAGGAACACACACTTAAAGACTTACTCCAGGCCAATAGGTTTTTGTATTGAAAAATATATTTTCTTAGTTTATTTTAAGAAACACAGGTTTAAGATTTACATCAAACACTTTAAATGTAAGGTACTTCACTTAGATACTTTAGGAACTTTGAATGGAAGCAATATCATGTACAGTCTTTGTAGAAATGGCAATAAGCTATTTTCAAAATGGACACAGTGCAAAAATCAACAGTTCCTAGGGGAGGTTAGATGAGGAGGTAAGTAAAACACTTACAAGTCTCAGTTCTGGGGCATAGGCAGCCCACCGTTGGGGGTTCAAGGCAACCCCAAAGTTACCACACCAGCAGCTCATGGCCGGTCAGGTGCAGAGGTCAAAGAGGTGCCCAAAACACATAGGCGCCTATGGGGAACAGGGGTGCTCCGGTTCCAGTCTGCCAGCAGGTAAGTAGCTGCGTCCTCGGGGGGAAGACCAGGGGGGTTTTGTAGAGCACTGGGGGGACACAAGTAGGCACACCAAACATACCCTCAGCGGCACAGGGGCGGCCGGGTGCAGTGTGCAAAGCAGGTTTTGTATAGGTTTCCACGGAGGGACCCTGGGGTAACTCTAGCGGTGCAGGCAAGCACAGAGGGGGGACTGGCAAGATGTCAGAAACATAGCATATCATACATTACTGAATTATACTGTGTAAGTGATCACATTTACAGGTTCAGACCTCCAGAACATGGAAGGAAGGGATATATCATTAATTGAACCATAGAATAAGCAAAAAGAAAATTGTTTGATGTCGTCAGCTGTAGCCATATCGCCTACCTCACAAAAGGAATCCTACGTCATGTAAAGCAAGACACAGGTGGCAGGATAACAGTTTCTGATCACAGGGTCATTCAAACCCAGTGCTTCTGCATCTGGTGGTATGTCACAAACAAAATGTCAGTGATGTGCTACAAGCACTTTGGCCTACAATGATGAAAAAGCTACATACAGTTCATACAAAATGAGTAGTTAGCCAGTGTGAAGGGAAACTCACATGATTTGAGCCTACAACTACATATTGTCTGAGCAGATCATGACACACTGTAGGAGGCTGGCCTGGCTTATAGTGGGTACCTTGTGGTACCTACACCCTGTGCCAGGTCCAGTTATCCCTTATTAGTAGAATAGAGGTGTTTCTAGCAGCTTAGGCTGATAGAAGGTAGCTATGGCAAAGCTTAGGCTGAACTAGGAGACATGTAAAGCTCCTACTATACCACTTATATCATATAGCACAATATCATAAGAAAATACAACACACAGAGTTACTAAAAATAAAGGTACTTTATTTTTATGACAATATGCCACAAGTATCTCAGTGAGTACCCTCAGTAAGAAGGTAAGTAATATACACAAGTTATATGTACACAAACCCAAAACAGGTAAGTAAGAGTAAGAAAAGTAATGCAAACTGTGTAGAATTACAATAGGATGCAATAGGTGAACATAGGTCTAGGGCCAACACAAACCATATACTCCAAAAGTGGAATGCGAATCACGAATGGACCCCACACCTATGGGAGCTTGTAGAGGGTTGCTGGGACTTTAAGAAAACAGCCAGGGTGTCCAAGATACCCCACCCCAAGACCCTGAAAAGTAGGAGTAAAGTACACCTATTACCCCAATAGGACACAATAGTTGTGATAGGGGGATTCTGCAAGAACCACAAACACCAGCAAAGCACTGAAGATGGATTCCTGGACCTGAGGACCTGGAAGGCAAGGGGACCAAGTCCAAGAGCCGAAGATAGTGTCCAGGGGGGGCAGGAGCCCAGGAAACCCCGGATGAAGGTGCAAGGAAGCTGCCTTTGGATGGAAGAAGCTTATGATTCTGCAACAACGAATAAAGCTAGGAACATCTCCTTTGGATGGAAGATGTCTCACGGCGTGCTGAAGGTTGCAGATGTGTTCCCACGCAGGGATACCGCAAACAAGCCTTGCTAGCTGCAAGGGTTGCAGAAGAGGTTTTTGGGTGCTGCTGGGGACCAGGAAGGACCAGGATGTCGCCCCTTGGAGGAGGAGACAGAGGGGGCGCTCAGCAACTCAGAGAGCCCCCACAGAAGCAGGCAGAAGTACCGGAACAGGCACTTAGAAGATTTGTGAACCGGAGCTGGCTCAGAGTCACAAAGGAGGGTCCCACGCCATCGAAGTCCAACTCAGAGGGTTGAGGACTGCAGGATGGAGTGCTGGGGACCCAGGCTAGGCTGTGCATGAAGGAATCCTTGGAGGAGTGCACCGAAGCCGGAGCAGCTGCAAATCACGCAGTACACTAGTTTGCAGTCTAGCATGGGAAGGCAAAGACTTACCTCCATCAAACTTGGACTGAAGGATCACTGGACTGTGGGAGTCACTTGGATAGAGTTCCTGTGTTCCAGGGACCACGCTCGTCAGGATGAGAGGGAACCCAGAGGACCGGTGATGCAGTCTTTTGGTGCCTGCGTTAGCAGGGGGAAGATTCCGTCGACCCACGGGAGATTTCTTCTTGGCTTCCAGTGCAGGGTGAAGGCAGGTGACCCCCAGAGCATGCACCACCAGGAAACAGTTGAGAAAGCCGGCAGGATTAGGCGCTACAATGTTGCTGGTAGTCGTCTTGCTACTTTGTTGCGGTTTTGCAGGCGTCCTGGAGCAGTCAGCAGTCGATCCTTGGCAGAAGTCGAAGAGGGAAGTCCAGAGGAACTCTGGTGAGCTCTTGCATTCGTTATCTCAAAAATACCCCAGAGGAGAGACTCTAAATAGCCAGAAAAGGAGGTTTGGCTACCAAGAAAGGAGGATTGGCTACCAAGAGAGGTAAGAGCCTATCAGAGGGGGTCTCTGACGTCACCTGCTGGCACTGGCCACTCAGAGCAGTCCAGTGTGCCCCCAACACCTCTGAATCCAAGATGGCAGAGGTCTGGGACACACTGGAGGAGCTCTGGGCACCTCCCCTGGGAGGTACTGGTCAGGGGAGTGGTCACTCCCCTTTCCTTTGTCCAGTTTCACGCCAGAGCAGGGCTGGGGGATCCCTGAACCGGTGTAGACTGGCTTATGCAGAGATGGGCACCATCTGTGCCCATCAAAGCATTTCCAGAGGCTGGGGGAGGCTACTCCGCCCCAGCCCATCACACCTATTTCCAAAGGGAGAGGGTGTAACAACCTCTCTCAGAGGAAATCCTTTGTTCTGCCTTCCTGGGCCAGGGCTGCCTAGACCCCAGGAGGGCAGAATCCTGTCTGAGGGGTTGGCAGCAGCAGCAGCTGCAGTGGAAACCCCGGAAAGGCAGTTTGGCAGTACCCGGGTTCTGTTCTAGAGACCCGGGGGATCATGGAATTGTCACCCACAATACCAGAATGGTATTGGGGTGACAATTCCATGATCTTAGACATGTTACATGGCCATGTTCGGAGTTACCATTGTGACGCTATACATAGGTAGTGACCTATGTATAGTGCACGCGTATAATGGTGTCCCCGCACTCACAAAGTCTGGGGAATTTGCCCTGAACGATGTGGGAGCACCTTGGCTAGTGCCAGGGTGCCCACACACTAAGTAACTTGGCACCCAACCTTCACCAGGTGAAGGTTAGACATACAGGTGACTTATAAGTTACTTATGTGCAGTGAAAAATGGCTGTGAAATAACGTTTACGTTATTTCACTCAGGCTGCAGTGGCAGGCCTGTGTAAGAATCGCCTGAGCTCCCTATGGGTGGCAAAAGAAATGCTGCAGCCCATAGGGATCTCCTGGAACCCCAGTACCCTGGATACCTAAGTACCATATACAAGGGAATTATATGGGTGTACCAGTGTGCCAATGAGAATTGGTAAATTTAGTCACTAGCCTGCAGTGACAAATTTAGAAACAGAGAGAGCATAAACACTGAGGTTCTAGTTAGCAGAGCCTCAGTGAGACAGTTAGGCACCACACAGGAAACACATACAGGGCACATACTATGAGCACTGGGGTCCTGCCTAGCAGGATCCCAGTGACACAAGGGCTAAAACAACATACATACAGTGAAAAATGGGGGTAACATGCCAGGCAAGATGGTACTTTCCTACACAACCCCCTCCCCCCCAAACGAAGGACAATAAGACTAGCCTTGTCCAGATGAGTCTTCATCGTCTAAGTGGAAATATCTGGAGAGTCCATCTGTATTGGAGTGGGTACTCACAGGGCTATTTTCAACTGTATAGTCCATTCCCTGTAGAGATATGGACCACCTCAACAATTTAGGGTTTTCACATTTCATTTGCTTTAGCCACAGTAGAGGTTTGTGGTCTGTCTGAACAATAAAGTGAGTACCAAACAGGTATGATCTCAACTTTTTCAGTGCCCAGACCACAGCAAATGCCTCCCTCTCAGTGGCAGACCAACGCTTTTCTCTAGGGGTCAACCTTCTGCTGATAAAAGCAACTGGTTGATCCTGGCCCTCAGAATTCTGTTGTGATAAGACTGCTCCTACCCCTAATTCAGATGCATCAGTCTGAACAATGAATTTCTTGGAGTAACATGGGCTTTTTAGGACAGGTGCAGAGCACATGGCCTGTTTGAGCTCCTCAAAAGCTTTCTGACAGCTAGCTGTCCATAACACCTTCTTAGGGATGTTCTTGCTTGTGAGATCATTAAGAGGGGCTGCTATGGAGCAATAATGCTTGATGAATCTCCTGTAGTACCCTGTGAAAAAGGCTCTCACCTGGGTCTGAGTTGTAGGGGGAACCCAATCCATGATAGTCTGGATTTTCCCCTGTAGTGGTGCAATCTGTTCACCACCAACCAGGTGGCCCAGATAAACCACTTTCCCCTGCCCTATCTGGCACTTTGAGGCCTTGATAGTGAGGCCTGCCTTTTGCAGGGCCTCCAAAACCTTCCACAGGTGGACCAGGTGATCATCCCAGGTTGAGCTAAAGACAGCAATATCATCTAGATGTGCTGCACTGAAAGCCTCCAACCCTTGCAGGACTGTATTCACCAACCTCTGAAAAGTGGCAGGTGCATTTTTCAAACCAAAGGGCATTACTGTGAATTGGTAGTGCCCTCCTATAGTAGAAAATGCAGTCTTTGGTTTAGCATCTTCTGCCAATCTAATCTGCCAATACCCTGCAGTTAGATCAAAAGTGCTAAGATACTTGGCAGAAGCCAGTGTATCAATGAGCTTATCTGCCCTGGGTATAGGGTGATCATCAGTTTTGGTTACCTGATTGAGCCCTCTGTAATCTACACAAAACCTCATCTCCCTCTTTCCATCTTTGGTGTGAGGTTTTGGTACAAGCACCACTGGGCTAGCCCAGGGGCTTTCCGAAGGTTCAATCACCCCCAAATCCAACATTTTCTGCACCTCTTGTTTAATGCAGTCTGAAATGGTCAGACTGCCTATAAATTTTACTTTTGACAGGCAGGGTGTCTCTAGTGTCAATTGTGTGTTCACACCAGGATGTTGTACCTGGTACAAGTGAAAAGAGGTCTGAAAATTGGCTTAGGAGATTGATGCAGTTGTTTTTCTGTTCTGCAGTCAGACAATCTGCTAAAACTACTCCCTCCACTAAGGCATCTGCCTCAGTGGTGGAGAAGAGATCAGGGAGAGGGTCACTCTCTTCTTCCTGTCCCTCATCTGTTGCCATGAGCAGGGTGAGATCAGCCCTGTCATAGTAGGGTTTTAGGCGGTTGACATGAATCACCCTAAGGGGACTCCTGGCAGTGCCCAGGTCTACCAAATAGGTAACCTCACCCTTCTTTTCAACAATGAGATGGGGTCCACTCCATTTTTCTTGGAGTGCTCTTGGGGCCACAGGCTCCAATACCCACACCTTCTGTCCTGGTTGGTACTGGATCAGAACAGCCTTCTGGTCATGCCATTGCTTTGTAGCTCCTGGCTGGCCTGAAGGTTTTTACTGGCCTTTTTGATATACTCAGCCATTCTGGATCTTTGGCCAAGTACATAGTCTACTATGTCCTGTTTGGGAGCTTTTAAAGGTTGTTCCCAACCCTCCTTCACAAGAGTAAGTGGACCTCTTACAGGGTGCCCAAAGAGGAGTTCAAAGGGGCTGAAGCCCACTCCTTTTTGGGGTACCTCCCTGTATGCAAAAAGGAGGCAAGGTAACAGGACATCCCATCTCCTCCTGAGTTTGTCAGGGAGTCCCATTATCATACCTTTGAGAATTTTATTAAACCTCTCAACCAGACCATTTGTTTGTGGATGGTAAGGGGTGGTGAACTTGTAGGTAACACCACACTCCTTCCACATTGCTTTTAGGTATGCAGACATGAAGTTGCTACCTCTGTCTGACACCACCTCTTTAGGAAAACCCACCCTGGAAAAGATTCACAGGAGGGCCTTTGCCACTGCAGGAGCTGTAGTGGTCTTTAAAGTTATGGCTTCAGGATATCTTGTGGCATGGTCCACTATCACCAAGATAAATCTATTGCCTGAAGCAGTAGGAGGGTCAAGGGGGCCAACTATGTCAACCCGTACCCTTTCAAAGGGCACCCCAACCACTGGAAGTGGAATTAGAGGGGCCTGGAGTGCCACCAGTCTTGCCACTGGCTTGGCAGGTCACATAGGACTTACAAAAGTCTTTGGTGTCCTCTGACATATGAGGCCAGTGAAACAAGGGGACAAGTCTTTCCCAAGTTTTCGTCTGGCCCGAATGCCCAGCCAAAGGAATGTCATGTGCTAGAGTGAGAAGAAACTCTCTGTACTGCAGGGAAATTACCAATCTCCTGGCTGCTCCAGGTTTTGGGTCCCTTGACTCTGTGTACAAGAAGTTGTCTTCCCAGTATACTCTATGACTGTCACTGACATCCCCATTTTGCTGCTTGACAGCTTGCTGTCTGAGACCCTCTAATGTGGGACAGGTTTGCTGTGCCACACTCAGCTCTTCCCTGGCAGGCCCCCCTCCACCCAAAAGCTCAGCAGTGTCTGCTGCCAGCTCCTCTGGTGTAGGTTCTGCACAGGGAGGAAATTCCTCTTCCTCAAAAGGGGAATCATCTGTAGAGGGAGGGATTATGGGTAGGGATTTACCCTTCTTACCCCTAGCTTTAGGGAGCTCTTGGTCCATTGTTCCAGGATCCCAGTGTCACAAGGGCTAAAACAACATACATACAGTAAAAAATGGGGGTGACATGCCAGGCAAGATGGTACTTTCCTACACACACATAATGCATTATGGCTACCACACGACAAGGAACAATTCCAATGGATCCACCTTAATTTCCATCCTATCACCATACAAGCTATCTTTGCACTGGTTTTGTACACCCAAAGTCTGTGACATACATTCCCAGGAACAGCCCATGTCCACTTTGTGTGTCCCAACAGCATCATATACCTGCTAATCACAACTTCCAGTGAAGATGTCATGGTGAAGGTACCTAAATACACCAAAACAAAGAGATTAGCTATGAAACCATGCATATGACACAATTCTTAACTTAAAAGGTTAGTAGTACAAAGAATGCACTTCCCACATCAATTGAAGTATGGGGCAACGTACAAAGATTAATCAGTAATTCACAGAGGTGCTACAGTGGTATAGGTTTCTTACTACCCTGGAAACCCGCTAAATGTACAAATTATTAGATACCACTGAACTCATAACAGAAAGTTCATATCCATTCTATCCAAATGTAGATGAATAGACCAAGTACATCGATTTATGTACTCAAGAAACAAGATATATTGCATAACAATGCAATCCTTGAAATATTCTCAAATACTGTATGACAATAGAACAAGGCAGCCACAGCCAACACGTATTTCGTCACCAATCATGACTTTATCAAGCCTAAAAAATGTAATATGATGGGTCTATATTTATAGACAAAAGGAATATTTGCTCCCAGCAACAAAATATATTAGAACTAGAGACAGAATAATCGCTCAGGAAATCACATCCTTTGTATCAGTGTTTAAAAAAGTTCCTTCATATGCAGTGAAAAACTGAATGTAGAAAAATCTCCAGCGCTCAAATTCGCATTACTATGTATTAAACTATTCCTGTGCAGACACACTTTGCTCGCCATCGGTCTAGGGTGGCTTATCATGGCCTTTAAATCAATGTACGGGGTGCCCATCTGCCATTACAAGTAATACAAATTTAAGCAGTGTAGATTTTTCTACATTCAATTACAATGGATGTGAACTTTCTGTTATAAGTGCAGTGGTATCTAATAAGTTTATGATAAAAAAATCACATAGCAAACTTCTGGAGAACGCAATCCATGACAAAAATCTGACCAAAACAAGCAACATTGACAATATGAGAATGTCTCAAAACCTTCCTCACCAAACACCCTTTGCCAGATTTTGCCAGAGCTTCAGCTTCCAAACATTTTCAACAAACATACTTCTGATATCATCACAACAAGAGTTGATTGAGTAGGCAAAGTCATGACATCTCATGACATGCTTATACTCATGTGAAGAAGCTGTTGATGACATCTTGTTGCACGTCAGCTCCTTCCTCTTCATCACTATCATCATCATTTGGCATTTAAGGATTCTCACTCGGTGGCATTTCAGGCTCTCCCTCCTCTGCGATGTAAGGGATGATCCATCACAGGGCGATCTTCTGGAGCATGCAGCAGGCAAAGGAGATTTGATACACCTTCCTGAGTGAGCATAGGAGGGCTCCCCCAATCTTGTCCAGACAGCAAAATCTGGCCTTCAGGAGCCCAAAAGCCCACTCGACTGGCTGCCGTGTTCTTCCATGGGCATCATTGAAGCAGACTTCCCCTGGCATATTTGGATTCCTCAGCAGTGTTAACAACAAGGACGGTTGGGATATGCTGAATCTCCTGTTTTGTAATAAGACATAAGTGCTACAATGAGTCACACACTTTCTAATTATAGCACCTGCTATTGAACACACAGAGTTTGGACAGATCTTACTTGCCAACAAGCCAGGCCCTCTCCGGTTGTAGTTGTGACATCATCTGGGGTATAGTGCTGTTTTGCCTTACAAATTAATCATGGGCTGAACCTGGGAGCCAGGCACAGGTGTTTAAAAGATACAAATCTGGAAAGCAGCCAACTTGCATGTTGATAGAACGGAAGTGCTTCCTGTTTCAATAGACTTGTTCACCAGCTTGTGGTGGTACTAATGCAATGTAGGTGCCATCAATGGCTTCAACCACATGTGGGGGTTGACCAAATCCATAGAAGTTAAACTTCACATTGGCTAAATCCTTACGTCTGGGAAACCTGATATAGCTGTCAATGTGTTTCATCATTGCTGATAGCATGCTTTTTAGTACACCAGTGAACATAGGTTGTGACACCCCCCCAGATATGGCTACTGTATATTGGAAGGATCCTATGGCCACAAAGTGTAATACTTCCATAAATCTCTCTATAGTGGTATTCATGTTGGATTAGTGTTTTGAAGCATGAGATCAGGCTCCAACTAATGGCATAAATCTTGTATTGTTTGCCTTTTCAGATGAAACTTCTTTATAACATTCCTTTCATCCACGGTCTGAAGGTCAGGAAATGGATGGCACACTGGAGGTTTTGATCTCCTCCCTCTCCCAGGGTACCTATGTGTGAAATCAAATAAATTGGAGCATTGGTCATAATGTCCAGAGTAACCTATATGGTGAGTAAGTCAAAAGTCATTTGACAAAAACTGGCTCGTATACCATTACACATATCTTACATTACAATTGTCTACTACCCAAAATCCAGCTATAATCCCCACTGTGGTCTACAGATATGTCTACAACATATATGTACAAATTATAGACCTAAATGTTTCTAATGAGCACCTTCATATTGTAAAATCTGATTTGTTCTCCCAAAATACCATCACCAGCGGTGGACAATGCGCTGCGGTTATATGGTGTTTATGCCCAGTAACACACTACACTGATGACTGTGTAAAAGAAACTACAGATCAATGGAGTACTGCATATGTAAACATGTTACAACACATTTGTAGTGGTGATGATGCATTTACCAGTCACCAATATTGTAGTTTCAACCGCTAACATGGAGGATGCCTGACCTTGTATATTGGACTTATGAGAGCTGCTGGCGGTAGCAGTAGTTGACCACGCAGTGGGTGGTTTCATCCACAGTGTACACAGCCATAGGCTAATGTTGTTGACTGTGACAGTTGTGGACCAAAGGCTGTGCCTATCTACGCTGATGGCTGCATAGGTGGTGTACATGTACGCCGTGGTTTGAAAAATAACTCACTTACCTCCTGACACTGATGCCATCAACACCTCCTCCACTTTAGCTGCTGTTTGCCACCTCTAAGAGCAATCATGCGAGGCCAAGCAGATGAGGGGCCCCTGCCTTCTCTCCAGAGGAGCTGGAGAAACTTGTTGAAGAGGTCCTTCCCCTGTATCGTCAGCTCTCTGGATCACCAGAGGAACGGGAAGTTATCTCATAAACATATTTGACGATGTTCAAAACCATAACTTCCTTTCTCACAGGCTACAATGTGCATAGTATGATATTCCATTAAGTAGTCCACATGTCCACACATCCCCAAAGAGGAAGATCACACTTCCAAACATGCCAGCCCTTTTATTGTGACCCAATTCTTAGGATGTAGTCTATACTATGATAGTAGCCTGGATGGACCGTGTGCAACAAGTCAATGGGCCTGGCTGTGGCAGACAGGTGTCTGTATAGTCATGCACAAGTAGTTTACCCTTCAGAAGATCACAATGGTGTGTTGAGTTTCATAGTAGCTCACATCACAGTACATGTCAGTTGACACTGGGCTACATGATGTTAGTGGGCTGGCTTAGTTAGTGTAGGCCATGACCAGGGTTGAGGATAGTCAGCAGATGACTACAACAGTGTGTATTTATGTCCCTGTACTTTTAAGCATGTGAAACGTACATATGTAGTGTGTTAACAATTTAGAAATGCTTGTGCTAGGTGTATACAAAATGTGTGTTAACCAAACAGATATACTAAAATATGCAATTATGATCTGTTTATTCATCTATTGCATCCAGACAGGTCAAAGCCCATTAGAAGCAAGCCATTTGGAGAGCCATCGCCCGGAGGGTGCAGAACCTGGGGGTCTATCGGCGGGGCAGGGCCCATTAGCCAGAAAAGGTGGGACGACCTGAGATGCTGGGGCCTTGAAGAACACGGAGGTCCAGCTGGGGCTGTCCTCCCAACGTGGACGGGTGCACACTGGATCCTGACCCCCCCTAATGGCCTGCATATTGGCAGTGGCCTACCCAGAGCTTGATGGGCAGTTGAGGGACTCACAGAAGCTACAAAGAGGTGAGTCCTGGCCAGATTCATACATGTTATATTAATAACTTTCTATGTTTCAGGCAGGCATCTCCCCATCAATATTGGGGGTGGCCCATGTGCAACACACAAGAAGAGTACTTGTTTGTGTAGATCTGGCAGTAGGTGCATGCTGATGTGCTTTGCCTTTTGTCCTTATGACCAGGAAAACAGCAGAGTCCAGTCTACTAACAAATTATTGCCTTTAGCAGACAAATGGTCGAGTACAGTAATTATCCTCATGTTGTTTGATGGTGTGGGTGATATTTGTACCCAGCAGGCCACTTGTCTTCAGTGTGTCAAGAGTGGTGCTACCTCACTACTGTATCTCACGAGATGGTAGCCCTCTTACATGTGACACAGCATACAGTGCACTTTGGGTGCAGTCACTGAGCAAGACTTCCACTTTATAAGTGGTGAATATACAGTTACATAAGTTAGCAAACATAACTAGTGCCATCAGTATTTGTTCCTACATGTTGGCATGTGTACCTTTCACTTTTGTAGCATCATTTACACTACAGTTTCGCACATGATGAGAATGTCTTCATAGGATGATATCTGACTATATCACATTTGTGTGTGTAGGCCAAACTGTATTTGAAAATAGTTATATTTGATGGATAAGCAGTTCATGTGTTACCACAGATAGGAGTGTATAAACATTGGTTGGTGGGTCACATATACCCTAAGCCATTATTCAATGTCATCAGTCAGGTCCAATTGCTTAGGCAATGAAGGACATGACAGGTAGACCTACAGTAATTTCTCATAATGTGAATTTCCATGCCATTGATCCGGAATTATTCAGCTAAGTGAATTGCACATGTTTATTGGTGAAGGCTTATTAAATGACTGTTGACATGCATCAGGGAGTGATTTGCAGAAATGTGGGAATCATATGTGAGTGTCTACACTTAGTAAGGCAATTCAATATATGTGTGCATAAAACAAGGTACAGTGATGTGCCTTCGCATTAGAAAACAGATTAAACCACCTCTTCACGTAATTGAGATTCATTGTGCCTCAAGAACATTCACTGGACTATTGGTTATGCACTGTTCAAATGGTGTCCTCACCAGTACCGATCTGGACTGGTGATTTCCCTAGGCCTAGCTGATTCATTATGCTATGGATATTTGTAGACAAATCTCCCGGTCATTATGTCCAGATTGTCTTCAGTCTACTTCTCTGTGTGACATGGGTTACATAGCAAAGGTACATAAGTACAACTTTCATGAGACTATTCTAACAACGGACATATTAGGAAGTTACCATTGGGAAGTTTCAACAGTGTGACAAGAGGTTTTCCATGTCACCTCAATCAATCAATCAGTATTTGTAAAGCACAGCTACTCACCCGTGAGGATCTCAAGGCACCTTATTCCTGCTACTCTACACATTGCTGCAACATACCTGTATCAGTTGACCCTCATTTCATCATGATGTGGTAGTAGATATGTGAACATTTGCTGATTGCAGGGCCTTGTGTGGAATCTGTAGGCATGAATTTGGCATTGCCATACTATTTTATAAAATCAGGTTACTGGGGTATGCTACAAGAGCTGAACCATTCCAGGTGATGAGGTCTCCTATTTTATACATGGGTATTGTGATAAGACAACTTCACTCATGCAATTGGAGCTGCCTGAGGTTATTAATTTACTGGGAGCAACGGTTTACAGGTAATGTAGCAGGCATGCATGTGGTTTTGCTAATGTTGAAGCCACTTTAGTGGCTCTTGTAGCTGGTGTCTACTGTACATTTTAGTAATGTTCTGTAATCAAAGCTGATGGTCAGACACCTCACCCCCTGCCCCTGTTCTCCCTGCTGCCCTGATTGAGGAGGCTATTGACCACCTGAGAAACATCTCTGTGGGTCAGATGGCACTACTGAATGCCATCCAGGTGCAGGGCAGCCATCAACAGCATATTGTGGCCTACCAGGAAGGCATCCACAGTGCTATGTCTGGCCTACAGAGATCTTTTCAGGCTCTGGCCTCCTCTCTCACGGCAGCCTTCTACCATCCCAAAGTTCCACCCCACCTCTTGCCTCTTCCTCATCCAATTTCCCTATTCTCATTCCTGTATCAAGCACACTCACACATTAGCATGCACACACCTCAACAGCTCCAAGCAGCACACGAAAACATAAACAACACAAAGCACAGAAGCATGCAACCACTCACCAGACACTCACTTCCATCACCACCACCACCACCCCAACATACCCCCAGACACCACACCCACAGACCCACCCACCACCACAACATACACCCAGAACCACACCCACAGACCAGGCACCACCCCCAACATACCCCCATACACCACACCACAGAGCCATCCACCATTCCTAACATACCCCAGACATCACACCCACAGACCCATTCACCATTCCCAATATACCTCCAGACACCACACCCACAGACCCATCCACCATCCCCAACATACCTCAGATACCACACCCAAAGACCCATGCCCCACCCCCAGCATACGCAGCACGTCCACATCACACACCACCAAAAAACACAAACACCCACACTCCTCAAATATTATACTTCAGACACATAGACATCAGCACCAAACACACCCACCCACACCTGACATGTCTACTCCCTCAACCTCCTAACCCTTAATCCCTCCTGGACATCCTAACCATTTTCCCAAGGAGAGTGTATTAATTGCTCTTGCCTTTACCCCTGTCAAAACCACCACCCCCAAAGCCAAAGGGACCCCCTCTGCACCTGAACGCATCCCTTCCACATCCAAATCCTCCCCCATGAAACCTGACCCCCCCCCCCCACAAGAGCCAGCCATATCCCACATAAAAACAAAACCCCTCCCAAAATGAAGGACATCCCTTCCCAAGTCAGGCCTACCCCTCCAAAAACCAAACCCGGACATCACAAAACCGACCCCACCCCTCCCAAATGACATCACTGAGGTGCCTGAACTGCCTACTAGATGCCCCTTTCCGGGGAGGTTCCCATAGCAGTGTTCTGAGAGGCAAGGTTATTGGCACAGCAGTGTTTGGACCACATATTGTACTATTGGACTAGTCATTGGCCTTTACTACATGTGTTTATTATTTTCAATTAAAACATAATTTTCTAGTTTTGTTACACATTAGTCCTGCCATTACTTTTCTACCATTTTGATGTTCATGGATTCTGTGGGTTGTATTACTACAGTTGTGTTTGTTTCACCCTGATTGATGATCCATTTGATGAGGTTGGTATCATCTGACCTTGGACCTAGTGCTGTAGTCACCCAGGACAAGGGAACATTTTCAATAGATGGATATGTGGGATGTAATCCAAATGGAGATGACATTGCATCAGGTGGTATTTCATATGGTAAGTATTTC
Source organism: Pleurodeles waltl (assembly GCF_031143425.1). NCBI lineage: Eukaryota > Metazoa > Chordata > Amphibia > Caudata > Salamandridae > Pleurodeles > Pleurodeles waltl. Next base: position 603,361,933 of record NC_090440.1, on the reverse strand, counting down.
ATCTTGGCTTGGCCAATGTCAACATCTATTGGGTTGCATTTCTCCCTATGATGTAGGTTATATATTTGTTTAATGTGTGCAAGCTAGATATTTGTTTCTCCACACATGGAGGGTGTTCAATTGACATACCTTTGGACACATTTTAATCGACATTTGTCCATTTTCATGTTGTACCTTACACCTACTTTATCTAAGTGTGTGAACAATGCTGTTACTGCTGTGGTTGCTTTCATGACTTGCACTCACCCATTTCCCACATATACGTGGCACTTGGTGATACTATTGACTGTCCCTGATATACTTCAAGACACAGGTCTTGTGCAAATAGAGGTTTTGTGGCATGTGCAAAGTGGATTTTGGCCCAGGGCACCAGCCTTCCAGGGGTCCCCCTGGTAAAGGCATACCTATTCTGCAGGGAGTCTTTACATTGTGACCCTTGAATGTTTCTTACACTGATTATTTTGCTTCCCATTTACCTAACATTACCTTTAAATGTGGTTGATATTTTGTAGTGAATCCTAGTTTGTTTTAACAGGATAGCAGGAGTTAGCTTAGCCGTAGGCTTGTAAACTCGTGCCCCCATCACCTAGTGACTTTTAACCTACTTAGCTTGCTCTGTCTTAGCCCATTTAATTATTTATTTCCTCTAAGATGGCTGCCTTGTTTATAGTTAGGCCACTTGTTATGAGTTACATTATCAGTGTCACCGTGCCAAGGCGTCAAGATCAAGCACCAAAGACAAACAAACAGTAGGTGTTCACACTTAGGGATTTTCCCTCTCTTTACTTTCGAGGGATTGTTGATATTAATTGCCATCCCAAGCATGCCTGTTATCTATTGTTTTGGAATACACCCACGTCAGGGGACCTTGTAGATCTGTATAAATACATCACACTTTAGACAGATAATCAGAGGGATTCCGACCAGAGGGCATCGCCACCATCGCTGATACCGATGCTGCAGTCGTCAAGACGCTGACCCAGTCTTCGTGTCCCTACGGAGTCTGAGATAGAGACCTCATTCCAAGGTAACGAGGGTTGGGGGCTCCACTCATGGACAGGGCTTTGGCAGATTAGGTTTAGCAAACCCAGCTCTCCTTTAGGTAGGAGGTTATGCCTATTCACATTAGGGTAATAGGGCATATTCCATCTTATATATCTTTTTCATGTATTTGCAAAATGGTGGGGGTCTTCATAACAATGACTCTCTTCTTCACAATACTGTTACTTGCTATATTCATTTTCCTAATCATTGCAGTCCATGCAACTTACCGCAAATTGCAGTTATGTTAAATAAAAAGCTATTATAACTATACTGCATCTGTGTCATTGCCTGTGTTTGTATGAGACATAATATATCTGTGAGAAAAGGGTCATCTCCGTTTAACCACGACAACCCTGAGATATCTTACTTTGAGTCCATGCGTAAGCGACTGCCACAAATCACCTTTTACTATTGTGCTTCTGGTGAGGTGCTGCTAGTGAGCCGGTGAGGTTGGGACAACAGTTGCGACTTGTTGTAGGAAAGACTCAGTCGCCTACAAACAAAAGTACTGTTATCTAAAACCAGCAGTCTTGCTCAGAGCAAGAGTCCAAACTACGACATGGCGCCACCAACGATGGTGTTTAGGCACTAATTTACGGATACCCTGACTAACACAGTCTCACAGACAACAGGTACCCTAAGTACCATTATACGGAGACGTCCGTGGTCTTTGGGAGAATCCTCCTCAGCTGAACAGGTAACACCTAATTAAGCTGTAGGTTGTTCGAGCTCGAACTAATAAAAAGGAAAAAAATTCCCCTATTTGGTGTTCCGTTTCTCTAAACAACTATGGCTAATACCATAGACATTCCTGCAAATGCTAGACATACACTTACACAACATTTATTAGCGCATGGCCTTACAGAAGAGGGTGGGGATGTTATTCTGATAATAGAAGCAACTGAAGCATACCAAACAGAAACGTTTTACTGTTGGGTCACCTTTCCTGAGGCTGACCAAAGAACGCACACATTTCACACATATGAAATTGCGAACGTGCCGGTACGGTACGAAGCATACTAGTATCATGAAATATCGCTCACATATCAAGAGCATCAAAACTGGTTTGAAGGCGCCCTACCACATGTACTACGAAGAGTGAGGCTAGGTCCTTTAAGTAATGAGGGCCCTACGTGGCCTATGTTTGCCACATATACACCTCACCCGGGCATTCAGAATATGCCGATCGCAGATTTACGCGTATTATATAATGAATTAGTGGCATTATATAGACGATTGGTTCAGTTCGTAATGCGAACATTGAACACAACACCACCGCGTCCAGCACCGCCAGTAGCTGGTGGTTATCAATTGGCTACTGGGATTAATCCACAAACAGTGAATACTATTATGGGTAAAGTGCCCACGAAACGGGAAAAAATACCGTTCTGGATTGCCCAGAAAACTAATCAGCTGGAAACTGTGTTTCCCCATACGGGACCACAGGAAAAACAGAGGCTGCTCACTATGTGCTTGCCGTTTGGGATGGTTCCCTCAGTGGATGACTGTGCCACATGGGGCACAGTCTTCGCTGCCGTATATGCTACCACACATGGTACCCCGACACTTGCCAATTTACCGGAGGTGTTAAAACAAATACAAAATGAACATGGGGCTGCACCGGCCCTGGATCTGGGGATGAAATTGATGCGTAACTTTGACGCCGTCTCCTCAATTATACTGAGTAACATTAAAGGGGAAGCGGTAGCTCTGGCAATACGCCAGCGTCTCCGGGAACCTCCGAATTTGGAACAAGAGAGACAGCTACCAAAAATAATTTCCGATACTTATACTAGTATAGGACGGGATAGTTTGGGAGCCAAACCTAAAAAATTGGAGTTTCACAGTACTTCCCATAAGGAGGGTACGAAGCAGGCACAAGAGGGCACTAAAAAGCACTGGGACAAACAAAAAGATTTCAAAGACAAAAGAAATAAGAGAGCTGATTCTCCACATCCGGAGTACTACGAAAGGAGGTATAATCTCAGAAGTAGGGAGCACATTAGAACGCCAGACAGATATACTGATTCACGTCCCTCTCGTTCCTTTCAGGACGCGCCGGATAAACTTAGCGAGAGAGGGGGCCGTCAGGATCGACGTCCGGAATACGTGAAAGAAAAGAAAGATTCACCACAGTCTGCCATTAAAAAAGAAGAAAAGACTCCTCAGCAAAAGCCGCAGTTTAAAAAGAAGAAAGTGGCAGCACTGACAGTTAAAAATGCCAGTAGTATTGAGAACACTGTTGAGGAACAAGAAGTGGGCTGTGACTCTGTTGGACAGCGCGGCAGAGGTCACGATATGTCGCCAGAGTCTGAAAGATCATCTGGATGCGACAGCAACTAGCGATTACATCGCGGTTGAGACAGCGGATGGCCACGTTCTCCCACCCGATCGGGTTTATGATTTAACAATTCAGATTGAGGGAGACATGGAACAAATTATTAGTGTTATATTTTGGGATGAACTAACTAGTGATATCCTGTTGGCCGAGAGAGACTGGCCACCTGAACACATCTGCAAGCTCCCGCATGGGGAAGATGTCATTTTGCCTTCTTTCTCCGATCTTGTTCCAGAAGCAGACAAAAAAGCCTATGCTGCTGAATGAGCTTTAGCGCAGGCACCTGCACTATACCGTAATCATGTTGGTTGGGACAAGGACTCTCCTTGTCATGTTATTCCCGTTAGGTCTACACCCCAACCACAGCCACAATACCCTGTTAAACATGAGGCGAAAGCTCCGGTGACGGAGATACTGTCACAACTTGAGTACCAGGGAGTGACTGAGCCCTGTACATCGGCAATGAATAATCCGCTATTCCCTGTTGCAAAGCCAGATCATTCATATAGAATAGTGGTTGATTATAGACACTTGAATAGTCATACACGCACATATGCTATACAAAACTCACACAGCACAGCACTGATAAATAATATAGTGCGTAAAAAATATAAAACAACATTGGATATATCTAATGGATTTTTCTGCCAGAATTTAGCGCATGAGAGTAGGGACCTAAGTGCATTTTCATTTGGCTCCCAAAAACGCTTTTGTCGTTTACCTCAAGGCTATAAAAATAGCCCAGGCCTGTTTTCAGCCCGTGTAACATCAATTTTGAAAGAAATTGATTCCGATGCATTGTCCTATGTGGATGATATCTATCTCACTGACGACGCCCTCGACATTCATCTTGCGAGGGTCGATCGGATCATTTTGGGGTTTGCAGACCTGGGGTATAAATTCAATTTTAAGAAAAGCAAGATAGCCTTTCTTAGTGTGTTATTCCTGGGATATGAACTATCAAACGAAGGGAAGAGCCTGGCCCCGCACTTTCTAGAAAAGTGTGCTCAACTACAGCCTCCCAACACACTTAAGAAATTACAGTCCTTACTGGGTTTCTTCAATTTTGGCAGAACATACATTCTAGATTATGCAGAACGCATCAAGCCACTTTATGACTTAATACAGCCCAATTTTTCTAGCAGACGATGGACCATTGCACACACACATATCCTTAGGGATATGCAACGGGACATGCTCGATGCTAAACACTTACACACATGTGACAATAAAACAAATTTGGTCATCAGAATAATTGCTGGAGCACTTGGATTTACTTAAGTCACCTTTAATGAGGATGACACAGTGCCGATAGCATATAAATCACATTTATATTCCAATGCTGAAAAACGTTTCGCACCTACAGAAAAGATTCTGACAGCAGTTCAGATGGCCGTCATAAAGGAGAGGCCACTTGCCCAGGGGAAAGGCATTATTGTTGTCTCCCCGGTGCCGGCCTTAGAGGCGGTCACTAAAGTGAGCGTTCCGAACACTAAAGCATTACATCCACGTTGGATTCAATGGGCAACGTCTCTGACCGCCACTGATGTTGATTATGTATTTGACCCAAGACTTCAGACACAAGAATTTCTCCAGTATGAACAGGAGTACCCCGATCCTCTAAATATTTTGCCACTAGACAGTTATGATACTATCATTTATACTGACGGATCAGCACAACCGGCTGTAGGTACTAAACATCAATACTATGCAGCTTGCGCAGCCGTGTGTGGAGTGATGGAAGATGGAGTTTTCCACCCTCACAATACCTACACGCAGACCCTAGGGGACTGCACAGCCCAGTTGGCTGAGCTTAAAGCTCTTCTTCTAGCGTTCGAACATACTGAGACAGGAAGCCAGACTTTGATAGTCTGTGATTCATATTACTGCGTCCAGTCATACAATGAATATCTCAATCATTGGAGACTGAACGGGTTTAGAGATTCCAAGGGGAACACCATTAAACACAAAACATTGTGTGGGAGGGTGGCTGATCTTAGGGATCAGCTGCCGTGTGTCCATGTAGTTCATACATTAGGACACCAACGTGTAGGAATACACGTTGCAGGTAATACATTGGCTGATGAAGCAGCCAAAGCATCAGTAGCTACGGCTTCTGTGGCTGCAGTGACTCGTTCTCGGACGAGGTTGGATAATGAAATACTGATTGCCGTTAAAGCTTCGGCTGCAGGCAAGGCCCTTCCGAAAAGATACCCTACAAACTATACTTACCATATCAGTGCACAGAATGTTGCTTATACAACAATTCCTGGGGTTGGAGATCGAGTGATCCCCAATGAAGACCAGAGATTAGGGCTGATTACAGCAGCACATGAGGGTGTCGCTTCTGCACATGCTGGTGTTCAGGCCACGATAACAATACTACAGCAACGATTCTGGTGGCCTGGTCTATGCAGATGAACTAAACAGTATGTCCTTTGCTGTGACATATGCCAGCAGATTAAGGGCTCTAATATCAAACGCCCTCCGCAGACATCCCTCTTAGTGTCAGACAAGCCACTTCAGTGTGTGTACCTAGACCATTGTGGTCCCTTACAGCCTGATGGTGCATACAAATACATTTTAGTGGCTGTGGATTCCTGTTCTAGATTCCTGTGGGTATGGCCACAGCGGTCGGCTGACGCCCGGACTGTTATAAAAGATTTGCTGATCTTTATCGGTACATATGCGGTTGCAGCAATCCCTTCGGACCAGGGCCCTGCGTTTGCCTGTAAGGCATTCAGGGACACCATGGGGACGATGGGTGTTGAACTCCATTACTCCTCACCATACCATCCCGAGGGAAATTCGGTCGTGGAGAGGCGGAATCGTGATCTAAAGCAATCCTTAACAGCTCGAGTATTAGGTTCGGGCCGCAGTTGGTTACACCACCTATATGGGGTCCAGAGAGTACTGAATAATCTGCCAAGACGGTCCTTGGGGGGAAAGTCTCCATATGAGGTTCTCTTTGGGATACCTATGTATGTCCCAGATCTTGATGCCCCTGGTATGGTGGCAGCAGAAACACCATTTGACATAAAAGAACGTATCACTGTTTTACAGGAGCTTCAACAATTTCGTGATGATAAATCATCTGCAAGTGCTGCCACTTTAGGAATAAGGGAATTGGCGAAAACGTCGACTGGCTGGATTCCTAACATTGGGGATCTGGTTTGTGAGAAGATCGCTGTGAAAAAAGAGTTCGGTCCATCATACAGAGCACCTGTACCGGTCTTGGGAATAAAAGGCACCAGGACTGTCATCCTACCACCATTATCCGGTTCTAAATCGAATAGATTCATCTCCATTGATGACATCAAATTACACCATGTGGCCGATTCTTCACAGTAGACCAGGAGGTCCCTTGGGTGGTTCCCGATCCCCTCTCACTACCCAACAGGACATCCATCTACATAGTAGGATGAACATCACTGCTACTGACTATGCAACTATGTCAACTGCTGTTCCAGACACTTCCTCGACCATGGGGAGGGCGGAAAATGAACTTTTGTTGGTTCCAGTCACATCTTCGGTGACTACCCCGCTACAAGATTTGGCTGTATTTTACACGAACACTTCCACGACTGATGACGTTGTTTATCAGGAACTTCCACGAGCGGTGGATCAGAATTCAGCGGGTCCTGTGTTTGCAGAGACTTCCTCTGGCTATTTCATTGACATTGATGATTTTTCTTCGGATTCATCCTCAACTCTGTCAGACAAACTTTCGAAAAGTAGTAAGCTGTATCGATGGCTTAAAAAGAACTATTTGATCTACCCATGGAACTATCTATGGTTCTGTTTGACATTTATTGCATTATTTTTAAGGATTGGTTTTGTGACTGTTTTCTTTTTGCTGATTAATGGTCACTATATTCCTGATCGCTCCTCTGTGGAGCCTGTTGATGTAATTTTAACACCACATCATTCTTCACATAAGGTCCGACGAGATTTGTCCCCTGTAAATATTACAGCTATACCAATTACTGATGGGATTGTGTGGGACAAAGTTCCATTCGATATATACGGGCCTACGGAGATAATTCAAATACCATACGTGTTCAAAATTTCAATGTCTGATGTTATTACACCTAATGTTGTATCTGATGATTGGGATGTCCAAACAGTTAATTCCATGCTAGCTGAAATGAAGGACTATTCCGCTTTTGGAAGTGATGATGTATATGATTATACAATGAATTATGGGGAAATGTTCTGCTATAACAATTGGGGACATCACTACCTACACCGTGCAACTAGATATAGGCCTCTCTTGAACTACACACAGTAGGAACACTGTTCCACACCAGGGGTGGGGTGTCCAAAGTATTACAGCGATAAATTTACGTACTTTTCTGGGCATGATACAAGGAAAGCAGAGTCGTATTACTTTAAAATACCTCCGGCACATATTAGTAAACTTTTGCTAACAGATACAAAACTGATTTATTCAGATCCCTTCGTTTCCCGGCTCTCGCTTGAGGGTTACGAATATTGGAAAAACACTATTGATTTGAAAAGTGTATGGGGAACACAAGATTGGCAGATACAGGGTAAAGAGGCTTTGTTTCGGGCATGCCTGATTCCTGTGCAAATGATTTTCTTAAATGACACTATAGAGCAGACATCCTGTCTAGGGTTAGCAAAAATTAAAGACATGAACACACCCAGTATCCCTACTCCTACAAAATTTAAAGATTGGCAACACTTTCTTAATGTCTCAGAAGACAGACTAGATGCAATGGTTAATGCTGGTGCCTATAATTCTTCACTTTCTCGTCCCGGCGGGTGGTTGGTATGGCCCACCGACACTGATGAGTGTCAAAAGCGTTTCTTGAACTCTCCAAGGGGTTTTTCCATTCACAGGCCTGACCCTCGCTTTCTATCAGGTTAACATACCGGTATAATTACGACATACAGTATGGGTAAGCTGTGCCAGCAATGGGTGCAGACAAACACGTTAACAGCGGTTAAAAAACACCTGAACACTCTTTCTGACAGTATAGACTTGCAGGATTTCCTGTTAGGTCCTAGAAAACAATGCTCGAAACAGTTTTTATATGCTATGTACAATTAAATTTGGAAACTTTCCCAGATTGAGGCTGCTGCACGTTTAAGGCAACTCGATAAAGAAAATTTGGAAAAAACTTTAGCTGTTGTCGACAATGGCATGAACACGCTGTCCAATAGGATTTATACACTATCGAATATAGTGTCGTCTGCTATTGATATCACTCAGACAGACTTGTCCCGGTTATATCATGGGCAAACGCAGCTACGTTCCATCATGCAGCTGGGTTGGACATTACAGACACTGAAAAGTGGCCACATTCCATGGAGGTACATTAATGGGAGTGAACTATTCACTGCTTTTAATTTCTCCAGGGAACAAGAGACAATGGCTAAAAGGGAGGCTAGTTTCACCCTGCTTCAAGTAGAAAAGTTAGATAAGTTGCCCTTCACGGTAGCAGAGAGTCCTTCATCTATCTGGCTCTTGCATGGCATTATTAATTTACCGATTTCAACGTTTCGTTTCTCGAGCTGCCTGAGACATCTTGCCGTGGGACGATATGAGCGGCTAGGAGATAGCTTTATTAAGGAAGAGTGGGAGTTGCCCTTTGACTATAAATGTCTGAACGGTGAACAGGAGGTCTTTCTTAGCGGAAGTGAATGTGAGACTGCTGTTCGCCATTCAATGATATGCAAACAGGTGTCTCTTCACGGTCTTTGCAATGCGGGGGTCGCAAATTTGGCCTGTTTTCTGAAGGGTACTCCCGTCCCCTTGATTCATCCAGTGTTTCATGTACTTTCCAATGGAAGTTATGTTCTACTGAACGATCAAAGCTGTTGCAGCTTGCAACCTGGAATTGCCTACGCAATCTCAGTCACGAAGGTCGTTACGTGTTGTGGACATATTTTGTTTCCCCCCACACGAGAGATAAAAGTATCTGACATGTGGCCCCACATAGATACTATTAATATGAACTATGACAAGTTGAGTAGACTAAAGGCGCTATTGTTTCAGAAACAGGTCGCCTTGACTTCCGCAAAAGAGACGTATGCTCTCCAGATTGCGAGATCATCAGCCGAGATACAATCCCTTTTAAATACCGATTTCCCCAAACACTTTGGAGAACTGGTATCCAGAATATTCAATGCTTCAAGCACCACTGGGATTGTTCATTTCTTTAAGGCTGTCGGGTCTGGTTTAGTGTCCATCTTCCAGACTGTCTTCGGAGTCATCCCATCAGCCATCCATTCTCTCTTTTCCAGTGTGTTTGGTGGCTTTCCGATTATTTTGGCTTTAATTGGCGGACTACTACTGCTATTTCTTCTGATTCGCAGTGGTTGTTTCTTTCCAGCAACACAGAGCAATGGAGCCGCTCCCGTCAACTCCACTGTGCGTGAGCGCATGGTTCGGATCTTCGGTACACCTTTGCTGGTGGAACTGGAGCTTGACTGGTCGTTGTCATTCCGGCCACTTCTCTGGTGTGTACAACCGGTCTTCCGCTGCATATGGTGTCTCTTTGAACATCTGCCTATGGTCTGTCTTGCTGTTGCACCAACATCTCCTGTGGACCACAAACTGCTGATGTCCCCGATGAGGGTTCATACACGGTCATGCCCCTTGAGACTGAGGTTGCTCCGCGAGGCCACCTATGAGCCTTCCGTTATAAGATCTAAAATGGATGAGGACACTGCAGCAAGTATTGATGCACCGGTGTATATGGCTCACTTCTGCTCTGTGGATCCGTTTGTCCGCCCAGCACTAGACTTCACTTCGGACGATGTTGACTCATTTTTGAGGTCCTTGACTGGTGACTTCGATGACATTCTTCAAGATCCTGCGTATAACACATAATCTGATGAATTTGCTTACCATTCCCGATTCCAAATTATGCAATTATAATAAACGTTTACTGTACTTGTCATGATTGATATTAACATCTCTGTATGTGTTTTTAAACAGTTTTTTAACGTGTTTTTCACGAACAGCAATTTTTATTATTAGCTTTTTTATTAGCTTGTTTTTTGCCTTTGGCCTTTAGTTCAGAAGCAGCTTTTTTAGCGTTTGGGTTCCTGTACCTTCATCATACCTGTTACGGCAATGGGGAGGGTGTAGTGAATCCTAGTTTGTTTTAACAGGATAGCAGGAGTTAGCTTAGCCGTAGGCTTGTAAACTCGTGCCCCCGTCACCTAGTGACTTTTAACCTACTTAGCTTGCTCTGTCTTAGCCCATTTAATTATTTATTTCCTCTAAGATGGCTGCCTTGTTTATAGTTAGGCCACTTGTTATGAGTTACATTATCAGTGTCACCGTGCCAAGGCGTCAAGATCAAGCACCAAAGACAAACAAACAGTAGGTGTTCACACTTAGGGATTTTCCCTCTCTATACTTTCGAGGGATTGTTGATATTAATTGCCATCCCAAGCATGCCTGTTATCTATTGTTTTGGAATACACCTACGTCAGGGGACCTTGTAGATCTGTATAAATACATCACACTTTAGACAGATAATCAGAGAGATTCCGACCAGAGGGCATCACCACCATCGCTGATACCGATTCTGCAGTCGTCAAGACGCTGACCCAGTCTTCGTGTCCCTACGGAGTCTGAGATAGAGACCTCATTCCAAGGTAACGAGGGTTGGGGGCTCCACTCATGGACGCGGCTTTGGCAGATTAGGTTTAGCAAACCCAGCTCTCCTATAGGTAAGAGGTTAGGCCTATTCACATTAGGGTAATAGTGCATATTCCATCTTATATATCTTTTTCATGTATTTGCAAAATGGTGGGGGTCTTCATAACAATGACTCTCTTCTTCACAATACTGTTACTTGCTATATTCATTATCCTAATCATTGCAGTCCATGCAACTTACCGCAAATTGCAGTTATGTTAAATAAAAAGCTATTATAACTATACTGCATCTGTGTCATTGCCTGTGTTTGTATGAGACATAATATATCTGGGAGAAAAGGGTAATCTCCGTTTAACCACGACAACCCTGAGATATCTTACTTTGAGTCCATGCGTAAGCGACTGCCACAAATCACCTTTTACTATTGTGTTTCTGGTGAGGTGCTGCTAGTGAACCGGTGAGGTTGGGACAACAGTTGCGACTTGTTGTAGGGAAGACTCAGTCGCCTACAAACAAAAGTACTGTTATCTAAAACCAGCAGTCTTGCTCAGAGCAAGAGTCCAAACTACGACAATTTGAAAGTCCATTACAGAGATTCAGCAGACAAGGTGTGTTTCAGTTTCATGACACATCCATACAGATGTATCTTTGGTATCATAACAGGCCAAAGCATGTGAGCAATGTGAGGGTGTCACTTAGATTAATAGGTGTGATTTTGATGAGGAGGATCTGTTGTGTAATATAATTTCACACAGACATCACTATCCCTGATTATGTGATGTGCACACATATCAACTTTTGCAGATTGTGGCTGTGCAGTGTCAGGGACCTGGCCAAAGAGGGCATCATAGAGCTGTGATTAGGTCATGCATTGAGGAAAAGTCTGAACAGGGGCCTATAAAATATGTTTGGTCCAGGGACTACAAACCCCTTGCCAGATCCCTGACGGAGCATCTATTTGCTGTGGAGTTGATGGAAATGGGTAAGTGTTTAGCTTACGGTTGGTTGCGTCCACGACAGTGCCCATTTTGGCCGTCATCAGGCAGAACATCAGCAGAAGTGCTTGTAAGATTGGCTCCATGGCCGCACAGGCTGTATGAAGCTGAGTACAGGTGAGTTTCAGATTTATATCTCTCCCTTTCCGCCTACTCAGATGTAGTGGTTGGACCTCCCCAGTCAAGTCAACGGGAAGGCACTTCGTAATTAGTCCGGCGGTAACACTGACGTTCTGCCCTCCAAAAGACACATTGGCCTATCTCGCCGGCGCTGCTGTTCAGATTTGCTGGTGGTGTGGGTGGACCGTGGCAGTCTTTGGTCTATGTAACCACATGCATCGTAATACAGCTGTCGGAATGCCGACACCGAGGCGCTGTTTCCACCGCCACGGTGGTTCCAAGACAGACAAAGTCGTAATCAGACCCTAAGTCATATTTAGGCCCATATTTATACTTTTTGATGCAAAACTGCGCTAACGCAGTTTTGCGTCAAAAAAATTAGCGCCGGCTAACGCCATTCTGAAGCGCCATGCGGGCGCCGTATTTAAGCAATGACGTTAGCCGGCGTTAGCCGCCGGCGCTGCCTGGTGTGCGTTGAAAAAAACCACGTACACCAGGCAGCGCCGGCGTAGGGGGATATGGAGCTTGGGCGTGAAAAAATGGGGCAAGTCAGGCTGAGGCAAATTTTTCGCCTCAACCCGATTTGCGCCATTTTTTTCCACTCCCAACCCCCATAGAAATGACTCCTGTCTTAGCAAAGACAGGAGTCATGCCCCTTTGCCCAATGGCCATGCCCAGGGGACTTCTGTCCCCTGGGCATGGTCATTGGGCATAGTGGCATGTAGGGGGGCACGAATCAGGCCCCCCTATGCCACAATTTTAAAAAAAAAAAAATACTTACCAGAACTTACCTTATTGTCCCTGGGATGGGTCCCTCCAGCCTTGGGTGTCCTCCTGGGGTGGGCAAGGGTGACAGGGGGTGTCCCTGGGGGCATGGGAGGGCACCTCTGGGCTCCTTCCAAGCCCACAGGTCCCTTAACGCCTGCCTTTTCCAGGCGCTAAAAAACGGCGCAAAAGCGGGCGTACGTCATTTTTTTTGACCCGCCCACTCCCGGGTGTGAATTTTGCCCGGGAGTGTAAATACGGCGCACATGCCGCAGAGTCACTTTTTTAGACGGGAACGCCTACCTTGCATATAATTAACGCAAAGTAGATGTCCACGCTAAAAAAAGACGCAAACTCCATGGACTTTGGCGCTAGACGCGTCTAACGCCAAAGTATAAATATGGAGTTACTTTTGCGTCGGAATTGCGTTAAAAAAAACGACGCAATTCCGGCGCAAACGGAGTATAAATATGCCCCTTAATTTATTTGGTTTGGGTGGGAAATGGTATGTATTATTTTTGTGTTAATAATATGTGGTCCTTATTTGGACATGTGTTGTTTATATGTTGAATTTACTTTACGTGATGATTTAGTTTGTTCTTTGAGCTTTTTGATTGGTGAGGTTTACATTTTTTATGTAAATAATTTTGATATTATTTTATTAAGTGAGTCTTATTTAACAGTAATGTTTATTATTTATATAGAAATTGATTTGTGATGTTGGTTTTGATTTTGTGACAATTTTTGGTACTTTTTGTAGGTTACTATTTATTTTATAATATGCTTTGGCTGTTATTTCTAAGTTATCTCCCCGTTTGTTATTTATGAAGAGGTTGACTTTAAATTGTGGCATGTCCTACATTCTTTTGGTTTGTTTGCCAATTTTAGGTGTAACTTGGCTAACAGATTGCTCCATTCATATTTGTTGGTAGCTCTGCTCTTTTTGTCATGCTTCTATAAATTTACAGAGTGTAGGTTGAGTTCTGCCTAGTGTGGATTGGAAAGTATGGTACTATCCTTTCACTGTATTGTTTGTTTTGGCTTCCTGTGCCAAAGGACTGTCAAAGACATTCCACCATAGTATTTGGAATTTAGGTTGGCATCTGTGTCCAGATCTATGTAGTCTGCCAACACAATTGTCCTTGAAAAATCCTTTAGGGCTCTTAGCGTGTCTTTATTTTGTTGGTAGAATGGGCTTTTTATTAGTAAATTGTAGTGGTTAGCTACCTCTGTGACAAGGTCATAGGCTGGTGCTATCAATTTTTCATACTTTCAAAGGCAAATTGGCTGTTTGTAGGTTATTCTAAACTTAGTGCAAATTGTTGGAGGTGTCTCCATGTGCTTTGATTGAAATGGTAATAACAGCCTTATATGCCTGAGCAGGGATAAAGTTTTAACATGGTTTGAATCATGGCTTGTTCAAAGTCTATAATCATTTTTTGTGGGTAGTAGTTATTTGTTTTATGTTTAATGTGGTTTAAGAGGTCAGAGTAAGTGCTACTTAGTTTATTCAGTAGTAGGGCATACGTAAAAGGGATATTTGTGTTTGATATTCATCATGCATGGTGTATCTGCTGTTTAGAATATTAGCATTTGTTTATCGTGTCATATAAAAGGAAAGGTTCCTCATTATGTGTTATTGCTATAGGTCCAGGTATTTCTATGTCTTGGTATTTTCTAGGGGCAGGAGGTGTATAGCTAATGGCATTTTAGTTCATGCAGTTAAACATTTTAAAGGGGTATAGGTGGTAGTTGGCCTGTGATGTGTTCTTGGCAGTTAGGCAGTATATCTTTTAGGATTTTGGTTGTGAGTTCCTGGGAGATAGTGCTTGAGTTTCTTATATTGTGCAATACCCCCATCACTTCTATTTCTGTCACATTTGGGGGGTGGTTGTGTTCTTTTACATAAATTACATAATCACCTTTTGTGAGGGCACTCCCACAGCATGCGTTAGATTACTATTTGGTACTTTGCCAGTTCACAGTTTCTGGCGATGCACTTTCTTAGTTTTAGCTGTATCCCATGTGACTTAGTATTTGCTCTAGTTTCTGGGATGTTTTATTTTTTATTTAAATACATTCGGTCCAGAAAGTTTGGACCATTTAGAATTAAAAAGAAAAAAACAGTCTTACATAGTTGTATAAAATCCATTGGGATCGCAATAACTCATCATAATTCATAATATCAATCATTCAAGGTACTGTAAAAATCTAATAATCAACTAACATATAAAATATTTCAGTAAAATCCTTACAACTAAGGTTAAAATCGGGCTTAAAATACGACAATTAGCAAGTTTTGGCATAAAAAACATCTCTGCTTGTGCGATCTCAATTTGCTCCTACAAAGGGCCACAAATTCTTACTAAAATACAAAAAGGATGTCACATATAAATTAACAGGTTCAAAATAATAACAGGGTACGTGGCACGTTTAGAAAATAAGAGGAGGAACGAAGGAATATGAATCTTGTTGAAATCTCCCTCTATAAACAAACAAAGGCTCAGCCAGCTCTAGGGGCCCTTCACAGAAATGAGCCTACGACAGATACACCAAGCCTCCGATAAGGATTTGGCAACTGAGGAGGCTACCAGTGTGGATGTTTCATATTTGCATATTCTGGTGGCATTGACTCTGTCCAGCAGTGATACATTTTTACAGAGGGGGATAATCCACTTTCCTCTAGGGCTCTTATATAAAGGACAGAAGAACAGAATATGCTCGGTTGTTTCTTTATAATAAAGGCAAGATATACATCTATCAGTTGAAGGGTCGCTGGATGATCAGTGGGCCCTATGATTATTAATAGGCAGGGAACCATATCTAAGCTGTAGATAGAGGGCACGAACATATGGTGGCTTGGGGAGGTTCATGAAAGTCTCGGGCCAGGGTTCATGTTTGAATTGGAGGAATTCTGTTGTTAGCCTGCCCAGCCCGTTTTGGCGCAGTGAATCTTCGTTGACTTTTTCCCAGTATCTTCTTTTGACAAGTTGTCTCGCATTATTGGGAATCAGTTCCGGGTGTTCCCAGTAATGAGGGAGACCTATTTTAACCCAAGCAGATTTAATCTCCTGCAGCCATTGAATTTTGATCGGGCCCTGAGGAGTAGCTATAAGTTCCCTCACCGCCGCCCTGTATGGTTCGAGTTTAGCAGTTTTCCAAAGACGGATCCAGTAGGAAAGCGATCTCAGGGCCGCTATGGTTTTGATGCTCTTTAATCCTAAATCGAGCCTGAGAGGAATCATTGGGGTACCAACCCCTAACCGGGAGACCTGTCTGAGGAAGTTGTTTTCTTTTGTTTGTAAAATGTCCAATCTTCTATGTAATCCCCAGAGTTCCGCTCCATACAGGGCCGCCGCACCGATTTGGGCATTATAGATCTCGGCAATTGTGATCAAAGGGGAACTCAGAGCCTTTCTTGACCTATGTACTAGGGCCCCACCTCTTTGACTTAAGATAAGTGCCCCTTTATCAATGGCTGCCTCCCATTTTCCTGTGGTCGATAATCTGATTCCCAGATAGTCAAACTCTTCCACTTTCTCCAGCGGGACTGAATTAATTTCAATTCTGGCACGTGGTTGTTTTCTTAGAGTGCTGTATATCACAAGTTTTGTTTTTTTAGCATTAACGTCAAGCCCAAAATCCCTACAGAAAGCACAAAATTGGTTAACCAAACTTTGGATTCCCATGGGTGATTTAGCTAGCAAGATTGTATCGTCCGCGTACAATAAACAAGGGATTTTTTCCCCAGTCAATTTGGGCGAGTCGTTTATGCAGTTCTCCAGATAAGGGATACAGTTATTAATATAAAGCAAAAAAAGAGTAGGAGCCAGAACGCACCCCTGCCGGACTCCTCTGTTAATGGCCACAGGATCTGTCAGCTCACCCTCCTTGCCGCATCTAATTAGAGCATAGGTGTTGTAGTCATGAAGTCGGGTGATAAGATTCAAAAGACCTGAAGGAACCCCCATATTAGAGAGTGTTGACCATAGCTTTTTCCTGGGGATCAGATCAAATGCAGCTCTCAGGTCTATGAAGACCACATACAGATTTCCCCCCCCTAAGTCCACATTCTTCCATTTAATTGCCAGGAATCTCAAGACTTGGTCAATAGTGCTCACAGCAGGTCTAAACCCTGCTTGTAGATTAAATAGGGCATCAGATTACGAGATCCATTCATCGAGGTGGCACAAAAGGTGTTTAGCATAAATGTTTTGAAAATTGTCCAGGAGACTGATCGGACGATAGTTAGCTGGAATATTGGGGCTACCTTTTTTAAAGATGGGGACTATCTCAGCCCTTTTCCATGAGATACAATATGTTATATATTTGGCTATCTCTGTCATTGCATCTGAAAGTAGTGTAATAGTATAAATATATTTTAAAAGTTTATACACTTGCTATTTACATATAAAATTATGCAAAAACTTTTATTTTTCATACTTACATGTATGTTCTTCGTACATGTTTCACACTTTTGCAGCTTTTCCATTGGGGGTGTTGTAATGTGTGGAGCAGGTGATTTATTTTATATTGGAAGGAAAAAAGCGTCAGTTTTAATGTACGTTTATTTGTTGGTAGTCTGTAGAGGTTGAGTTCATTAGGTTCATGTTTCCTCGCTAATGGAGTGAGTTTATATTTTGTAATTATATTAAACTTTTTTAAAAATATTTTTTCATTGGTTTGTGCTAGTTATTTTTTTCTGACAGATTATCCCTTTTGTAAGTCATAGTGTTTTCTTTCAGGAAGTACATGTAAATAGAAGTTGGAGAGTATTTTTTAATTATTTGCTATTTTATATTTTTATGTTTGTAGGAAGCTGACCTGGTGTGTGGTGGACACCTATGGTGTTGGAACCTTATACCAGGTCCAAGCAACCCCTATTAGTGAATGAAGACAGTGTCTAGGAAGCCAGGGCTCTCTAGAGGTAGCTGTGGACGAACAGCCAAGACTTATCTATGAGGAGTGTAAAGCACTTGCAATACCACAGCAGTGCACAGTAACTTATCACACATGAAAGGAATCACACAGTGTTACAAAAATAAGGGTACTTTATACTGTAGCGCTGAATTTGATTACTTATAGGCAGTCCCCAAAGATAAGTACACACTATATATATATATATACACACACAGTAATAACTAGGAATTAGCATAGGAACAACAAGCATTGGCAGGAAAATATAGAAAATAGCGAAGGCCCTAGGGGAGGGCCAAACCATATACTAAAATAGTGGAATGCGAAGGGAAGTACCCCACCCAAGGATATGGAGACATTAGAGGGGAGCTGGGAGAACACAGCATTCCAAGAGGTGAGTACCTAGGTGACCCCCCTGACCAGGACAGCAGAGGTAAGTACCTGGTCTTCCCAAGGACCAACAAGAGGACTTAGAAATGGAACTTTGCAAGAACAGGATCAGACCAGAGGAACCCACAGGTGGATTCTGGGAGAAGAGGCCAGGGGAGGAAGAAGATCAGCTGGGGAGCCCAGGAGCTTCAAGGAAGTCCTTGGAGCCATGCAGATGATGTCCCATGTCGGTTGCCGGGTTGCAGTTGGTCAGTGGTCAGGAGGACGACCAACAAGCCTTGGCAAATGCAAGTTGGAACGCAAGAAAAGTTTCAAGGCTGAAGAGGACCAGCAATGTCCAGGGGACTCGACCCCTGGAGGGGAGTCCGGGTTGACTCTCAGCAGTCAGGAGAGCCAGGAGAAGAAGTCACAGCCCCCACAGATAACCCATTGGAGGCAGGCACAATAAGTTACATTGAGGTCCAATCAGCATACCTGTAGAGGAGTCCCATGTCGCTAGAGCAGCAGGGAGGAGACTGTTCTTGGAAGGATGAAGTGCTGGAGGCTGGGGCTACTTGGAGCCTGAAGATCCTTTGGAGCAGGAGTTAAGAAGCCTTGGTTGCTGCAAGAGTTGAGGTGCACAGGGGCACTGTCCTTCAAGGAAAGTCAAGGGCTCACCGTCTCCCAAAATGGACACAGGGCAGAAAGGATCAAAGGGACCACTCCGGACCACCACCACTGTTGCAGGATCCACACAGTTCCAGGGGAGAGCAGATCCACGCAGCTCAACGTCGTTGCTGTAGGTGCCTGCAGATCCAGGGTAGTGACTCCTTCATCCAATGGAGATTCTGTCTTGCTTCCTGGTGCAGCTGAAGTCTTGTTGACTCCAGAGGATGCACAGCCCACAGAAATGTTGCGGTTGCTGGAAGGAGCTTGGGAAACAATGTTGCAAGGTGAGGTCGTCTCAGGAGTTGCAGTCTTGTTGGTTCCTGAAGTGTCCAGTTGACGGTTCCTGTGGCCAGGAGTAGAAGAGGTTATTGCAGAGGAGTCCTAGTGGAGTCTGAATCTGGGTACCCACCTTCAAGGGAGTCCCTAAATAGCCCTAAGAGGGGGTTTGATCACTTTGCATGGTGACCACCAATCAGAGGGGGGTCACTGATGCCACCTACCTGACCTGGCCACTCAGACGCTTTCAGGGGTCTCTGCACATCTTGTTGTCAAGATGGCAAAATCAAGTGACCACCTGGAGGAGCTCTGGGCACCACCCCCTGGGGTGGTGATGGATAGGGGAGTGGTCACTCCCATTTACTTTCTCCAGTTTTGTGCCAGAGCTAGGACTGGGGGTCCCTGGGCTGGTGCAAACCGGTTTATGCAAGGAGGACACAAAATGTGCCCTTCAAAGCAAACCAGTGGCTACGGGATGCTACCCCTCCCCTGCCTTGTAACACCTATTTCCAAGGGAGATGGTTTTGCCTATCTCTCCCACAGGAAATCCTTTGTTCTACCTTCCCCTGCCGGAGCTGGTAAAGCAGCAGGAGGGCAGAAATCTGTCTGAGGGGTGGCAGCAGTGTGGGCTGCCCGTGAAACCCTGGAAAGGTTACAGGGACATTATAGTTAGGTTCTAAATTTCCTCACACAAAACAATGGAAACTCAGCAGTTATAGTTATGGTTAACTCAAGTAACTCCACCTCCCCGGGGTTAAAAGTACATTGATGCGGAAGGGGCATACTTATAACAATAATCATGCATGGTCCACGTGGCCCCCCGCAGGCCCAGGGACAGCCACCTCCCTTGTAATTGTGTGCAGTAGGGGTGCTCACTCCCCCCCTCACAGCCCCAGGGACCACCACCCACCACCTCCCTGGGCCTAAAGCCTAAAATGGAAGAAGGAAAGGGGTCCATTGCGGACCCCCGGCCCTGGAGACCACCACCTCAGCCGGGGCAAATTCCTAGGTGGAGGGGGTCCACATGGCATCAACATGGTCCTGGGGATCACCACCCCTCCTCCCCCAAAAATTTTTTTTAGAAAGCCTGGCCCCAGGGGATTGGGTCCATAATCAGCCAGGGAAGGGAGCCATGGGGACCTGCGGCCATCTTCCGTTGACCATGACCAAAACCTTTGTGCAGCATGGGTTTGTGTGGTTAGGGGGCTTGGCTGCAGGGACTGGCCACAGTCCATGCCCTGCGGCCAACTCTAACACTCACGGCCTTCGCAAGGTTGGGTGGTTATAGGGGGTTGACTGCAGGGTCTGGCCACAGCCCAGGCTCTGAGACCAACTGCCGACGTGCAGGGCCAAAGGCCGTGCGCAGTGGTGGTTGGATTAACGTACTGTAATGAAAATTATTTTGCATTAAAAAAAACATAGAAATTCACTGAAAAAAATAAAGGTTACAGGGATGTTATAGTAAGGAAATAGAATTACGTCACCTTAGGGCATGAGTTATTGTTACTTGAGATTTCTATGGTTTTGTATGCTTAAAATGGGGGCCTAACTATATTGTCTCTGTAACCTTTGTCTTTTTCAGTGAATATATATATATATATATATATATATATATATATATATATATATATATATATATATAGGTTGTGTTAGTAATGTTTATAGTTAATACACATATTTTGGGTTGTATTGTTAAAATGATGTTATATGTGAAAATAAATAAAAGAGGCTCTGTGAAATAAAAAATAAAATGTTTCCCTAGGGTCACACAATTTGGGCAAGCAGGAAAACCAGAATTGACTCTTAGTTATCTGGTTTCACATTTTGAAATTCAGCCAGCAGAAGTACATCTGTTTCTTTCTCTCTATATTGTTTTACACCAAAGGTCACTGCTTTGTTTTTTATTCTTGATGCACAACCAGAAAATCCGACACAGACATGGCAGACCGGATTCACTGCCTCCAGATCTAGCTACCAAGCGAAGAATGCATTTATTTGGGAGGTGTCACACCCCAAACACACACACCCGTACTGAAGCTGCACCTCTGATGGGATGGCTATGGCCTAGCGAGGTAAAGAAGAACTTTCAGGTCTCTACCAGACATGCGCTTGCTCTGAAGTGACATCGTCCATTGTTTTATGATACTTGCCAATTTATCCTGTTGACATTAATAGTAGAGTCTTGTAAATAAGCTTGCCATCCAGTCACTTTTTTTTTACTCCATATGACCTGCAATATCTGGAACTTTATTTATCACCAGAGCCCAGTGCTTATTTTGAGCCGGTGGTTGCAGATGGGACCCACCGGCTCTCATTTATTTGAGACTTTCTCTTGTTTTTCATCAACAAACTTTGATTAAGAGCAGGAGAGAGAAAAACACAAAACATTGAAAGAATGAAAAAGAGAACACTGGAAAAAGAGTCACAAAGTGTGAAAGCAGGGATGAAGAAGAGGCTGCAAAAGTGAGACAAAAAAGGCAGTGAGTGCACAACCTTGGCATTTGTCACCCCGACCTTCAATAGCACTGCTTTGGGCTTACGAAGAAACCTTTTGGTCCAGCACTTATTCTTGTACAAATTAAGCACTAACACAGACGCTAACTTTGCAACACAAGATTACAATCTTGCACATTAACACACGGTGCCAATGTTTTTCTCTCTGACAGTTAATGCCCGTTCACTAACATGCTTTGCACGAGACTAGAGAGCATAAAAGAAGGGCAGTGGCAACAGAAGGTTTTAAAATAGTATGTCCTCTTAAAACAACTTCATCTCTGTGAATGAATGATGAAACCATCAAGCCAAATAAAAGTTATGTTGTTTATTGGTCACTTAATGGACTCTTGTCAACATTTTCCAACTTGTTCACCCTTTTTGTGATGTGAAACGTAATCCATCCAGAGCATGTCTATTGTTGGTATTTAAGGACTTATGTCTCGATATTTCTTTGTACTAATGGAAAATGAAATTTGTCCGTGTGCACTCTCCAGTTGTATAACAGCAAATGAACTGCACCCAAAACAACAGCAAATGGGTGCAGTGGGAATATGGATGGGTGAAGAGAGAGGAACGAGGAAGAACAGGGAGAGAAACTGGAAGAAAACAGTCCCTTCCATGCACTGTAAACCAGGGTCTAACAGCAGTGGAAGCATATACCATTCAATTACAACACTGTGAGACCGAAATTCTCCTGTGCAGGACAAACACAAAAATAGAGTGGAAAGCCAATGGAATCAGGGAGATGAGATAGACAACGGGGCCATTCAATCATGAGCAAGGGGCTGACTCAAAGCTCATTCTAAGAATATGTAATGTATTGGAAACAATGTATTGGAAACAACAGATCTTGCCAATAGACAGTTAAAATGGTCTATAGCCAACACCTAAAAATGTGGCCTTTATCCTACAACTCCTTAAAAACATGACATGAAATCTAATGACCTGCTCTTAGGCTAATTCATAGAAACTTTTGTCTTCCAACATTCAGCATTCGTTGAAGAAAATAAATTGCCCTCAGACTATCAAACTGGATTCTGTTCTGGCCATGGTACTGATACAGCAGTGATAGCTCCAGTGGATGATATCAAAACTGCTATTGACTCAATGGAGTAGCAATACCCCAACTACATGATTGTTAATTAGCTTTTGATATGGTTAATCACCCTAGTCTCCTACAGAGACTTGACGACATAGAAGATTAATAACTTGTCCTAAAATGGACTTCTGCTTACCTCACTGGCACATCTTGCATTGTCTCACCTTCTTTCTTTACCTTACCACCATTCAAATTCACAGCTGGTGTTTTCCAATACTCAACCATTGCTCTGCTGTTAACCTTTGACCTCCATCTGAGCTCATCTTCTTTAAGCTCAACTGCTAAAACTACTCAGATGACTTTCAAACATACTAAATCCTGGAAATCCATTAGGCTATGATTCATTGAACAATCCTTAGAAGGAACTGACCTCTGGAAGCTGGAGAATCACCTCAAATTACAATCCTCACACTCTGAGATAAAAGTATGTGGCACATGGACCCTTCAGCCATCTGGTCTCAACTACTAAAGCCATCATAATCCAGCTCAGATGAAGTAAGGAATTTAGGGATGAGTATTTCACTTTAGTCCTTTGCTTACACTTGTACATGACGATTTCAACATACCTTTTCTTACCTTAACAGCAAGCCATCATCTTCTTAGTGCTTTCCTATTGTGATTATACCAGTGGACTATATTGTGGAGCACCTCTGTTAGTACTTCAGAAATTACAGAGTATTCAGACCACCGTTACAGCTTCTCAACCTAACAATCCAGACTCACATCAAAGCCGGCATCATATTGTTCAATGGCTGTACTTTCAAAGCTACGTGTATATCTTATTGAGCAATCCATGGAGCTGGGCCACTCCTTCAACAGAAACATTGCACCTATTGCCAAAGAAGACCAATATGTTCCAGACTGGTCCCTCTTTTGACCATCACACACTTCAAAAAGTCATAAACTGGTGAAAGATTGTTCCCTATCCAGATGGCCAAACTCTAACCCTGCACGAATAAGAAAAATGCACAACCCTACTGGAATCCAGAGAGACCTAAAAGCCCAGCTCTTCCTAGCCACATAATCACTGTATCCAGATGACCAACTATAGAATCAGGAAAGTAAGTATGCACTAATGTGCAATATATCACAGCTATGAAAAGAGACATATGTACATCTTTTAAACCTCAGACATCTAGGACAGATAGGACACAATACATCTGACATCCTACCATACACTTTCAAAGTCTTCAAGTCTCTGTAGGAGCCTAGGGTGAATAACCGTATCAAAAGCTAAAGAGCGATCAGGTAGATGGGGTGAGTTGAGCGATGCACCACAATGTCGTTAGAATTTTTTTACTTTTATACATTTATTGTTGAAATACTTAAAGCGGGAAAGGGGAAATGTTGAAACTGAATGTTTTACTGTGAAGGGGAGGAGAACTTTTGAAAATGGGGAATTGCACTCGGTCAAGTAGAAGTTTACTCTAGTCCCTTTTGACCAAATAGTTGTCAGCGGGTCAAAACTTTAGGTGTCTTTTACACAGCCTTAAATGGTGGAGGAGACACAGGTGTGCTGGTGAGTTGAGTGCTGGACCGCAATCACCTTTTTAAGAGCTTTTTAACTTCTATACTTTTATTGCTGAAATATTTAAAGCGTGAAAGGGTAATTGTTGAAACTGAATGCTTTACTGGAAGGGGAGGGGAACAATTGAAAAAGGGTAATTGAACTCGGCCACCCACCAAAGACGTTTACTCTAGTCCCATTCGACCATCACAGTTGCCAATGGGGTCAGCACTCTAGTGGTCCTTTGCAAAGCCTTGAATGGCAGATGCACTGCGGGTGAGTAGTGGGGTGCCACTGATGTGCCTGGCAAACCCCAGTCCACGCCTGAACGAGACCAGGGGACAGGACCTCTACTGGATCCCCCTCAAATAAAGTAAGCTACTCTGCCCAATCCTTCTATTCGCTCAGGCCAAAAACGTTACAGCACACCTGTCCACATTTATGGCCAGGTAGTGGGGATTTGTGCTGCACTGTCTGCACCTTTTCATTTTGCAGACATGAGGAAGTAAAGGCCAAAATGCCAGGGCACAAAAAGTGGAATCCTACACTTATCAATTGCAGGGCACTATCATGCCATATATTTGATATATTTACATTACTTGTGGGTGAACAGCTTGATGTACCATTTTTAATGGAAACCTGGCTACATGACAATTCTATGCCAGACATTACACTAGCGGTCCCCCTCCCCCGGATGTCACATAGGTAGGCAGGGCTGGGAGCTTAAAAAAGGAGGGACACTGGTATCATTCTTAAAGACACATATAGATACACTCACAACACTCTGCCTATCCCAGACTCTGAAAATCTCTCTTTTAAAATAAGCCTGTCATCCACTCTGGCCTTCTCAGGTTTATTAGTCTACAGACCCCTGTGCTAAATTGGTAGAAGCCTTACCTTAAGTAATAGCCAGCTTGGCTATTGAGAAAACAAACATGACTATTCTCGGGGACCTTCATGTCCACTTTGAAGAGATAAATAACCTCATGGTTTGTAATATCATAAATGACCTAGGTAGTATATAACTGACCAAAAGAGAAGAAAGCTATATCCATGATAAGGGGCATTGTCTAGACCCAATGTTCAGTAACAATTCTAATTTAAAAATTGGAAAACCACGTCCAATGACTTGGACAGACCATGCCCTAATCTCTTTTACTTTGCAGGGTGTTCTTTCTCCAAGGAACAAGATGACCAATTCTCGCCTAGACTGTAAATGGTCAAAACTGAAGAAAGAAACATGGATGAATTTCTTCGCTTTAACCAAACCAACTATTATGAACTACCCAGAGGCAGCCAATTCCTTAGTAGACGAGTGGATTAATAAGTCCTTAGATGAAATGATTCCTATTCCCATAATAAAGAAGGAAAATATAAAAGAAATTTGCACCCTGGTTTACGGCCCACTTAGGGCCTGATTACAGCATTGACGGTCAGAACAGCCAACCTCCAATGCCGTGGGGAGGACGCCACCGTCATACTGTGTCATCCCCCCCTTGCCCTATTACAATGTTCTTGCTTTGCTGACCGGTGGAATCATTGTAATAGAGCGTTCCCACTGGTCAATCAGGTGGGAACAGTGCTACGATTTAGGACTTTGCTCCCTTAAGGGGGCCGAGTCCTATACTGTAGCAGAGAGGGGGGCCAACCAGCACCATCAGAATGCGTACTGTCTGCATAGCAGACAATGTTCACTCTGATGGTGCTAGGCAGGGGCAGCCCCTGCTCTGCCCATACCATGGACATGGGCAGTGCAGGCCCCCCCTTCCGTGGCCCAAGCACACCCTTACCACCAGCATTTCCATAGCGGTCAGACCACCATGGAAAGGTTAGCGGTAAGGGGAGTTGTAATCAGCCAGGCGGCGCTGAGTTCAGCGCTGCCATGGCTGAGTGTGACTCAGACTGCCATCATCCCATCGGAAACCATGTTCCCAGCAGCCAGGGTCGTAATGTGGCAGCACCACGAGTGTGGCACTCCTTGGACCTTCACACTCGTAAAAAGGCCCTTAATCTCCTTAAAAAAAGAATGTAAAATTCTAGAAAGGAAATGGAGGAAAAATTGCGATGAAAATCTAAAACTCTCCTATAGGCCTGCCACTAGACATTACCATCAGGAAATTAAAAAGGCACAGGCATCTTTTTATGAATGGTGAAAGCAGCTAATGCCCCCAAGAAGGCTTTTCTGTATTGTTAAATAACTCACCACGCAGAAGGCTGAAAATGCGATGCCTACTCCTAAAATAGCATGCTGCAATGAGCTTGCAGCTTAATTCCAGGACAAAGTGGCGGTTATCTTCAGTAACTTACAACAGACAAAAAAGGCACGGTCTATCCCACCAGTCATGCAGGCTCTGCAAAAAGACAGCATGTGTATCTCAAATTTCCCACCTGTTACTATGGGCTCCCACCCTGCTTTACTTGACAAAAGTTAAATATGGTTCCCTGCTCATCCCAGCCCCACCTCACATTCTGTTACAATGTGCACAAGCAATTCTCCCCACAATTCTCGATCTCCTTAATCTATCCCTATCCACTGGAACTGTTCCCTGAGTATGGAATCATGCAGCCGTCAAGCCTTTCATAAAGAAATCCATCCTTGATCCTTCCTGCACTGGGAACTACAGACTTAGCTCCTTGCTTCCAGCTATGGGGAAGATATTAGAAAAACATATTAAGCAAAACCTCTCCCAGTTTTTTGACGAGAACTCACTTCTCAGTCCAACTCAGACTGGTTTCTGTTCTCATCAAAGTTCTGAAACGGCAGTATTAGCAATACTGAAGCAATTGAAAATCCTACTGGATAAAGGAAGTTCTGCGCCCATTGCTCTTCTTGAACAGCATTCGATATGGTTGATCATGAAACTCTGGTGGACAGGAAGAGTGAAATAGGCATAAAAGGCACTGCCTTAAGTTGTCTCTCCACTTTCATGAAAGATCGATCCTTTCAAATTTGGGAACCTCCTTGCTTCTCAGATGCCTTTCCTTTAAAATGTGGGGTCCCGCAGGGCTCTTCTTTGAGCCCTTCACTTTTTAACATTTACTTAAGCCCCTTGGCAGACATTGTCAAGGAATTCTAATTGTCTCTATGCGGAAGACACCCAACTTGTTGTCTCTCTTTCCCCATAGACAAGCTTATATCAGCAAAGACTGGCCAATGTTTAGAGAAATTTGCATGGTGGATGGTGAACCACTCACTCAAGTTGAATGGAGACAAAAACATAGGTGATAATTTTAGGAAATAAGCCAGATCTCTAAACCTCTATAGGATGGCCAAAGAGTCTGGGAACGCCACCAACCCCCTCCTCCCCCATGAAGAGCTTGGGGTATGGCTGGATAGCTCTCTATCCAAGGAGGATCAAGCAAAAAAAACGTACTGCTTTCTGTTTTGGTATAATTAGAACACTTTGTAAAACCCTGGATCTCCTACCCATTCACTCTAGGAGGGTCCAAGCATTGTTTCTTCCTCATTTAGAACATGGAAACTACCTGTATTTTGGTTCACCCAAATACATCATTAGGAGACTTAAGCTGAATCAAAAATCGCAGCCAGGTTGATCCTTAAACTGCCCAAACACTCCTCTGCAGAAAGTGAGCTGGCCTCATTACACTGGCTTCCAGTAAAAGAGAGGATTAGGTTCAAGGCACTTTTTTGTCTCATAGAGGATTAAATGGGAAAGGGCCCTTGCTCATCATGATCCATCTGGTACCCTACACTCCCTCAAGGACTTTAAGATTGTCCAATACGCAATTTTTAAAGGTTCCAAGAATTCAAAGAGCCAGATGGGGATGCAGGTATTTCTCGTATCTGACCCTGACTCTGTGGAACTCAATTCCCACTGACCTGAGAACTGAAATGAACGAGTTACGATTTAGAAAAATGCTTAAAATCTGGTTAGATACCTACTAGCCTTCTTTTTGCATCAGCTCAGCTGATGCAGTGCTCGCTAATGCACACTACGACTCACTTAGGGCCTCATTACAAGGTTGACGGGCCAACTGTCAGCCTGCCAGGCCCATGGAGAGGAGACTGCTGCAGAGCTGCTAGTCTCACCCCGGGACGATTACAAGGTTTCCGCTGGTCAGCTCAGTGGAAACTGTGAAGGGGCATTGGCCTCGGCACCTCATGGAGTCGAGGCCAATGGGCTCACACAGAGGGTGCCATAGCAGACAGCGTGCATTCTGAGGGTGCTGGTCGGGGGGGGCCTTTAATGTCCATGACATGGTCCTGGGCAATGCAGGGACTCTCATGTGGTCCCCAGCACTTCCTTTCCACCAGCTTTTGTATTGCGGGGACCCCGCCATGAAAAGGCTGGTGGAAAGGGAACTCGTGATCAGCACAACGATGCTGAACTCAGTGCCACCGTGGCTGACCATGACTCCGGCTGCCGCCACCCCATCAGGAGCCATGTTCCTGGTGGTGGCAGCAGTACCTGGGCAGTCCGACCACCAGGGTTGTAATGTGGCGGTAAGACTGCCAGGAGTGTGGAGGTCAGACCGCCACTGCGAGTCTGGCGGTCTGAAGACCGCCAGACTGATAATGAGGCCCTTAGCGCTGGGAACCGTTTGGTAGCTACACGCTTTATAAATCTGCATAGCATAGCAAAGGGCAAACAGGAACCTGATGCAAATTGGAAGAATTTCATGGTCTTGTCAAGGGCATGAAGCCCTATACAAATTCTGCAAATTCTGCAATGCAATATGAATCATCATCTCAGAATGGCTAAACAGTGGCGCTTGTTTGTTTCTGAATTTAAAAACATGAGACCACTGCAACTAAAAAGGAGTTACCTTCTTCATTAAGATTCTTAAGTTAAAAATCATAAATCTATGAAAGGTATTCATATTAAGATGTTTCTAATTTTAGATTCCACCAGACATGCAGCCCCTCATTTAGCGATTTCCACACCTTTAACACTTATAGCTGCTTGAATTGATATGATATTATAAAGGTTTATAAGCATATCATACTTGTAATGTGGTATTGCTGCACTTTAAATATGGCAATATCACATTATAGCATGGGAAATTTGTACCTATAAAACCCAGCAAAAAGGGGAGACAAATCTGGACATATAAGTGCAGAAAAACTGTTTGAAGCAGTCACCAAATGTTTTGTTATTTAAAGATAAATTTGTAGTGCTGTGACAGAAATGCCCCTCATATGGTGAAGGGGGTGCTCCCCTGCCCTCAGTGCCCTAACTGTATTGATCAGATCAGATCCATAATAGTGATTTTTGTTGTTATAACAGAACACAAATCCTGTGTGTGTGACATGACATAGGCCTGTCTCACAGATTCCAGTTTTCTTTGGACTGAGGATCTCCCAAAGCGGTACCCTCATAGTAGTGGAGGCTACTGCCTTTATCAGGAGCTAAGCAGCTCAGGCGCAGGGATGGCAGCCTACCATGTACTGATCAGTAGGAGTGAACATGTCCTTTTTTACCTGTCACTGGAGTGAGACCTACAGGCTGACTCATTCAAAGTTCCATTGCTGCGTGCTTAACTCACCTTTGGCCTATATGGGTTGGTTTGTAGTGCTGCGCAGTGTGTCGGGGGCACGCATTTACTGGGTGTATGTGTGCCTGCGGTTGGTACAATACAGGGATAATGCAGTGCTGTGCAGTGCATCTACATTATATGCATGTGCTAGGTGCATGTGTGCCTGTGAATGGTACAATACATGAAGGATGTGATGCTGTGCAGTGCGTGTATTCTATATGCATGTGCTGCGTTTATGTGTGCCCATGAACGGTACACTGCATGGAAGACTCTGGGTTTCATTTTGGGAGACCCAGGACTGACTGGAGTAACACGAGAATATGAGGTAGAGGAATCTCCCCAGGCAGATTTGTGGATTTCTGCATTCCTCTAAGTTGGGTGGGACACACTGGAGGAGAGGAGAACCTCACTCTTCAGTACACTTCAAAGGGTGCTCTTTGACTCAGCCATAGATCAATGGAAAGGGGCTTGGGCACATCTCAGGCAGGAAATCGGGCTGATAAGAGAATCATAAAGAATAGGGCTGAAGGACTGGGGTAACCTTTTGATACACATATCACAGTGGCTGACATCTAGTCACATCCATGGCCTTTGTTGTGGGGCTTTCAGATTAGGAGTTTCTCCTGCTTTGCCATAGTGCTTTCTGGAGGAAGGTCAGGGCAGAGCAGAACACATATAAAGGAACCAGATGTCCAACTTAAGCTACCAAGCTACCAAGACTCAGACCCTAAATCCCACTTAAGGCCAAATTTACAAAAAAGTGGCGCTACGAGGTGCTTCCTCAAAATTTGCAGCGCTGCGCAGCATCACTTTAGAAATGCAGGGATGAGCCATATTTACAAAAATATGGTGCACCCCTGTGTTTCCCCCTGCGCCAGCACTAAGTTTCCCTGCCTGCATCAATGCAGGTATCCTTGCACCATAGTGCAAGGGTGTCTGTGTTGAGGAGAATGATTGTTTATGTGCAGGAAGGTGATCGTTCCTGCACATAAACAATCTACAATAGTGAGTTGGCACTTCTATGTGTGCTGCAGAATACAGCAGACATAGAAGTAGCACATTGTCATTTTTTAATGATTGTTTATGTGCAGAAAGGGACACCTTCCTGCACATAAACAATCATCTATGGCCTTTTGCTCTTTCTATGTGTGCTGCAGAATGCAGCAGACACGGAAAAAGCAAAAAATGAGGAGGAATAAATGTATTCCTCCTCGCTGTGCCATGCTAACGCCACCCCTTGGATGGAGATACTTTTTGGCGCTGCCACAAATTTACTCCTTCTAGTAAATCTGGGGCAGCGTCAAAGGCAATGGGCGTTGCGGTGTGATGCCTACAGCAATACCCATTGCACGCCCCTCCGGCACAGAAAGCTGAGTCAGAAGGGCCCATATTTACAAAGTGGTGTTAAGCCACAGAAAGTGGCTTAACGCCACCTTGTAAATGTGGTGCACACTCCGTTGGCGCTAAGGCCTTGTACATCTGGCCCTTGGTGTCTGGAAATAGACTATAAGAAGGGTAGCTTGAGGCCCTCAAAATTGTCAACTGTCAAGCAGCAAGCCAGGCTGTGTGAGGAGGAGACTTCTGCCTGTGAACTGGTCTGGGGGCCCAGGCCTTCCAGGTTCCCAGCTGGGTGAGAAGACATCATCCAGGGACATCAAGACCATCTGCCCCTACAGCCTGGAGCACCAGCACCTGCCTGCTTGCCAAGACCAGTGTGCTCTGTGACAAAGAGGAGAGTGCTGGAGGGAGCAAGGTCCAATTGGGAATCATGGAGATTGGATCCCTATAGCGAGGTGTGAGAGACAGCTAATCCACTGAATGGGTCATTGCCCGTTCACAGAGAAATGTCGGGGAACCCCATATGCCAGAGGAGGGTTGCAGTGAATGCTGCTGCACCAAACGGGTCTTCGCTCATATGTAGGTTGTAAATCGTGACCCGGTATCCCAGTTGGGGCCTCTGTGAAGACTGCTGCTATCCCAATTGGGGTGCAGCCCATGTACAGAGGAGGAACTGGGACAAGGCAATAAGTGTGGTCTGGTTAAGACTGAGGACCAGCACCTGGAGCGTTGCCCTCCCCCACCTGTGGGGAAGATCCCAAGGAGCTTACCAGTATTGAAGATGCATCAAGAATATCCCAGCTGGTGCCCTTGCAGGATCACATATGAGGAACTTGAGGACACCTGTAGGAAAGTACCATCTTGCCTGGCATGTTACCCCCATATTTCACTGTATGTATGTTGTTTTAGTTGTATGTGTCACTGGGACCCTGCCAGCCAGGGCCCCAGTGCTCATAAGTGTGCCCTGTATGTGTTACCTGTGTTATGACTAACTGTCTCACTGAGGCTCTGCTAATCAGAACCTCAGTGGTTATGCTCTCTCATTTCTTTCAAATTGTCACTAACAGGCTAGTGACCAATTTTACCAATTTACATTGGCTTACTGGAACACCCTTATAATTCCCTAGTATATGGTACTGAGGTAACCAGGGTATTGGGGTTCCAGGAGATCCCTATGGGCTGCAGCATTTCTTTTGCCACCGACAGGGAGCTCTGACAATTCTTACACAGGCCTGCCACTGCAGCCTGAGTGAAATAACGTCCACGTTATTTCACAGCCATTTTACACTGCACTTAAGTAACTTATAAGTCACCTATATGTCTAACCTTTACCTGGTAAAGGTTGGGTGCTAAGTTACTTAGTGTGTGGGCACCCTGGCACTAGCCAAGGTGCCCCCACATTGTTCAGGGCCAATTCCCCGGACTTTGTGAGTGCGGGGACACCATTACACGCGTGCATTAACATATAGGTCACTACCTATGTGTAGCTTCACAATGGTAACTCCGAATATGGCCATGTAACATGTCTATGATCATGGAATTGCCCCCTCTATGCCATCCTGGCATTGTTGGCACAATCCCATGATCCCACGGGTCTGTAGCACAGACCCGGGTACTGCCAAACTGCCTTTTCAGGGGTTTCACTGCAGCTGCTGCTGCCAACCCCTCAGACAGGTTTCTGCCCTCCTGGGGTCCAGCCAGGCTTGGCCCAGGAAGGCAGAACAAAGGACTTCCTCAGAGAGAGGGTGTTACACCCTCTCCCTTTGGAAAATGGTGTGAAGGCAGGGGAGGAGTAGCCTCCCCCAGCCTCTGGAAATGCTTTCATGGGCACACATGGTGCCCATTTCTGCATAAGCCAGTCTACACCGGTTCAGGGACCCCTCAGCCCTGCTCTGGCGCGAAACTGGACAAAGGAAAGGGGAGTGACCACTCCCCTGACCTGCACCTCCCCTGGGAGGTGCCCAGAGCTCCTCCAGTGTGCTCCAGACCTCTGCCATCTTGGATTCAGAGGTGCTGCTGGCACACTGGACTGCTCTGAGTGGCCAGGGCCAGCAGGTGACGTCAGAGACTCCTTCTGATAGGCTCCTTCAGGTGTTGCTAGCCTATCTTCTCTCCTAAGTAGCCAAGCCCTCTTTTCTGGCTATTTAGGGTCTCTGCTTTGGGGAATTCCTTAGATAACGAATGCAAGAGCTCATCAGAGTTCCTCTGCATCTCTCTCTTCACCTTCTGCCAAGGAATCGACTGCTGACCACGCTGGAAGCCTGCAAAACTGCAACAAAGTAGCGAAGACGACTACTGCAACTCTGTAACGCTGATCCTGCCGCCTTCTCGACTGCTTTCCTGGTGGTGCATGCTGTGGGGGTAGTCTGCCTCCTCTCTGCACTAGAAGCTCCGAAGAAATCTCCCGTGGGTCGACGGAATCTTCCCCCTGCAACCGCAGGCACCAAAGAACTGCATCACCGGTACCCTGGGTCTCCTCTCAGCACGACGAGCGAGGTCCCTTGAATCCAGCAACTCTGTCCAAGTGACTCCCACAGTCCAGTGACTCTTCAGTCCAAGTTTGGTGGAGGTAAGTCCTTGCCTCCCCACGCCAGACTGCATTGCTGGGAACCGCGACTTTTGCAGCTACTCCATCCTCTTTGCACTTCCGGCGGAAATCCTTTATACACAGCCAAGCCTGGGTCCACGGCACTCTAACCTGCATTGCACGACCTCCTGAGTTGTCCTCCGGCAACGTGGGACTCCTTTGTGTAACTTCGGGTGAGCACTGTTTCACTCCTCTTCGTAGTGCCTGTTCCGGAACTTCTGCGGGTGCTGCCTGCCTCTGAGAGGGCTCCTTGACCTGCTGGGCGCCCCCTCTGTCCCCTGACGCAATTGGCGACATCCTGGTCCCTCCTGGGCCACAGCAGCATCCAAAAACCCTAACCGCACGACTTGCAGCTAGCAAGGCTTGTTTGTGGTCTTTCTTCAGGTAAACACTTCTGCACAACTCTCCTCGGCGTGGGGCATCCATCCTCCAAAGGGGAAGTTTCTAGCCCATGTTGTTCCTGCAGAATCCTCAGCTTCTACTGTCCAGTAGCAGCTTCTTTGCACCCACAGCTGGCATTTCCTGGGCATCTGCCGATCTCCGACTTGCTTGTGACTTTTGGACTTGGTCCCCTTGTTCCACAGGTACCCTCGTTTGGAAATCCATCGTTGTTGCATTGCTGGTTTGTGTCTTTCCTTCAGAATTCCCCTATCACGACTTCTGTGCTCTTTGGGGCACTTTAGTGCACTTTGCACTCACTTTTCATGGTCTTGGGGTGGGCTATTTTTCTAACCCTCACTGTTTTCTTACAGTCCCAGCGACCCTCTACAAGGTCACATAGGTTTGGGGTCCATTCGTGGTTCGCATTCCACTTTTGGAGTATATGGTTTGTGTTGCCCCTATCCCTATGTGTCCCCATTGCATCCTATTGTAACTATACATTGTTTGCACTGTTTTCTAATACTATACTGCATATTTTTGGTATTGTGTACATATATCTTGTGTATATTTGCTATCCTCATACTGAGGGTACTCACTGAGATACTTTTGGCATATTGTCATAAAAATAAAGTACCTTTATTTTTAGTATATCTGTGTATTGTGTTTTCTTATGATATTGTGCATATGACACTAGTGGTACTGTAGGAGCTTCACTCATCTCCTAGTTCAGCCTAAGCTGCTCTGCTAAGCTACCATTATCTATCAGCCTAAGCTGCTAGACACCCTATACACTAATAAGGGATACCTGGGCCTGGTGCAAGGTGTAAGTACCCCTTGGTACTCACTACAAGCCAGTCCAGCCTCCTACATTGGTTGTGCAGTGGTGGGATAAGTGCTTTGTAACTACTTACCACTTTTGTCATTGTACTTTTCATAAGAGAAAAATATACAAAACAAGTTCACTGTATGTACACCTAACCAAAAAGGTTTGCATTTCTTTTCTCACTTCTTTTCTAAAGTGCTGAAAAGTACCTCTAACTTTCTAAAAAGTTCTTTAAAAGTTTTTTTTTCTGTCTTTCTGAAAGTTCTGAAAAACGTTTTCTTCCTTTTTTTCTATCACTTAAACACTTTCTAAAATGTCTGGCACAGGCCAAACTGTTGATCTGTCCAAACTTGCTTATGATCACCTTAGCTGGAAAGAAGCAAGGAGTCTCTGCATAGAAAGAGGTTTAAGTGTAAGGAAGAATCCCTCTAGAGAACTGTTGGTAAATATGCTTGTTGAACAGGATAAGGCCAGAGCTGGCACTCCTGTGGAAAACTTAGCTGATGGTTCCCACTCTGATTCTGGGGCAACCCTAGCAAAAGATGTGGGAGGGAAACTTCCAAGCCTGCCCCCTAGTAAACCACCTAGCATAGCTGGGACTGATGTAGAGTCACACCATACTGATAGTGTTGTCTCACATCACAGTAAGAGTATCCCTTCTCATCATAGTAGAAATGCTGTTTCTGTTAGTCAAGCTATTAGGGTGCCATCTGTTAGGGCCAGGTCTCCTTCTGTTCTATCTCAGCATACTTCTGTCTCTAGACATGCCTCACCCACCCACCCTGATGACAGAGTGTTAGAAAGGGAGCTCAATAGATTGAGAGTGGAACAAACCAGACTGAAGCTCAAGAAGCAACAGCTGGATTTGGATAGGCAGTCCTTAGAGGTGGAAAGGGAAAGACAGAAATTGGGTTTAGAAACCCATGGTGGCAGCAGCAGTATTCCCCATAGTCATCCTGCAAAAGAGCATGATTCCAGGAATCTGCACAAGATAGTTCCCCCTTATAAGGAGGGGGATGACATTAACAAGTGGTTTGCTGCACTTGAGAGGGCCTGTGTTGTACAGGATGTCCCTCAAAGGCAGTGGGCTGCTATCCTATGGCTATCAATTAGTGGAAAGGGTAGGGATAGGCTCCTTACTGTGAAAGAAAGTGATGCCAATATTTTTGCAGTTCTTAAGAATGCACTCCTAGATGGTTATGGCTTAACCACAGAACAGTACAGGATGAAGTTCAGAGAAACCAAAAAGGAGTCTTCACAAGACTGGGTAGACTTTGTTGACCATTCAGAGAAGGCCTTGGAGGGGTGGTTACATGGCAGTAAAGTTACTGATTATGAAAGCCTGTATAACTTAATCCTGAGAGAGCATATACTTAATAACTGTGTGTCTGATTTGTTGCACCAGTACCTGGTGGACTCTGATCTGACCTCTCCCCAAGAATTGGGAAAGAAGGCAGACAAATGGGTCAGAACAAGGGTGAACAGAAAAGTTCATATAGGGGGTGACAAAGATGCCAACAAGAAGAAGGATGGTAAGTCTTCTGACAAAGTTGGGGACAAATCTAAAAATGAGTCTTCATCAGGCCCACAAAAACACTCTGGTGGGGGTAGTGGGTCCAAATCCTCTTCAAATCAAAACAAAGAAAATAAACCATGGTGCTATTTATGTAAAATAAAAGGCCATTGGACAACAGATCCCAGTTGTCCAAAGAAAAGCACCAAGCCTCCTACCACTACAACCCCTACTGGCACACCTAGTGTCCCTACTAATAGCAGTGGTGGTGGGAGCAAACCTACTAATAGCCAATCCAAGGGAGTAGCTGGGCTCACTTTTGGTAACTTAGTTGGGGTTGGTCTTGTTAGGGAGACCACAGATGCTGTGTTAGTCTCTGAGGGGGCTATTGATTTAGCCACCTTAGTTGCTTGTCCCCTTAACATGGATAAGTACAAGCAACTACCCCTAATAAATGGTGTTGAGGTTCAGGCCTACAGGGACACAGGTGCCAGTGTTACAATGGTAATAGAGAAACTGGTCCACCCTGAACAACACCTACTTGGTCACCAGTACCAAGTAACCGATGCTCACAACAACACACTTAGCCACCCCATGGCTGTTGTAAATCTCAACTGGGGGGGGGGGGTTACTGGTCCAAAGAAAGTTGTGGTTGCCTCAGATTTACCTGTAGACTGTCTACTTGGAAATGATTTAGAAACATCAGCTTGGTCAGATGTGGAGTTGGAGGCCCATGCAGCAATGCTGGGCATCCCAGGGCATATTTTTGCTTTAACCAGGGCTCAGGCCAAAAAGCAAAAAGGACAGGGTGACTTGGATCCTGGAAGAATGGACCAAGTGCTCCCTAAAGCTAGGGCTAGTAGAAGTAAAGCACTACCTACTATCCCTCCCTCTACAGTGGATTCTTCTTCCGAGGAAGAAGAATTTCCACCCTGTGCAGAACCTACACCAGAGGAGCTGGAAGCAGACACTGCTGAGCTTTTGGGTGAAGGGGGGCCTGCCAGGGAGGAGCTGAGTGTGGCACAGCAAACCTGTCCCACACTAGAGGGTCCAAGGCAGCAAGCTGTCAAACAAGCTAATGGGGATGTCAGTGACTCTCACAGAGTTTACTGGGAGGACAACCTCTTGTACACTGAAGCAAAGGATCCAAAACCTGGAACTGCCAGGAGATTGGTGATTCCTCAGGAGTACAGAAAGTTCCTCCTAACTCTAGCCCACGACATTCCCCTAGCTGGACATTTGGGGCAAATGAAAACTTGGGACAGACTTGTTCCCTTGTTTCATTGGCCTAGAATGTCAGAGGACACAAAGGAATTTTGTAAGTCCTGTGAAATCTGTCAAGCCAGTGGCAAGACAGGTGGCACTCCAAAGGCACCCCTTATCCCACTGCCTGTGGTTGGGGTTCCCTTTGAAAGGGTAGGGGTTGACATAGTTGGCCCCCTTGACCCTCCTACTGCTTCAGGCAATAGGTTTATCTTGGTGGTAGTGGACCATGCCACCAGACATCCTGAAGTAATTCCTCTAAGGACCACTACAGCTCCTGCAGTGGCAAAGGCCCTCCTGGGAATTTTTTCCAGGGTGGGCTTCCCAAAAGAGGTGGTATCAGACAGGGGAAGCAATTTCATGTCTGCTTACTTAAAGGCCATGTGGAAAGAGTGTGGTGTGACATACAAGTTCACTACACCCTATCATCCACAAACAAATGGACTGGTGGAGAGATTTAACAAAACTCTCAAAGGCATGATTATGGGACTCCCTGAAAAACTCCGCAGGAGATGGGATATCCTTTTACCATGCCTCCTTTTTGCTTACAGGGAGGTACCACAGAAAGGAGTGGGCTTCAGCCCCTTTGAACTCCTATTTGGACACCCTGTGAGAGGTCCTCTAACACTTGTTAAGGAGGGTTGGGAACAACCTTTAAAAGCTCCAAAGCAAGACATAGTGGACTATGTACTTGGCCTCAGATCAAGGATGGCTGAGTACATGAAAAAGGCCAGTAAAAACCTTCAGGCCAGCCAAGAGCTCCAAAGGCAATGGCATGACCAGAAGGCTGTTTTGGTTCAGTACCAACCAGGGCAGAAAGTGTGGGTCTTGGAGCCTGTGGCCCCAAGAGCACTCCAAGATAAATGGAGTGGACCCCACACAATTGTTGAGAAAAAGGGTGAAGTCACCTACTTAGTTGACTTAGGCACTGCCAGAAGTCCCCTTAGGGTGCTCCATGTCAATCGCCTGAAACCCTACTATGACAGGGCTGATCTCACCCTGCTCATGGCAACTGATGAGGGACAGGAAGAAGAGAGTGACCCTCTCCCTGATCTCTTCTCTTCCACAGAACAAGATGATCTAGTGGAAGGTGTTGTAATAGCAGATTGTCTTACTGCTGAGCAGAAAGACCACTGCATATATCTCCTGGGTCAGTTTTCTGAACTCTTCTCTACTGTGCCAGGCACCACTTCTTGGTGTGAGCACACTATAGATACTGGAGACAGCTTGCCTGTCAAAAGTAAGATCTATAGGCAGCCTGACCATGTCAGAGACTGCATAAAACAAGAAGTGCAGAAAATGTTAGAACTGGGAGTGGTTGAGCACTCTGAAAGTCCATGGGCCTCTCCTGTGGTACTTGTACCAAAACCTCATTCCAAAGATGGAAAGAAGGAAATGCGGTTTTGTGTAGACTATAGAGGTCTCAACCAAGTAACCAAAACTGATGCTCACCCTATACCCAGGGCAGATGAGCTCATAGATACACTGGCATCTGCCAAGTATCTAAGCACTTTTGACTTGACTGCAGGGTATTGGCAGATCAAA
Organism: Pleurodeles waltl; assembly: GCF_031143425.1. Lineage (NCBI taxonomy): Eukaryota > Metazoa > Chordata > Amphibia > Caudata > Salamandridae > Pleurodeles > Pleurodeles waltl. The sequence goes on along the minus strand of NC_090440.1, from coordinate 603,322,747 downwards.
TTATCAGAAGATGCAAAAGCAAAAACAGCATTTTCAACCATTGGAGGCCATTACCAATTCACAGTAATGCCTTTTGGATTGAAGAATGCACCTGCCACTTTTCAAAGGTTGGTGAACAAAGTCCTGCAAGGGCTGGAGGCTTTTAGTGCAGCATATCTGGACGATATAGCTGTCTTTAGCTCCAGTTGGGATGATCTCCTGGTCCACCTATGGAAAGTTTTGGAGGCCCTGCAAAAGGCAGGCCTCACTATCAAGGCTTCAAAGTACCAGATAGGGCAGGGGAAGGTGGTTTATCTGGGACACCTGGTAGGTGGAGAACAGATTGCACCACTTCAGGGGAAAATCCAAACTATTATAAATTGGGTTCCCCCTACAACTCAGACCCAGGTGAGAGCCTTCTTAGGCCTCACTGGGTATTACAGGAGGTTCATTAAGAACTATGGCTCCATTGCAGCCCCTCTTAATGACCTCACCTCCAAGAAAATGCCTAAAAAGGTATTGTGGACAGCTAGCTGTCAAAAAGCTTTTGAGGAGCTGAAGCAGGCCATGTGCTCTGCACCTGTCCTGAAAAGCCCCTGTTACTCCAAAAAATTAATTGTCCAAACTGATGCATCTGAATTAGGGGTAGGGGCAGTCCTTTCACAACTTAATTCTGAGGGCCAGGATCAACCTGTTGCTTTTATCAGCAGGAGCTTGACCCCTAGAGAAAAGTGTTGGTCTGCCATAGAGAGGGAGGCCTTTGCTGTGGTCTGGGCACTGAAGAAGTTGAGGCCATACCTGTTTGGCACTCACTTCATTGTTCAGACAGACCACAAACCTCTACTTTGGCTAAAACAAATGAAAGGTGAAAATCCTAAATTGTTGAGGTGGTCTATATCCCTACAGGGAATGGACTATACAGTGGAACATAGACCTGGGAGTACCCACTCCAATGCAGATGGACTCTCCAGATATTTCCACTTAGACAATGAAGACTCATCAGGTCATGGCTAGTCTTATTGTCCTTCGTTTGGGGGGGGGGGGTTGTGTAGGAAAGTACCATCTTGCCTGGCATGTTACCCCCATATTTCACTGTATATATGTTGTTTTAGTTGTATGTGTCACTGGGACCCTGCCAGCAAGGGCCCCAGTGCTCATAAGTGTGCCCTGTATGTGTTACCTGTGTTATGACTAACTGTCTCACTGAGGCTCTGCTAATCAGAACCTCAGTGGTTATGCTCTCTCATTTCTTTCAAATTGTCACTAACAGGCTAGTGACCAATTTTACCAATTTACATTGGCTTACTGGAACACCCTTATAATTCCCTAGTATATGGTACTGAGGTACCCAGGGTATTGGGGTTCCAGGAGATCCCTATGGGCTGCAGCATTTCTTTTGCCACCCATAGGGAGCTCTGACAATTCTTACACAGGCCTGCCACTGCAGCCTGAGTGAAATAACGTCCACGTTATTTCACAGCCATTTTACACTGCACTTAAGTAACTTATAAGTCACCTATATGTCTAACCTTTACCTGGTAAAGGTTGGGTGCTAAGTTACTTAGTGTGTGGGCACCCTGGCACTAGCCAAGGTGCCCCCACATTGTTCAGGGCCAATTCCCCGGACTTTGTGAGTGCGGGGACACCATTACACGTGTGCACTACATATAGGTCACTACCTATGTGTAGCTTCACAATGGTAACTCCGAATATGGCCATGTAACATGTCTATGATCATGGAATTGCCCCCTCTATGCCATCCTGGCATTGTTGGCACAATCCCATGATCCCACGGGTCTGTAGCACAGACCTGGGTACTGCCAAACTGCCTTTTCAGGGGTTTCACTGCAGCTGCTGCTGCTGCCAACCCCTCAGACAGGTTTCTGCCCTCCTGGGGTCCAGCCAGGCTTGGCCCAGGAAGGCAGAACAAAGGACTTCCTCAGAGAGAGGGTGTTACACCCTCTCCCTTTGGAAAATGGTGTGAAGGCAGGGGAGGAGTAGCCTCCCCCAGCCTCTGGAAATGCTTTCATGGGCACACATGGTGCCCATTTCTGCATAAGCCAGTCTACACCGGTTCAGGGACCCCTCAGCCCTGCTCTGGCACAAAACTGGACAAAGGAAAGGGGAGTGACCACTCCCCTGACCTGCACCTCCCCTGGGAGGTGCCCAGAGCTCCTCCAGTGTGCTCCAGACCTCTGCCATCTTGGAAACAGAGGTGCTGCTGGCACACTGGACTGCCCTGAGTGGCCAGGGCCAGCAGGTGACGTCAGAGACTCCTTCTGATAGGCTCCTTCAGGTGTTGCTAGCCTATCTTCTCTCCTAAGTAGCCAAACCCTCTTTTCTGGCTATTTATGGTCTCTGCTTTGGGGAATTCCTTAGATAACTAATGCAAGAGCTCATCAGAGTTCCTCTGCATCTCTCTCTTCACCTTCTGCCAAGGAATCGACTGCTGACCACGCTGGAAGCCTGCAAAACTGCAACAAAGTAGCGAAGACGACTACTGCAACTCTGTAACGCTGATCCTGCCGCCTTCTCGACTGCTTTCCTGGTGTTGCATGCTGTGGGGGTAGTCTGCCTCCTCTCTGCGCTAGAAGCTCTGAAGAAATCTCCCGTGGGTCGACGGAATCTTCCCCCTGCAACCGCAGGCACCAAAGAACTGCATCACCGGTACCCTGGGTCTCCTCTGAGCACGACGAGCGAGGTCCCTTGAATCCAGCAACTCTGTCCAAGTGACTCCCACAGTCCAGTGACTCTTCAGTCCAAGTTTGGTGGAGGTAAGTCCTTGCCTCCCCACGCCAGACTGCATTGCTGGGAACCGCGACTTTTGCAGCTACTCCGGCCTCTGTGCACTTCTGGCGGAAATCCTTTGTACACAGCCAAGCCTGGGTCCACGACACTTTAACCTGCATTGCACGACCTCCTGAGTTGTCCTCCGACGACGTGGGACTCCTTTGTGTAACTTCGGGTGAGCACCATTTCACTCCTCTTCGTAGTGCCTGTTCCGGAACTTCTGCGGATGCTGCCTGCTTCTGAGAGGGCTCCTTGTCCTGCTGGGTGCTCCCTCTGTCCCCTGACGCAATTGGCAACATCCTGGTCCCTCCTGGGCCACAGCAGCATCCAAAAACCCTAACTGCACGACTTGCAGCTAGCAAGGCTTGTTTGTGGTCTTTCTTCAGGAAAATACTTCTGCACGACTCTCCACGGCGTGGGGCATCCATCCTCCAAAGGGGAAGTTTCTAGCCCTTGTCGTTCCTGCAGAATCCTCAGCTTCTACTGTCCAGTAGCAGCTTCTTTGCACCCACAGCTGGCATTTCCTGAGCATCTGCCCATCTCCGACTTGCTTGTGACTTTTGGACTTGGTCCCCTTGTTCCACAGGTACCCTCGTTTAGAAATCCATTGTTGTTGCATTGCTGGTTTGTGTCTTTCCTGCAGAATTCCCCTATCACGACTTCTGTGCTCTTTGGGGAACTTTAGTGCACTTTGCACTCACTATTCAGGGTCTTGGGGTGGGCTATTTTTCTAACCCTCACTGTTTTCTTACAGTCCCAGCGACCCTCTACAAGGTCACATAGGTTTGGGGTCCATTTGTGGTTCGCATTCCACTTTTGGAGTATATGGTTTGTGTTGCCCCTATCCCTATGTGTCCCCATTGCATCCTATTGTAACTATACATTGTTTGCACTGTTTTCTAATACTATACTGCATATTTTTGGTATTGTGTACATATATCTTGTGTATATTTGCTATCCTCATACTGAGGGTACTCACTGAGATACTTTTGGCATATTGTCATAAAAATAAAGTACCTTTATTTTTAGTATATCTGTGTATTGTGTTTTCTTATGATATTGTGCATATGACACTAGTGGTACTGTAGGAGCTTCACTCGTCTCCTAGTTCAGCCTAAGCTGCTCTGCTAAGCTACCATTATCTATCAGCCTAAGCTGCTAGACACCCTATACACTAATAAGGGATACCTGGGCCTGGTGCAAGGTGTTCATACCCCTTGGTACTCACTACAAGCCAGTCCAGCCTCCTACAACACCCATCTGCATCCCTCCTGGGCTGAGTGCAAATGACTTACTGGAAGCAGCAGCTGCAGATTCAGTGACTGCGAAGGGGCGTGCTCAGAAATTCCAGTCACCCAGATACTGCTAGTGCAGATAAGACCAATTAGGGGCTTAGGGCCCTAGGGGAACTTGCTTGCCAGATAGTCCTTCAGTGCTGCAACAGTTTCGAATTTTGATAGAGTCAGAGTGGGACTCCTGAGACTCGGACTGCTAGTGGGGCTTAACCTGAATGTTGTCTATAGTGAATGGGGAATACGCACTACTGCTAGAGAGACAAGGGGGTGAGACTCAAGGATCCACCTATAAAACACTAGAGTCCTGATCTCAGGGCCAGATGTACAATGTATTTTACCGGACGCAAAAGCTTTTTTGGGCCATTTGCCATTGGTAAAATGCATTTTGGCATGTACCGAAGACAAAATGCGATTCTGTAACTTTTTACCAACTCACATTTTGCTTTTGTGATTCGGTGTTGGAAGGGGTGTGTTTAGGGCGGTCCTTCCTAATACCGAATCACACTGGCATGTATGAATGTTTTACGACCTGAATCAGATCACAAAACATTCATACTTTACTGACTCTCTGAAAGAGGTGGTAAGCCATTCGCAGATGGGAAGGGGTCCTCAAGGGATTTTTAAAAAATGCTTTATTTAAAAAGCAGTCACAGATATGGTGGTCTGCTGACCTCAGCAGGCCACCATCCCTGTGAGTGCCAGCTATTCCCAATGTGTCGCAAATTGCAACCTGCCTCATGGATATTAATGAGGCAGGTCTTTTGCAACCCATTTGGGGATTTCAAACAGTGTCTCAGACACTACTGTATATCAGACTTTGTGACTCACAATTTGCAAATGACTAAAATTCGCAAATTACAAGTCGCAATCTCTGATGGTCGTACATGTGGCCCTGTATGTATTGTTTGTGAATGTGCTATTTAACTTCAGGTTTGTATATAACTACTCTTTTTTCCATAAAAGGAAGTATTTGACTGACATATATCTATTGCTACTGCTGAGCGTACTTTGAGTTGTGGGTTTGTGTACATCCTCCTGTGCCTATCTCTCCCCACCCCCGAGAAGCCATGGACTACTTGACCACTGAGAGTCAAGTGCTGAAGGGGTACTTAGCCCAGTGGCTCAGGATCCATACTAGGTCGGGCCCCGGGACATCAGGAGTAAAAGGCCTCAACCCCTACGGTTGGGCCCAGTAACTCCTGCCTGTCCTTTGGCCCTCTGAATGGGGTTCTGAATAGCAGTCATACCATAATTAGCAATTTATTATTACTTTACAATATGTTCAGAATCTCTGAGGTGCCTTATTCCTGGGAGAAGATGGAAAGGAATAAAAAAACATATTCTGCCTTTTGATTCAAAGCTGCTGCGAGATCAGGTCTCCCTCCAGTGCAGAAAGAGAACCCAGATGCATGGCATGAAATATTCTTACATCTTAGTACCATGAGAAGGCACAGTGTTATCTGACGACAGTAGTATTTGTTTGATGATTAACAGTAAAGGGTCACCCTGGGACTGCAAATTCACACTTGAGACTCCTCCTATGGGAGAGCTGATGGCTGGCCCATGGAGCGACCCTAGAGGGTTTCCGGAGATGGGACTGTATAGGGATATCACGCCTGGGAAATGACTGAGATCAGAACCATATTAAGCCCTTTCAAGACCTCCTTGTGGAATTCCAAATGCCCACTCCCCAGTTCTTTAGTAACTTGCAGCTTTGGCATACAATATTTGAATACCAGGGAGATTTGGATGAAGTGCCAGAGTGTAGTCCACTGGAGGGCCTCTTGCTTATGGGCCATCTGGGGTGAGGTGGAATTTCGCAGATTTACAAGACCCTGGTGTCAAACTCCCCTGATCTTGTGGATCCTTTAATAGGCAAAATGGGAAGGATGAGTAAGAGCCCTAATCAAGGCCAACTTGTGGGATGCGTGCAAGGCTCCCTGTGTGTTGGTGATCTTGGCAGAGCTACGGCTTGTACAGTTTAAATTCCTTTGCCTGACATATCTTACACCCTTCCGACTATGGAAGGCTGGAACCCTCGCTTCCTCCACTTGCAACAGATGCCAAGAACCAGGGGGGGATTCTACCATATGATGCGGTCGTGTCCCGTTATTCACATGTATTGGGACACTGTCATATCAACTTTAGCCCGCTTGGTGGGTATGCATGTTGAGGCACACTCCTGGGGAAATAAGTCACTGGTGGGACTAGGCACACTGGTGGCTAAAAGAAAGAGCGCCTGGCACCAGAATTCCCCTGTAGCCTTATCCATAGCGGCATGGACGAATGGTATGGACTGGTGTGCCAAGATGGAGGAAGCAATATACAGGGCAAGGGGATGTCGCTGTAAATGTGAGAAAGTCTGGAAGAAATGGTGGCCATGCTATGGCCTAGAGTGATGAGGCAGGAATGGAATAGTACAATAATGTTTCTCCGTAAGATGCTACAGTGGGGGAGAAGATGGGGACTGGGTTGTACCATGTATTTGCTGTTTATTCCAGAAGAGCAACTGTGTGCATTGCTTTCAGTAAAATTGTTTCTATTTAAAAAAAACAATAAATGGTCCAAGGGATTTTACTTCATTTGTACTTGCTATTTGTAGGCGCAATAGGCTGAACTACAGCAGTTAAATTGTTGTGAAACATGGTTAATCCTGTTTTCTTGCTGCGTTTTTGTAGCCTTGTCCGCAGTGCAGGGGGTCCCCCAGCCCTCCAGGGGGCACCCAGCCCTTCAAGGAGCCTTCATTCAGCCAAAGGCCAAGAAATATCTGTATGATATGGGAGACTCGGGGGGCCCTCATTTTATTCAGCTGTTGGGGGGGGGCATAATTTTGCTTTTACGCCACTGGACCAGAGTAGCTGGGAGCGTCGTTGAGCCAAAGATTCGTCAATGTCCACCAAGCAAACTATCTCCTGATGCGTATGGCCTCTCACCTTACAGTCCAGGGTGGAAAGAACTTCTTCAGCACCAGTGATAACTACTCAAGTGCGAGCCTGGACGTCGATCGTCTAAAATTCACCGTAATTCCTAAATGGCATCCAACACCGATCCTGAAACGGTGTTCAACGCCGATCATTCACCCCGCCTGCAAAGCAATGTTAGACTTCTCCACGCAAACTGTAATCAGCATGAGAATTATTAAAGTACCAGAATGCACTGGAGTTCTCATACAAAAAGATACCTAACACAATGTATCTATCGTTTGCAACTTTACTGTCACTGAAAAGGAATAACAAAGATTTGGTCACAACTGAACATATCATTAGCTGTCTTTTCAAAGCAGCAGAAGTCCATCCAGTAGTAGAAAAACGTTAATTTTACAGGGTGCCTTGAAATATGGAACATATTCCACAGTTTTCCATGAAATATGGATTTCATTAACATAGTGGAAGCTCTAAAACCACTCTGTAGGATTGTCAGGATTACTCGTATTATGCAGCACATGCAGCATGTTTTCTAAATTAAGCAGCAATATAGGAAAATTATGCAGCTCATTTTCTAGCAGCAATATTTTTATCCATTTGATCTAAAAAATATTTTGTGTCAAATCTACAAACTATATGGCAAATGTGGTAAACCTATAACGATTAGGATAAAAATGCCAGCCACAGAATTGCATAAATCCACTGGCCCTCACCATTGTCCATTAATTTATCAGTAATGAATTCATGAAAATTAAACCAATTCTAATTCTAATTCTAATCAGTGCCCGTTGTTAGCTGCACTTTAAAGAAAATCTAATTTACCACCTAATTAGCCCAAAACATACATGTAATATGAAAACCCCATAATGGGTCTAATGTGGTCCTTCGTCTCCTTCTCCGGGTTCTGGTAACATTTACAAGCCTCTCGTCCTTATGACATCATTGTTTATGATATCACTTGAACCCTTCAATGGTAACATTGGACACTATTAAACAGTCACCCATTATTGTACTGTATTGTAGCATTTAAATAGCACCTGCTACCCTCGTGGCACTACATCTCTTGCCCACACAGATAGCAAGCTACACCATGTAGGGTGTGTGGTTGGAAAAATGTTGGTTTTGTTTTCAGCATATGTCGGAAGTGTTTTTTATGTCGTGAGTGATGACCACTGAGGTGTGGTTATCATGTTATGGATTACAGCCCTGGATATGTGAGTGATAGACCCTCAAATTATAATTATAACAAGGCCAAGCCAACTAAGCCACAGGGGTAGTGGGATGCTAAATGCCCATACACCAAAAAGGTGTGTAAGCGGAAAAGGTCCAGTAATCCATATGATGACATGTGCCAGGCAAAAAGAATGCGGAATTATTAAAAGGATACCAAAAAGGCAATAATGGGAGCTGGTGACATAAGCAATAGCCTTGCACCATATTTTTTTATGTATTTATTTATTTAATTTTATTTTTTAATTTAGAGATGCTACCTGGTGCTGAATAAATACACCTTAAGAAGGAGGAAGAAATTGGAAGAGCAATCACAGCTGGCAACTTGAGCAGAAACTACACAAACTTTAAAAGGTCTAGATTCCACTTACTCTTACTCGGCCAGAGGAAGCCAACATTGTGAGAACGGGTTTGTGCCTCCAGGCCCTCTCAAGCTCCCAAAGGCTCTCAATGGCAGATGAGGACCAGTCGAGTCGTGGCTGGTGCTTAATTTGAGCCAGTGGTTGCGGGTGGGGCCCGCTAGTACTCTTTTTTGGAAAATTGAACTTATTTTGCCATCATTAGACTTTGACCTAGAACAAGACAGAGAAAGACAGAATAGGAGGAAAGAAAGAGGAAGAGGATGCTGGAAAAACATTGACAAAGGAAGAACACAGAGATAAAAAGGAACTTGCAAGAGTGACGTAAAGGGGCAGGAAACATGGTGAAGGATGAGAGGCATGAGGTGGAATCAAGACTAGATAGCCTTTGTATTCAGCAACTCCAACAATCAGCAGCATCGACTGTAGGCTTCTGAGAAAATGTTTGGGCACTGGCACTTATTATTTCACAAATTAAGCACCAGTTATGGCTGAGAAATCAGCCAGACTGGCACCCTACTTGTGCAAGAGTGAGAGACGAAGTGCTTGGTAGGGTGCTGCCCTGACAGGACAAGAGCATTTGCATGTTACTCTGCTCTCCTCATCCATCCATGTCAGCCCAATACTTTTCTTAAATCTTAGAGACCTGTATTCTTTCAACTTTATGTAAGGAGGCATCTTCCTAACCTTCTAGAATTCTTTCCCAGGACAACTTTTTTTTTCGTGATTATTTTATGTTTTTTTGAGAAGGTATAGTTCTTTTAGATCACACAAATATAGTACAAACACAAATCCGAGCAGCATCTCGACAAATAAAGTGTATCAATGTATCAAACATTTTTAAGTAAAGTTGATCAGTGCAGCTCATTGTTTAAGCAGATAAAAAAACAACTTTTAAAAAGTCGGTTAAAACACTAAATGCCCAGATTCCTTCATATTTCCAGAGGGCAACCTGGTGTAAGACCTGAAAGGCTCAACTTGACCGGTTCCTACATGTTTCTTAGCGCACTGTGACTAGGAAGATTCTGTATGACCCCCAGTACCGCCAGTTCCATCCCACAAAGAAATAAAAACTCCTGCCACCAGGATAAGGGTTCGAAAGCCTCCTTCTGTACCCATGTACGAGCAATCACCAGTCTTGCAGGTGTATTAGCAAAACAAATACGTGCCAATGGGTCGGGGTAAACACTAGATATGTAACCAAATAAAATAATGTAAGGGTTAAATCTAACATTACTCTTTAGAACATGATTAATTAAGGCAAAGTCTCTGCACCAATATTGAAGAATAATACCGCAGGTTGCAAAAATATGTACAATGTCAGCCTCAGAATTGCTGCAGAGAAAGCAATCTGGTGTTTCCTTTAAATCACATTTATGCAGCTAATGTACTCTATAATGTAAATCATACAGGAATTTAAAGGAGAGCACCTTATGCCTGGATACATTAGGAGTGCTCTGGTCCAACAAGTTATTACGTCGTATCTCAGCAATAGAGACATTACAATGTAAACTAAGGGCCTGATTATGACCCTGATGAATGGGATACTCCACCACGAATGTGACAGATATCCCGCCCGCTGTTTTACAAGTTCCATAGGATATAATGGAACTTGTGATACGGCAAGTGGGATATCCGTCACGCTTGTGATGGAATATCCTATCTGCCAAAGTCGTAATCAGGTCCTAAGTAACCAACTAGCAGCCAGAGCCTCATATTTATTGGTCGAATTCCTCTGGTGCCCCAAGATCACATAAAAGGTGTTGATATAGCTGCATCAAGACATTTTGACAAAATTCAGTAAGAATTCATTACTTTTCACACTTATTCCATGAAAAGTAATACGTAATAAAAATTCCCTTATAGCAAAAAAACTACAATTTTGGGGAGCTGATCATCCCTACGGATATTCTCAAAGGATAGGGGGACTTCATCTTTGAAAAATCGACCAAGGGACCAAAGGTTTACTCCATTCCATGTCAGCACTTTAGCTAGCTTTCTTTAAAAGAATGAGGGAGGCTAGGGTTATTTTGAAGCAAGGTAAAGTAACCATGTCACATGACAGATAGATTGAATGTCCTGCCAAATCAATAGAGTCTTAAATCGTGTATGTTTAAAATAGGCTGTATTGATCAAACCTTTACTTTGCATGATCGATTGTGGAAAAGTCTGATACTCCAGCAATAAGCCAGTGAGCTTCAATGCTCCTGACCCAACCCTCGTAGAAAGCCTAATAAATGCAGCTATGAAGTATTTCCAAAGAGATGGAAGTACAAACCCACCCTTGGTAGGGGGCAGGTGGAGATATCTAATGGCACAGTGGGGTTTTTTGTATTGCCATATACATTTTTGCCAACTGCATGTGACTTTTTTAAAGAAGGTATTATGATGATACAAAGGGAAAGAACCAAATAAATAAAAGTAGTGTTGGAGAATAACCATATTTTCCTAACTTTTTTTGCATTAATCAAATACATACTTTTACTGATGCGCATAGTGACATGTCTTAATGGAATATAACTTACATTCCCATCATGCTCGTAACTGTGCTAAGACCGCATGTCAGTCGGGGTATACCGGATATGCCATGTGTTGAAAGCTAAACCAATTCAAAAACTACAAACTACTGTCTCTGGGGTAAAGTGGCTCTGCATTATGTCTGTATATGAGTGGGGGGGAGTCGCCCAGGGCCGCCGCCGTTTAGGTGAGACGACAATGCCCATCCAGCCCTCCAGGCAGCCAACCCCCACGCTGTGCATGCGGGGAGCAAGTGGGCCAGGACGACCTCCCATGTCGCACTGCAGAATAACCATCTTAATAATGTTGCATCTATTAATTTGACCTAGATGCAATCCTTCCGATTTTCAGCATAAAGAAAGGGATACTGTACATAATACTTCATAGTTTAGAGATGTGATGGTTCCCATTTTGAAAAGGAATCACCATTATCAGAATCTATATTAGCTATGATCTCTGTCTCCTTGTGAAGATCCCAGCCCAAATTCCTATCTCAGACATAACCATCCACAGGTACCACCAGGAAACACTGTCAAATGCTTTTTCAGCATCTAGCATTTTCATTTTTAGTAGTGAATGATATTTCAAGGTACAAAAGAGACACTGTGGTGAAAGAAGCCTTAGGGACTGATTTAGAATTTGGTAGACGGTTTACCCTGTCAAAAACATCACAGATATCCCATCAGCTATGCTACGATCTCCATAGGCTATAATGGAATACTAATACGGTGGATGGTATATCCGTCACATTTGTGACTGAGTAACCTCATCCACCAAACTCTAAATCAGGCCCTCAGACTGCTTCCATTATTTCCTAGGACAGCAGTATAGCACCAATGGTATAGTTCTCAATTTGTTCAATCTCTAGATTGAGCATAGATAGATAGATAGATAGATAGATAGATAGATAGATAGATAGATAGATAGATAGATAGATAGATAGATAGATAGACCACAGTTAAAGTGAAGCTATAGTTATAATGCAAAAACTAAAAAACAATTACATTTGTCAGGTATCGTTCGGTAAGCTAACCATACCTAACTCTCCCCCATGCAATGCTTATGACCTCACATATGCCATCACTCGTGACATGGTAATTAGAATCACTGATGACATCTGTGATGAAATTTCAATTCACATAATTCATGACATCACAAATGACATTGCTGATAAGATCAAATGGAATTAATACACTAGTTATTCCCCTTTAAAAATAGTTTAAGTTGATTAATATTTACTGTCTTGCTTGAAATGATGATACAACTGATGATCCATTAATTGCAGAAACCCTGTCTAACCCTATGTCCTACTCATCATGTAACGTCAACCCCAACTGCATTTGCGCAGCAATAGATGACCTTTTGTGTAAGCAGCAGGAGCTGATCCCAGGGCGTCAATGTATGGCAGCTAGTTCTCTCCACATGCAAGAGGTGTTTGTCCCCTGTAGTGCAAAAAGCCCTGAATGGACTTGTCTGTCAACATTGTCCGCCACTCAATCTTGCTGGTATATATTGGTATTATTAGAAGGGCTGGAGGGTCATGAAAAACTCCCTTCAACAGGTGTTTAGGGATTAGCTGCCACTTCAGGTATAGACAAATATGGGTGTTTTTCTGGATCTTGAACTCATATGCCCTCAAGAATAGATTCTGATGCCATAACAGGTGATGCAGGTGATGCACTAATGGTTGCAGAGGAAGTCGAGCCCAAGGAACACGCAGCACACTGGCTGACATATTCCCATGAAGTCTCAGCCACTCTAGATCTGAAGCACGCAGCCGTGAAAGAAGACTGCTCAAACAGGATGCCTGCCTTTCTGATGAGCTTGAAGAACAAAAACTCGCCCCATGCGCATTCTGAAGATTGCTGCCTTAAACTGCAGATTTTGAGGAGTCAGATGACATTTGGCACAATTCAGGGTGAAGCTGTTTGACTATGGAAGTGAAATCTGCACACGTGTCTAACAGATTTGATTCCTCTTGAAAAAGAAGAGTAACAATTAGCCAATGATTGAGACAGAAAAAGACTAAAAGGCTTCTAGAATGTAGAATGTTCGCCAATGATGCCAGTACCATGGTGAACACTCTTGGAGCCAATGCGGTTCCAAAAGGTGGGACGCAAAACATACACCCATTCCACAAAATCTCATATACTCCCCCTGCACAGCCACAGGTACTGCATCACTACATAAGTATTTATTAAATATTTAAGGACTGGGAACGAAGAACAGAGACAAGGAGGAAATTGATACTTACCAATATATACTGACCTCCAATATATGTTGGTTCTCACTATTTTAGCAGGGATATTCTTGAAGTACAATATTTCTAGACTTGATATTCTGACACACAATATTTTTCTTCCACGGAAAACAAGACAATTTACTGCAGTAGTTATCTCACTGTTTGCAATAAAGCAATAAACTTTAGCATGAACTCTGCCATCAGATCCAGCCTGCACGGTTGCACAGGTAACATTTAGGACACAACAACTAGCAGCGTGGCATGGCCATTGGGGCCGGAGACATTGTGAGGCATCAATATTGGGCATACACTGAGAGGCACAACACCGAATCCTCCAGTTTAAATAAAGTTCAAGAATGATTTGCTAGTCTTCAAAAGGTTTTAGGAGAACAGGCTAGTTTGGCTTGTCTGTCTGCAGTTTTGCAGGAATTGAGGTGACTAAAGTATCACTCTTTTTGTCCTTTAACCACCTGTGAATTTTTGTATTCTATTATATTTTTGGCTAACCACCTTCATTTGCTTACGCTGCATTGTGACAGAAGGAGTGTGACTGGCTGTGAGACTCCCATATGAGGGCTAACCTTTTCATGATATCAGAGAGAAGTTCATAATATCTTGAAAATGTGGCATCACAGAAATAGTTGAGTTTGATAAATGTGCCCAGCAGTAGGACATAACTGTCAAAAGTAAAATAGGGTCAAGAATGCTTGCACATGTATTCTGGGATTTTATCCTAAAGGACCCTATCAAAACTACTAACGTAATGTTCCAGCCAGATAGGTAACAAGAAATACTGATATATCTGGAAACAAATAGATTGAATGGTTATCCTTTACTCTACCATGGAATCAACTCAAACTCCTGATGGGGCAATTTTCTGCAAGGCAGCGGGATTGTACAGAGTGTTACCTCTATCTATTGCTCTTCATCATGTCATTTCCAAGGTTCGACGGGGCAGGTCCCAAAAATATTTCTTTTGTCGCTCAGGTCTTGGTTATGTTCAGTAGACAATTAACTTCTCAGCTCCGTTGTTGGCTGTTTGGATATATACTTTGACGCCATTGGAATACTTGCATTGGCGTGCATGAAGGACTACTTCACAACTATAGCTCCTGTTCCTTCAAGCTCACTTCCACATTGTTTTCTAAAGTGCTAGCACTGCATATTTTAGTACATTCAACCCAGACCTACGTGGCTTTGCCATTGCTTGTTTCTAGGTGTCAGAGCAGTAGGCCCCCGTTAACTACGATGTTTAGGAAGTGTATTAAACAAAAAGTGAGTTTGGTACCCAGCCAGCAGTGCGTGAGTCTCACTGCAGAGGCATTTACGGAACCTGAGCCTGTCAAGACAGGTGAAGACATCACTTGTATAGTAATGACGGTTGGGACTGGGCAGGGCTGCTCCAGGCTAATGTCACCCACACAAGAAGCCCGCCTAGAACCAGCACCATGCAGTGTCCCGGGAGGGGGGGGGGGGGTGGGGGGGGGGGGGCGGACTGCACCTGCATACACCGCCCTTCATCTGCGCAGCAGGAATGGATCAGTGCTATTTGTAAAATGTCAGTTTACAGCATAATAAACAATCACGATATTGTATTTCGTGTGTTTTCATTGACGACCTAGAAACCGCTCGTTTGAGGCACTCCTCCGTATTATTTTCACCGAGCTGTCCACGTGAGCCCGTTCTTTCACATTAGCCATCTCAGACAGCTCCTTGGACAAACGGAGTAAACAGCGCAGGTGCTCCTGGGACGCCAACCGAGAACCCGTCATCTGCAGAGACGAGTGAAAGCCTTGTTCAGGGCAGCAGAACTCCCCAGTCCGCTTGTTTCCTTGCAATATAAATTGAGTACTTAATTCACACAGCGAGCAGAAAAGAAATCGAAGTCAAGCAGCCATTAGTGTGGTACCCCTGGGGGCTCCCCCTTTCTCAATAAAATACATTCCTACAGCCCTAATCCTCGGCGTTAATGGGCAAACAGGCAGGCTTCCGTCCAAAATGCTCGTGTAGGGCGGGAATAGCGTGAGGGAGAAATACGCTATTGCCATTAATTACCGCCGAGAGACACTGGGTGTAAACCTATAACCTGTCAACGAGGCTGTTGTGTGCAGTGATGCGTGGCCTCTCCTCATTAACATGCAGGCAGCAAAACAACCTGGAGGCTGTGCTGCCATTTTCGCAATATGTCACTGAGTTCTCTGAATGTACCTCCTGGGAGGAAACACACTACACGCTCCGATTTGTTGTTACTGATGTAGCAGTACTTTTATTGCTGTCCCTGATGTCACAGTGGTCATCTATATGTGATAATCTATGCATTTTGTAAATCTAAGTACCAGTAGTTTTGTTGGAAAGTGGTGCACTGGAAGCTATATTATAGAACAAGTTATGTAAAGGCATGTGGTGTAACCTTAAAACTTTATGTGTAACATATTAATTCATTTCTGTTACAGTTTATCATGTTAATTAACAGTTTGCACTAAAATGATTATTTTTTATGAAAGAAGTGTTTTAATAGCAACATGCAAAAATATAAGTTTGTAGTTCTGTGCCATAGTTCCATGAATGGCTTAACACGGTTATTTTGTTTTAAATGTATTGTAACTTGAACACCGACAAAACTTATTAATGTTGAATTTATAATTTTTAATATTATATGTATATTAACTGCATAATTGAATGTGTCCTCTTGATTCACTTTGCTTATCCTAGGTGAGGCCTGCAAGCCCTGTTTCCTGATTGTGCAGAAAATCGTTATCATTAGAATTTCAGCTTGGTAATAGTCTATTGTTTTATACAAGGTAAGTTTGAAAAAGTAACCTTGAGCACAGTACATTCAGGAACTGTGAAACTGAAACTGTATACATTTTTTTTCAACTTGTAAGTAAGAGCTTAGGAGAAAGCCTTTTCTCACGATGAACCTGGGAATCTACACTAGTGGCACAGTCTGTGTCCCATGAACAATTTCTATTGGATGATTTCAACTTCTTCATCATATGGAGTGATAGATGGACAAATCATCATGCCTATGAACTTTACTATACCATCCTCCACTTACATTTGCAGTAGTTCTTCTCCAGACCCCGTTGCAGCTGCCTGCTCCATCCTACCTTCCTTGCTGAACCCCTGGGACTCTGAGAGGTATAGTCCTCTCTGCCCTTGCCCTTTTGAGCTGCTTTGCTGAGATCAGAGATTTTCCCTTGACCCAGAGAAGACTCTTGATGAGGTTCTGAAATGTTGATGCCTTCCCTTTTTACTTATTTGTTCTAAACGTAGTCACATGTTTCCCCAGATTTCCTTTTTCCAAATTATTTTTGTCATTGCTGTGCTTGTTACCTTTTGCCCACATGTGCTTGACCCAGAACACCAAGGTTGTGGATTTGTTAATTTGGAGGGTTGCCCCTTGCACAGGTTACTTAATTGTAGGATTTAACAGCTAAATGTTCAATGTTTGTTTCCTCCTTTCCAGATTTTCCTATTGCTTTTGTGTGTAGGGTTGATTGAATGTTTTGTTATTTTTGATGTTAGTTTGTTTAAACTCCTTTAGAAGGTTTGGACAGCATATCATGATTCTGTATCTTTACAGTCTTCTTTTGAGAAACATTTATGGAGTGCTTAATTTGTAAATAAAAATGTGCCGGTGCCCAAAGCTCACCGCTGAAACACGCCACTACTGCAATTAAATGTGGGATTACAGAATACTGAGGTAGTGTAATCCTGAAGCAATCTCGGACCTCTTCAATCCATTTACAGCCCCTCCCTGCCCCTTCAGCTCACTCCCTCAGCTTTCTCCTCTCTCCCTTTGTGACCCTTTTTTGTTTCTCTCCTCCTCCGTCTTTCCCAAATGTGACTTTTGCTCGCAATGAATCCTTGAGGCAGAGAATTAAGCCCGGCCCTCAAAAATAAGTGCCGGTGCTCTACACCGGAAACAACAAGCACAAATTAAGCACTGCATTTATGTTACTTTGAGTCTTGATTTGTAATAAACACCCTTGGACTTTCTTTCAGACTGGAGTTTTCCTTGTGTGGCCACATTGGTCATACTCTCATTCTAAATTGATTGTTGTAAAGTTTGATGCCTCTATCTCCACACCGTAACGCTGGGTAAAAAGTTCCATCGACCCTGTCCATGCATAATCCTAAGAAGGAATATGCTACAGCATTGTCATAAGGCTCACAATGCTTGAAAGGCCCTTGCTCAACCAAACTAAACTAACCGTCCTCCACCCGTAAAGAGTTCCCACCACCCAGCTAAAATCTTACTCTTATTTTTAACCTTGACACCTTCCGTTTTTGTGTCCTGCTCAGGCCTCTCTAGCCTTTCTCCAGCCCCACTGCTTTTCCACCTTATCAGCTTGCCTGCCCCTGGACCAAGCATGCTGTCCTTTGCTTTCCTCATTCTGTCTTTACTTTCCATGGTTCTCTTTCCTGTTATCGCTAATCTTGTCCTTATTGCACTTTGAACCCCTCACATGCAGCAACACCTACTCGTTCCTCATTCAACATGATCCACCCTTCGAACCTCTCAACAGTCCCAGCCTGCTGGCAAATGGTCAAAAGACCAAGGTTGATTGGTGAGCTTTGCCATTCATGGAACAACTTATCTGTCCTGTGGAAACCCAGTGACGCAATTGTGACAGCAGTAAAACTGTCATGTCACTGCGTCCACACATTTTTCTCAAATTTCACCAGATGGGGAGGGCAGTACCCTGCCCTTCTCCTGGGATCATCCTTGCAAGTATGTTTCACCAATACATTGCTGTTTAAAGCACAAAGGCATCTATGCAGTTGTAAATACTCACTTCAAAGCAATATTCCCTGTAAAACCAGATTATAAATCAGGTGGAGTGGTATTCCCAGATGGAATACAGCTCTGCCTGACCCCGAATGGTTCATTGTTCTTTCATCTGGGTTTCTTGGACACAGGCACACCAGATCCAATTTTACAAGCTGGAAATTCCTGCTGGTGGAATAACATGAGCATAGCTGCAAACCTTTCCGCTGGTTCAATGGTGACATTTAAATGTTTTCAGAGTCCTCATAAGTGACATTCCAATGCCTTATATGTGATACTATGAGTGACACTTTATTGCAAGAAAAACAAAGGCGTTATATCAGCATTGAGATAAATACAGAAATGACTCATTTTAGTGCAGTGTATTGTTCCAGAAATTGCCATGATAGGCAGTGGTGGCCAGCTCGTATTTACAGTGGGGAGGGGGAAAAGGGGGGCAGCATACAATAAAAATAAAAATAAATAAAAAAGGCACTTACCTGTAGAAGATCTTCTCTCCTCGCGTCCCGTCAACTCTCACAGCTTCGATGCGCGATGGGTACAAGACAGTTCAAGAGGATTGGAAACACCGGTTCATCATTGACTATCAGGAGCGAATGTGGAAACTGGCTAATGAATCTGTTTTATTAATTCTCCAGGCCTGACTTCATCCTGTGATACTCAATGATGAACAGGCCTGAAAAACATATGCAAAAGGTCGGATGGCCTTTACTAAATTAACCCTGATAGACAGCTTGTAATGCAAGGCTTGCTTCAAAGAGACACCTCACACAACATACATTGCTTCATTCACCCAGCAACAGACAGACATCTGAATGTCCACATAGGTCTGAGGAAAGGTTATGAAGAAACTCGTTTGGTAATGCTTGGAAAGTCCCAACTGTCTGAGAAATGTGTAGGTCTCGCTTGTGATCATTTTGTGTCAAGCTGCCATCATGAAATGTTGTTCTATTGTGATTGGATAGATGCCTAATATATGTGTAACACCATGCATCACCTGATCAACATCACACCATGTACTTGATGAAGAACTTACCTCTCTGTTGTTCTGATTGGATGATGTATATTTACATTTTTGTGGTCTTTATGAAGAGAATCCGCTCTACTTAAGTAACCGTCTACACTTCAAATGCTCATCGTTCGTCGGAGGTGTTATTCTGGTTTTCGCGAATAGCGACCAAGATATGGACTCCTATAGATGAGCGTTTGAAGTGTAGACGATTACTTAAGTGGAGTGGATTCTCAGTGGAAACATGGAAATGTACATCAAGCAGAATTGGAATTGCGCAGTATTACTATAATTCAAGTACGAGTGTGGCGTTTAGGTTAAGATGTACTTAATATCAAGAACAAGCCTAGAGGAAGTCCTGTAATGGGAGGAAACACCTCTCGGCTGAATTCTTTAATCATTGGCTGAAAACACCAAAGGCAGAATAGCCTGAATTCTTTAATTATTATTCACTAAAACATGAACATTTGTAAAGAGTAATAATAAAAAAAAAAATAACATATTGAGCAAAAGGAACAAAATGGTTCACACCCTTATGTATAATAACTGACATTGTCTATGATATTTCTTTGTGATTTTGGTTTACTTCTTCGGTTTATCTCTATGGTTATTTCAAAAATAATAGTCTAACCACTTGACCCACAGTGATTGATTGTTAGTGTGCTCCACTATTATTTTTATTTTTGTTGATTGAGGAGTGGAATGTGAGAACTTGAATGTATAGTCAGTTTCTACCAACTTCAAGAGCCATTGATTTCTAACATATTTTGCCTACTGTTGTAATCTATCTTTCTCAGAAATGGGTTGCTCAGGGCCCGCTCACCTGGCTGCCCACTCACCTGGCATCTCTGGCATCCTGCAGTGCGGCAGCATGCCTGGGCCCTTGCCTCCTGCATAAGGTCAAAACTTGCATGTGAGCACAGACTTTGGTGCAGCGGCCTGGGAAGGAGCATGGAAAGTGAGGAAAAATACTCTTTGGAAAACAGCCATTTGAATAAGACATTACCAGCCAGACTTCCTGGACATTCACTGAGCATGTGCAGTCTGAAATAGACATTCCACTTATGCTTAGTTTAGTGACGCCTATAAAAGACAGTCAGGGCCTCATTTACAAGAACTGATGCATCAGCATCAATGCATCAGATTTCTTGCGCCTGCCGCAAATGCCCAAAAGACACCATGAATGCACTGTATTTACAATACACAGCTCCATGGTGCAAGTTTTCACGGGTGCGTCAGAAATTCTGATGCATCTGTTGGTGCCAAAGTGACACATTGCTGGAGATGCGTCGTAAAAATGATGCAACTCCAGCAATGCTTCGGAACACAGAGCAGAGTCCTTTGTTAAAAGCCCCGTGTCAATCCTTACGCCTGGCCTGAGCAGGCGTGAGAATTTTGACATAGTCAAGTTGCAGAGTGACGAAGTGTAAAGTTGTAAATTTCACTGTTTCAGTTCTGCTTGGCTTTTAACGTGGGAACACGTACCCTGCATACATTATAGCTGGTGCAGGTATAATGTGATGTAGGCCTCTACAGACTGACGCATTTGGCCCAATGCGTCAGTTTGTAGATATGGAGCAGTGTGAAGCACTGATTGGACTGCCGCTTTGTCAAAAAAAATTATGCAATGGTGGCACAAGCTCCCTGTACATGAGGCCCTCCATCTTAACTCAGGTGCCTTTTCAAAAGGTTAACCCGGACGCACACTAGTGTTTTCTTTTTTTTCTCCCTATTTCCTGGTGATTCTTCAAATTCCAGCTTTTTTTGCGTGGAAGACATTCTCCAACCCTTAATGTTAATCCTTGAGATTTCCACTACCAGTATCCTATGTTTTGGGCTGGTTATGTACATTTACCAGTTGATGCGTCTGATCCAGAATAATGCCTCACTCCTAGGCTCTAAAGAATCTATAAAATCTCTGGATTCAGCTCCTCACCATACATCTTTTCTCGGCCCAGTTCAACAAAGCATTGTGTGTGCCAATGTTCTTAGAATGCAGAGGTGCTGCATCAGCTTAGAGGGGTCAGTGAATGTACACAGTATGTTGAGAAAGCCACTGATATCGTGTCGGACTTGTGGTCCATGATGGGCCACAACATTCTGACATGGGTGGTTGAGCCAAGGCAGATGCGAGGTTAGCTGGGGACAAATATATGACTCCAGCCGAGCCCTAAGCCTCAATAAAAGGACAACCACAGACACCTGCCTTCTCTACTCCTCCTTTATGTAGTTCTGTTACAGAAAAATAAATAAGCAGCATCCAGGCAATTGATGGACAGCTGCCTGTGTGTATCCTCCCGTTGAACTTGCAGAGTCTTTTACATGTTGTCCATTTTGTAATTTACATGGTGGGTGCTTTGACTCTTAGGGCCAAGCGGAGCCCTGGCCTTCAATGTTTAAGAACAGATGCACGGAAGAGTGACGATGTGGTCATGGTAAGTTACAATATCCGGGCAGGAGCAAAGAAGGCGTGAAGATTAATCTGTGGTAACTGCATGTGCCCCATCCTCTTCATGCTTCACTTATACTTCAGATGATTCTCTGACTCAGGAAGCAGGAAATGGGCCAATATTTTCTGATTCTTCACACCCAGGACATGGAGCAACGTAGCACATTTTCTGTCACCGCCAATAGCAGTAGTAGCAATCAGCAGTTGCTAAAACTGTGATATTCTGTCTTCGGCTTAATTTGCAGAATAACAGACTGACAGAAAAAGGGAAAGGTTTGACTCAAATTATGAATGTTATTAGAATGGTAGATTCACACACACGGTTCGCCAAGAACATCGTGAGGCAGAGTATTTCAACCCAGGCATGTCTGAACCAGACCTTCTATCGGTAGCAGAGTGGACATCATATGCAGATGCTACTGCCAGTCAAGTTTGACAGACCCCAGGCCCTATCAATGCACAGATTTCCTTGTGAAGGACATAGGGCCTGAATACGACCTGCCTGATGAGATACTCGGCCACAAACGTAACGGATATCCCCCCGCTGTATTACAAGTTCCATTATATTTTAAGGAACTTGTAAAACGGTGGGCAGGATATTGTCAGTTCGTGACGGAGTATCCCATCCGTCAACGTCGTAATCAGGCCCACAGACTCTAAAGCTGATGAAGGATGTAATCAATGGCCTAAAACTGTGAATCCCTGCTGTCTCCTTTGGCTACATCCACTAGCTCAGAAGTCGTCTTTGGAACACGCAGTGTTTGAATGTTGACATTAAGAAACCTGCATGAAGTACTTCAACAAACACAACACATAAGCACAGCGTAGCAAAGCAGTGGTGTGTGTTAGCATTCAAGGATGAGCTTCACAAGCACATGCACTCTCAGGCTGCATTTCAGTACCTTCTAGAGGTATAACTGTGTTTGAGTGGATAGGAAGATGGTCACCATTACCTTTTGAATATTGTTTTTATTATGACGGCTCATTGAGTTACGACCCAAAGTGGAGCAACACAAAAAGTGTTTTGCCTCTGGCGCCATAAAATATTCCGACAGGCTTGGCAGGATGAATGAAGGGCACAATGCTGCTAGAGGTATTAGGGATCACTGAACAAACTTCAACTTTAAGGTACAAATTTGGACCTGCTTATGACCTTTCAATCTACAAAGTCGTCCAAAGTGCTGAGTTGCTCCCCTAACAATAGTCCGACATTCGCCTCCTGAACAGCATGCAGTGGAAGGCAGTTTCCAGCAAGGGTGAATGTGTCCAAGTGAAGTGTCACTGTGCTCCAACATGCATGGGCTAGCTTTAGCACTGGTGGCTTTTAGTGCGACAATACTTTTTGCCCTCCCCCCACCGGCCTCCTCCTCAGATTCCCTCACTACCACCGGGCAAAAGTGCCCCTCATCTTTCCATAGCCCCTCTTTCAAATACATTTCATTTGTTTTAAAGCACTGGTAAAGGCTGGCTTTACTAACAATGTATATCTACACAAACAAACCCTTTTAAGCAACATTAGGAATAGATAATGAAAGACTGGGGAAAAAACATAACGTCCAAACCTATTTTATGCATTTTGCACGAAGCTCTTTGATGAGAGTTTGTAACAGATACTGTTCTATATTAGGGTTGTATCTTAAATGAACTGCAGTAACAAAAGAGTCGTTGTGACGAAAGCAGTAGTCCACTCATCTATCCACATAAAATACAGATCTGAGGGGTATGCATTCTTTGCAACAGACATATTAACCCTCCGTGCTACTCCAATCTCTATTAATCACAATAGTTATCTTGACATTTGTTTTGCTGCCTGAAAGCTGGAGCACAAGGAACACTGCAGTAGTTTTTTTTAAATAATAAGTTACTGCTAAGTACATCTGTCCCCCTCCCCCCGAGGTCTGCGACCACTCCCCAGCTCAGCGCCCAGTGCAGTTGCACCAGTCTCTGCCCTAAAGCCGGCCCTGCATGGTGGTCCATGCCCTTGCAAAGAGGAGACTTAAATCAAATGAAGGAGTCCAATGTGGCACAGCTGCCTTGCTTTATTCGACACCAGAAGCAGTCAGCCCCATATGCAGCAATGTTTAAGGATTATACTGTTTCCAGCTTTCAAAGGCCAGTGTTAGTGTAATGAATACGCCTGTGGAATGTGATTCATAAAAGCACCGGAAAGAGCTCTTTTCTAACATGGCCAGTCTGACATGGACCTTGTACATTTAACTCCTCTTTTCACTAGGGAGAAACAGCAGCATTGTGAAGCCTATTTTATGCCGAGCTAAAAGTGCGGAAGTTAAACGTTGCGATAACCACTCTGCGGGACGTATTCTATGCACTATGTTGTAATGATAAAAGTGAGTGAATAAGATATTCTCAGCTGATGTTTCCTGTAAGACCCGAGCTTGACAAAGCCTTTCATTATCGCATGTTCAGAGAAAGGGTCTTCACAAGCACCATTAACCACACAGAAGTGTGTGTGCATCTGCACTGGGTGGTTTCCTTCACACCCAAAACAGGTACAGTGTAGGTAGCTGCAGTGCATCATTCCTTCGCCCATGGAAAGGGTACTGTGTGTGCATCTGCACTGGGTGGTTTCCTTCACACACGGAACAGGTACAGTGTAGGTAGCTGCAGTGCATCATTTCTTCACTCCTAGAAAATGTACAGTGTATGCAGCTGCTCATGGAACAGGTACAGTGTCGGAAGATGCAGTGCATCATTCCTTCACGCACAGAAGGGGTGCTCTGTATGCATCTGCAGTGCATGGTTCCTTCACACACAGTACAGGGACAGTGTAGGCAGCTGCAGTGCATCATTCCTTTGCCCATGAAAAGGGTACTGTGTATGCAGCTACAGTGCATGGTTCCTTCACACACAGTACAGGGACAGTGTAGGCAGCTGCAGTGCATCATTCCTTTGCCCATGAAAAGGGTACTGTGTATGCAGCTACAGTCCATGGTTCCTTCACACACAGAACAGGGACAGTGTAGACAGCTGCAGTGCATCATTCTTTTGCCCATGGAAAGGGTACTGTCCATGCAGCTACAGTGCATGGTTCCTTCATACACAGAACAGGGACAGTGAAGGCAGCTGCAGTGCTTCATTGCTTCACTCCTAGAAAATGTACTGTGCATGCAGCTGCAAGCATAACAGGTACAGTGTAGGCAGCTGCAACGAAGCATTCCTTCACCCACAGAAGGGGGGCTCTGTATGCATCTGCAGTGCATGGTTCCTTCATACACAGAAAAGATACAGTGTAGGCAACTGCGGTGCATCATTCCTTCGCTCTTAGAAAAGGTGCTGTGTATGCAGATGCAGTGCGTGGTTCCTACTCACACAGAACAGGTACAGTGTAGGCAGCTGCGGTGTATCATTCCTTTGCTCCTAGAAAAAGTGTGTGTGCATCTGCACTGGGTGGTTTCCTTCACACACGGAACAGGTACAGTGTAGGTAGCTGCAGTGCATCATTTCTTCACTCCTAGAAAATGTACAGTGTATGCAGCTGCTCACAGAACAAGTACAGCGTAGGAAGATGCAGTGCATCATTCCTTCACGCACAGAAGGGGTGCTCTGTATGCATCTGCAGTGCATGGTTCCTTCACACACAGAACAGGGACAGTGTAGGCAGCTTCAGTGCATCATTTCTTCACTCCTAGAAAATGTACAGTGTATGCACCTGCTCACGGAACAGGTACAGTGTCGGAAGATGCAGTGCATCATTCCTTCACGCACAGAAGAGATGCTCTGTATGCATCTGCAGTGCATGGTTCCTTAATACACAGAACAGGGACAGTGTAGGCAACTGCAGTGCATCATTCCTTTGCCCATGAAAAGGGTACTGTGTATGCAGCTACAGAGCATGGTTCCTTCACACACAGAACAGGGACAGTGTAGGCAGCTGCAGTGCATCATTCTTTTGCCCATGGAAAGGGTACTGTCCATGCAGCTACAGTGCATTGTTCCTTCAAAATGTACTGTGCATGCAGCTGCAAGCATAACAGGTACAGTGTAGGCAGCTGCAACGAAGCATTCCTTCACCCACAGAAGGGGGGCTCTGTATCCCTCTGCAGTGTGTGGTTCCTTCATACACAGAACAGATACAGTGTAGGCAACTGCGGTGCATCATTCCTTCGCTCTTAGAAAAGGTGCTGTGTATGCAGATGCAGTGCGTGGTTCCTACTCACACAGAACAGGTACAGTGTAGGCAGCTGCGGTGCATCATTCCTTTGCTCCTAGAAAAAGTGTGTGTGCATCTGCACTGGGTGGTTTCCTTCACACACGGAACAGGTACAGTGTAGGTAGCTGCAGTGCATCATTTCTTCACTCCTAGAAAATGTACAGTGTATGCAGCTGCTCACAGAACAAGTACAGCGTAGGAAGATGCAGTGCATCATTCCTACGCTTCTAGAAAAGGTACTGTGTATGCAGCTGCATGAACAGGTACAGTGTAGGCAGCTGCACAGGAGCAGCTCCTCCATGAGAGCGGAGGAGAATCTCCCCACTGGAAAAATGTCCCAGATCAGCTGAAAAATAAAATGGTAATAAAGTTTATTTATTACCATTTTATTTTTCAGATACCCGTACTGAGCCCAGTGTCAGGACGGGTAGACCATGCGAGCAGAGGAGTGTCACTCCGCTGGGAAAATGCCCCCGAGCAGCTGAAAAATAAAATGGTAATAAAGTTTACTACCTTTTTTTTCAGCTAAGCATCCTGAACCGAGTGTCAGGACAGGGTGGGGCAATTGTTGCTGATTGGCAGCAGGGAGCTGTGCACTATGTTTAAAGTGTGTATGTCCCTTTGGCTGGCCGTCTTGCGACAGTCAGACTCACATGCACACTTTAAGCTTCTCTAACCCACCTGTCTTGAGGCAGCTGGGTTAGAGAAAACACAGGCCTACAGAGCTCTTATGAGCACGGAGAGAGGCAGCTCCCTCCAATCCTGACACTTCTCTCATACTGTTTAACAGCATGAGAGCAGCGCTAGGATTTGGTAGTGCAGTTTCCTGGGTCTGGAGCTTGCAGAAGAGAAGACACCAGAGCAAGAAGGACGTCATGGCAAGTCAGCAAGGTAAGTGCCTTTTTTATTATTATATTTACCCCATTTGCATTTTGCCTGTCCCACCACTCTAAGTGCATGACAGCTGTCACTGCAGCTGTGGTGCCTCATTCCTTTGCCCTAGAAAAGGTGCTGTGTATCCATCTGCAGTGCATGGTTCCTTCACTCACAGAACAAGTACAGTGTAGACAGTTGTGATGCCTTATTCCTTTGCTCCCAGAAAAGGTGCTGTGTATGCATCTGAAGAATGTGGTTCCTTCACACAGAACAGGTACAGTGTAGGCAGATTCAGTGCATTACTTATTCATCCATAGAAAAGGTGCTCTGTATGCAGCTGACCGCAGAACAGGTATAGTGTAGGCAACCGCGGTGCATCATTCCTTCACTCCTAGAAAAGGTACTGTGCATGCAGCTGCATGCAGAACAGGTACAGAGTAGGCAGCTGCAGTGCATCATTCCTACACTTCTAGAAAAGATACTTTGTAGGCTGCTGCACACTGAACAGGTACAGTGTAGGCAGCTGCACAGGAACAGGTCCTCCATGGGAGCAGAGGAGTGTCACCCCGCTGGAATAATGCCCCTGAGCAGCTGAAAAATAAAATGGTAATAAAGTTTACTACCATTTTTTTCTGCTATCTGTCCTGAACCGAGTGTGAGGATGGGGTGTATGCAACAAGCATAGAATAGACTGCTGGAGCGGGGGTGGGGCAATTGTTGCTGAGTGGCAGCAGGGAGCTGTGCTCTATGTTTATAGTGTGTATGTCCCTTTGGCTGGCCTTCTTGCGACAGTCAGCCTGACATGCGCACTTTAAGCTTCTCTAACCCACCTGTCTTGAGGCAGCTGGGTTAGAGAAAACACAGGCCTACAGTGCACTTAGGAGCACAGAGAGAGGCAGCTCCCGCCAATCCTGACACTTCTCTCATGCTGTTTAACAGCATGAGAGCAGCACTAGGATTTGGTAGTGCAGTTTCCTGGGTCTGGAGCTTGCAGGAGAGAAGACACCGGAGCGAGGAGGACGTTGTGGCAAGTCAGTAAGGTAAGTGCCTTTATTATTATATTTACCCCACTTGCATTTTGCCTGTCCCACCACTTTAACTGCATGACAGCTGCCAGTGCAGCTGTGGTGCCTCATTCCTTTGCCCATAGAAAAGGTGCTGTGTATCCATCTGCAGTACATGGTTCCTTCACTCACAGAACAGGTAGTGTAGGCAGCTTCGGTGCCTCATTTTTTTGCTCCTAGAAAAGGTACTGTGTAGGCATCTGAAGTGCGTGGTTCCTTTACACAGAACAGGTACAGTGTAAGCAGCTGCAGTGCATCATTCATTTGCTCTTAGAAAAGGCACTCTGTATGCAGTGCACACAAAATGGGTACAGTGTGGACAGCTGCAGTGCATGATTCCTTCACTCCTAGCAAAGGTACTGTGTATGCAGCTGTGCACAGAGTTGGTTTAGTGTAGGCAGCTGCAGTGCATCATCCCTTCACGCATAGAAAAGTTACTCTGTATGCAGTTGCACGCAGAACAGGTACTGTGTAGGCAGCTGCAGTGCATCATTCTTTCACGCCTAGAAAAGGTACTGTGCATGCAGCTGCAAACAGAACTGGTACAGTGTAGGTAGCTACAGTGCATCATTCCATCACATGAGAAAAGGTACTGTGTATGCTTGCTGCAGTGCAAGGTTCCTTCAAAGACAGAACATTTATGGTCTAGACAGCCAGAATGTGTGGTTCCTTTTTGCACAGAATAGATATGATGTATCCTGCTGCAGTGCATCATTCCTTCATGTACAGAACACGTACAGTGTAGACAGCTGCAATGTGTAGCTCCTTCACACATAGAACAGGTACACTGTAGGCAGCTGCTGTGCCTGGTCCCTTCACACACAGAACAGGTACATCCGTTCTTCACACACAGACCAGGTACAGTGCATGCTGCTGCAGTGCATGGTTCTTTCACACACAGAACAGGTATAGTGTAAACAGCACAGTGTGTGGTTCTTTCACTCACAGAACACACAGAACAGGTACAGTGTAGGCAACTCTACTGCATGCATCTGTAGTACGTTTCCTTCACAAACAAATACAGTGTTGACAGCTGCAGTGTGTGGTTCTTTCACTCACAGAACACACAGAACAGGTACACTGTAGGCTGCTGCAGTGTGTGGTTCCTTCACACACAGAACAGGTACAGCATAGGCTGCTGCAGTGTGTGGTTTCGTCACACACCAACCAGGTATAGTGTAGGCAGCTGCAGTGCATGGTTCTTTCACACACAGAACAGGTATAGTATGAGCAGCTGAAGTACCTAGGGACAGTGTAGTGCATGCAGTTGCAGTGCATTGTTACTTCACACACAGAACAGGTACAGTGTAAGCAGCTGAAGTGCATTGTTCTATACCAGGAGAGGTACATAATAGGGTCAGTGTAGGCAACTACAACAGATGCTTGTTTCACATACAAAACAGGAACACTGTAGGAAACTGTAGTGCATTAACCTTCAGTATGTTTCCTTTACACACAGAACAGGTACAGTATAGGAAGCTGCAGTGCATGGTTCTTTCACACATATAACAGATACATTCTAGGCAGCTATAGTACATGCAACTCCAGTATGCGGTTCTTTCACACACAAAACAAGCATAGCATAGACTGCTGCAGCGGATGGTTGAGTCATGCACAAACAGGTACAGTGTAGGCAACTTTAGTGCATGCATCTGCAGTGCATGGTTCCTTCACACACGGAACAGGTACAGTATAGGCAGCTACAGTGCATGGTTCTTTCACACACGTAAGAGGTACATCGAAGGCAGCTACAGTACATGCAGCTCCAGTGCACGGTTTCTTCACACACGAGCAGTGTAGGGCAGCTGCAGTGGATAGTTGATGACACACAAACAGCTACATCGTAGGTGTAGGAGGCTGGCCTGGTTTGTAGTGGTACCAAGGGGTACTTACACTCTGCACCAGGTCCAGTTATCCCTTATTAGTGTAGAAGAGGTGTCTAGCAGCTTAGGCTGATAGAAGGTAGCTATAGCAGAGCAGCTTAGGCTGAACTAGGAGACGTGTGAAGCTCCTACTATACCACTGGTGTCATATGCACAATATCATAAGAAAACACAATACACAGATATACTAAAAATAAAGATACCTTATTTTTATGACAATATGCCAAAAGTATCTCAGTGAGTACCCTCAGTATGAGGATAGCAAATATACACAAGATATATGTACACAATACCAAAATTATGCAGTAATAGCAATAGAAAACAGTGCAAGCAATGTACAGTCACAATAGGTTGCAATGAGAGCACATAGGTATAGGGGCAACACAAACCATATACTCCAAAAGTGGAATGCAAACCACGAATGGACCCCAAACCTATGTGAGCTTGTAGAGGGTCGCTGGGACTGTAAGAAAACAGTGAGGGTTAGAAAAATAGCCCACCCCAAGACCCTGAAAAGTGGGTGCAAAGTGCACCTAAGTTCCCCAGAGAGCACAAAAGTCGTGATAGGGGAATTCTGCAAGGAAGACCAACACCAGCAATGCAACAACGATGGATTTCCGGACGAGAGTACCTGTGGAACAAGGGGACCAAGTCCAAGAGTCACGATCAAGTCGGGAGTGGGCAGATGCCCAGGAAATGCCAGCTGTGGGTGCAAAGAAGCTGCCACTGGATGGTAGAAGCTGTGGATTCTGCAAGAACGAAGAGGACAAGGAACTTCCCCTTTGGAGGATGGATGTTTCCGTGCAGAAAGACCGCAAACAAGCCTTGCTAGCTGCAAGGGTCGCAGTTAGGGTTTTTGGATGCTGCTGTGGCCCAGGAGGAACCAGAATGTCGCCAATTGTGTGAGGAGACAGACGGGGCGTCCAGCAAGACAAAGAGCCCACTCAGAAGCAAGCAGCACCCGCAGAAGTGCCGGAACAGGCACTACGAAGAAGAGTGAACCGGAGCTCACCCGAAGTCACAAAAGAAGGTCCCACGACGCCGGAGGACAACTCAGGAGGTCGTGCACTGCAGGTTAGAGTGTCGGGGACCCAGGCTTGGCTGCGCACAAAGGAAATCCTGGAAGAGTGCACAGGAGCCGGAACAGCTGCACATCACGCGGTACCCAGCAATGCAGTCTGGCGTGGGGAGGCAAGGACTTACCTCCACCAAACTTGGAGTCACTGGACTGTGGGAGTCACTTGGACAGAGTTGCTGAGTTCCAGGGACCACGCTTGTTGTGCTGAGAGGGGCCCCAGAGGACCGGTGATGCAGTCTTTTGGTGCCTGCGGTTGCAGGGGGAAGATTCCGTCGACCCACGGGAGATTTCTTCGGAGCTTCTAGTGCAGAGAGGAGGCAGACTACCCCCACAGCATGCACCACCAGGAAAACAGTCGAGAAGGCGGCCGTATCAGCGATACAAGGTTGCAGTAGTCGTCTTTGCTACTTTGTTGCAGTTTTGCAGGCGTCCAGAGCAGTCAGCGGTCGATTCCTTGGCAGAAGGTGAAGAGAGAGATGCAGAGGAACTCTGATGAGCTCTTGCATTCGTTATCTAAAGAATTCCCCAAAGCAGAGACCCTAAATAGCCAGAAAAGGAGGTTTGGCTACCTAGGAAGGAGGATAGGCTAGCAACACAGGTAAGAGCCTATCAGAAGGAGTCTCTGACGTCACCTGCTGGCCCTGGCCACTCAGAGCAGTCCAGTGTGCCAGCAGCACCTCTGTTTCCAAGATGGCAGAGGTCTGGAGCACACTGGAGGAGCTCTGGGCACCTCCCCTTTCCTTTGTCCAGTTTCGCGCCAGAGCAGGGCTGGGGGATCCCTGAACCGGTGTAGACTGGCTTATGCAGAGATGGGCACCATCTGTGCCCATCAAAGCATTTCCAGAGGCTGGGGGAGGCTACTCCTCCCCAGCCCTGACACCTTTTTCCAAAGGGAGAGGGTGTAACACCCTCTCTCTGAGGAAGTCCTTTGTTCTGCCTTCCTGGGCCAAGCCTGGCTGGACCCCAGGAGGGCAGAAACCTGTCTGAGGGGTTGGCAGCAGCAGCAGCTGCAGTGAAACCCCGGGAAAGGTAGTTTGGCAGTACCCGGGTCTGTGCTAGAGACTCGGGGGATCATGGAATTGTCTCCCCAATGCCAGAATGGCATTGGGGTGACAATTCCATGATCTTAGACATGTTACATGGCCATGTTCAGAGTTACCATTGTGACGCTATACATATGTCGTGACATATGTATAGTGCACGCGTGTAATGGTGTCCCTGCACTCACAAAGAATTTGCCCTGAACAATGTGGGGGCACTTTGGCTAGTGCCAGGGTGCCCACACACTAAGTAAGTTAGCACCCAACCTTTACCAGGTAAAGGTTAGATATATAGGTGACTTAAAAGTTACTTAAGTGCAGTGGTAAATGGCTGTGAAATAACGTGGACGTTATTTCACTCAGGCTGCGGTAGCAGTCCTGTGTAAGAATTGTAAGAGCTCCCTATGGGTTGCAAAAGAAATGCTACAGCCCATAGGGATCTCCTGGAACCCCAATACCCTGGGTACCTCAGTACCATATACTAGGGAATTATAAGGGTGTTCCAGTATGCCAATGTAAATTGGTGAAATTGGTCACTAGCCTGTTAGTGACAATTTGGAAAGAAATGAGAGAGCATAACCACTGAGGTTCTGGTTAGCAGAGCCTCAGTGAGACAGTTAGTCATCACACAGGTAACACACATAGGGCACACTTATGAGCACTGGAGCCCTGGCTGGCAGGGTCCCAGTGACACATACAACTAAAACAACATTTATAGAGTGAAATATGGGGGTAACATGCCAGGCAAGATGGTACTTTCCTACAGTAGGCAACTGCAGTGCATGTTTCCTTCACACGCACAACAGGTACAATATAGGCAGCTACAGTGCGTGGTTCCTCCAAACTCCTAACATGTACGGTGTAGGCAACTATAGTACATGAAACAATAATCTTCCCTTTCTTTTTTTACGAACATTAATGATGCAAAATTACAACATAAAAAAATATCTATTCTGTAAACACCCTTATGTCAATACTTTGCATAGCTGTATGCTCACATGATAGAAGAAAGAGCTGTTGATATATGCTGGAAATTATCATTGGAGTGTCAGCATCTGCAAATATTGCACATTTTGAGCATTTTAGGTGAGAGGTTATTGTGAGGGTTGCTGTGCATTATATTAATAACTGACAACATAACACAGATCAATAAGGGTTCGTTGACTACTGTATTTCAATGAGTTGTATACCTGGTTACATGTTTTCAGACATTTACGCATTTATTCAACTCCTTGTTAGTTCATTTTTAATTGGAAGGGTATAGATCTTCTCAAATGTGGTTTGCTCTACCTATAGAAAGATCTGCAAAGGGGATTTTCAGTACATAGTTACCCAAACTTCATGTGCACAAAATTCTACCTTTCTCTTTACTTCACCAAACAATTCTGTACGTATGAATGATTTATTTTCATTTATAGAGTTTTTTAGCCTGGACCACGCTTAAATGGCGTCAAAGAGCTGTACACCATGTCTGAGTTACATATATAGGTAAGACAATTTAGGCGAGACCAAGGAGAGTTAAATCATAGTAGGACATGAACTGGGTAGGAAGGGGAGGGATCACAAGGAACATCTTAAAAAAAACAACATTCAACAGGTAGATTAGGATGGGGAACAGTGGAACGCATTAATGGGCGAATATGATGAGGAGCATATCCACATTGCCATCACACATGACAGGATGTGAAATCTGTTGTAGGCGTGAGTCAGTTTTAAGCCAGCTTTGAAAGCATGGAAGAATTCAACAGACTTTTGAAAAAAGAACAATCTGAGATGAAGATTTGGCTTATAAAACATGAACTGTTAGGTTGTTAAGTAACATTTCTTCTCTTTCTAGAAATGTTTTGAGTTCCTTCTTAAAGGTGCTCAGCGGATGATGTCTCATGAAGGACAATGACAAAGTTCAATAATCAGCTCTAGGCAAAGCTTATTTGGGGGTCTGTTTCTTTAGAGTTTCTGGTGTCTCTAGACACAGACAACTCTAGCTCCTCATGTCCAAGCGGCTCTAAAGACCTTGAGTTTCTTTGCTAGGCACCGCTGTATATAGGTTGCATATGCAAGTTTCGTGGCCTCTGGATCCAAGAGGAAGCTCCTTTAGGCTGCTGAGGTTTAGTGAAGTTGAGGTCATAGGGCCTGTTTCTGCTTCGAGCCTTGCAGGTGTATGGAGGACCGCTTTGATCGTGCCAATCTTGATGTAGACACATAGTTTAGAAGTGCATTTCATTGATCTATTTTAGTGTGAACCACAACATGGATGGCTAGATTTCGCATAGTTCTCAGTTTACATTGGTTTGCACTCCTAAGTCATTAAATGATTTCATCATTAATCAATAAATTAGGGGTGTACTAAGTGAGTCAGGCGAGGTGGTGGTCGCACAGAATGTATATAATGCCCCTTCAAATAATCAAGACGGGGAATCAACAATCATCATGAGCCTGGATCGCTAGAATAGAACCCCCAGGGATGTCCATCCAGGCAGTGGACCACATGAACTTCCGTTAGTAAAGTAGGGCTTTGGGTGAGGCCTCATCAGGAAAGCAACATTGTTACTATAAGCAGGATCTTCTAAAGCTGGTTCCAATCTGCGGAAAGAAATAAAATGTAAAATTCAGTAACCAAATGGGTAAAACGAATAGCTTACAGACCGATACAGAGAGGTAGGTAGACACTGTCGCCAACAGAATCAGGAAGCGTTGGGTGGGGAGGAATGGCTGCCTGCTTTTGTAGAACAGGTGGTATTCCTGGTTATAAGAGGAGCCATATTGGAAAGGTAGGATGTTTTAAGCTTAGATAGGTGGACGAGATCGCTACATGGTAACAAGATGCCTATAAGGTAAGGACTGGAATGAGGAAAACAGAAGAGGAGATAATAACATCAGGGCTGACTGTGGTCCCTGAGACTATGAGGCTTCCGCAATTTGTCAGATCGCTTGTTGAGTTAATTATGGCCCCTGCTGCAAGCATTAGATCACATTCAAGTTACATGTTCAAATTCTAGAAGATTGAGGTTCAATTGACACCTTTGCATTGTGTCACAAATAACACTTGAGGGCTGACGGCTCATTGATTAGTGTGTTTCTATAGTTCCTCGTGTTTTTGGTGAGGGTCAGTTAGTATGTATTGGCAATGAACACCTTTGCAATATATCGTTTTTCCAGAAATAGCATCACACAGCGGAGCTTCTGACTGACAAAATGCACCATGCATATAACAAACCTAGAAGACATTTATACAGAAATAACAATTTGCTGAGGGTCCTGTTTCATTTCATGGGGAGTATTATGTCTTACATCGATAGCATCTTAAGCCGCTTGTCAGAACATAGCACCAATGCTATGGCTTGCATCTGGATATAACAGATGAGAAAAACACAATTTATATATTACATTTATTTAATACTAATATAATAACTAATTGTTCAAAATTATTTTAAAAATTCAACAATACCGACTATGACACATTCAAATGCATAAATACCACTGTACCTTTGGCATGCGCAACTAATGTACTGGTATTATGTAATAAAAAGTAATGTGCCTAGAAACAGAGAAAAGGGGGGAGTTGGTGCACTCATGTCCATAAATAAAGCCTTCTGTCACACATGTCGGTGGCAGAACCTGCCTCGGTATGGGCTGAGTGACAACGGTGGCAGTTAGTCACAGCTCTTATAAAAAGTCGCTGTAGGGAGTTCAAACAACAGGAGCTGGAATCTGCAGTGCTGATCTGGAAACAAGATTTCATTTGAAACAGGAAATATATCACTAGCAACTGCCATTAGGAGCAAGGTTACCAGATGACCCCTTATAACCAGAGGCGCTGTGCTCGATTCTTCGTTTTTCATTTATCAAGGTGATGCATTCTGGGAGTTGTAGTTCTAGTTCATTTCTGTTAAACGGAACGAATACACCTGAAAACAACGTTTTATATATAACAAACAGGACTAGAGTAGTGAGTTCCTCGTAGCAGGTAGTGTCTGGTAACCATAATTAGGAGCCGCAATAAAAGTGGATATTGGCACCACCACATCGAGGAACTTAGAAGCACACTCATCCTGTAACACAACTAGTCTGAAACTATATCCTCAGACGTTTTAAGTAGTAATGATGAGTTCGTACATTGAGCAATGTTATTATAGCGAAATGTCCACCGCTGTTGGTCATTTGAAATGTTAATAAAAAAATAAAAAAAACACTGGTCTGCCTTTTTGATGTCAGACAGCTGGTCCTTATAGAGCTTCGCAACTTGGATATTTGAGTTGCTGTACCGGGATCCAGAACATCATTCTCGATATACTTAAAAACATGTAATGGCAAAGGCATTAGGTATGGCTTTTGCAAGGTTCCTCAACGGTTCTTTTTTATTGAAAGCATAAGCAGAAAAAATAACGCATATTATTACGTAATATGACGTGTATTTTAATACAAAAGTACGTGTGCAAACTAGTAGGCAGATGTACTTAAAACAGGAATATAAACCATATTTTAAACGACCTTGAAAGCCAAATATATAATTATTATTATTGCAAAGAAGCGGTGCTCTCTAAAGTGTGCTTCTTTTAGGTCTCGCCTGAGACAGTTCATGCACTGTTGTTTCCGAGACGTTTTGTTAGCTTACAGTGGGCTGAAAGCCTGGCCATTGCTTATCAGTGGTTGGCTTCACGATCACTCATTTCCTTTCTTCTGCCGGCTTCACTTCCTCTTAGGCATTCATTACAAGTTGGTTGAAATAGGTGAAGTATTTACCACTTCCATTACCCCCTGGAGTGAGGTATTTACCATGTGTGGTAAATATTTTCTATTCTGTCTTTTAAATTTCCAAATGAAGCATAACATGCAGAAGTGGTATTTAACACAGTAAATTCTGCATGTGTTGCCTTTTTCTGGGCCATTCAGCCCAATACATTTCTGCAGATTGGATCTGTCTGAATTTATCAAGGGAAAACTGTGAGGGTGTGATGATTATTGCACAATTTGTAATTCTGAACCCTGTGTAAAAACATGTTTGCACAGGCATCAAAGTGTAGCCCTCAACTCGTAATGAGGGCTTTACTGTGTTTGTCCTTCCCCTGGAATATGGCCCAAGAACTTGTGTCCCTCCATTTCTCACACTTTTGGGCTACTCTTTGCTTTTAGTTGAAGCACTCCATATGACTGCATGAGTGTGCAGCATATTTACCTCATGTGCTTCTTCCCTCACATGTCACTTTCTCTTACCGATGCTTTTGACTCCCTCAGTGTAGCTTGTGTCCACCCACTTTCTATGTTGTTGTTTACCCCTCCCACACTCCATGTTGTTTCTTGCCCACTCCTTGTTGTTGCTTGCCCACACTGACGTTCCGTTGTGCTCCATCTTGCTGCTTAGATCCCGCTCCCACCCTCTGTTGTGCTCTTGTTGCTTGCTCACTGCCTTGCATTGTGTTGATTGCCTGAACCCACTCTCTTCCAGCTCAGATTTGTTGCTTGACCTCACCTCCCTCCTGTTCCACTCTATATTGTTGCTCGCCCCTTCCATCCCACTTTGTTGCTTACTCCTGTTGTATTTTAGCCATGTTTTAGATATGTTATTTTATCAAACTAGGCCTGCCGTTGTGCACTTTAGCCCAGTTATATTTTATTCAGCATTGCTTTATTTTTCCAGCATTAGCCACATTTGCGGTGTTGTTTTATTTTCTCTATCTGTTTGTTCTTTCGCCTAGGAAAGCATTACATTCTTAGCACTGCATTCATTTCACTTTCTGCTTTCCTCAAAGCTGCAGTCAGATAGGCTTGCCAGGAATATTGGTATGCTGTGTCTCCGTCACTCACAGAAACATACACATCCTTATGTGGGGACATTTTCCAACAACATAAATTGTTTTATTATAAAGCACTTCTCTGTCCCATACATGTTAGAGGGAGATTCCAGCCAATGACCACAACTGCATGCTGACTGCTGAGTGTCTTCTCTACAGCTGCTTGCTTAGACTGCCGAATACCTGGCCTACATGGGGATGGTGTCTTTCTAGACAACAGGCTTCCTTGCTCAGGTATGGGGATGATGTCTTCTCAGGAGAGAAACCTGAAGGGCCGATTAGGGCTTATCACGCTGTGCTCTAACATAGCTGAGGTAGGAAATATATATATATTATTCTTAGTGACAGTATAGTGGGACTGTGTTTGTGTTTCACTCTCCTTGTCACAACATTGCTTCTAGTGTGTTTTATCATCCTAGTTATTGCAATACATACCATTTTATCTAAGATGCAGTTACTTCAATAAAACATATTGAACTATACTTTGCTTTTGTTTGTCTTTACCTGTGTGAGACTAATGTAACTGAGAGAAAGGGATGAGATCTGATCAACCACGATTTCCCTGAGGAGTCCTCTCTGTCGTGCGCCCAGTTGCCACAATCATCTCTGCTCTTGGATGGAGATGAGGCACTGCTAGTTGGCCGGAAAACCCGGATTACCCTGTCAGGTGTCACTTGGTGTGGGATCATACTCAGTACCCCACAATTCAGGTGATTCTGCCACCCAAATCAAGTAGTCTCATTAGGATAGTGAGAACCTACGCGACACCCCCATCCCGCAATGTTGTTTGCTTGCCCCTGTACCACGTTTTTTGTTACTTGCCCAGTACCACATTGTTTGTTGCTTGGCCCCGTCCCGTGTTGTTTGCTGCTTGCCCCCTTCCCGCCCCATTTTGCTATTGCTTGACCCGTTATATCTTGCTTTGTACTGTTATTACTTGACCCACTCTCCTGTCCTGCTCTGTGGGGTTGTTTTATGTCCCCTCCCACCTTCCACATTTTTCCAGAAATTGTACTTTCAGATGAAGTGATGTTTTGTTTACTTTTATGGATGATCTCTACGAATTTGAGCTTTGTACAAATCACGTACTTGTAAATGACGGGACACAGTCTCAAGAAAACAACCCTGTGGATCAGAGTACTGACTGCAGAGATGTGTATGTGATAAGCAATTGCAGAAAACAGGAGCATAAACTCCTTTGACTTCAGAAAACACAATGCACATTCAGAGCCTCTTTGCATCACATACGGCACGCAGGACCTGTGGGCATGTCTTGTGTAAGTAGTTCTTTTTAGGGGATAAAACCAGGGCTTTAACTGCTTTAGCTGTTTGGGTGGGACCAGCCAAACCAGTCAAGCTCATTGCCGGAGTAACCACTTCCCACAAATAATTTTCTTCCAAACACAGGCACGTGTTTTACTTCACAGCGGTTCCACCTTGGTTTACAAGTTTTGATTTACAAAATATATAATTTATGCACTATATATGTACTTAATGTTAGGTTATGTTCCTCATTTCAGAAAGATACACCAAATGCTGAATCTCCACCCAGCTCATCGTCTTTCATTTCCTGAGGTGTTTGGGGAAATTCAGGGATTGCCAGACACTGCATCCCCACCTGGCACCGCACCCCTCCCAAGACTCGCAGCGCTGGAAATTCACAACTTTTTAAAAATTATCTACTGTGTATCAAAGGTAGAATGAAACTTAACACCAGGACTAACATGCTTGTCCATGTTTTTGTATTTCATTGCATTGACCATAGTTTCTCTCAAATAGCATGTCAGTGCGCATAACTGCCTGGCACTTACAGCCAAGAAGTGTATACTTTGCACATCCGCCTGCCCCGTCCCACGTTGTTTGTTGCCTGCCACACCCTCCCTCGGGCCACATTAGTTGTTGCTTACCCCCACGTCCAGCTTTGTTCGCTGCTTGCCCCATCCCTCATTGTTGATGCTTGACCCTATCCCACCATCCTATCCCTCGTTGTTGTTGCTGTTCTTGCTCGACCACCTCCCATCCTCCTGTCCCTCCTTCTTCTTGCTTGACTCCCTGTCACTTCTCGTTTCTCCTTGTTGCTTGACCCTCTCTAACCCTCCTGTTGTTGCTTCATGTCCCTTCAACCCTTCCATCCCTCCTTGTTGTTTAACTCACTCCTATTTTCCTGTCCCACAATTTAGTTGCTACACTCCCTCCCATCCCTCACTGTTGTTGATTATCTCCCTCCCATCCCTCGTTGTTGCTTGACCCCCACACTCCCTCCTGTCCTACATTGCCTACCATTCCACTAGAAAAAAGCGCTATGACATGATCTGCATCATGGCACTTTTTCTCCTAACTTTCAGCCATGCTGCATGTTGGACTTTTTTGCTGATGGGGGGTCATCCCCAATCTTTTTGCCTCCTGCCTCCTATTTTTTCTAACCTGATGCTGTTGGCTTTTGAACTCTGAGCACTTCACCACTGCTAACCAGTGCTAAAGTGCATATGCCCTCTGTGTAAATTGTATGTAATTGGTTTATCCATGATTGGCATATTTGGTTTACTAGTAAGTCCCTAGTAAAGTGCACTAGAGGTGCCAGTGCCTGTAAATCAAATGCTACTAGTGGGCCTGCAGCACTGGTTGTGCCACCCACATAAGTAGCTCTGTAATCATGTCTCAGACCTGCCACTCCAGTATCTGTGTGTATTATTTTAACTGTAAATTCGACTTGGCAAGTGTACCCACTTGCCAGACCTAAACTTTCCCTTTTCTTACATGTACGGCACCCCTAAGGTAGGCCCTAGGTAGCCCCAAGGGCAGGCCGGAGTGTATGGTTAAGGTATGACATATAGTAATGTGTTTAACATGTCCTGACAGTGAAATATTGCTAAATTCGTTTTTCACTGTTGCAAGGCCTGTCCTTCTCATAGGTTAACATGGTGGCTACCTTTAAATCTGATTAAAGTGTAGATTCCCTTTGGGAGCGGATGGACATGTGGAGTTTGGGGTCTCTGAGCTCACAATTTAAAAATACATCTTTTAGTAAAGTTGATTTTAAGATTGTGTGTTTGAAAATGCCACTTTTAGAAAGTGAGCATTTTCTTGCTTATACAATTTCTGTGACTCTGCCTGTTTGTAGATTCCCTGTCTGGGTCAGTTTTACAGTTGGGCTGGTTGCACCTCACACTAGACAGTGACACAAAAGGAGCTGGGGTGTAGTCTGCATTTCCTGATGAGCCATCTGTGCTAGGAGAGAGGGGAGGAGTGATCACTTACACCTGAAAGGGCTGTGCCTGTCCTCACACAATGCAGTCTCCGATCCCTTGGTGAGTGTCTGGGGCCTGGCCTGGGCAAAGCAGGATTTCACATTCAAAAGAGACTTTACTTTGAAGTAGGCCTACTTCAAAGGAGAAATTGGGTATAAGAAGGGCACCCAAAACCACAGACTTTAGAACACTTCTGGAAACAAGAGGAACCTCTGCCTGGAGAAGAGCTGAAGAGCTGAGGAGAAGTGCTACCCTGCCTGTGACTGTGCTTTGTGGAGCTATCCTGCAGTTGCTGCTTCTGCCAGAGTAAGAGGGCAAAGACTGGTCTTTGTGTGCCTTCCGTCTTGTGAAGAAATCTCCAAGGGCTTAATTTAGAGCTTGCCTCCTGTTGTTTGAAGTCTCAGGGACAGCAAAGACTTCTCTCTGCCAGCACCTGGAGTCTCTGGAGAGACTCCTTCTCTGACAAATGGTGTCCTATCCAGTCCCTGGGCCCTTGAAAGGAAATCTGGTAGAAATCCAAGGAAATCGACTTCGGACGACTTCGGACCGACGCTGGTGGCTGAATCCGGTGACGCCACCTGCAACCGACTCCGTGATCTTCGCTGGAACGCGGTGACCTTCGCAGCCCGACGCCGCTGCAGCCCTGCTGAAGTCCGCGACTCCGTAGAAGTCGACGCACCATGTCGTGACCGACGCTGCTCGAAGTGCGCGGATTCAGCGTTTCACAAAAACGCCCCGATCCTCAACTTTGCGCATAGGCCTGTTTTCACTCTTCACCAAAGGTAGTGTACGTTGGGGTCTACGCAACTCCGTGTCCGGCACCACTCGTGTCGGCTTGTTGGGAATGAATCCGTCACGACGCCGTGTTAACACCTCATTGAAGCCTTTTGTGTTTCTAAGCACTATTTTTGAGTTTACTCTTTAAAAATTCATAACTTGACTTGTGTATGTCGGATGTTTGTCGTTTTGGTCTTGTTTTGTTTAGATAAATATTTCCTATTTTTCTAAACTGGTGTTGTGTCATTTTGTAGTGTTTTCATTAAGTTACTGCGTGTGTTGGTACAAATACTTTTCACCTAGCACTCTGAAGGTAAGCCTACTGCTCTGCCAAGCTACCAAGGGGGTAAGCAGGGGTTAGCTGAGGGTGATTCTTTTTTACCATGACTAGAGTGAGGGTCCTTGCTTGAACAGGGGGTAACCTGACTGTCAACCAAAGACCCATTTCGAACACTGCACAACAGCCACGCACAGTAAAATATGGCTAAAACATATTGACAAAGACAATAGCTCTCGTAGGCGGGAACTATTGGCTTTGGCAATACTTGTTAGGTATCTGTGAATATGTGAGCAGGGAAAGTGGCAGAGGAGGAGGCTGCCTCTTAGTCCTTGTTTGTATGTATACATGTATTTATGTTTTAGTCGTAATTCTTTTCTATTACGTGGTACTGGCGAAACACCTAGCTTTCTCCAGGCTAGACTTTAAAAAATGGCGCATTACCACCTCAACCACCTTTCTGCACTAACTTTAAAGGGCGGGGACAAGGAAGACAAAGCCATGGTTACAATACCAGGCATGAGGATTCCAGAAGTAGCTGAGTTTTAGCCGTACTCCCAGTGCATAGGGTTAATTATTTTCTTGGACGTCTTGACAGCCACAAACCTCAAAATAAAAAAGGCAAAGACATAAAAAGCATAATTACATGAAATAGCAGAAAATGACTCTCTGAAGCTTTCCAAACTGAAAGTTTAAGTGGAAGCAGGAGGGATGGTTAAGCTGCCATCAACCTTTTGGCGGAAGTGGCGACGGAGAAAGCCAGGGCTCTGAAGGGAAGGATACCCGAACACACAGCCAGGGTCTCTGTGCTCTCTTATGATTGATTTCCTTTGAGGTTTCTCGAACTGAGCTTTATGAAAGGGAATGTTTAGCCAAGATTCGGAACTTTTAATTTTGCATTTTAGGAACCAAACTCAGAATTTGCTATTCTTATGAGTTAAATGCATGC
This sequence comes from Pleurodeles waltl, assembly GCF_031143425.1. Lineage (NCBI taxonomy): Eukaryota > Metazoa > Chordata > Amphibia > Caudata > Salamandridae > Pleurodeles > Pleurodeles waltl. The sequence continues at coordinate 603,280,003 of NC_090440.1, read as the reverse complement.
GTAGAGCAGATTCGGGACACAAGAAGCTGCCTTTGTACTTCCATATGGTATACAAAGCAGGCACACTTTATTGCAGCAAGAGGTGTCTGGATAGTACTTTTTAGGAACCAGGTCAGGGACACTCACCAATGTTTGCTTGGTCCATATTTTATACATTTCAGTGGTTAGGCTTCTCCCATGTGATTGCTTCAATCAGATTTTCTGAATTGTGGCTGAGCGGTAGATGTATGCTGGTATTCACATGAGAAACATGCCCTGCAATCGGACTTTTAAAAAAGTGCTGCTTCATGTGTTATTAACCCCACAGTGCCACCCCTCCCGGCAGCCCTGCGCGTTTCGTGATTACTACATTTAAGGACCTACAGCACTGACAGAACCATGGAGTTCAGCAATCAAGAGATATGGATCCTGGTCCCCAGTACCCAGAGGATGCTGCGATTGCCAAACTCCGGAAAGAAATGGGCCCAGGATCTCAAGAAGTATTGTTGGGATCTATATGGAAGTTAAGCTGTTACCGAGGGGCCCAGGATCACAAAAAACAACAACTGGTGAGAGTTGTGTGGAAATTGGGTAGGCTGACAGCGGCAACAATGATAATCCAGAGAATGGAAGAAATCGATATTATTTTATATTGTGGTGATGTGAGGCGATCTGGGATTCATACCAATGTAAGGCGTTGAATTTGTTTTTGTAGATTTAAGAGCATGTTTGCTGCTCTGTCCAGTTACTACTGTTCAGCTTTCATTTGTGAGTCAGATTATATCCGTTGGGAACAGGCACATTTCAGTTGCACAAATGTGTTTTTTGATTTTGCTTCAGGTGCTTTTGGTTATGCTTGTTTTCCTGGCTTCTGCTGAGAGGATGCTTTCAACATCTTTCAGGTCTATGTGATGCATGACCCGGAAAGTGATGTCAGACTCCTTTCATCATGACCTGTGCAAATGAAAGAATGAGAAGAAATGTTTAACTGGCCCAATTCCCACCTGAACTTAACCACTTCGCTGCCAGGCCTTTTCCCCCTCCTGTGCCAGGCCTTTTTTTGCCTATTTGGGGCAGTTCGCGCTTAGGCCAGCATAACTTTTTGTCCACATAAGCTAACCAAGCCAAATTTGCGTCCTTTTTTTCCAACATCCTAGGGATTCTGGAGGTACCCAGACTTTGTGGGTTCCCCTGAAAGAGGCCAAGAAATTGGCCAAAATACAGGGAAAATTTTGTTTTTTTCAAAAAAATTGGAAAAAGTGGCTGCAGAAGAAGGCTTGTGGTTTTTCCCCTGAAAATGGCATCAACAAAGGGTTTGCGGTGCTAAACTCAGCAGCTTCCCAGCTTTCAGGAACAGGCAGACTTGAATCCGAAAACCCAATTTTTCAACACAATTTTGGCATTTTACTGGGGCATACCCCATTTGTGCAATTTTTTGTGCTTTCAGCCTCCTTCCAGTCAGTGACAGGAATGGTCATGAAACCAATGCTGGATCCCAGAAACCTAAACATTTCTGAAAAGTAGACAAAATTCTGAATTCAGCAAGGGGTCATTTGTGTAGATCCTACAAGGGTTTCCTACAGAAAATAACAGCTGAAAAAGAAAAATATTGAAATTGAGGTGAAAAAAACATCAATTTTTCTCTACTTTTTACTCTGTAACTTTTCCCTGCAATGTCAGATTATCGAAAGCAATATACCGTTACGTCTGCTGGACTCCTCTGGTTGCAGGGATATATAGGGTTTGTAGGTTCATCAAGAACCCGAGGAACCCAGAGCCAATAAATGAGCTGCACCCTGCAGTGCGTTTTCATTCTATACCGGGTATACAGTAATTCATTTGCTGAAATATAAGGAGTAAAAAATAGCTATCAAGAAAACCTTTGCATTTCCAAAAAGGGCACAAGATAAGGTGTTGAGGAGCAGTGGTTATTTGCACATCTCTGAATTCCGGGGTGACCATAGTAGCACGTGAATTACATGGAATTTCTCAAATAGATGTCTTTTTTACAAACACCCCTATATTTGGAAGGAATAAATGTAGAGAAAGACAAGCGGCAATAACACTTGTTTTGCTATTCTATGTTCCCCCAAGTCTCCCGATAAAAATGATACCTCACTTGTTTGGGTAGGCCTAGCGCCCGCGACAGGATATGCCCCAAAACACAACGTGGACACATCACAGAAAACAGAGCTGTTTTTAGCAAAGTGACTACCTGTAGATTTTGGCCTCTAGCTCAGCCGCCACCTAGGGAAACCTACCAAACCTGTGCATTTCTGAAAACTAGAGACCTAGGGGAATCCAAGGAGGGGTGACTTGTGTGGCTCGGACCAGGTTCTGTTACCCAGAATCCTTTGCAAACCTCAAAATTTGGCTAAAAAAACACATGTTCCTCACATTTCTGTGGCAGAAAGTTCTGGAATCTGAGAGGAGCGACAAATTTCCTTCCACCCAGCATTCCCCCACGTCTCCCGATAAAAATGATACCTCACTTGTGTGGGTAGGCCTAGCGCCCGCGACAGGATATGCCCCAAAACACAACCTGGACACATCACAGAAAACAGAGCTGTTTTTAGCAAAGTGACTACCTGTAGATTTTGGCCTCTAGCTCAGCCGCCACCTAGGGAAACCTACCAAACCTGTGCATTTCTGAAAACTAGAGACCTAGGGGAATCCAAGGAGGGGTGACTTGTGTGGCTCGGACCAGGTTCGGTTACCCAGAATCCTTTGCAAACCTCAAAATTTGGCTAAAAAAACACATGTTCCTCACATTTCTGTGGCAGAAAGTTCTGGAATCTGAGAGGAGCCACAAATTCCCTTCCACCTAGCGTTCCCCCACGTCTCCCGATAAAAATGATACCTCACTTGTGTGGGTAGGCCTAGCGCCCGCGACAGGATATGCCCCAAAACACAACGTGGACATATCACAGAAAACAGAGCTGTTTTTAGCAAAGTGACTACCTGTAGATTTTGGCCTCTAGCTCAGCCGCCACCTAGGGAAACCTACCAAACCTGTGCATTTCTGAAAACTAGAGACCTAGGGGGATCCACGGAGGGGTGACTTGCGGGGCTCGGACCAGGTTCTGTTACCCAGAATCCTTTGCAAACCTCAAAATTTGGCTAAAAAAACACATGTTCTTCACATTTCTGTGGCAGAAAGTTCTGGAATCTGAGAGGAGCCACAAATTTCCTTCCACCCAGCGTTCCCCCACGTCTCCCGATAAAAATGATACCTCACTTGTGTGGGTAGGCCTAGCGCCCGCGACAGGATATGCCCCAAAACACAACGTGGACATATCACAGAAAACAGAGCTGTTTTTAGCAAAGTGACTACCTGTAGATTTTGGCCTCTAGCTCAGCCGCCACCTAGGGAAACCTACCAAATCTATGCATTTCTGAAAACTAGAGACCTAGGGGAATCCAAGGAGGGGTGACTTGTGTGGCTCGGACCAGGTTCTGTTACCCAGAATCCTTTGCAAACCTCAAAATTTGGCTAAAAAAACACATGTTCCTCATATTTCTGTGGCAGAAAGTTCTGGAATCTGAGAGGAGCCACAAATTTCCTTCCACCCAGCGTTCCCCCACGTCTCCCGATAAAAATGATACCTCACTTGTGTGGGTAGGCCTAGCGCCCGCGACAGGATATGCCCCAAAACACAACGTGGACATATCACAGAAAACAGAGCTGTTTTTAGCAAAGTGACTACCTGTAGATTTTGGCCTCTAGCTCAGCCAGCACCTAGGGAAACCTACCAAACCTGTGCATTTCTGAAAACTAGAGACCTAGGGGAATCCAAGGAGGGGTGACTTGCGGGGCTCGGACCAGGTTCTGTTACCCAGAATCCTTTGCAAACCTCAAAATGTGGCTAAAAAAACACATGTCCCTCACATTTCTGTGGCAGAAAGTTCTGGAATCTGAGAGGAGCTACAAATTTCCTTCCACCCAGCGTTCCCCCAAGTCTCCCGATAAAAATGATACCTCACTTGCGTGGGTAGGCCTAGCGCCGGCGACAGGAAACACCCCAAAGCGCAACGTGGACACATCCTAAATTTTGGAAAAAAACAGAGGTGTTTTTTGCGAAGTGCCTACCTGTAGATTTTGGCCTCTAGCTCAGCCGGCACCTAGGGAAAGCTACCAAACCTGTGCATTTCTGAAAACTAGAGACCTAGGGGAATCCAAGGAGGGGTGACTTGCGGGGCTCGGACCAGGTTCTGTTACCCAGAATCCTTTGCAAACCTCAAAATTTGGCTAAAAATACACATGTTACTCACATTTCTGTGGCAGAAAGTTCTGGAATCTGAGAGGAGCTACAAATTTCCTTCCACCCAGCGTTCCCCCAAGTCTCCCGATAAAAATGATACCTCACTTGCGTGGGTAGGCCTAGCGCCGGCGACAGGAAACACCCCAAAGCGCAACGTGGACACATCCTAAATTTTGGAAAAAAACAGAGGTGTTTTTTGCGAAGTGCCTACCTGTAGATTTTGGCCTCTAGCTCAGCCGGCACCTAGGGAAACCTACCAAACCTGTGCATTTCTGAAAACTAGAGACCTAGGGGAATCCAAGGAGGGGTGACTTGCGGGGCTCGGACCAGGTTCTGTTACCCAGAATCCTTTGCAAACCTCAACATTTGGCTAAAAATACACATGTTACTCACATTTCTGTGGCAGAAAGTTCTGGAATCTGAGAGGAGCCACAAATTTCCTTCTACCCAGCGTTCCCCCAAGTCTCCCGATAAAAATGATACATCACTTGTGTGGGTAGGACTAGCGCCCACGAAAGGAAAGGGCCCAAAACACAACGTGGACACATCACATTTTTTTATAAAAAGCAGTGCCTACCTGTGGATTTTGGCCTGTAGCTCAGCCGACACCTGAGGAAACCTAGCAAACCAGTGCATTTTTGAAAACTAGAAACCCAGGGGAATCCAAGATGGGGTGACTTGCGGGGCTCTGACCAGGTTATGTTACCCAGAATCCTTTGCAAACATCAAAATTTGGCCCAAAAAACACTTTTTCCTCTCATTTCGGTGACAGAAAGTTCTGGAATCTGAGAGGAGCCACAAATTTCCTTCCACCCAGCGTTCCCCTAAGTCTCTCGATAAAAATGGTACATCACTTCTGTGGGTAGGCCTAGCGCCCACAAAAGGAAATGGCCCAAAACACAACGTGGACACAACATATTTTTTCACAGAAAACAGAGGTGTTTTTTGCAAGGTGCCTACCTGTGGTGTTTGGCCTGTAGCTCAGCCGGCCCCAGGGGGGGGGGCAGAAATGCCCTAAAATAAATTTGCCCCCCCAACCCCCACCCTCCCCCGCCGGGAGCGACCCTTGCCTACGGGGTCGCTCCCCCTGCGTGACATTGGCACCAAAAAAACAATCCCCGGTGCCTAGTGGTTTCTGCCCCCTTGGGGGCAGGTTGACCTAAACTCAGCCAATCTGCCCCCAAGGGGGGCAGAAATGGCCTAAATACAATTTGTCCCCCAGGGGAGCGACTTTTGCCTGATGGGTCGCTCCCCATCTCTAAAAAAAAAAACGAAGAAAAAAAAGAAAAATTCCCCTGGCGCCTAGAGGTTTCTGCCCCCCCCCGGGGGCAGAAATGGCCTAAAATAAATTTGCCCCCCCAACCCCCACCCTCCCCCGCCGGGAGCGACCCTTGCCTACGGGGTCGCTCCCCCTGCGTCACATTGGCGCCAAAAAACAAATCCCCGGTGCCTAGTGGTTTCTGCCCCCTTGGGGGCAGATTGACCTAAAATTGGCCAATCTGCCCCCAGGGGGGCAGAAATGGTCTAAATACAATTTGCCCCCCCCAGGGGAGCGACCCTTGCCTGATGGGTCGCTCCCCATCTCTAAAAAAAGAAACAACAACAAAAAAAAACACAAAAAAAAAATTGCCCTGGCGCCTAGAGTGTTCTGCCCCCCCCGGGGGCAGTTTGGCCTAATAATAGGCCGATCTGTCCCCCGGGGGGGCAGAAATGGCCTAAAATAAATTTGCCCCCTCAACCCCCACACCCCCCCCGGGAGCGACCCTTGCCTACGGGGTCGCTCCCCCTGCGTGACATTGGCGCCAAAAAACAAATCCCCGGTGCCTAGTGGTTTCTGCCCCCTTGGGGGCAGATTGACCTAAAATTGGCCAATCTGCCCCCAGGGGGGCAGAAATGGTCTAAATACAATTTGACCCCCAGGGGAGCGACCCTTGCCTGATGGGTCGCTCCCCATCTCTAAAAAAAGAAACCACAAAAAAAAACCACACAAAAAAAAATTGCCCTGGCGCCTAGAGTGTTCTGCCCCCCCCCGGGGGCAGTTCGGCCTAATAATAGGCCGATCTGTCCCCCGGGGGGGCAGAAATGGCCTAAAATAAATTTGCCCCCCAACCCCCACCCCCCCCCCCCCCCGGGAGCGACCCTTGCCTACGGGGTCGCCCCCCCTGCGTGACATTGGTGCCAAAAAACAAATCCCCGGTGCCTAGTGGTTTCTGCCCCCTTGGGGGCAGATTGACCTAAAATTGGCCAATCTGCCCCCAGGGGGGCAGAAATGGTCTAAATACAATTTGCCCCCCCAGGGGAGCGACCCTTGCCTGATGGGTCGCTCCCCATCTCTAAAAAAAGAAACAACAAAAAAAAAACACACAAAAAAAAAATTGCCCTGGCGCCTAGAGTGTTCTGCCCCCCCCCCGGGGGCAGTTCGGCCTAATAATAGGCCGATCTGCCCCCAGGGGGGGCAGAAATGGCCTAAAATAAATTGCCCTCCCCCCCAGGGAGCGACCCTTGCCTAAGGGGTCGCTCCCTTTGCGTGAAATTCACGCAAAGAAAAAACTCCCTGGTGTCTAGTGGTTTCTACCCCCCTTGGGGGCAGATTGGCCTCATCAAAATAGGCCAATCTGCCCCCAAGGGAGGCAGAAATGGCCAAAATATAATTTTCCCCCAAGGGGAGCGACCCTTGCCTAAGGGGTCGCTCCCCACCCAAAAAAAAAAAAATGAAAAAAAAAAAAAAAAAAGGTCCCTGGTGCCTAGAGGTTTCTGCTCCCCCTGGGGGCAGATCGGCCTACTATTAGGCCGATCTGCCCCCAGGGGGGGCAGAAAAGGCCTTCCCGAAAATATGCCCCCCCTGGGAGCGACCCTTGCCCAAGGGGTCGCTCCCTTTTGTCAATAACAATAATAAAAATAAAAAAAAAACTGGTGTCTAGTGGTTTCTACCCCCCTTGGGGGCAGATTGGCCTCATCAAAATAGGCCAATCTGCCCCCAAGGGGGGCAGAAATGGTCTAAATACAATTTGCCCCCCCAGGGGAGCGACCCTTGCCTGATGGGTCGCTCCCCATCTCTAAAAAAAGAAACAACAAAAAAAAAACACACAAAAAAAAAATTGCCCTGGCGCCTAGAGTGTTCTGCCCCCCCCCGGGGGCAGTTTGGCCTAATAATAGGCCGATCTGTCCCCCGGGGGGGCAGAAATGGCCTAAAATAAATTTGCCCCCTCAACCCCCACCCCCCCCCCCCGGGAGCGACCCTTGCCTACGGGGTCGCTCCCCCTGCGTGACATTGGCGCCAAAAAACAAATCCCCGGTGCCTAGTGGTTTCTGCCCCCTTGGGGGCAGATTGACCTAAAATTGGCCAATCTGCCCCCAGGGGGGCAGAAATGGTCTAAATACAATTTGACCCCCAGGGGAGCGACCCTTGCCTGATGGGTCGCTCCCCATCTCTAAAAAAAGAAACAACAAAAAAAAACCACACAAAAAAAAAATTGCCCTGGCGCCTAGAGTGTTCTGCCCCCCCCCGGGGGCAGTTCGGCCTAATAATAGGCCGATCTGTCCCCCGGGGGGGCAGAAATGGCCTAAAATAAATTTGCCCCCCAACCCCCACCCCCCCCCCCCCCGGGAGCGACCCTTGCCTACGGGGTCGCCCCCCCTGCGTGACATTGGTGCCAAAAAACAAATCCCCGGTGCCTAGTGGTTTCTGCCCCCTTGGGGGCAGATTGACCTAAAATTGGCCAATCTGCCCCCAGGGGGGCAGAAATGGTCTAAATACAATTTGCCCCCCCAGGGGAGCGACCCTTGCCTGATGGGTCGCTCCCCATCTCTAAAAAAAGAAACAACAAAAAAAAAACACACAAAAAAAAAATTGCCCTGGCGCCTAGAGTGTTCTGCCCCCCCCCCGGGGGCAGTTCGGCCTAATAATAGGCCGATCTGCCCCCAGGGGGGGCAGAAATGGCCTAAAATAAATTGCCCTCCCCCCCAGGGAGCGACCCTTGCCTAAGGGGTCGCTCCCTTTGCGTGAAATTCACGCAAAGAAAAAACTCCCTGGTGTCTAGTGGTTTCTACCCCCCTTGGGGGCAGATTGGCCTCATCAAAATAGGCCAATCTGCCCCCAAGGGAGGCAGAAATGGCCAAAATATAATTTTCCCCCAAGGGGAGCGACCCTTGCCTAAGGGGTCGCTCCCCACCCAAAAAAAAAAAAATGAAAAAAAAAAAAAAAAAAGGTCCCTGGTGCCTAGAGGTTTCTGCTCCCCCTGGGGGCAGATCGGCCTACTATTAGGCCGATCTGCCCCCAGGGGGGGCAGAAAAGGCCTTCCCGAAAATATGCCCCCCCTGGGAGCGACCCTTGCCCAAGGGGTCGCTCCCTTTTGTCAATAACAATAATAAAAATAAAAAAAAACCTGGTGTCTAGTGGTTTCTACCCCCCTTGGGGGCAGATTGGCCTCATCAAAATAGGCCAATCTGCCCCCAAGGGGGGCAGAAATGGTCTAAATACAATTTGCCCCCCCAGGGGAGCGACCCTTGCCTGATGGGTCGCTCCCCATCTCTAAAAAAAGAAACAACAAAAAAAAAACACACAAAAAAAAAATTGCCCTGGCGCCTAGAGTGTTCTGCCCCCCCCCCCGGGGGCAGTTCGGCCTAATAATAGGCCGATCTGCCCCCAGGGGGGGCAGAAATGGCCTAAAATAAATTGCCCTCCCCCCCAGGGAGCGACCCTTGCCTAAGGGGTCGCTCCCTTTGCGTGAAATTCACGCAAAGAAAAAACTCCCTGGTGTCTAGTGGTTTCTACCCCCCTTGGGGGCAGATTGGCCTCATCAAAATAGGCCAATCTGCCCCCAAGGGAGGCAGAAATGGCCAAAATATAATTTTCCCCCAAGGGGAGCGACCCTTGCCTAAGGGGTCGCTCCCCACCCAAAAAAAAAAAAATGAAAAAAAAAAACAAAAAAAGGTCCCTGGTGCCTAGAGGTTTCTGCTCCCCCTGGGGGCAGATCGGCCTACTATTAGGCCGATCTGCCCCCAGGGGGGGCAGAAAAGGCCTTCCCGAAAATATGCCCCCCCTGGGAGCGACCCTTGCCCAAGGGGTCGCTCCCTTTTGTCAATAACAATAATAAAAATAAAAAAAACCCTGGTGTCTAGTGGTTTCTACCCCCCTTGGGGGCAGATTGGCCTCATCAAAATAGGCCAATCTGCCCCCAAGGGGGGCAGAAATGGCCAAAATATAATTTTCCCCCAAGGGGAGCGACCCTTGCCTAAGGGGTCGCTCCCCACCTCAATAAAAAAAAATGAACCAAAAAAAAAAAAAAAAAAAAAAATGGTCCCTGGTGCCTAGAGGTTTCTGCCCCCCCTGGGGGCAGATCGGCCTAGTAAGGCCGATCTGCCCCCAGGGGGGGCAGAAAAGGCCTTTTCAAAAAAATGCCCCCCCTGGGAGCGACCCTTGCCCAAGGGGTCGCTCCCTTTTGTCAATTTCAATGAAGAAAAAAAAAATCCCTGGTGTCTAGTGGGGTTTCAAAAGCCGGATTGCAAGCAATCCGGCTTTTGAAACCCTCGGAGGGACTTCAAAGGGAAGGAAATACTTTTCCTTCCCTTTGAAGCCCCTCCGGGCCTCCCAAGTGATTGAAAAAGAAATGCTTTTGCATTTCTTTTTCAATCGCGCTGGAAGCAGAGCTTCCAGCGCGACTAGGGAGGCCCCTGTGACAAATCAGCGCACGCTCGCGTGCTGACGTCACAGGGGGGGGTGGGGGGGTCGGGGGTGGAAGGGGAAGGGATTCCCCGGTCAGCCCTGACCTGGGGGGGTGGGGGGGCGTCCCTCGGGAGGAGCGCTAGCGCTTCTCCCGAGGGAAGCATTCAGGACGTAATGGTTACGTCCATGGCGCCACACGGGCGCTGCCATGGACGTAACCATTACGTCCGTGGCGGGGAAGGGGTTAAAGGCTGTGTTTTTAGGTTGAGCATAGCAGCGCACAAGCGCTGCTTTTCCAACGTGTTGGTATCTATGTGGGCTTTTAACCACTCCCATCACTTTCACTGGCTTGTGGGGGTGCCGTTCAAAAATCCTTTGATGATATTGGTAAATGCTTTACAGTTGTCCTGGCTTGGGGTAGTTTTGTTTCCTCTGAGGGGACTGACCCTGTTATAATTGCATGTTTGCCGATATGTTTGACTGCAAGAGAACTTCTTTTTCCTTTTGTGTCTCTCCTGCGCACTCATGCTCATGGTGGCCCTGGCGCTTTGTACTGAACTGCTTATGCCAACTGTTTTACTTTACATTTTCAATTTATGTGGCAAGAAAGTTCGGTTAGGAATTTACAACGTTAATAGCTCTATCCCGAGCAAATGCGAGACCCATTGCATTGCAAATGCTTGTTTTGGAAGTCTTATCTGTAGATGTGTCTCACGTGATCTTAAGTTTTGTGTAACTTAGGATGCCTTGCTGGCTTATTTGTGGTTGTTTCATTTGTTCAGTGTGTGGATGTTCCCTTTTTGTTTTATACGGAAGGAAGTGTGTAGTATCCTGCCTGTCTGTATATCTAGTGCTGTCATAGATTTCAAAGGTGATAAAAGTTCCTTGCAGTCAGTTAGCCAGTGTCACCAGGGCTGAGCTGTAAGTTACACCTGCTCCTGGTGGGGCCATTTTTGTATCTATCATACTTGGAATAAACCTCCTAACAAAGCTACATGTCTCCGCATTATTACTCCTCATCTTGCATTACAGCATCCTGTACTTTAAAACTTATGGCCTTTGACAGCGGATGGATGCACTATCCCATGCGGTAATGCTGCTGCTCAGATTAGTGCACAAACGTTTGAAAATGTATGTCGGTCAACAGATGCTGTTGGTCAAAGGCGTCATTTTGAGGTAGTACATGGCCCAAGCACTGTCCCGCAGTGAATGGATGACGTCACTTCTGGTTACATCGGTCTGAGGTGGAAGACACACTGTTGATTGTGTATCCACTTGCCAATCTGACTGAGGTTTGGAAAACCTTGAAATTGCACTTTGCTAGTGCTTAGTTTGTGTACCTACCATTTGTTCTCCATGTTGTACTCTGTTGAAGCAGCTGAATTGAAGTAGTTTGGATGATTGAGCGCTGGAAAGTGGCCTAGCTACCCCCCCCGGATTCATTTACATACATGCATTTTTTTCAGTAAGCGACATTTGATAGATATTTAGCCCAGTAAGGTTAGCGCGTGGTGTTTTTTTTTTTTTACCTTAGACCTTTTCTTTTGACTATTATTTTGAGCTACTCTGGTGCCGTAACCAGTCATTCATTTTGAACTACATTGGTTAAGAAAGGAAGCAAACCTTCTAGAATTTGGTTCGGAAAAACATTTTGCACTTTGAACCTGTGAATGGAAATATGTTTTTAATATGGTGTATGTTTGGTGAATTCTCTATGTCAGTCAGGTAAACTGGACCTACTTACATTATCACTTATGGTGTGATCTTTTGTGATTCATGACACTCACCAGAATTATACATATATATTACAGATTGCAGACAACCTCCTCTCTGTATGCCATACAATCAGTGAGGAAGTCGAAGATCCATAACTTGACATTTCTATCAGCAACTGATGCACTGGTATCAACGCGTTGTAGGAAAGTACCATCTTGCCTGGCAAGATACCCCCATTTTTACTTGTGTGTCAGTTTGTTTTTGCCTGTCTCACTGGGATCCTGCTAGCCAGGACCCCAGTGCTCATAGTTGTGGCCTGAATGTGTGTTCCCTGTGTAGTGACGAACTGTGTCACTTAGGCTCTGCTAATCAGAACCTCAGTGCTTATGCTCTCTCTGCCTTTAAAATTGTCACTGCAGGCTAGTGACCATTTTTACCAATTCTAATTGGCACACTGGAACACCCCTATAATTCCCTATTACATGGTATCTAGGTACCCAGGGTATTGGGGTTCCAGGAGATCCCTATGGGCTGCAGCATTTCTTTTGCCACCCATAGGGAGCTCAGACCAATATTACACAGGACTGCCACTGCAGCCTGAGTGAAATAATGTCCAGTTATTTCACAGCCATTTTACACTGCACTTAAGTAACTTATAAGTCACCTATATGTCTAACCCTCACTTGGTGAAGGTTAGGTGCAACTTTACTAAGTGTGAGGGCACCCTGGCACTAGCCAACGTGCCCCCACATAGTTCAGGGTAATTTCCCCAGACTTTGTGAGTGCGGGAACACCATTACACGTGTGCACTACATATAGGTCAATACCTATATGTAGCTTCACAATGGTAATCCCGAATATGGCCATGTAACATGTCTAAGATCATAGAATTGTCCCCCATGCCAAATCTGCATGAACCCCGGGTACTGCCAAACCAGCTCTCTGGGAATTTCACTGCAGCTGCTGCTGCTGCCAACCCACAGACAGGCTTCCGCCCTCCTGGGGTCTGGGCAGCCCAGTCCCAGGAAGGCAGAACAAAGGATTTCCTCTGAGAGAGGGCGTTACACTCTCTCCCTTTGGAAATAGCTGTTAATGGCCTGAAAGGAGTAGCCTCTCCTGGCCTCTGGGAATGCTTTGAGGTACAGATGGTGCCCTCCTTGCATAAGCCAGTCTACACCGGTTCAGGGATCCCCCAGCCCCTGCTCTGGTGCAAAACTGGACAAAGGGTCTCTCCTGTGGGCTTCTCTTCAAGAGCTCACCAGAGCTCTGCATCTCCCTCTTTGACTTCTGCCAAGGATCGACCGCTGACTGCTCCAGGACGCCTGCAAAACTGCAATAAAGTAGCAAGAAGACTACCAGTGACATTGTAGCGCCTAATCCTGCCAGCCTCCTCGACTGTTTCCTGGTGGTGCATGCTCTGGGGGCTGTCTGCCTTCACCCTGCACTGGAAGCCAAGAAGAAATCTCCTGTGGGTCGACGGAATCTTCCCCCTGCTAACGCAGGCACCAAACTTCTGCTTCACCAGTCCTCTGGGTCCACTCTCATCGTGACGAGCATGGTCCCTGGAACACAGGAGCTAGATCCAAGTGACCCCGACAGTCCAGTGGTCCATCTGTCCAAATTTGGTGGAGGTAAGTCCTTGCTGCCCCACGCCAGATGGTAATCCTGTCTACTGCGTGAACTGCAGCTGCTAGGGCTTCTGTGCATTTTTGCAAGGAATCCTTCGTGCACAGCCCAGGTCCCCAGCACTCCGTCTTGCATTGTTCAACTCGCTGAGTTGACCACCAGCTTTGTGGGACCCTCCTTTGTAGTGTTGAGATGACCCCATGCTCAGTTTTCTTGTACCTGTGTTCAAGTACTTCTGTGGGTGCTGCCTGCTTCTGCATGGGCTCTCTGTTTTGCTAGGTGCTCCCTCTGTCTCCTCCTCCAAGTGGCGACCTCCTGGTCCTTCCTGGGCCCGAGCAGCACCCTTTTTCTTCAACTGCAACCTTTGCAGCTAGCAAGGCTTGTTTGCAGTCTTTCTGTGTGGAAATAACTCTGCACCCTCCAGCACACCGTGGGACATCTTCTGTGCAAAGGAGAAGTTCCTGGCATCTTCAGTTGTTGCAGAATCCTCAGCTTCTTCCACCCGGAGGCAGCCATTTTGCACCTTCATCCAGGGCTTAGTGGGCTCCTGTCCCCCCTGGACACTTTCGTGACTCTTGGACTTGGTGCCCTTCCTTTACAGGTCCTTAGGTCCAGGAATCCGTCTTCAGTGCTTTGCAGTCTGTTGTGGTCCTTGCAGAATCTCCTATCACGACTTTAGTGTGTTTCTGGGGAAGTAGGGTAACTTTACTCCTACTTTTCAGGGTCTTGGGGTGGGGTATCTTGGACACCCTTGGTGTTGTCTTACACTCCCAGCGACCCTCTACACACTACACTAGGCTTGGGGTCCCTAAGTTGTTCACATTCCACTTTCTTAGTATGGTTTGTGTTTCCCCTAGGCCTATTGTATTTTAGTTTTTGCACTACTTTTCTAACTGTTTACTTACCTGATTTTGGTTTGTGTGTATATTTTGTGTATTTTACTTACTCCTCAGGGAGTATATCCTCTGGATATTTTTGGCACATTGTCACTAAAATAAAGTACCTTTATTTTTAGTAACTCTGAGTATTGTGATTCTTATCATTTAGTGCTATATGATATAAGTGGTATAGTAGGAGCTTTGCATGTTTCCTAGTTCAGCCTAAGCTGCTCTGCTATAGCTACCTCTATCAGCCTAAGCTGTTAGAACACTACTAATTTACTAATAAGGGATAACTGGACCTGGCACAAGGTGTAAGTACCATCAGGTACCCACTGTAAGCCAGGCCAGCCTCGTACATTGGTGGTGCAGCGGTGGGAAAAGTACTTGTAACTGCTGTAACACTTTGTCATTGGTGCTTTTCATAAGAAAAGCATATTCCAAATACTTAAAAATATACACAGTTAACCTAAACAGTTTACCTCTCTTTCTAAAAACTTTCTAAAAAGTTTCTAAAAAGTTTTCAAAAGTTTTGAAAAAGTTTGAAAAGTTTTTCTCTTTTCTTTAAAAGTTCTAAAAACATTTTTCTCTCTGTCCTAAACCCTTTCTTACAACTATGTCTGCAGTAGAGCTCACTCCCACAGTTGTTCAGGCAACCTATGGTAGTTTAAACTGTAAAAGTTTGAGGGTTTTCTGCATAGAAAGAGGTTTAAGCATTGGTAAGAACCCTACCAAAGATCTTCTCCATAGCCTTCTCCTAGAAAGTGACCAGAACCAGTCTGGCCCATCCCAGGATCAGGAGGTAGAGGAGGGGGGTACCCAGCAAGAATCAGGGGACGGCCCTGAGGACTCTGGGGAGGGTTCATCCAAAGACCTGTCAGCTAACAGGCCACCTAGTGAAGCTGGTAGTGGGAGTGGGTCACACATCAGTAGGGCACCTTTCACTGCAAAAGGCCAAGTAACTGGAGTCCAGCCAGTTAGAGACAGGTCCACTTCTGCCAATTCCCACATTTTCTCTGTGTCTCAGAATTCCCAAGCATCCCACCCTGAGAATGGCACCCTAGATAGGGAACTCAGAAAGCTGAGGTTGGAAGAGGCCAGACTGAAGCTGAGACAGCAACAGTTGGCCTTAGACAGGGAATCTCTAGATGTAGACAGGGAAAGGCAGAGGTTGGGGTTAGTTCCCCATGGTGGCAGCAGCAGTGTTCTTGATAGTAATCCTGTAAGAGAACAAGATTCTAGGAATCTGATAAGATAGTCCCCCCTTACAAGGAGGGGGATGACACTAACAAGTGGTTTGCTGCACTTGAGAGGGCCTGTATGGTACAGTTGGTCCCTCAAAGGCATTGGGCTGCTATCTTGTGGCTATCTTTCACTGGTAAGGGTAGGGATAGGCTCCTTACTGTCAGAGAAAGTGATGCCAAGAACTACAAAGTTTTGAAGGATGCACTCTTAGATGGATTTGGCTTAACCACTGAACAATACAGGATAAAGTTCAGAGATACCAGAAATGAGTCCTTCAGTGAAGGCCTTACAGGGATGGTTACATGGCAGTAAGGTGACTGACTATGAAAGGCTGTATAATCTAATCCTGAGGGAGCATATTTTGAATAATTGTGTGTCTGACTTTTTGCATCAGTACTTGGTAGACTCAGATCTGACCTCTCCCCAAAAACTGGGAAAGAAGGCAGACAAATGGGTCAGAACAAGAGTGAACAGAAAAGTTCATACAGGTGGTGACAAGGATGGCAAGAAGAAGGATGGTAAGTCTTCTGACAAGGGAGGGGACAAAGATAAAAAACATTCTGAGTCTTCATCAGGCCCACAAAAATCCTCTGGTGGTGGTGGGTCCAAATCCTCTTCCCACAATCAAAAGAAGCCATGGTGTTATATGTGTAAGAGTAAAGGCCATTGGGCAAGTGATTCCACTTGTCCAAAGAAAAACACCAAGGCTCCCACTACCACAACCCCAACTCCATCCTCTAGTGCCCCTAGTAATAGCAGTGGTGGTGGTAAGTCTACTAAAAATAGTCAATCAAAGGGTGTAGCTGGGCTCACCATTGGTGGTGTAGTTGGGGTTGGTCTTGTTAGGGAGACCACAGAGGCTGTTTTAGTCTCTGATGGTGGTATTGACTTAGCCACCTTGGTTGCTTGTCCCCTTAATATGGGTAAGTACAAGCAATTTCCCCTAATAAATGGAGTTGAGGTTGAGGCCTACAGGGATACAGGAGCCAGTGTCACCATGGTGATTGAGAAACTGGTTCACCCTGATCAACACCTACTTGGTCAGCAGTACCAAGTGACTGATGCTCATAACAACATTCTTAGCCACTCCATGGATGTTGTGAATCTAAACTGGGGGGGGGGGGGAGTTACTGGTCCAAAGAAAGTTGTGGTAGCCACTGACTTACCTGTAGACTGCTTACAAGACAATGATTTGGAGACATCAGCTTGGGCTGAAGTGGAGTTGGAGACTCATGCAGCAATACTGGGCATTCCAGGGCATATCTGTGCTTTGACAAGGGCTCAGGCCCAGAAGCAAAGAGGAAAGGGAAGCTTGGATCCTGGAACAATGGACCAAGTGCTCCCAAAAGCTAGGGGTAGAAAGGGGATATCATTGCCCACTATCCCTCCCTCTCCAGAAGATTCCCCTTTTGAGGAAGAGGAATCCTCTCCCTGTGCAGAACCTACATCAGATCAGCTGGCAGCAGACACTGCTGAGCTTTTGGGTGCAGGGGGGCCTGCCAGGAAAGAACTGAGTGTGGCACAGCAGACCTGTCCCACACTAGAGGATTTAAGACAGCAAGCTGCCAAACAGCAGAATGGGGATATCACTGATAGCCATAAGGTCTATTGGGTAGACAACCTCCTTTATACTGAGTCAAGGGACCCTAAACCTGGAGCGTGCTGGCGATTGGTTATCCCTTTGCAGTATAGGGAGTTTCTTCTGACCTTGGCACATGATATTCCTTTGGCTGGGCATTTGGGCCAGACCAAAACTTGGGACAGACTTGTTCCATTGTTTCACTGGCCTCATATGTCAGAGGACACTAAGGAGTTTTGGCACTCCTCTGTGACCTGCCAAGCCAATGGCAAGACTGGTGGCACACCTAAGGCCCCCTTAATTCCACTCCCAGTGGTTGGGGTGCCCTTTGAAAGGGTAGGGGTTGACATAGTTGACCCCCTTGACCCTCCAACAGCTTCAGGCAATAGGTTTATCCTTGTGGTAGTGTACCATGCCACTACGTATCCTGAAGCCATAACCTTAAGGACCACTACAGCTCCTGTAGTGGCAAAGGCCCTCCTAGGAATCTTTTCCAGGGTGGGTTTCCCTAAGGAAGTAGTGTCAGACAGAGGTAGTAACTTTCTTGTCTGCATACCTCAAAGCTATGTGGAAGGAGTATGGTGTAACTTATAAGTTCACTACTCCTTATCATCCACAGACAAATGTTCTGGTTGAGAGGTTTAATAAAACTCTCACAGGTATGATTATGGGACTCCCTGAAAAACTCAGAAGGAGATGGGATGTCCTGTTGCCATGCCTCCTTTTTGCTTACAGGGACGTACCCCCAAAAGAAGTGGGCTTTAGCCCCTTTGAGATTCTCTTTGGGCACCCTGTAAGAGGTCCCCTTGTACTTGTGAAGGAAGGTTGGGAGCAACCTTTAAAATCTCTAAAGCAAGACATTGTGGACTATGTACTTGGCCTAAGATCCAAAATATATGAAAAAGGCCAGTAAAAACCTTCAGGCCAGCCAAGAGCCCCAAAAGCAATGGCATGACCAGAAGGCTATTCTGATCCAGTGCCAACTATAAGCCAGTCCAGCCTCCTACACGCGTTTAGAGATTAATGGTCTCAAGAATCTGAATCCTGAAACTGTACACTATGCTGGGATGATTGAGAACCATATCTGCAGGATTGTTGCAAACACTATTGGCTAGTCTGAAAGTTTTACCTGGTTTGTCCGATTGATTTACAGTCCATTATAAAAAAGAACAACATCTGGAAAGCTGGTTACATCAACAATTCGGAAAAAAACATATGAACACATCCTTTGTCCACCACTCTATCTGCCCTAGTAACTTACTCACATACCAGCGAGATAAACTCGCTTCCTCCCAATCTACCCTGGGAAGATGCACCTCATCCCTCATTGGTAGTGGTATAGCTAGTAGCTCCCAGGAGTGTCACACCTACTCTGAGTGGTATTTTAAGAACTGTTGAAGTAGCAACTCATTTTTTTTTTTTTTTTTTTTTAGTCCTCATTCAACCCCGCCTACTGAGCCACCTCTTAGTTCCTGTAACCTTCTCACCCTCTAACTAAGAGAGAGACTCTAGCCAGGGGATGCACCCTTGCATCTCCCGGTCTGCCTAGGCAAACCTGCCGGAGCATCAAACGGTGACTAATCACTGGACAAAAGAGAGAAAATAACCAAATCATTTTCACATAGTCTCAAAGTAGCAGATATTAACAGAAAAACAGATTCAAACTACTCCCTCCCATTTTAATAATGATGACCACAGTTCTACGTTTCTCTTAGAGCCCTGCGTATTTAAATCCATATTCGCCGCCCGGAGAGCTGCATTAAGCCAGTCTGTATAGCTCGGAGGGTGCTCCTTCATCCAATTTTTGCAAATTTCGTTCCTGCCCAGCACAATTACATAAAACAAAAATGTACGATTAGCTTTATTCACCCTGCTCCATATACCCTCTTCCTGTAACTGCCCAAATATAATCAGTGGGAGTGATACATTAATTTTCCAGCCTAGCATAGATGATATTGCCCCAAAAACCTCCTCCCAAAACAACCGAATAGCGGGACAATCCCAGAACATATGTATATCCGTTGCTCCTGGCCCGCCACATTTTGGACATTTAGTCACCTCCCCCTTCTTAAACTTGGCAAGTTTTGCCGGTGATATATACGCTCTGTGTAGAGTATAAAGATGTTTTTTCCTTAATGGGGCAGGCTTCACTACTTCATACAGAGTCACAAACGACTTCTTCCACCATAACCCAATCTTGTCGCCTGACATCGTCTTGCCCCATAAATTGTTTGGTAGGACAAAATTCTCATCCAGAGTTTCTAATATTTCCCAATACCAAACCGCCAACCTCTTCACAGGTGCCAAGCCTGCCAGCTCTAAAAAGGAATCCTCCAAAGCATTTACCACTCCCAATCCCCCCTTAATTTCTTTTTCCCACTCTCTTATCTGTAAATATTTTAACCTGGACAGAGATCCATCCGTTATCCTTACCAATTCATCCCATAAAAGTAAAGTACCCTCTCGCTCAAGCTCACCCCACCTTTCCACACCTGCCCTTTTGAGTGGTAATGCTAAGATATCTTGACAGCATTCTGGGGTGCCTGGGGAATCCCAGATAGGGGCCTGATAGCTGTAATAGTGTGCACCCAACCGTCGTCTCAACTGATACCAGCTCCTTGCCAATCCTTGCAACACTTTTAATTTAACTTTTTTGAAAAATTTAGGGTCACCGAATTTGAATAGAAAAGACTTTGAGGCCCCTTTCACAGATGAAACCATTGCCTTATACATTCTGCCCACTGCTGAACCGTCTGGGCACAGAAACAACATCCTTGAGTTCTTAAACAAGAAAGCCCACGCTTAATATGTCAAATCAGGTAGAGCCAGTCCTCCCTTTTCCCTTCTTCTGCATAATTTTTTCCATGATATCCTCGGCCCCTTTGAATTCCAATTAAAACTACTAATCGCCTGCTGCATTTTATCCAGGTATCCCTTATGCATTGCCAAAGGTATAGCTGCAAACACAAAATTCCATTTGGGCAGAATAAACATCTTAATTAAATGTATCCTCCCGAGAATCGTCAAAGGGAGATATGCCCATTTTTGTAGCATAGCTTTACATTCACCTAATAACTTTCGTGCATTCCTTTCCACTAAATCCTTCAGATTTTGGGTCACTAAAATGCCCAGGTACCGTATTTCCTGCTTATTTGATATTGACCCTACTTCCATATTCCACTGCATAGTTTCTGTTTTCCCCACATTAATCCGATACCCTGATATCCTTCCAAATTGTTCGGCGAGATCTTTAACTGTGTTAAAAGCTAAAGGCAGGTTATTAGTATATATCATTAAATCGTCTGCATATAAAGAGATTTTCTTTTCCCAACCCTTACAGCAAAAGGGCGAGATAAGAGGGTTTTGTCAGATTTTTCTAGAAAACGGTTCAATATACAAATTAAACAATACAGGCGACAGGGGGCAACCCTGCCTAGTACCTCTTGAGATTGTAATGGGGTCCGTAAGTTTCCCATTCACCAGAATCTTGGCACGTGGTGATGTATAGATCTGGTCAATGACCCCACAAAACTTGGATCCTAAGTTGGCCCACCTCAAAATCGATTTCAAAAAGTTCCAATTTACTTGGTCGAAGGCTTTCATAGCATCTAAAATAATAATTACCAATGGTGCCCCAAACGTTGTAGCCATATCTATTGCCCCGATCAGTTCAAAAGTTAATTCATGCAGATATCTGCCTTTAGAAAAGCCTTTTTGATCTGGGTGCACTAAATTATTAGCTATCTTACTCAACCTATCCGCTAGAATCTTAGCTAGTAATTTATAATCGCTGTTCAGCAATGATATAGGCCTGTAAGAAGCACATTTCGCTGGATTTTTATCCGGTTTCAAAATTAACAAGATCACCGCCTCATTCCACGAAAGAGGAATATCATTACCAAATTCCAGAATCCCCCCAAACAGCTCAGTCAGTACGGGGATAATTGAGTCCCCCTAATACCTTATAGACTTCCACTGGGATGCCATCCGGACCCGGCGCCGTCACCGACTTACTACTAATCAAGGTTCTCCTAATTTCCTCAGCCGTTATTGGAGCATTCAATGCTTCCCTCTCCTGCAATGATATACCCAAAGATATATCGGCCCCCATCCAATCTGTTACCATACCATCATCCACCTCTAACCCCTCCGAATACAATTGTGAAAAATAGTTTCGAAAAGCCGATTCTATTGCCGCCTCATCCGTTCTTCTTTCTCCTGAGTGCTCCATTTCAACCTCCTTGATGTAGTTCCTAACACGATCTGTTTTGCCTTTCCAGGCTAACAACTTCCCCGCATTTTCCCCATATTCAAAATGAGCCAATTTGCTTGCCTCCCATTTCCTTTGAATTCTTCCCTGTAGTATCTTCTCCAACTGACTTCTCAACCCATCCAAGCTGGCCCTCAAAGCCTCAGTCTCCCCTGCTTCTATTATTTCGACTTTATATTTTCGCATTTCCTGCTCTATCGAATTAATCTCGTCTCTCCGCCGTTTATGTTTCTGGATGGAGCTACACCTAATCTCCCCACGAATAACCGCTTTAAACATGTCCCATACTACTGATAATGGGGCGGAACCCAAATTTACATTAAAAAAGAATTCGGATTCCTTACGCGGCTTTAGCAACACCTCCTGATCTAATAACAAGGACCGATCAATCGTCCACCGATTACTGAAACTTGTCTGCCGAAGACTCATATTTAACACCACCGCAGAGTGATCTGATAGATGCGAGGGTAGATACGCTATATTCTTCACCTCCTCTCTCAAACGTGAGTCTAATAAAAAATAATCGATTCGAGAGGCATGTCTATATTTCTTATTAAAAAAAGAAAAATCCCTGCTATTCCCCACCCTTTGTCTCCAAATATCGCACAGGCCAAATTCCTTCATCATCCTTCTTAAATATTGTTGCGACTTAGGCGTGCCTCGTGACTTGCAGTTATGCCTATCCAGCTCATTATCTCCCATCAAAAATCGCCCATCAAAATAACCGGGTCCGAAAATTCAAGAAGCTGAGAAAAGAGATGCTTCAAAGATTCTATATCGTCGCAGTTGGGGCCATAGTAACCTGCTAAAACCAGATTACGACCCCCAAATTGTATTTTAACTATCACCCATCGCCCTGCTATATCTGATCTAGATTCCAAAATTGCCACACCCCCCTGCTGTGAATGTTTAACTAAGATTGCCACTCCTTTATTATGATAGTTGTGTTCTGTACATGAAAATGTATGAACCCACCTCAGCTTTTGTATTATGCTAATGCACTCCGCCTTTGTTAAATGCGTTTCCTGCAAAACAAAAATTTGTGCCGTAGAATCCTGCAGATACTGTAATATTCGCTCCCTTCTTCCTCGCACCCTCAAGCCATTAACATTCCATGAAAGGATTTGCAATATGTTCTTCACCCCCTGCCTTCTCTCCCTGCTAGCTATCGATCAAACTTAGGAAACAAATAACTGGGTTGAAAGAGGCACTACTTTTTGCTTTTTTCCCACTCTCCCTCCCCAACCCTGACCCTACCCCCCTATCTCCGTCCCCTTCCCCCCATACCCCACCCATGGAGAACCCCCCCTGACTAAGGACCATAATGATCCCAAATTTTAGAGCGCCCCCGTGTTCCTGGGGGAATTTAAACATTAAACGCAACCTTATTCAGTGGACTGCCCATTTTTTACCACTACCAATAATTCATCCGCCTCACTTATGTCTCTGATATTATACATTTTGTTATTATACATGACCCGGAGGAAGGCTGGGAATTTTAACTGGGCCGAGACCCCCAAAGATTTGAAAATCTCCAAACGTTTCCCCAGCTCCCACTGCCTATCCATAGTAACCCTGGATAAATCAGACCTGATCTCAAAAACAATATCATTCACTCTTAAAGATTTTTGTTTCAATGCTCTAGATAAGATCTTTTCTTTCATCTGGTATGTCAAAAAGTTTATCAAAATTTTCCGAGGTCTACTACTGTTCATTCGCAGCTTGAAGGGGTCTCGATGGATTCTCTGAATTTCCTTTCCGATTTCCTCCTCAGTCTCCTCCAGATCCACCGCTGATTTAATTAGTGATACTACAAAGGCCTTAAGATCGTTCCCTTCTATACCTTCAGGCACTTTCAAAAGTTTTAAATTATTTCTTCTTGAATAATTTTCCAGTTGCTCAACCCTGTTTTTTAATGCCTGTTCGCTCCCCTTCAGTGTATCGATCTCACCCTTATGTTGTGGCAATTCCTCCTTCATACCCCCCATCGCTTCTTCCAAGGCCTGTGTTCTTTCCATTGCGCCATCAATTTTCCTTTCTAAAATAGCACAAACCTCTCTTATCTCCCCTTGATTTACTTCTGAGCACCTTTTTTTACATCCTCGGAAATAGACAAAATGAGCGCCTCCAACGAAGAACTCAATGAAGGGGAGGTAACAGGAACGGCGTGAGGGGATTCCACAACTACCGACTTAGACGCAGAGTCTTGAGCCTCTGCGGGCGTAGCGTTTGGAATCTGAACTTGTACTGGGGCCATCTGTACCTCTCCTGACAGTGGCGGGGGGGGCCTCCCGCCCCCCCGCCCTCACCGGCAGCATTATCCGACTGCTTGGTGGTAACCTCCATTGCCACTCTGGCCTGCCCAGGGGTTAGCTTTAAAAAAAAGACCTTAGGGAGGGCGTCAACTTATCTCTCCCCTTAAGCTTGCTTTCCCCCACCTTCCTCACCGCAATCCTTCCTCCTTCCCCCGATTTAGATTTCGGTCTTTTTTTGGCTGACCCCCCCTTGTCTCCCTTCTCCTCGGCAGTCGCAACCAAATTGTCCCGGAGCCACTGATCAGTCCCCTCCACTCTTGTTAAGAAGAGCGGGGGGGAAGGGGAATCACCCCCCCCCCCACACTGCCTCACCGTTTTTCTCCTGGCTCCCTTCTCCAAATTTTCTTTAAATTGTGCTCCTTGCCGTAACTTCTCGGCTGCTGCTCCACACGAGCCGCTACTGCAGCTACTGCTGCCGCTATTCCCCCAAAGGGGAATTTGCGCCACACCTTTCCGTGCCCGGCGCAGCTCCAGCGCAGCCCAGCGCCACCAGACAGCCCCCGCTGCCCTCCAGTCTGCCTCAGACTCCAAAAAACGCGGCGCGCACATCCGTGTGCCTACAGCCGCAGTCCGCTCGGCAGCCGCGTCCTGCCACGTCCCCCAGGAACCGGAAGCGCCCTAGCGCGCTGCGTGAACACCGCAGCCCGCCATGTTCTCCCTAGATGCAAATCAGTAGCAACTAATTTTGCAAGCATTTTCCCCATGTCTCTCTCCGGTCCCCGTAGGTATAGGACATTGTGTTTGCTCCCAAATCAAGCAATACACGGCATATGTCAATAGCTGTCGGACAATGTGTATGGAACAAAATCCCTTGAGGGAGTGTAAGGCTCTTCTCTATGCCCCGTATTTCGCCAACAGAGTTAGTAGCGTTTAGTGGTGACCCACTTAGCATATTCCCCTGGTATGACTGACTACACATGGAAAGGCAGGTCAGATTCCAACAATTTCTCTGCATCCCCCTGGGTACATGCATCCTGGTAAGGGTGATTGCTCGACAAAGAGGGCATCTGGAGGCCTGTGTACTGGTGGTGCAGCAAGGCCTAGCTATTTGCACTCCACCCTTGTGTTTCCTATGCTCTAATCCTGCCTGTGAGTCTTTGAGTTCTGGGCTATCAGGTGCCAGTGATGATGTCTTGTCTCTGCCACCATTTCTGCATGAGGCAGGGTTGAGGACCTGTGGAGCTGTCTAACGGGTAGTACCCTTGAGCACCACTTCCTCTCTTGGAGTCCAGCTCCTGCCACCATGCAGAACCTACTCTTAATAGGTTTCACTCTCATACTCTTCCACACAGCCAACCAATCATGACAGAATCCATTGACTCAGCTGATCTTACAACATAATTTCTCCCTGGCAGATATATGACAGCTTTCTTACAAGTCTCCAAACAAGTGGCTTGCTTGGTAGTCAGTTGGGACTAAAGGAAAATTAAAGCTGCTCTGAAAAATGATATAGTCTTATACCACACTAGGAAAGCGAGTGCAGTGAGTGACTCTGGTGCTCTCCAGGGACTATTTGTTGACATTTGCTAATCATTAATTTATTTTGCAGGAAGGGAAAATGATTAATTTGACAGTATTTGAAAAACTTTCAGAGGAAAAACTTATGAAATATTCCAATACTTAAGAGTTAAAGTAGAGTCCTGATGAGCATGATTTCTCAGCAACTCCTAGTCGTTTGCTTCCAGTTTTCAGGACCTAGCGAAGGTCCCAGAATCAAGAGAACCCGTCAAGAGGGTTGGATATTTGTATTTCTGGGACCAAAATTATGGAATAGTTTACTTCATTCTGTAAGAACTTGCAAATCACCTGCAGCCTTTCGTAAAGCTCTTAAAACCTGGCTGTTTCTATTTCTTCTTCGGCATTAGCTCCCTTTGTTGGTGACTCTGTTGGGCCTAGTAAAGAGACCAGCGCTAGGAAACCTTGATTGGTAGACATGCTCTTTATGAATCCCAAAAATAAATAATAAACAAATAATGTACACTTCTTTAACAATTGCAGGCGCAGGCACCCAGGCTCAAAAGGAGCACTGAGCTAGCCTGCTCAAACCAATCATGGAACTTTTCTCATGCAGAAAACTTTATGAGAGGAGCTCCAGTATTGGTTAGGTTCATGCTGGCTGTAGGAGCATCACAGCACCCAAGAGCTGTCATGGGAAGGGCGCGCGGACAGGGCACATGTTTCTTCATCTTCACTTAGGAGGGAGGAAGTGTGCCTCTTCCTATTCGACAATTTCTGGCCCCTCTGTTCATCTCATGCCAGTCTCGTCTTTGAAACAGATGAAGAATGAGCGTGTCAGGAGCACAGATGGTTGGTCTCAGCATGCTTACTTTTAAAATCTTTCCTTTACAAGTATAAAAAGTAGACCCTGGTGTCAGCCATTAATGTAAATATATCCAGTGGTTTTTGCACTATCACCTTCACCACCACCACTGAAAAGATAAAAAATCATTACTGAACCCCTGAAGCATTGGGAGTTTAAACAGACTCTGCAATACTGCTTTAGCATTAATCCGGGTGGTGACCTGTTAACCAGCTGACACTGCGCACAAATAAATGTTCAACTATAGAATGGCGCTTTTTACTAAAACCACAACCACAGGAGAAGCATGGATGAAGATGGATAGAGCCAACATTGCACGAAACCTCATGATGGCATGATGTCTGCTGAGAGGGGATTGTACAGGGGCTCGGGGACATTTTTATATTGCAAGAGGTAACATTACATGGGTTAATCAGAGAGTTGAACTCCTAGTTGTGCTTTCAGACTGGTTCTTCGTTTCTAGCTGCCCCTTAAACATGGTGTTAAGCGCTCACAATCTGGTAGATTCGAGAAGTGGTTTGTTGTACCTCGGTCTCTTCATCTGCAAAAAAATTTCAGAGAGATGATTTTCACTTCATCACCTGTTTCAAGTTAAGAATTCAGAATCAAAACACACGTTTTTGACTATATAGTTGACAAATGGCACTCAGGCTTTATCTTTTGCCAGTGAAATGTTACCTGATGTCTTTTACAAGTCATGTTTAGATAAGAATAATTCTGGGAGCAAACAGATTTAGCAGAAGAGAAAGCAGAGCATGGAGAACTATGGGAATTAGCCCAGGATCACACAATTTCCTCACTTGGGAAAGATGGAATTAGAATTCTGGTCTCTTTTTTCTAAACTAACGTTTTAGGCAGTAGGCCAAATATCGCCATGTGAGCCCCCCGAGGTCACATAGAGAACGTTTTTTATTTGAAATGCAAAACATGATTTTCCTCAAAATTATTCAGCTGCACTGTACTTCATTTTCACGGGGCCTGGAATAACTGTGAACTCAAGTGACCACTTTCTTATCAACAAGCATTAACTACATAATTGATCAGCATGTGGTACGCGCCAATGAAATGCTGACATTTAAGAGAATTATTTCATGACCTCTGTGTTCGCACACAGTAACTTATGGCCCATCAAATCAATTTAAATGGCAGCGCTGTGTTTTAGTATCTCCACAAATCAAAGGCGATGATCATGTTCAAAGTGCCTGCTGTAAACATAAACGAAAGGCTAACTCATGTAAAGACATTGATGTGTTTATGGTATTTATAATTTTCTGTTCTTTCATGACTGTTATGGAAGTAGTGAACAACAGAGCAGCTGCTTGCTCCATGCCTCACCTGGGCATTTAATCACTGTATGTCCATCTGCTTTGTGCTGGACAAAGGTCACTCTGAGTTTCTCAGCTACACAGTGGCTTCTCTGAATCCAGGGATGTTTGATATCAAACAACCCAGATTAATAAACCCTCACTGATCCCAGTGAGGGATTTATTAATAACTGCACCCAGAGGGCACCTTAGAGGTGCCCCTTGAAAACCTACCAGCCACTAGTGTGTGGACTGACTGGCCCTGATCAGTTTAGCTACTTTGGACATGTTTCGGACCCCACAGGGTGACAGCCAGCACTCTCAAATGCCAGAGACAAAAGCCTGCACTTTGTGGGGTGTTAGCACCTCACCCAGGCACGATGGACATTCCAGGACAGGAAGCTTCAAAGGCCTGCCCACCTTTAAAATACAACTTAGGTCTCCCCAAATGGCGGAGATGACTGACCCCCCTTTCCTGATCCCACCTTTGGCGATAGAACAGGCGGCAAAATGAGGCAGATTAGGAGTGTGGTCACTGCATGCCAGACCCACCCGTAAGGTGGACGAGCTGAAGTGGGCACAACTTTTTAAATTTCTCTATTTTTGTTTGGAAGAATTAGACCACTAGGCTTAAGGTTATGGCCACTTCCTTGTGGAGGTGGTCATAGAAAGGGTGTAATCCCCCTAAAGGTGATCAGCCTATTGGCTACGACCTGGCACTCCTGGTAATGCCCCTAAATTGAGTGTTTAAGTGGCACCCCTGATCCCTAGAGCTCAGATCCTGATGACCTACAAAGAAAAGTACACAGAGGAATTGCATCTGCAGAAGAGGAAAAAATGAAGCAGCTAACCTGGTACCAATCCCACCGGCCTGCCTGCTGATGTCGACAGACTCTGCCCAAAAAACTGAGTCGTCCTGCAGCTGAGCCTCCAGAAACCCAACGGGACTGCCTGCCTTCCACAAAGACTCAAGACTCCCTTGAGCAGTGGATCTGCACTGCAACAAAGTCTTAGGAAAGGACTCTGCAGCTTCCAGAACATCAAAGACCCGACCCCGAAGTTCCCACTGCATCAGACATCCACAACCCCAGGTGAAACCAACCAACGGTACCAGCAAGGTTCCCCAGCTGTCCAGAGTATGAGTTCATCATGGTCTCACCCATCTTGGACTCCCCAAGTCGCCTGCAGCCTCTGCATACAGGCCCCCTCTCCGGCGAGAGAAAACCAGACACCTCCAGCAGCCACTGCACCCGTCGCCCATGATCGGATCTGAGGTAGGTCATCAGTGCCAACGATGTTCCCCAGCTCCCCTGAGCTCGAGTCCACTCTGGCTTCAACCCTGCTGGACTCCCCGATGATGGATACAGCCTCAACACGCAGGACCCCTGACCGCGAGTGCACCAGGACGAAGAAACACAATGTCTAAGGACACCCCTGCATCTGTTGCCACGGCTCTGGAGAAAAGGACCAAAGGTGAACCTACATCCCTGAGCACCCTACATTTTTAACCTATTTGCTTGTTGTCCCCAACTGTTCCCAGAGCCTGCAGCCTGTTTCCATGAGCAGTTATCCTCCTGATTGTGGCACATGTCCAATACAGATCACATTGTGAAGAGCACATGTTTTGGCAGTTACATTTGGAGCAGGTGGAATACAATGTGCATAATCAACAAGCATTTGTTATGATAAATGAAACATTTATCAAGCATTGGTTATTGCAAACGTGATATTCAAGGGTGTAATGAATATACCCAAATAAGTCTGAATTTTGCAAGCAACAGCATCTTTCTGTAATTGAGCTCTTGGATGTGCTAGTGCACCCACAACACTTCCATGCTTGCTTTTCGCTTACAGGGAAGTGCCAAAGAAGGGAGTAGGTTTTTACCCCTTTGTGCTTGTGTTTGGGCATCCTGTACTTTGCCTTGTGAAGGGAGGGATGGGAGAGTCCTCTCAGAGAAGCCAAACAGGATATTGTGGACAATGAGCTTGGCCTTCATTCCAGAATAGCTGGGTACATGCAGAAAGCTTGCAAAAACCCTGAGGGCAGCCACGAGCTCCAGAAGCTCTGGTATAACCAAAAGGCTGCACTGGTGGAATTCCAACCAGAACAGAAGGTGTGGGTGTTGGAGCCTGTGGCTCTTAGGGCTCCCCAAGGCAAGTGGAGTGGACCCTCCCCTATCCTAGGAAGAAAAGGGGAAGTCACCTACCTGGTGAACTTTGGCTCTTGCAGGAGTCCCAAAAGAGTCATCCATGTAAACTGCCTTAATCCCTATCATGACAGAGCTGAGATAACCATGCTTAATGGTCAATGATGATGGACAGGAAGCTGAGAGTGAACCTTTCCTTGATCTCCTCTCCAGCAACCCAAAAGATGGCTCAGTTGAAGGGGTGATATTTGTAGACACCCTCACTGAACAACAGCGGACTGACTGTAAGCAAGTCTTGTAGCAATATGCTGAGCTCTTCTCCTTGACCCCTGGTCAGACTACCTGGTGCAGACACGACTTTGACACTGGGGACATATTACCTGTCAAAATTAACATTTACAGACGTTCTGATCATGTCAAAGAGATCATCAAGGCTGAGGTCAGCAGGATTCTGGAATTGAGAGTTATTCAGCACTCTGAAAGCCCCTGGGCTAGCCCAGTGGATTTAGTCCCCAAACCTCATTTCCAGGGAGGAAAGAAAGAAATTATGTTTTGTTTGGACTATAGGGGTTTCAATGCTGTGACAAAAACAGATGCTCAACCAATTCTTAGGGCTGATGAACTAATTGACAGGTTGGGGCAGCCAAAATATCAATATTTTTGATCTCACATCAGGGTACTGGCAGATAGGTGTGACCCCTGGAGCTAAAGAAAAGTCAGCATTGTCCACTCCTGATGGGCATTATCAGGCCACTGTTATGCCCTATGGACTAAAGAATGCCCCTGCCACCTTCCTAAGATTAGTAAACAAAGTCCTGGCTGAGTTAGAAGACTTTAGAGCAGCATACCTAGATGATATTGCTGTCTTTAGCTCTACACAGCAGGACCACCTGATCCACCTTAGAAAGATCCTTGAGGCTCTGAGAAGTGCAGGCCTCACTATCAAGGCAAGCAAGTCCCAGATAGAGAAGGGCATGTTTTTTTCATTCGACCTCAGCCCATGTTGAGGACTCCAGATCATTACCTAGCAGACACAGTACAGGTATTGCTTGATATACCACCACTTTCGTCTGGCCAGTAACCCCTCCTCATTATAAGGATACCATTGCCATGGGATGAACCTTAGCCTGATTATCAGCATTGAGGACTGTATAAGTCTCACCAGTCAAATATTGGTCTGAGGACACCAGTTGCTCAGTCACTATGGTGACACTGGCACCAGTGTCTCTCAGTGTTTCAACCATGATCGCATTAATATGTGACTGTTGTCTGTATCCCTCCAGATTACTGGGCCAAACGGCCAGGGCAGCTACATCTGTCCCACCCTCTGAGATAAGAGTTGCCTCCGTAAGCTCACTGATATGATCAGGGCGTACCTGGAATCCCATCTGGAGACTTACCACTGCATTTACTGCAGGTGCACTAGAAGCATTCCTTTTGTGGGGACAGGTCTGGTCTCCAGTTTGGTGTTCCAGAACCTTGCAGTCACAAGCCTTTTGGAATCACAGCTGTTCCCTTTGTACCCACCCTTGGATTGTGAGAAGTCTCAGGGCCCACCCTCCTGTGCAGGTTTTTGAGGGCCTTTAGAAGACTCTTTGTTTTTATCTTTGTTTTGGTTACCCTCTTTCCTTTGGGGGGAGGGGCTTTCTGGCCTCCTTTTGTGGTCTCCCCCACCAGTGGAAGTTTTGGTCACACTTGTTTTGACCCAGTAGTCTGTTTTCTTCCTCAACCCTTTAGGAGAAAGTGGACTTAGGTCTACCAGGTAGTTAAGTAACCTCAGTGGTTATGCTCTCTCTGCTTTCCAAATTTGTCACTAACAGGCTAGTGACTAAATTTACCAATTCACATCGGCATACTGGTACACCTATATAACTGAGGTACCCAGGGTATTGGGGTTCCAGGAGATACCTATGGGCTGCAGCATTTCTTTTGCCACCCATAGGGAGCTCTGACAATTCTTACACAGGCCTGCCACTACAGCCTGCGTGAAATAACGTCCACGTTATTTCACAGCCATTTACCACTGCACATAAGTAACTTATAAGTCACCTATATGTCTAACCTTCACCTGGTGAAGGTTGGGTGCAAAGTTACTTAGTGTGTGGGCACCCTGGCACTAGCCAAGGTGCCCCCCATATTGTTCAGGGCAAATTCAACTCATTGACCAAGTGGTATCAGCAAATGCAAAGTATCATACTCCACCACTGTTCCACCAATGTAGGAAGCTGGCTCTCTATAGAGTGCACTAAACAGAAGCACACCTTGCAGAGAGTCCAGTGGATCCCCAATTGGTTTGCTGAGGCAAAAGTAGATAGGACTAATGCTCTATTTTGTGGCATTGTGGGTGAGCAGTTAGGCTTATCAGAAGGTAGTGTTCAGCATTTGTTGTACTCACAGAGGCAATATATGAGACACGCATTCAAAGAATAAATCCGAGACCAATTAAAAAAAATAATGTTTCTTTATATGTATGCTTTAAACCCAAGAACGTTGTTATAAGGTAAAAGCATTTTAGTTTCAAAAATCGACACATCGCAATTTCAGAGTTCTTCAATGTTAACTTAAGGAGGAAAACAATGTTCAGCAAACACAGTATTAGCAACGACTTACAATGCCAATCTTAGGGAGTTAAGGTAAGTACTCGGCACTAATCAGGGCCACACCAGCATGTCACTCTGGGCAGCACAGGTGCGGCCGGGTGTAGGGGTGCAGTAAGGCGTCAGGCGCCCAGTGGTTTTCAATGGGAAATGATCCTTGTGGAAACAGGCTGCAGGCTCTGGCTAGGGGGCCAGTCAGGGACAACAAGCAGGTAGGTTACAAACGTGGGGTGCTTGGGGACATAGGTGCACCTTTCTCTGGGGCTCAAAGGTGACAGATGCAGGGTTGCTCTCAGGAGTCGGGTTCCTTTGTCCAGGAGCACTTGCAGTCAGGGCGTCCACGGTGTTGAGGCTGTAGGTGCGATAGGGGAGTCCAGCAAGGGTGAAACCAGGGTGGACTCAAGCTCAGGGGGGCAGAGGACATCATTGGCACCAGTGACCCACCTCAGATCAGGTCGTGGGTGAAGGGTGCAGTGGTTGCTGGAGGTGTTGGGTTATCTCTCACAATAAGGCTGCAGGAGAGGTGGCCTGGGTGCAGAGGCTGCAGGTGACTTAGGGGAATCCAAGATGGGTGAGCAGCAGGTACGACTACTCTGTGGTCTTTTCTTCGTAGGTGGTCAGGATCTGAGTTCTAGGGTTCAGGAGTACCACCTAAATACTCAATTTAGGGATGTTACAGGTAGTGCCAGCTGGTAGCTAATGGGCTGACCACCTTTAGGGTGACTACGCCCTGTCTATGACCACTTCCATTAGGAAGTGGGCACAAACGTAACCCTAGTGGCCTAATTCCTTCCAAACAAAGATGGTGGAATTTAAAAAGAGGTGTCCACTTCTGCTCATCTACCTTAGGGGTGGGATTGGCATGAAGTGGGCACACCTCCTAATCTGCCTAATTTTCCAATATGTTCTGCTGCCAAAAGTGGGGTCAGGTTAGGGGGGTTGGTCATCTCTGCCCTTTGGAGAGACCTGGGTCACATTTCAAAGGCGGCTGGTCCTTTAAAGCTTCCCGCCCTGGAATGTCCATTCTGCCTGGGTGAGGCGCTAACATCCCCGCCAAGTACAGGCTTTTGTCTCTGGCCCTCGAGAGCTCTGGCTGCCACCTAGGGTGGCCAGAAACATGTTTAAGGCAGCTGAACTGGTCAGAACCAGTCAGTCAACACACTAGTAGCTGGTAGGTTTTCAGGGGGCACCTCTAAGTTGGAATCAGTGAGGGTTTATTATTATGAGATGGTTGATACCAAACATCCCTGGGTTCAGATAAGCCATCATGTAGCTGGGAAACTCATAGTGACCAGTGTCCAGCATATGTATTTAAAATGGCTTCCCTGTTCACTTTCCATGTCTAAGAAATTGATGGAGACATAGGAGGGGCTTATCTGCTTGTGAGTATATGCCCTCACATATGTCCTGATGCACCCTGCCTTAGGGGTGACTTACACCTGGCACATGCAGTGGTAAGGGACCTGGCACATAGGAGTGTGTGACAGGTCGTGTTTTCAATTTCACCTGCACCAACATATACAGTCTACAATAGCAGCACTGTGTGGGTTTGTTGAGTGGTCCCTGGTGATGGCACAACTGGTGCTGCGGCCTTCAGTGACCTTCCTTAGTACCCCAGACCCTAGGTACCAGGCGTACCATTTGCTAGGGTCTTACGGAGGTTGCTAAAGAGTGTGCCAATTATGGAGAACAACTGTACAGTTTTGGGAACGATCTCTGGCACTGAGGACCCGGTTAGCAGGGACCCAATGCACTTTCAGTCAAAATCACATCAGATACCAGGCAAAAAGAGGAGGCTAACCATGCCAAAATGGTTCTTTCCTACACATACTTTGTAAGCAGTATACATCGCAGTGATAATAACAAGGCTTTGCGAGCCCCAATGCTAGAACAGAGCATTACTCACAGACAGAAAGGTTTTGGAGGATCACTTCTATCTTACCAGTTCAGAAAGAAAAAATGTAAGGTTGTTTAAGTTAGGCCCACTCTGTGTTTGGAATTATAGTTTGCAGTTATGTAATGTGTTATTTGAAGAATTTTAACATCAGTAGTATTTATTTTTCTACTTTGGGTGGTATTTTGAATAATGATCATTTATTTTATTATGATTTTAATAATCAATCCATAAATATTTTACTTCCTTAAAAAACAAATTAGGCGGTGGGAACTCAGTGACTGGCAATCATTCTGTGGCTAGGCATACGTTTGATCATGAGACCCCTCAGCACATATTTCGAGGGTCAAGAGGGGTTTCTATAAATAATTATTTCTCCACATCTGCTCCAATAATACTGCGAACATTCACATACTTCTTTCATCCAGACTTGTTCATCTTTTAAATATCTAGAGACTTGATCTAGTGTGCAAGAATCACTTGTCATGAACATTCATGGTCATCTTACATAATATCTTTGTCAACCTAATATTTACAGGAAACTGTATAAATCAACTTGATTCCTAAATCAAATTCAGTTGCTGTAAAGGCTGTATTCAACACATTAGCAAATACAGTTACCTGGGACTGTTTCTGTTCTTTTGATAACTGTACAGTACACTGAAGGTCCAACTTTATACAGTAGACTTTGTATTTTGACGCGCAAAAGTTAATTGCCATATAGGCCACTGCTGATAACATCACCATAAAAATGTTCAGCCTCATTTAAAACGTGTTCTAGGCATCACCATTTCCTCGAAGATTTTCAAATAGCATGCGGAGTATCTTTGATTGCACTAGAAAATATTTGTATTTACTTCATGTCAAACAACATACCCTTAGACACAGGGGTTCTTTGCTAAACTTGCTAGTAATGGCAATTGCTTGTTTAGAATGAGTTCTATAGAAAATCATTTTGATAAATTCAAATTATGTTTTGCTCCATTGCGTTTTCATGCTGTTATAGTTGCAGTGTAATCAGTTGTCTGTCAAGCCATTTGTATAATTTATATACCAAATTGTCTGCCTAGATCCTCAGTTGACTTAATTTGCACTATTTCATTGTACATTCTTTGTTTTGATTTAGATTCTAAAAATGTGGGAGAAGCACTCAGTGAATAGTAACTAAGCCTCAAAATAGGGTGAGAGCAAATATCTCACATTTGAAGTCCAAAGTAGTCAAAACTCCATAGAAACATGTGCTTATGTAATCAAAATTGTCTTCTTTCTTCCATCTTGGCATATAGAAATAAAGCACAGGAGAAGACGTGGTAGGTCGACTATGGTGCATGGGCTAATGAAAGCGCAGGCGGACACAGACAAAGCAGTGGCCTTGATGGCAGCGTCGGACATTGCGAGGGGTCATCAGTCAGATGCAGATGTCGGCTCTACCTCTGACAAACATTCTATGAACTCTGCCTCTGATGCCCCCTCAATGGACAAATTCAATTTGCCCCTACTCACACCGAGATCTGCAGATGACTTGACTTGAATCCTGCTATTGCTGGTGTAAAGGGGATCGTGATTAGGGGGATGAGGACCCGTGATATGCATGTCATTTGTGTATCAGAGGTTTTTGTGTTCACTATATTCTTTCGATATGGCTATTTTCGCTGCAGTTTAATTAAACATGAGGTGCCTTGACTCTGCTGGTGTGATGGTCCCTTTGGAGGGATGTCTGGTGGTTTGCCAGGTGGGGGTCCCAGCTCTGCCTGATTCAGCCACAGCCTGTCCTTTGTGGCTGAGAGGCCATGCCCCCTCACCTTTTGCCCCCCACGAAGAGTGTCCGTCAGGCTGAGCAAAGGTCTGTCTGACAGACGCTCTTCATTTTCAGGTCAGGCAGCCAGGAGCTAGACATGGGCTATTTGAGCAAGCTCCTGACTGCCTGAGGTTAAACTTTGCTGGACTGAGGAGGTCACAGCTCCTGTGGGTGTGACCTCCTAAGCTCAGCAAAGGTCCTTGAGCCCCCCCCTCAGTGACGAGGGGGAGCATCACCCATTTACTCCAATGTGGGCACTTCAGTTTTAAGCCGTTAAGTGCCCAGGGCGAGTTTCAATCAGTGAAACCTTGTCACAGAGTGGGGTGGGGTGGGGTGAGCACTCTGTGTCACTGACCCCATCCCACTCTGTGACAAGGTTGGGACTGCTGCCTACCTAAGGTCAGCCAATGAGGAAAGGCAGAAGGGCCCTCCCTTCTGGAACCTCTGAGGCTGAGCTGCAGGTAAGTGTGTGTGTGCTTCTTTATAAATGAATGTTTAGTGCATGCATGCATGTATGTTTGAATATTTGTTAATGAGTGGTGTGAATGGATGTGTGTGTGTCCACACGTGTATGAATGAATGAGTGAGAGTGTGCATGTGTGCCTGTGTGTCCCTCCTGACCCCATACTACTAAAGTTACCATCGCCCACTGACTTGGATGCTTTGTGTCCTGAGGGAGAGCCTTACCAAATGGCACTGCCAATTGATGTTCCATAGAGAGGACTTATATCTTTTCCTCCCTGTCAGCCCCAACACATTGACACTGACTTTTGGGGTTTGCTGCACGGTTGTGGTGGTGCCTGCTGGGAGTTATGACTAGCACATGATGTTGGCCTGATTTGCTCCGCCCCCCACACTGGCTCAAGTCTATTGGTTGGTGGGCGATGTGCTTGTGGGATATGTTTCCCCACTTTGTTCTGCCTAAGTTTGTATGGCTGATCATTGTCAGACCTCCCTGCAGTCGGAGAGTTCTGGGTTTCTATTGTGATTCTGTAAGTTCTGACATTGGGATTGATGTCTGCTTGGGGGGTGGAGAGGTTGGAACCTGGGAAGGTTCTTTTAGATCTGCACATGCTACATGACCAGACCTATGGCTCACACGGAATTGAAACTACTCACCTGGAACATCAGAAGCATTGGTACTGCTGCTAGGCATCACAAAATATATATTTTTGTTTCTTAAACGTCAGGATATGCATATAGCTCTCCTGTAAGACTCACTGCCATGCTGGAGGGACCAGGTGTCGGCCACTGGCTATTCCGCATATTCCATGGGTGCCTTGATCTGGGTTAGGGCTGGTGTGCCCTTCGACAATCTGCAGACCCATGTTGATAGAGATGGTAGATATGTACTATCGGAAAGGATGCTAGATGGGAGTCCTTTGACCCTGGGCAGCATTTATGTACCCCAACTAGTACCAATTGACATTTTCACCTGATTGTCTACCCAGCTGGGCTCTCTGACCAACTGAGACGTGATGCTTGTGGGGGATTACAACTGTGTGGCTGACACCTTCTTAGATCGCTCCACCCCTGTGTTGCCGGGGCCTTAGCTCATTGAGTAGTGGACGGGTTCTGGGATTCAACTGTGGGCTGGGACTCACAGGATATGTGGAGAGTGCAACATTCTCAGGACAGGTATTACTCTTTTTTTTGAGCATCTATGTGCTTGATGTTTGCTTAGATAAGTTCCTATGCTCTGCACCTCTCTGTCCTCTCTTCTACCACACTGAGTACCTGGGCCGCACCAGCTCAGACCACAATCCACTTCTGGCAGGTGTTCAGTTGGGTGCCCCTCGGCTCGCGATACCCATGTGGCGGCTTCACCCTGTAGTCCTAGATGACAACACATTTCAGGATGGCCTCAAGGAGGCCATCTCAGCCTATTTCAAGCATAATTTGGACACAACCTTGCATTACCTCGTTGAGGGGGAGGCATTTAAAGTGATCAACCGTGGGTATTGCATGGTGTCATCTGTTAGGGATCGATCGGAACTGGACCGGAAATTGGTGTTGTTAGATGGGACTATACATTACTTGGGTAATCAGATTGATGCTAATCCAGATGTGTGGGCACAGTTGCTTGAAGCCCAAGAACATTAAAGTGTCTTGCTGGACAGACTCATGTGTCCCAAATTCAAGGCTTTCGTTGCTAGGGCTCATGAAGAGGAAGATAAGGTGGCCAGACTACTGACCTCAACTGGGCGACAGGTCTATTCTCAGGTGGAGCTCAATGGCATTGGCCGTGATTATTATATACAACTCTATGGGCACCGCCCAGACGCCTCAAGCTGAGATATTGAAGCCTTTCTTACCCCACTACAGTTGGGGACTGTACTCCCCTCTGCACTCAAAGGTTTGGGGGTCCTATTATGCCCCAAGGAGTGAGAGGTGTGAACAGGGACATGGCCCGTGGCAAAACACCAGGCCTCGATGGCCTCCTGGCAGAGTTTTGCTCAGCTTTTCCTGCATCGCTGGCCCTATGTTTGATGGCTATGTACAATAAAGCCCTCAGCACTGCAGAACTCCCGGCTGCTTCAAGGGATGCAGTGGTCATCCCTCTCCCCAAAACGGTTTTGTAGGGTGCTGGAGGTAAGGGTGCTGGTGGTAAGGGTGTGCCGCCCATTATCCATGTTCAACATGGACTTTAAAGTATTGAGTAAAATATTTTCTATGCATCTTCTACCACACATTCACACACTGATCCTTCCCAACCAGTGCAGATTCCTCCGCCAGTGCAGTATATCTCGCAATCTCCGTCAACTCTATTTAGTGTTATTTGCCGCCCCTCCAGTGGAGGAGCTGGGGGCTGGCTTATTGGCAGTGGACCTGGAGAAGGCATTGGCATTTGAAACTGTCAGTTGGAAATATCTCAGGGCAGTCATGACTAGGATGAAGTTGGGGGCACCATTTGCGGCCTGGCTGCAGCTTTATATACTAAGCCCCCAGCCTGTGTTCGTACAGGACAGATTATATCAACCTTTTATGAAGTCTGGAAGGGGACTAGACAGGGGTGCCCTTTGTCCCGAATCCTATTTGCCCTGGCCTTAAAAACACAGGGGGCGCTCTGTTGGGCTTGAGGACAGGGACAAAATATACTGGTGAGAGACTCCGAACACCTGTTCTCCCTGTATGCCGATGACCTCCTAATATATATCTCCAATATGGCCACAGATGTTCCATATATGCTCCAACTGCATCATGGCTTTGGTGAACTATCGGGCCTAAAGGTTAATCTGGCTAAGACACATGTTTTTCCAGTGACAATCTTTGAGGTGCTGCATTCCCTTAAGAATTGTGTGACCTTCTGGCATTCCCTTCAATTCCCGATTATGGCGTGAACAACACTAGCAAAGATGACGCTGCCTCGTTTATTGTATTTTTTTATAAACCTACCAGTTTGGTTACCTACCTTCAGGTTTAAACCGTTACATGAAATGTTGCAAGACCTTATATTGGATGGGGGTCGACACAGAGTGTCCTTGGACACACTCCAATGGCCTATTTTGGATAGGGGCCTCGGAGCTCCTGGATTTGTGCTTTATTATCTGGCAGCTCAACTTCAATGGAATACTTTCTGGTTGGCTGGTGCAAACCTGGCTGATCTGGGCTGCAAGGGTGGTTCGCCTGATGAGGTTGTGTTACTGGCCCGATTGCTGCAGTGCATGCCTGGGCGTAGGATTTATCGAGGCATATTTGAGACAAAACTCCGGTGTTGGAGGTGTTGTGCGTCTCATACTACGGATCACCCATTCTATGCCCCCTCGTTCCCCCATGGTGACCCCCTTTCATTTTTCACCGCGGCTCAGCTGGCACCTTGGCCGGAGGTTGGACGAGTTGTGGTCGGGAACTGTTATACAGATGATACGTTGATGCCCCTGGAAGTCCTGGTTGACACAAGGGTCCTGCCTTCTGAACAGTTTCTTGTCTATGAGGCTTGAACATGGATTCGGTTCGATGCTAGCTTCACCACAGAAGATGTCCTTCAATACTTATTTTAAGGTGATCCAGTTTAATTACTTATATCAAACTTATTTGACCCCAAAAAGACTGATGTCTATTTATGGGGGCCCGCCTTGGCGCTGTCCGCTCTCCATGTTTGAGGACGCAGATTTCTGTCATATGACGTGGTCCTACCCCACTGTGCAGGTGTTTTGTACTGCAATTATACAGAGGGTGGATGAGACACTACTCTGGAGCTTACCCTTTACCCTGTAGATTTGTTTGCTTGGTCTGTTTCCATTCTCTGGGCCCAAGAAAGTGGGTAATAGATTTGTAGATTTGGCATCCATTGTAGCCAAAAGGCTTAGTGCAATGGAATACTGCTGCTTGGCCTGTGGTGGTGAGATGGGAATGGGCAGTTAGAGACTGGGCAAAGTCAGAAGTCTAGGTTCTGCATAGGGAAGAAGAGTGAGGCGTCTGTAGATGCCCTTTTGCACCATTGCGGGTAAAGGTGCTAACACATTTGATGACCCAGGAGACCCTGAAGAATATTTTCTGGAGGCCTCAACATCTGAGACCTGAAACTACATGAGACGGAAATGGCTGCTGATTGTAGGGGATGGGATAGTTTGGATGTCTGAGGCGGTGAGTGGGCTGTGTCTCTGTGGTGTCCCTGTATGTCATGCTATGCCTTGAATGTATGTGGAGTGTGCCTGCAGTGCTGCCATGGGTGGATCCCACCACATACCTCCCCAGCCCACACTTGCCCTTCCCCTCCCCGCCACTATCCATCCTTCTGTTTCGAACTTTATAGATTCAGCCACTCAGAACCCACTGTCTGTTTACTTATTTTATTTCTTATAGTTGATTTTTCTTGCTTTACGGTAACATTATGATTCGTTATGAGCTGTCAGCCAAACCTCTGTCTTTCTGATTTACCTTATGTTTATTACTACATTTCATGCAATTCCCATCGTACCTTGCACGAGTATGTACTGAACTACTATGATATTGGTTAAGACCTATCGACCCTGACTGGGACAGAACGGAGCTTAACCTGATATGCTATTGTAATGTGTATGGTATAGGTAACGCCTGTTAATTTAATGAAAAAATGCAAATTAACATATATATATATATTTTCTAAAAATAGAAATAAAGCACAGACAGAGTCAACACGTTTAGTCCCATGGACGAGGAGGAAACATGTTTTAGGGTGACTTCTTGATGTTTTTTTTAATATATGGGGATAAATGATACAACTTTGATTACACATGCGTACCTGTTCGTTTGGAGTTTTGACTAATAACTTTGGACTTCAAATGTGAAATATTTGAACTTGCCTAAATACTTTTGATGCTTTGTTACTATTTACTGAGTGCTTCTCCCACATGTTTTTATCTTATTTTGATTTCTTGGTTTTCTTTGGAGTGGTCAGCCCAGGGAGTGGAACGATTTGGAGTGCAGTGACATACACCACAATTTTTCTTATCCAATGAGACTGTTTTGATTTAGCTTTAGTGAGATGGTTAATTATTATTTTGGTACAAATACATTTGTTTTTATCAAAGTAACAGCTTTTTCTACTGATTCTGCTTTACCTTCTTTCTTTGCACCACTTTGCAACCCTTTGTGCTACAGTGTGCATGCACCGGGCATAATATATGCAAAGGAGGCGTTCCCCTGTTAGGGAGCTAAAAAAATTGCGCAAAAAAATCTAAGAGGTTTCTTTGCGTCATTTTATTCGGCACTTTTAGGAGGCAAACCAT
The DNA here is from genome assembly GCF_031143425.1 of Pleurodeles waltl. Lineage (NCBI taxonomy): Eukaryota > Metazoa > Chordata > Amphibia > Caudata > Salamandridae > Pleurodeles > Pleurodeles waltl. Next base: position 603,238,697 of record NC_090440.1, on the reverse strand, counting down.
TGTTTACAACAGTCCTCAATGGGCTTTGCAGGGTTATCGTCAACATTTAGTCCTGCAAAGCTCCGAACTAACATAAAAAATGTTGACGCTGGTTCCCTAACTACCGTCATGGTGCATTGTATCTTAGATATGCCACACACATGGTGACGTTTGTGGGGCGTTAAGGGGTGCAAGTGAAGTGGCACTGCACTGGGTGAAGCGTCACTTTCCTTAATTCTGGCCCTATATTTTGTGAAACACACGTTCACCTATGGATTTCTTCACATGTGACAAAATACATTTATTGTTCCCCATGTCAGTGAATCTCATTGTTGACAATCTGAGGACAAAGAAAGGCTGAGTGACTTATCAGAACTAGTACTTGTGACCATTGGGTTAAATACTGATCCTTCCAGCAAACGTATTAGTCCACTGAATCTACATTTCAAACCAGGCAACAAGGGTTATTCATTATAATGAACAATCCATTGGGCTAATTAACAATGGCACGCTATTCAAAATAGTGAAACTTCTACATGAAACTAACTAGATCACAAGTTTTTCCGTTAAAAATCTATTAATTTTAAATATGTCATTAAAGTTTGCATATACTTATCTTTTTTTTAAATAGTAACTTTTGAGCCACCACTTATCCTAATGTACCTTTATTAGTAGTGAAGTTGGACTGTGGATTTAAGGATGCCTTTAGCGTGGCAAGCATGAACTGGAGTTTTAAACATATTCTTGGACAACTGTGTGTATTCCAAACACCATATGTGAACACTCCATGCCTTTTTTCCAGGCCTTCAGAGGAGCAAGCTATCCAGGTCCAGTGAAGGGCACACTGGAAGGAAGCTTGACAGAGATCCAACATAGAAACATCCCTTTATTAACGGTCAATTTTTAAACTTGTTCAAGCCTAATGGCAAGTTATCAGATTCAACAGCCCAGAAAAGATCCCTACGACATCAAGAATGGAGAAGATGGAGCGCAAGGCAGTGGAAACTACAAACATGCAGAGCAAATACTCTGAGGACACAATAGATTAGTTATGCTACACCAGGTCCACTGGCCTGGCGACAGTGAGTAGCCATTTCAAGTAAACAGATTTAGAGCTTTATAAAGACGCACCAAGTGCACCTAAGGGTGTTTGGCAACAGTGGATGTTCCTAATGCTTAACTTATGCTTCCTTTCTCACCTATGCCATCACCTTTATTGTTTTCTTCCTGTACAGACCCCAAATCTCTTGCTGTTTGGTACTTACTTTCTGATGTTAGCTCGATTTCTTTTCTTGTAAACAGCTCTGTACCGATTCTGATGATAGTTCGATTTCCTTTTTTGTAAACCTCTCTGTAACAATGCTCCCATTCAACTCCAGTTCTTGGGTAGATTCCTAATGTGCCTGGGGCTAGTCACAGTTCACCCGCACTCATCATGAGGTAGATCAAATAACAGGACAAGTACAACAAGCCATTTGTTTTTCCTGCTTTCCCTGCTTAATGTGATTCTTATCCTCCAGTACAGAAGTGGCAGTCACGTGACTATTTTTCAAGAAGCTTTTCCACCACCACTGGTCCTGTCATTGTAGCATTTACTTTAAACCACCTGCGGAAACGTGTTTCTCTTCCTCTCCAATTCTTTTTCCTTTTCTAGGCTGGGCTCCTTCACAGTCTTGAAGCTTAGTACACGAGGTGAGTGGACAGTCGGGGGAAGAGGAGGGATTTACCAAGGCATCCTTCAATTGCATGTACGAACGCTGTGACACATATGATGAATATGCACAGGCTCAGCTTGCAGTGGCGGATAGTGACATCTTAAAGTGGTGGGCCGTAAAAGTTAGGGATGGCTTCTAAGTAGCAAGCACTCCAATTTCTTTCATTTTACTTTAGCTTTGATCTTACTTTGAGTACTCGTACCCAATGATGGGAGTCCCATCACGCCGATTTCCTCGGAATCACGCTTACAACAGGAGTACATGACCACTCGCCTGTGCCCTCTGCAAAGAAGCCAAGGATGGATGGCCAGGTATTTTGAACATTGTTTTGACTGGCAGGCACTGTGAGAAACCTGCAGTGCCCTCAGCCTCAGATCTCTCAATAAACACATACAGCCGCTGGTGTGACTCAATTCAAAAGACAGGTGCCTGGAATCTTGAGTGATCTGATTTATAAGGCGGCTGTATGACACATTTCAGATTTCACCTTTCATCTTCCCATACTATTAGAGCGCTTTGCCTGAACACCAGTTACATTACACAACAAGAACACATTCAGTTTTAGTTTCTACATGTGGATCACAGGCAATCCAACTTTTCACCAAGTGATTAGCTGTAATTAAATAAAGCAAGTCTGTTTAAATGTCATTAGGAGCTGAGCATTTGCTACAGTAGAGTAGACACAAATCAAAGTTCTTAATTTAAAAAAATCCACCAGATGACCATAATCATATTTTGAAAATACCCCACTTCCCCCCTGGAGGGAGATTTCCTCACTAAATTCGGGTAAATAACTGCCTCCGCGTTTTAAACAGCAGAGGAATCTCTGCTGCATCAGGTTTGCTTCAACGAGCACTGAAGTAGCCTGATAACATCAGTTTGGTAGGCTATCTAAAATGGTGAAATACCGCCCTTCAGCATAGCCTGACATAGATCTTTGCATTTGCACAAGTTGAAACAGATGACAGTGTTGATACTGCCCATGCCATAACTTTCCTGCCACTGGAGAGTTTTGGAGTTTGAAGTGGAAGATCTAGCCAGAACAAAACATAATTCATTGTTTTCGACATAATAGGCCCCTCCTTATTTGAATTCATCAGCCATGCTTATGATGCCGTATAAGTATCGTATACCATGTACATAGGCAAGCTAAAACAGCAGGGTGTTTACATTGTGCTCCAAAGTCTCTCTTAGGCAAAAAAACTTCCCAATACAAAAACAAAGCAAAGAGCGTGTAGTGGCAGCAATGAGGGAGGCGAGACGGGTTGTATTGCATAAATCACTCTTTATTGTGCCGTGAACTATATGGCCCACGAGGAGCAAACGGGAGCACCGCCGCCAGCCCGAGTTCCCCGCGCTCAACCTCCCGTCCCTCTCTCGCCGCCCCCGACGTCACGACCATCCTCGATACCGGATTGGCCATGACGTCAGGAGGCGGCCTAACATAGAGGAAGGACTACATTCTATTCCCCGCGTCTCGTACGTTAACTCACGTACGACATCTCCCCTTTTTAACAAACAAGAAACCTATGGAACTTCATCTCATAACAAAATCTTCGAACCTCTTGGGAGCTCGGATATGCCTCATTGGCCTGCTCGGAGTAATATACTGGGGTGAACCCATCCTGCCAGCGCCTGTACCATCTTGGCCTGAACTCATTACGTTGTGACTGTCGCTCTTCACAGGTTCGGGGCTGCTACCATTCCGGCCTTCGGCATCCACCAAGCCGCGCAATGCTTTCTCACACCGATCTGCACTTCCATGTCCGATCCGCACTCGCATTGAGGACGTATTCCCACACTCATCATCACCAGTGACTACATCCCTGGCCTCGTGACTTTGCCACTCATACATATCGTCAGTGCTCTCGGTCTCATACACACGACTACCTCTCATGATGATTTCCTCTTGACCAGCCTTGAGCCTGACGATGTCGTCCTTGCTTCGCCACCCCCCTCCTTCCAAACAGACTGCTCCTCTTGTCACTCCTTGCACACGTACAGGGGTTTGAAATACAGATTCTCCTTTCATCACCTTGTTAGGTTTCTTCACTAATACCCAATCCCCCTGCACTATATCTTTAGCTTTGGCTCTGTTCACCATGTCAGGATACCGCTTGTTGCTTTCCTGTTTAGCCATGATTCTTTCTTTGACTCTCAAACTCTCATCAGGTACCACCTCAATTACCTCCCTCATGTCATACCACTTGTTAAATTTGGGGGTAAGCTCACTCATACATCTTCTCCCTCTCATCAAGTAGAACGGAGTGTGTCCCGTAATTTCATTGGGCGTGTTATGAAAAGTGTGCACCTTGTCCGCCAGAAACGCTTTCACATCCATGTTGGAGGCGACTGCCTGTTGCACGCCCTCTTTGAGGAACCTATTCATCCGCTCAACCTGCCCATTGCTCTTTGGGCTGTACAGCGGGGTCTTCTCTTGCTTTATCCCTAACCTGGACAGAAAATCCGTCATCTGCCTGGACACCAGCTGGGTGCCATTGTCAGACACCATGATCTTCGGCTGCCCCTCAATCGCGAAAATTTTAGTCAGCGCCTTGATCACTCGGTCAGTGGTAACCTCCCTGACGAACTTGTAGTGGATCCATTTGGAGAAGTAGTCCGTGAGAACGATGAGATGTCTACAATCGTCTGGAAGCAGGGTAAATGGGCCCGCAAAATCAATGGCAATCTTGTTCCATGGGCCAGCAGGAATGTCCACCAGCTGCAGCTCCCCTTTCGCCGTCTTCCAGTGCTTGTCGGCCCTTAAACACAGTCCGCACCGATCTATGAAGCTGCTGACGTCGCTGCACATACCTGGCCACCAGTAGTACTGCTTGAGGAGATTTTTGGTAGCGGTACTGCCCGGATGGCCCTTATGGGCAATCCTGATTAGCTTGTCTCTCAAACCTTCCGGAGGCACAAACAGCTCGTGTCTCTTCACAAAGCCGCCCTCGATGGTGAGTTCGGAGCTAACCTGTTGGAAACTCCTGAGTGCTCCGTGCAAGTTCCGGATCGGGGGCCAATGAGTCGTCATGTGGTCCATCACCCTACGAATAGTCGTGTCCTTCTCCTGAGCCGTCAACCATTCCTCCTCAGATATGGATCCCTCGCAAATGGCTGTTGCGTCAACCATTGCCACCACGCATTCCATGTCATCCAGGGAACCGTCCTCCTCACCCGTGACCGGCATGCGCGATAGGCAATCCGCCCTGCAATTGAGGCCACCCTTGATGTGTCTGATAATGAAGTGATATTCTTGCAACTTGGACAGTAAACGTAGGAGCCTCGAGCTGGCTTTGCCATTGCCGCGTCCTTCACCGTCCATCATGTATATCAAGGGTTTATGGTCAGTGACCAGTTCGAACTCCCTGCCCCACAGATAGTTCCTCAGTTTCTCCACGGCCCAGACGCACGCGAGCGTCTCCCGCTCTATGGTGCTGTAGTGCTTCTCTGCATCACTCAATGACCGGGATATGAATGCGACTGTGTTTTCCTTCTTCCCTTGGAACTGGCAAAACACTGCGCCGATACGCTTGGCGCTAGCGTTAACCGTGATCACGTTCCGGAGATCCTTGTTGTACGGCTGTAACACTGGGGCCGCCGCGATGGCCTGCTTGACGGATTCAAAGGCAGCGCTTTGTTCCCGTGACCATGTGTATTTTTCGTTCTTCCGCAGCAGTTTCCTTAGAGGCTCCACGGTGGTCGCGTATCCTTGCATGAATTTGGAATAGTATTCACTGAGCCCCAGGAACGATCGCAAGGCGTCTTTGTCTCATGGACAGGGGGCATCTCGTATGGCCCTCACTAAGTCATCTTTAGGCGCAATGCCATTGGGGGTTAGCACATGCCCTAAGTATTCGATCTTCCCTTCCATGAACTTGCATTTGTCCTTGGAGACCGTCATCCCCTTTTTTTGCAGCACCTCCAGCACTCTGCCTAGCAGCTCCAGGTGCCCCTCCTCATCTTCCGTGTGGATCAGAATGTCGTCCTGGAAGGCTTCAACTCCCTTCATATCGCAGAAGAGCAGGTCCATCAGCTTTTGGAAGACGCCCGAGGCCGATGCAAGGCCGAACGGAAGACGGACGTACCTGTATGCTCCGAACGGGGTAATAAAGGTGGTCAATTCCTTGGAATCCTCCGTGAGACATACCTGGTGGTATGCGGACTTCAAGTCTATCAGGGTGAAGAACCTCGATCCTGATGTGGAAGATAATATCTCCTGAATGTTGGGCAGTGGGTGGCAGTTCACCAGGATATTTCTGTTCAAAGATCGCAGGTCTACACACAGCCGGATGTCCCCTGTCCTCTTCTTCTTGGACACCACGATTGCGGACACCCACTCTGATGCGCCTGCTTCCTCTATCACTCCTTCCATTTTCAGCCTATCCAGAACAGCCTTCAGCTCCCCCCTGACCGAAAGGGGAATCGTTCTGACCTTGTGCTTAATTGGCATGGCACCCTCTTTCAACCGTATGGCATGCACGAATCCTCTTACACATCCTACCTTGTTTTCAAAAACGGAATCAAATTTGTCGAGAACCTCAGCTAAGCCTTCATGCAAATCCTCAGGCTGCACGTAGTTGACCCAATCATCCCTCAGAACTATGGGATCTTCAGCCCCAGGGACTAGCATCACACCCAGCTTCGCCAGGTCCTTCCACCCCACAAGGCTCCTCCCTTTTTCAGCTACATATATCTTTGTTCTCACCGTGCGCCCTCGAAAGGTGAGAGAGTCCCAGAAGTACCCCCTCATCATTATGTCGTGTTCCCCGAAGGCCTTTGGATTCACATCCGTTTCATGCAGTCGCACATCCTGCCATTTCAAATCAAATGTCCTATCAGAGATCAGGGTTAGGGGGGAACCAGAATCAGCCGTAAATGGCAATTCTACCGCACCAATCATGACGGAGCCAATAGGCCCCTTCACTCTACCGTCCTCATCATCAATGGACAGCACGATGTCCGCATCCACATCCACTTCACTATCGCTCACCGAGCTCACTTTCATGCCCGTACTAGATTTCTTGGCTTTACACACTGCCGCAAAGTGGCCCACCTTCCTGCATTTAGAGCAGCTTTTGTACAAAGCAGGGCGGGTCCTGCTGTCCGCCAAGTGGTCCCTTGACCCACATCTAAAACAAGCGAGAGGCCTCCTGCCTCCCCCTCTATCGCTCGCCGCCCTGTCTGGAGTCTTGGGTGCATTTTTATGTCTGTCCTGCACATAGAACACATTTGAAGCCTGACTAGTGCTCGCCAGTTCCTTAGAGGACACCATGGAGCGTTCCACAGCCTTTGCAATGGCCACCACTTCCTTCAGTGAAGGGTTCCTGCAAGAAAGCAACCGTTCCTGCACTTTCTTAGAATGGCAATAGAACACCACCTGGTCTCTGATGTAAGTATCAGTCATCTCCGCAAATTCACTGTCTTGGGCCAAAACTCGTAGACACGCAATGTACTCTTCGATAGTCTCTCCTTCCTCCTGTTTCCGCAATGCGAATTTATGGCGCCCCACCATGATGTTACACTCCTCAGCATACTGCAGCTCAAACCGCTTAACGGCCTCCTGGTATTCATTCAGGGGAGCAGTGGCCCCCGGGGGGTTCACATAAACCGGCAAGCTATCGAAAACCTCCTGGCCAGCCTTCCCCAACAGTCCGAATAGCAGCGACTTTTTCCGCTCGGGGCTATACCCCTTACCATCAATGGAGACGATATAGTTCTCAAATGCGCGCAGCCATCCCTTCCATTTCATGCATGGCTTACCAGGAGAGTCCAGGAAGAGGGGAGGCACGCAGATATTAACGGTCTGCGACATGACCGGAGAGCGGGCACCACACCCGGAGAGACCACGTGAAACAGGTGCAGCAGCAACTCTGGAGGCTCCTAGACAGCGCAGAAGGATACCCCAGCACACAGGATAGCCGAAGACCACCAGCACACCGGCCACTTTCAATGATGTATACACGAGCTGACAGGAAACCCGGCACACGGGCCCACAGCCTGGTCCTCACGTGGCAGGGGTCGTCAAGGATCACACACATAGGGCTCCCCCACAGCAGCTCACCGGAGGCAGTGCACGTGGTCATCAGGCGAGGAGATATCGGCGCGCACCATCAACAGCAGGGAATACCAGGCACGCTGGACTACACTCGTGGGCCATAGTAGAAGCTGTGACCCTCGTCGCCATTTGTAGTGGCAGCAATGAGGGAGGCGAGACGGGTTGTATTGCATAAATCACTCTTTATTGTGCCGTGAACTATATGGCCCACGAGGAGCAAACGGGAGAACCGCCGCCAGCCCGAGTTCCCCGCGCTCAACCTCCCGTCCCTCTCTCGCCGCCCCCCGACGTCACGACCATCCTCGATACCGGATTGGCCATGACGTCAGGAGGCGGCCTAACATAGAGGAAGGACTACATTCTATTCCCGCGTCTCGTACGTTAACTCACGTACGACAGAGCGTTATAAACGAAAGAAGGGGAAAAGAGGGTAGATGAAAGGTGGGGAGTAATATTGAAGTGGACCTGTGACTACCGTGCCAGAAGTCGGATTTTAACTCTTAAGACATCCCATAAAGGGAGACATTGTGCAGAGACTCATTGGCACGTGCTATATGGATATGCCCCTTTTGCTGAGTCTTCAAAGGAAACAACTAAAAATTGCGCTCTCGGTTTCCCCGCTATTGTGCCGAAGTTCTCCGTAGATTTAATTCACCTAAGTGAATTGTTTTTTTATTTTGGTGGAAGCATGTGGGACCAAATATGCAGTGCAATATCAATTCTGTTCTTACTTGTTTTACTTAGAAACTGCCGCCGTCTGGTGTCTCATTTCTATTGTGTGGTCCTGCATGGTTACCGTGACTGACTTTTCTTTTCCTTACAACAACCAATCCTGGAGGAGCTGTCATGCTGTTTCTAATAGTAATGAGCATGAAAGTAGCTCCAGGATTGGTTGGAACGGCCTAACCCATCGCTCCTTTATAGACTGGGGGCCTGTGTCTGCTGCAATCTGCCTGGCTTTAAAAAAACTCGGGTTACTGCAGACTGAAGTGCACCGTTGCAAGATGGATGGCCAATCTGACATGCGCACTTTGAGCATAGGTGAGGAGTCATCCCTGCTGCCAATCAGCAGGAATGGCCCCAACCATGCTGTCGCACTTGGTCTGCACCAGCAGCGGTGCTTTAAAATAAAATAGCAGTAACCATTTTATTTATGTGTTTTCTGCTGCACTCGCAGCAGGCAGGGCAACACTTCTCTGCCCTGAAAGAGGAACCACCGCTGTCAACATGTCTACATAGAGCTGAGATTTAATTGCTACTTAGGAACATTCAGCACTTTACCCAGGAATATCTTGGTTTCCTCCTACCCTTGGTAAAAGTGCCTCTGATTGCACCTATCCTACACTGAAACATGCACCAACATGATTTTGCAAAAGGAAAATCCCAGACCCTAATTTTAAGGTGGCAAGGGATTCAGAATATGATCCATTCAACATGTGAAGTCCTAATAATGGAATTTCCTAATGCCTTTATTCTTCATAAACTTAGTATTTTATATTTATCACCTAAAGAAAGCCCGTCTGCGCCCATCCGTGCCAGTACAGCACCAAGAGCCGGGGATGCTACCTGTTTAACTAAAGGTAACAGGTGCTTAGAGCTATCGAGGCAAATGCTTCTTAAGCTATGCCCTATAAGTATTAAGGGGAACTGTGAGAGGTGGGATCCTATTACAAACAGGAAGTTTCTGCTGTCCTGCATGTTATTTGCAGAATGAGATGAAGGAACCCGATCAGGAGGTGGGTTTTGTAATGGAGCATAACTTAAATACTTTGGGGAAACGCTTACAAACACATAAACTTCAATGTGCCTTGACTAATGCACGCTCAATGCCTAAACACAGTGTGGAGCTCAATGACTTTATTGATTCTAATAGATTAGACTGTTTCTTTGTTAGGAGATGTGGGCAAAAGAAGACTTAGGCCCTGACCTGGCGATGGCAGTCCCTGAGGGGTATGGGATCACAAGGGTGGACAGGGGAGATTGCGGGGGGGGGGGTACTTGTGATCATATTCCGTCAAGGGTTGATTTGCACTCCGGAAGTCGGAGTCTCCCTGGCCAAGGAGGGTTGTGAGGTGGAATTCTTTATATTACATAGGAAAAGCATGTAACTTTTGTCTGAGCTACCAGTGTGTCACCCTCCTGACTCCAAAATTCAGTTGCTTTAGAACTGGCACCATATAATTGATACATACATTGTCAATAGTAATTTTATCTGCTTAGGGGACTTTAGTCTACATTTTGAAACAGAGAATGATAAAGAGGTAAATAATTTTTTGGACCTGATGAACAATCTGGGTTTCTTGCAAAGAGTAAAGACAGCAACACATCTAGCTGGTCATACTCTGGATGGTATTCTCACTAATGGCGATGCAGTGAGAGTAGAGGACTGTGTTCCTCTTAGCTGGTCTAATCATTTTGCAGTGATGTTTTATGTATCTGGAGACACCTCATGGTTAGAAGGTGGGGCAGTGTAGTGAGCTATTGAGAACTTTTGCCACAACTCTTAGGAGTGTGGCGGATAGTAATAGCTCTCTAGCAGTCAATTTTAACAAATGGGTCCAGTCCACGCTGGATGAGTTAACTCCTATGAGAGAAAGGAAAAAGGGTAGAAGGGAAAGCTCCACTTAGTGGTTCTCAGAGGGACTGAACATACTTCAAAGACTGTCGCAGGCAAGAACAGAGGTGGAGATTAGCACCCAAGTTGGAGGAGAAAAATAAACATAAAGAATTGATGAGAACTTATAAAATTGCCATCAAGGAGTCTAAGACTGCATTAATCTCCCAAAAAATCATAATGGCAATGAATACGTATAGCAGTGCTTAATGTGAGCCGGTGCTTTCAAGTGCAGGGCACCTGCACTTATTTGAGGGCCGGCAGTTAGTTTTCTGCCTCAAGCATTTACTGAGAGCAAAAGACACATAGGGGAAAGACGGAGGAGGAGAAAAACGAAAAAGCGTCACAAAGGGACAAAGTAGAAAGCTGCAAGAGTGAGCTGAAGGAGCAGGGTTTGTCTGTAAATGGATTAAAGAGGCCCCAGATGGTTTCAGGATTACGCTGTCTCAGTATTATGTGCTCACACTTTTAAATGCATCAGCCGCATACTTCTAAGGAGAACTTTTGGCACGGCACATTTTTATTTACAAATTAATCACTGACGTCTAGTGAGTTATTTAACACTGCAAAGCATCTGAATAGCCCTCCATCTCAACAGGCATTGGAGAACTCACAGGAGCTCTGCAATAAAGTGCCCACATATTTCAAGGACACAATTTTGAGCATTTTTTTCAGATTTTCCTGAAATTAAGGATCCCCATATCGCTGAGACAGAAGGTGGGAGGCTCAGTGAGCAGTCAAATAGTAACACATTAGCCAGCTACATGCCTCTCTTTCAAGAGAGGATTATATCTTTGCTTACGCAAACCAACTCTGGGTCACCGGAGGACCCCTGACCACCAAAAGTGTTGCAGCTGGCTCCTGGGATCATAGCAGAAGTATTAGAAAACATCTATGCACAGGTGTTGACTACAGGGTTGAAGGATGCTATTATTATAGGCTGACGCGCGTCAGACGGGTAGGTGAAACAGCCTACACGAGGATACCAAAAATGTTTAGCTCCTAGTTCTGACAAGCGATCCTTATTGAACCCTGTTCTGAAATTGGGGATGGGTAACCTTATTTAACGAGTTGAACTGAGTAAGTGAAAAAAAATTTTTGACTACTTTAAGTTTAATTTTTGGGAGAAGTTTTTGTCCTGATGAAGCGCACTGGATCCGGCTGGACCACCCAGACGCGAAACATGTAGACTAAGTAGAGTGATGTTCCATAATTGGTTTTCTCCTCCTTCATATAGTGTGAGTAGGTGAACATTATATTCACCCAGTACTCCTCTTTTGTGTTTTTAATCTTGGTCCCCATCATATCAATTGCTGATTAAAATAATGACTCATGGTCTGTGATGGTGAACCAATTTTAATTAATTTTTTTCACTCTCTCTCCATTAATACTTGGGTGCCAAAGAATGGGTACCCATTTGAAAACTAATTTATTTATTGTTTTCATTTTTGCTACTATCTGAGCATTCTGGTTAAGAGCACCCCGTCGGGGGAGCCCGTCAGGCATTGCAGCACCAGCCTGATGAGGAGCTTTCCCAATGATGATGCCAGTCATCCATTGTGATGCATGAGGGTTCTTGCTCCTGGAACATTTGGACCGCACCCAATATTTTCATATGAATAGTTTCTTTTTGGAACAGTGTACAACTTTATACTTTAATGGTTATAATGGGAGGCCGTACACTGGACCATTAATCTCCCTGGTCCCTCCTTATTTAACTTTTCATGCTATTATTATTCCTCTGAAGAAAAAAATAAATGGAGATGCAAATGATTTGAAGAATCTCTGTCTATCTCTCTATTGCTGACCCCAGCTAAAATATTGGAGAAAAATCTGAATAAAGAGCTTGCCTCCTTCTTGTTGAGAATAAATGATTTGACCCTTCGCAGCATGAGTTCAGGAGTAACCACCGTATCGAGTCCACCTCGATTACTGTGGCAGACTTTATCCGGTGTCAGGTGGAATAAGGTGGAGTGGCTATTCTAGTAATGCTGGATCTGTCGGCAGCCTTCAACACCTTTTCTCCATCTTTGTTGGTGAGTAGGCTGAGACAGGCTGGGCTCAGGGACAAGGCACTCTAGCTGCTAGAGTCCTTTCTTATGAATAGGACCAACATAGTGAGCTGTGGAGATTTTAGAGCGCACCCATTTCAAATGCCCAGTGGCGTTCCTCGAAGCTCTTCCCTCAACCCCACTCTGTTCAATCTTTATATAACCCCTTTGGCATGGCTGATACGGTCCTGGGGCTTTCAGGTTTCATTCTATGCTGATGACACACAGTTCTTGTGCCAGTTAGCAAGGATTGGACAGAGGTGGCTGCTAGATTTAAATCCTGCATGGCAAAGGTTAGCATCTGGATGAAGTAAAATTGGCTCAAATGAACGGAGGAAAAACAGACATCTTGAGTTTCAGTGCAACGACTTTATTTGGAATAGTAGCTGATGGCCGGAGGCAAGTGGAACACTACCTGTAAAGGAGGCGAAGAACCTTGGAATCATCTTTGACAATGCTCTCACTTTAGAACACCAGTGAGTTCCTGCTACAGGATACTCAAGATGTTGAGAAAGATCATTCCTTTAATTCTGGGGCAGCTCAGGGTTTCAGTAGTGCTGGCGCTTAAAACCTCATGCCTGGACTATTGTAATGCCCTGCATTTAAATTTAACACAACACCTCCTCAATAAACTCCAACTGATTCAAAATAAGCAGTACATTTAGTCCTTGGACTACCCAACAGCCATTAGGTAAGGGAGAGATTGAAAGCCCTGCATTGGCTCCTGATTAGGAAACAAGCCAAGTTTAAGGCCTTATGCCTGGTGTACAAGGCTCTCCATCAGTTAGGCCCTAGGTACCTCAGGTCTGCCCTTACCTGGTACACCCCTAATAGAATATTAAGATCAGCAGGTAAAGAGAAGGTAAATGTACCAAGGTTCAAGAAGGCCAGATGAGGGGAAAGAGCCTTCTCAGCGGTGGCGGGCAGGTTCTGGAATAAGCTGCCGAATGACATCAGAGAGGCGGATTCGTCTACGTTGTTTCACAGGGCGGTTAAAACCCGGCTGTTTTCTACAGTTTAGTGTGTCCCCATCTGTCTCCTGCGGGGCTTTCCTGTATAGGATTGCCTTCCGGTTCCTTCTCTCCTGCGCTTAGCTGTTTGACACATGTCTGCGTCTAATGCACTGTTAGAAATGGGGTTTCTGGTTGGCTAGGGTATGCTCCTAAGCCATGCAGAACCCACCCACTCTAGTCAGTGCAAGGGAGTTGTACACCCAAGATAACTCCTGCTCATCCCCCTAGTAGCTTGGCACAAGCAGTCAGGCCTATCCCAGAGGCAAAGTGTAAAGCGACTGCACAATACACACACAACACACGTGATGCACTACATATGCCACAAAGGAAACACAACACTAAGTTATATAAAAATAAAGACATCATTAGAACAAACACAACATGTACCAGTAATACCCTGCTACACAAGCAGTGGTCAGATCAACATTATCACTAAAAATGCACATATCACAATAAACACCTTATCATGAAAACATCTCCTTATGACATATGTCATGTGTGTTGTCCCCTTGTGTGTTGCTACAGAGTCTATTTTTGCAACCTGTTGTATGTAGCAGAATGTAGCTATTCTGGTTGGGAGCCTGACACAGGGTATTATCTGGTGCATGTTTCTAATGTATTTATAATTTTTTTTAATGTATTTGTCATGTAGGTGGCGGCTTATACTAGTATCCACACCTGTGTGTGGTATTTTCTTGGGTTCAACAGGTGGTACACATGGTGTGATTTAGCAGATCGCACAGGCTGTTTTATAATGAATTTTTCTTATGTGTAGGTGTTATTTTACAACACAGAGTCCTGTTGATGGTCTGACAAACCACTGACTGCCACCACACATCAACATTACCTTCACATTTGACAAGCTGAATTGAAAATCCATGATATTGCTTGAACTGGGACTGAAAACCAGGCAATTATTGTGCAGGACTGTGTCAAGAGGAGGGTTATAAACCCTTCCTGGTTTTTCTGTTGGGATTCAATCTTACGATCTAGGGGGGTTATATACAGTGTTGTTGTTTATGAAATGGACATTCATTGGATTTCTTGTAAATTTTTTTAACTTCCTGAATCCTATTGAGTATTATATTGGATTTTAACAGTACAGAGTTGTCTTATTCTTTAATTGAATACTGGATCATATGTACACAAACTATATCTAAACAATTCCTCGAGGAGCATTTTTAAGTGAGACACTTTCTTGGAGTGGCATTCCTATAATGGTAATAACAAAATATCCCTACACCAGTAAGCAGCATTTCTCACTACCTTACAACCATACCAAACATGCCTACGCTACCCCTCATAGATCAAACAATACATAGATATAAGGTAGGGGATTTCTAATGCAACCTTATGTGCAAGGCATCACTCACAGCAGTGAGAAACCATAAAGGCTGTTTGTCACTACCATGACAGGCCACACAACCAGGCATATGTCCAGACTTTTACATACATAGCACCCTGCCCATAGGGCTATCTAGGGCCTACCTTAGTGTGACGTGTATGCAGTAAAAGGGGAATTCCAGGCCCGGAAAGTACATTTAAATGCCAGGTCCCTATAGCAGTAAACTACGCATGCAGGCTATGCGCTAGCAGGCCAGAGACAGGTTTGCAAGGCTAATTTTGTGGGTGGCACAAGCCGCGCTACAGGCCCACGCAAATAATTTACAGGCCCCAAGTATATGGATACCACTGTACAAGGGACTTACAGGCAAATTAAATGTGCCACACACAACTATCATTATGTACACATTGCCAGGGAACCTTTACCTGTCATGTTGTTATTTGAGTTCTGATTGTGAGTAAGTAAGTGTATGTGTGTATGCAATGCAATTGGCTTTGTGAGGTGGAAGAAACTGGAGTGGGTGCTGTGGTTGTGTCAGCATGTGTGCCACACAAATATGGCATTTATAATGTTGTGTTGTGTTTCTGCATGCAACATTCAGGTGAGTGTTGTTGAGTGACGGTTTTGTCGCGGTGTGTAGTTGTGCTTGTGTGTGAGTGTTTTGTGCAGAGGAGTCTGTTATTGTATTGGTTGTTGTGGTTGTCTCGTGTGTGGGTGCAGTGTCTATGGTGTGCATATGTTGTGTCATGGATGTCCGTCAATGTGTGTTTGCTGCATGTATGTGTTGTGTTGTGGTGGAATGGTAATGGATATGGGTGTGTATGTGGTGTGTTGTGTCATATGTGATGCAGGGGGACACATATGGCAAAGGTACAGTGTGTGTGACTTACCCTATTCCACAGCCACTGTCATTGTCCGATGTCCTTTGGGTCTTGCAATGTCCTCCCTCCGTCAATGAACCGCCACCAGTACACCACCTGCAATACTGTAACATCTAAATATGACAGATGAACACCTTCGACTTGACGGCCTTCTCTGGTTCACCGCCAAAGCAGCTTGGCAGTGAGACCACCAAGATCTAAATCAGGCCTTTATTTCCATAATGGAGAGTGAATAACAATCTGAATTATCTGACAATAGAATGCACCTGGTACGTGAGGTTACAAAACCTAACATGCTAGCTGCACACTACTCCCCTCCAGCCTCAGACCCTTCATGTCAATTTCTACTGCCTCCACGATTCAAACAACATTTCTAATTGTTCTTTTCCATTTTATTGCCACATTATTTTAATCACTCATGCTCCCCACCAGCTTTTCCTTTCTTCCTACTTTTCTCTGTTGTATTCCTAATGGTCTTCGCTCTAGTTTTTCCATGTATCTCTCTTTTCCCCATTTCAGTCCTAGTGGTTGCAATCCATCCACCCATTCTCTTTCTCATTCACCCTTTCTATTTCTATCCACCTACCATCCCTTTTTCATGCACGTTAACCTTCCTTTAACTTCTGTTATCTTTCTTATTCTGCAGTCTTTCCCATTCTTCTATGCTTTATTTTCAATAAAACACTGTAGTCTCACCTCTCAGTCTCCTCTTCATTTATCACTCACTTTCGTCCTTCTTTCTGCACTCTCCCATCTTCCCTTCTGTAGTGATCTTATTTTTCTCACTTGTTACTGTTAAATCCTATCGCTCTTTCTTCCTTTTGTTTTCTCCTCCTCTGTCCTATTTTGGTGGTGCCCAAAGAACCTCAAGAAGTATTTAATGTGCTGTGTGTCTGTTCCCAAAGACACTTCATGATGAGGCAGCATGCATATTAGTTCTCATTTATTGACACTAATACGTCTTGATTAAATTCATGGTCTTGCAGTCTTTCATGTAACTGGTTACCTTTGGTGACAAGGGTAGAATATACTGCGTCCCCGAGTGCTGCCAAGTTCGCACGGAGTATAGTGCACTCAGTGGCTATCCGTACCTTCGTGTTTTATGCCTCCTTAGTGTTTGACACGTATGCTGACCTGATCCCTGACCCGCATGACCTTCAGGAGCTGCATCATTCCTCATTCAGTCATCGCTCCAGTCTACTTAATGTGCCACCTTCGTCGTCTGCCTCTCCTATATGTTTCACACCCACTAAGGGGTAGAGCCATTCCGGTCAGACTGTCGGTGCAGCTGACTTTGTGTGCACTCTGCTAGGGACAGGGAGCCTGCCTCTGTCACTCTCATCAGACAGAGTTGTTGCTCTAAGTCAGCTCCTTCAAGAGCCTACCCCATTACAAGCCAGTAAGTCTTTTCCGCGCACATGTGCACACTTCTAGAGCCCCATTTATCCTCAGCGCGCCTGGCACTTCAAGCCTCACATTCAGTCCAGGAGGCCATTTTGAAACCAGTTCTATGGGTTTGTGCAACCCAACACATGCAGCGTCATAGTGTGCACAGTCTATCGTTAACTTCTCAATCTTTGGCTTTTAGTACATATTAGAAGTACCTTTACTGAATTATTTGTATTCTTTACTATGTTGCCACACTTACTCTGCCTTGTCAAGTGCATCAAATTCATTTCACATCTTGCAGCATAGCAATTGCACCGTTAACTCTTCTTGCATCTCTTCTGCTCTTATCAAGTGTGGATCCTTGTTGTCATCAGTTGCCTGGAGCTCTGTTTTACTGCCTTGCATCCAATATGGAATATGAGCCGCCACCAACATTTCTACAGCCAAAGAGATGAATGAAGAAAAAACTGAAAAGAAATATGACAATGTTTCCAGTGATGTCTAAAATATAGAAAATGAGACCACCAAGAGATTACTAAAACAGACGCAAGCAACATAGAACAGAATTACCGGCTACTGCTGTGTTAACAGCAGATACACGCTGTTATTCAAGGGATGTCCAGCACTCAACCATAAGCGTAGCAACTGTGGCAGATTGGGTCACTTCTCACCAGTGTGACGTGAAAATAAAAAATATCCCAAAAATATAATACTGATGATATATGAAGAAGCCACAGGCACTAATGACAATAAGTCTAGCCGCAAAGCTGACAACATGATACCGGTGGTACAAAATGTGAGCAGCACAAAGGAGGATACTCCAGACAAGCCATCCATGTGAGCGTTGCTAGTCCTGCTGGAAAGATTTACACTCATGGTGGACTCAGGGTGCCCGTTCGCGATTATAACTAAGGAAGGTTTTGAATTTGTCTTGGTGAGCAAAGTGACTACTCTATTTACACCTGATTTCAAGGATGTCACCTTTGATGGTCTGGAAATAGATGTCCTTTAAATCTTTTCCTGCAAGGTCGTTTTAAGACCCACGCAGCTAAAATTAAATTGATGTGGCTCACAAAGAGGTATGTGTCCTGGGGTGGAAAGATCAATGGTTACTCCAAATTAGCCTTGATGTCTGTACTCTGAACCAGGATTAGCCATCAACCAATATGACTCAGGACTGTAGATCTGCCAAGCATTTCCACAAGTGTTTCAATAACACTGTGGGCAAGCTCAAAGTATTAAGCTTTGAAAAGGAACCTACCTAAGCAAGAAAAAGGTAAGAAGCGTACTTCTTTCTGTGAGGGATGATCTAAAAAAACTTCCAGATGAGCTCAATAAAGATAAGATCATAGAGAACACAGAATCTTTGGATACGGCCCCACATAGTCTAGACTAAAAATAAGAATGGCAACTGACATCTCTGTATCGTCTTTGAATGTTTCAATAGTCATTGAAAGCCGCCCCTTACCTAGAAGAAGTGATACCCCTTACCTAGAATAAGTGATACCCCTGCAGTCCTGGGCGTTGCTATGGACCTCAGACAAGCCTGTCATCAAGGTTAACTTGCTGAGGAGTCAACGTCTTTCTCTGTCTTCCTAATGCCGTTTGGGATTTTCTAGTGATGTAGGACACTGCTTAGCTTAACGTCAGTGGTGCCTGTATTTCAGTGTGTGATGTTTCACCTCTTCAAAGACATGGACAAAAATGTTAAATGCAAAGGTGCCAGAAAGCTGCCGGTTATTACCGAATGTTCGCTTTATGTTTTTCACAATGGACTACACCCCTCACTGATCTATTTAAAAATAGATTTAGATATAGCATTAAAAGATTCCCCCCTGCCCTCAATGGCTCTTGATGCTCTTAACAGTCCTACAGCCCCCTGATTTTAGAAGACACTTCCTATAACAAACTGATGCTTTAGGCATGGGAATAGGTGCTTGTGATAGAAATCACAAGATCATAGTGGAAGTATTCATTAGTAGGACGTTTTTTCCAAAAGAACATAATTATTCTATAATGAAAAGAGAGTGTCCAGCAAGTAAGTGGGCGAATGGAAACTTTTGGCACTATCTGAAAAGAAATTCAAATTATACACTGACCATGCCACCTCACCTGAATGGGCAATAACAAAGGGAACAATCCCTGAGTATTGAGATGGTTGTTAGCCCCACAATTTTTTAGATGTATTACTTGCCATTGACAGGGTAAAGAGCAAATTAACATGGATTTCTAGTCAAGATACCACAGAATATGTTTCTTCCAGAAAGAAAGACAGTAAAGGAGGAGATATGTGAGAGAACGGGGGGAAAGGATTTCAACAATCCTACAATATCTTGCTTCAAGAAGGGACATGACCTGAAAATGGGAAAAAGACACGTAACCCAGGAAAGGGAAACACCTCAACAAGAAGGGTGGGGTGGGATGGAGACAAGGACGCACAGGGTCCAAGAAACTAAAAAGTTGGGCTGAGCATTTAAGGAAGAGAGGAGGACAGAAGGGGAGGTGTGTCAGGCAAAACAGATTGAAGAGTGATTGCTAGAAGAGGAGACGTAGAGGAGAAGTCCAGTTGGAGAGAGTTCACCGGAACATGGGATGCTGAGAAAGCAGTGATGGACAGGACTTCCAGGAGGAACTGACCCACAGGGAGTTCACTGCACCAGGGGCGCTAAAGTAAGCAGTGAAAAAGAGAGACACGTTAGACGAGGACGCCTGGTTGAAAAAGTGGTGGACTTCACAGACGACTACTAGTTGTCCTGCCACAGCCCTGGAGGTCACCTAATGTCTGAAAAAGGGTATAACTAGGAGGAAGGGAGAAAGACAGAATTTACTTAGTTATTTGAAAACTCTAATTTATTTTCCATTTATTTCCCTGGGTGCACTTTACTAATGTCTTTCTCTTTACATAACAGAACGGAATAGGAAAGAGACTCCCCAGTTCACAGATAAAGCACTATAGAATTATAGTAAGTCTATACTGACAATATAACCATAAGGACTTACTATAGCTTGCGGGGAAACAATTTCTTTCATCACAAAACACTGGCACTCACTCTCCCTGAAGCTAACAGTGCCACAAGAGATTTGTGGGGAAAAGGAAGGGAGGGGTGGTGAAAGATAACATTAGGAAAGAAAATGATCAAAAGAAATGGACAAAGTCAAGGAAGTGTACCTAAAGAACCTATACTTACCCGAGTGACATCACCATATTTTTTCTTTTTCTAAGGAATACACCGGTGGCGACATCCCTAGGGCACCTACAGTAGGAAGAAATAAGACAGCACTATAACTCTGTTCTGGCACAGTACTACTGACAATGTGCTTGAAAAATCTTTTTCTTTTATGTATGGTCTGAAGGAAGACCAGATGTTTTTTTTCTTTTAGTGTTTTTTTTTAAGTGTGATACTATAATAAAGCAGTCATAAAACCCTCAGCTACCAAGCATCGAAGCATAACTTCCACCCATCCCTCCAAAGTGAAGTGGTCTGACCTAGTGTGTAAACCAAGCTAAATGGTTATGTGACTGAGGTTAATCCGAGCTATTGTACTGCGGCCCTAGCTTGAAAGTTATTGACGTCTGCTGTGCGGTGAAATTGATGAAATCATGGATTGTTGAACCCCGGAACTCTCTCTTACAGCGAATACCTAATTGTCCAGATTACAGCTTGCTCACCCTGCAAGTGCGGTAATCAGTTTCCTAAGGGAAGATAGCCCCATTGGTTTACCTGTGTCAATGTATTGCGGAGGGCACCCTGTGCAAGCACTTAAAGATTGGTAAAACTGCCCAAAGACAATCAAAATTGCAGTAAAGTAAAAAGCAAGGAGGAGGTCAGTCGGAATGCCAGCATCAATCACCACCTGAATTCAATAGCTCTGAAAATAAAGAAATAAAGGAGAGTTGCATACTATTGACTCAAAAATGTATCCTCTTACGTTCTGAATGGATCATTTTAAGGAACAGCTAGATAAACATGATAATAAACTGACAGAGGTGGAGACTAGAGTGTCTGATGTCAAGGACTCCAGCCGAGACTCTGACACACGACTCTCTGCTATCTCAAAAGAACTTCAAACAGTGAAGCTAAAAAACGATGACTTTGAAAGGCACTTGCAGCAAAATAATATTAGGGTAATGCGTCCATTTTCTTGCGATAATGGCATTACTCCTAGTCCTACTCCCTCGCCTTCCTTTAAACCAATGAGGCTTCCTGCCTCCCACTAGACCCTCCCCTTCCCTTTTAAAACCCCCCTCCACCCCTACCCCCTCCTGTACAAAAACCAAGCCCAAGCAGCAACTCAGACAGTCCGTACCGGGAGGGCGGGAGGGAACGGAAAGGAAGGCGAGGGAGTAGGACTAGGAGTAATGCCATTATCGCAAGAAAATGGACGCATTACCTCCCGTCCCTCCCTCGCCTTCCTTTAAACCAATGAGACATAGCAAGAAGCACACAGGAGACGGACACTGAGTTGCAAGAAGTTCAATATCATGCACAAAGGCCACCAAAACCCCACCCCTAAGACTTCATAGAGGATAAGACCCGGTGAACCAATACCGACTCCAAACTACCCAAGTCCGACCGGCCACAATGCCGAACAAACGCCAAAGGCGAGGCCCAAGTGGCGGCCCTGCAAATTACCACCACTGAAGTCCCCTGAGACTCAGCCACCCAAGCCGCCATACCCCTGGTAGAACGACCCCGAACCCCTCGATGAAGAACAACCCCTATCAAGGAAAAAAACAAACAGAATCAATGATCTCACCCACCGACTCAAGGAAGCCGTGGAAGGCATCTCTGCTACGGGCCGGCCCAAAATTGACAAACAGCGAATCACCCTTACGGAAAGGAGCCACCACCCTCAGGCACTCCCACAAAGCCCTGCGTACATCCAACAAATGCAAACGAACCACCTCCACCAAAGCGGGATTCGGACAAAAGGAAGGAAGGATGACCTCCTGGCGAGCATGAAAAGAAGAATTGACTTTCGGGATAAAAGAAGGTACCGGAACCAGAACCACCCGATCCGGAAATACTTCCCAAAAAGGAAAGGAACAGGCCAAGGCCCCCAATTCTACTAAACGGTGAGCCAAAGCAATGGCCACCAAAAAGAACGTCTTTAAGGAAAGAAGACGTAAACACAGTCCCCCAGAGGTTCAAAAGGTTAATCCGTTAAAACCTCCAATACCAAAGAAAGATCCCCTGAAGGAAAAGAATGTACAGGGCGAGGAAACAAATGAAGAAGCCCCTGAAAAATTCCCGGCAACAAACGACCCTTAACCGGAAGGCTGCGCCACGGACCTCAAAATGCCTGAATAGCCGCCCACTGTACCAGCAGAGACACCCCAGACAACCACAACTGTGCACCGTCCTGCAAGACCTGCATCACATCAAAGAGAGACGTGCCGGTAGGATCCAATACATGCCTCAAGCATCAAGAAGAAAAAAAAAAAAAACCTTCCACAGCCTACCCTAAGAGAGTAAAGTGGAACGCCGCCTGGAACCCAGTAAAGTAGAACACAAAGCCACTGGCACCCCCAGACCCGTCAAACCTCGGCGGGCCATTCCCAGGCCGTCAAGTGTAACCTCCCCAAGACCTCAACGAGAGGCAGGGAAACTCCAGGGGTGACGGACACAGAAGAAGAGGCCACATCCGACCGGATGCCCTCAGCCGCAGCAATGGGAACCAATGCGCCCTATGCCAATGGGGAGCAATCAGGACAACCCTGGCCCCCAGAAGCCGCACCCTTAACAGCAAAGGCCTGAGTAGCTGAAACGGCGGGAACGCATACAAAAGGCCCCTCGGCCCAGGACACGACATCCCGTCCACCTCCCAGGCTTGGGGATACCGAAAACCGGGAGCCGAAGTGACCGAGCTACGTGTTTTTCTCGGACGCGAACACATCCAGCACTGGAAGACCCCAGAGCCGAACCAGATGAAGAAACAGTGAACTCTGGATGGAGAAAAGTTAAGAGGAAGTAACACAATGCCCGAACGTATGCAGCCCTGAGAGCAGAAACCCACTCCTGAGCCCACACAAAAATCTACCAGGCCAGACCGAACAAAGCCCTAGACCATGTCCCCCCTTGAAGTATGACATAAGCCCTGGCCACTACGTTGCCCGAACAAGCACCGCAGAACCACCAAATGACCTTGCAGCCGCAATCATAGAAAAGCACGGAGGGCCGTCAGTACCACAACCATCCACACCATGGACCGGAGCACCACAAACTTCTTCACTGACACTGCCACCAAGCCAAGAAGAGTCCGAAACTGAGACCCCAGAAAAACCAGATCCTGGGATGGGACTAAACCGATAGCCCCCCGTTGATTAAAAAAACCGTGGTTCTGCCGGACACCAGAACTTGGGCTACCTGCTTCCGAAATAGGGCCTGCGAGGTAGAATGGAGCAAACGTCGTCCAGATATGGATGAGTAAACACCCCTTCTGAATGTAGCAAAGCCACCAGGGGGGCCAGTACCGTCGTAAAAATCTGAGGAGAAGTCATGCGGCCGAACGGCAGTACACAAAACTGACAGTGCACCCGATCCACAGCAAACCTCAGGAACCTCCGGGAAGACCCAGCCACAGGCACGTGCAGGTAGGCATCCTGCAGAACCAGTGACACCAGAAAGACCCCGTGACTGACCAAGGGAAAAACAGTCAAAATAGACAGTATGCGGAAACGCACCATCCTGATCCAAGCATTAACCTCCCTCCTATCTAGCACAGGTCGAAACCCCCCAGATACTTCCTGAACTAGAGATAAGACCGAATAAGAGCCTAGACCCCATACTTCCAGCGGGCGCGGGTAACAGCCCCTTGACCAGCAAGTCCCGTACACCGTCCAACCACGCCTTTCTCCACTACCCTCCAGCCGGCAGAGGAGTGGGACGTACCCCGAATCTGGAGGCATCACCACAAAATCGAAGACGTAACCATTGGCCACAATGTCCAGCACCCAACGCTCGCCGACACTCTCCTTCCAAGACGAAAGAAAGGGCCCAGCCTTCCCCCAACCAGCCCTACGCCAGGCCCACAGTGATTGTCAGGACCCCACCACGAACCCACCCTGGTTCGAAGGCGCCGACATCTCAGGGGAAAAACACGGCTGAAAATGCCGTTTCCTAAAAGAAAAAGATTTGGCCTCCATCCTAGGAGAAGAACGGGAATGCTTCCTCCAAACATGTGTTTCGACCAGCCGTGGCGGGCTACGAACCCTTGTCCTGGGGAGCTTCCAGCCCCAGAGGCAGACGACACAGCCGCTGAGCTAATGCTCCTTGCCTATAAGGCCAAGCATGCTTCCGTTCCTTAAAAGCCCTGTACAGCATGGAAGGTAAAAGAACCCCAAACAAGCTATGACCCACAAAAGGTAGTCTCAGCCAGGCAGACAACCCCCCCCGGACGGCCTTCCAGGCTCGGAACCAGAGGGACCTCCGGGCCCCAAGCAAAGCACCAGACGCCAGAGCCAAAGTACGGACCACATCTGAAGACACATCTGCCAACAACCTGAACAGCCACTGCCAGTTCATCCAAGTCCTGCACCAACGACTGGGCCGCATAAGCAGAAGAAATACCTGCCCTCAGAGCCAGATTCTCAGCCGCAAAAGCCCACTTAAGCCCTGAGTCCACCCTACGGGCCGTGGCATCAGCAGGCACACAAACCTCCGGATTGACAGCTGTTTTGCCAATCAGGGTAGCCCAACGTGAATCCAGGAGGACCGAGGGAGGCCATACCTCCTCACCCTAAAGTAAAGAACGTATCTGAATGAACCGTGGAACCTGAGCCATATCCACATCCTCCACTCCGAAAACACCAAATCCTTCACAGGTCCCCGAAAAGGCATGGAAAATTCAGACAGCGTCTGATATCGTGGAAATAAGTGAGAGCCAGCGTCGGCAGGACTAAACACAGGAAACCCCAAATAGTCCCGTACATGTGCCATCACAACCCACATCACCTTCCTGGAGCCAAAATCACCCCCAGAGGACGTAGATGGAGCATCCCCTCCCACACTCTCAGAGGAGGACTTCCCTGCAATTGCAGGAGAATGGGTAGCCCTAGCCCCACTAGGCCAGGCCATCCCCGCATGAAGAGCTCCGGAAACAGGCCCCTCGAACATCTCCTGCACCTCCTCTCTGGACATGATGGGCGCAGCACCACCACCCTGAATCTGGGGGCTCCCAGGAGTGGAAATGCCATCAGCACCCCCCTCCCTTGAGGAGGAAGAAGAAATAATCCTCATAAGATATTTTAAGGGCGTAGGCGGGAGTCGTACCACTGTACACAGGTAACCGGCTGCACCAAAGGTACTTGACCTCGCCACTGAGCTCTAGCACCTGGATTCCGGCCATCAACTGAATCTGTAGGCACGCTCACATCCACAGACCAAATATACAGGGCCCAGGAACAATATCCCAGAACCAATCCAAATAAAGGATAAAACAAGAATTTCAGTCAAAATGCGGGCAGAACGCCCGTCTTACCCGCACAGAAACCCAAAAACACTCTTCGGCATCCCTCCGCGGCTCCGCGGCGAAGAAAAACCGGAACTGAACGCCCCAGCCACCAAGAGCCGGCTGACCCCGTCAGCCGCCTCCCAGGGCGCGTCTTACGAGCAGCCCCGCATCCAACGATGACCTCCAGGCCCCGCCGTGCAGGTAAGTGAAAAGGGAAAGTCTAGCGTGGGCTAGACAAAAAGAATAGGAGGGGGTAGGGGTGGGGGGGGTTTAAAAGGGAAGGGGAGGGTCTAGTGGGAGGCAGGAAGCCTCATTGGTTTAAAGGAAGGCGAGGGAGGGACGGGAGGTAATGGACTTCAGAGAAGTCGGAGCAATCAGTTTCAATGAAGGTCAGAATGGAGAAAATTCTGACTTCTTTATTTGGAAGAGAAGCTTTTTCGACATTTATTATAGTGGAGAGAAGCCCCAGATACATGGCCTCCAGGCCCCTTGGGATCGAGCTCCAGAACAATCATTGCCTTTTTACTAATGACCAGGCTAGAGACACTGTACTGCGTCTAAGCAGGGAACAACCGAATCCTCACTACGGTGGCTTTCCAGTGGCCTGTTTCCTGACTCTATAGTGATGGGGCATGAATCTAGGAGATCATTCCTGTATATTAAAAGCAGCTTGGTAAGCATGCAATCAAATACTTTACCATCTTCCGCAGGGGAGCATAACGGGAAGGAACGATTTCACCCCGCCAGAGGCAGTGCAGCTATTTCGAGACAACCTTTCAAGGCCAGAGGATGATCTGCCTCGGGAGCTAGTAGCCCGAGCTAAGGCCAAGGAAACCAGAGGTGTCTTTCGGCTTGCAGTGATAATGACTAACATATGATTTCAATGTCTCTGTTCATTATTTACTTATGGCATAGACTTTAAATTGTGACCTTATTAGGGAGACTGAAATCAATAATTAAGCTGATTGCAAGTGTAGCGATCCCAAGAATGTAATGCTGTCACTGACGATCTAGGCGAGCTGGGGAACATCCTACTAGAAATGTCGTTTTTTTCCTCTGCTGGGTCCCAATGTACAGACATAATTTCATAGTGACTATGTAGGGGCAAAGTTGTAATACAAGCTTTGGGGCTGACGAAATTGTCAACACAGTTACAGGGATGGGTGTGACAGGTACGCCCTTGGCCAGGAGCGTTCTCTCGGGCACCTCCCAAGCGCAGCATAGAGTTGTAGCACCGCGCTACATACGACGAAGTCCTTTTAATCCAAGGGATCAGAGACAGCAGGCGAGGTTAAAAAGCAAGTAAAATCCTTTTTTTTAAGGATAATGAGGACCCACGACTGCATCGACCACCGGCAAGCTCAGGGGAGGCAAGGAACTGGCATCCCCAGTATTCTGCAACCCACACTAATGAAGCCACAGTTCCAAGAAAGAATGTGTGCACAAGAATTAGAACAAGTATTGAATGATACAATAGCAGGTACTAATATACTGTGTATAAGATGACCAACAAATACTGCAACAGTGAACAACATTTATGAACATCTCTGTCAAGGTTGTGCGCTGGGAAGAAGTTGGGGAGGGAACCTTTGCCAGTGATTGGGGTTAGTGGGTGTGGGAGGGAGAATTATGTGTTAGTGCTTGGTTCATACCTTATTATGATGTCGACAGGACATTTAATGCGCAGTGTAGTTCACTCTGGCACAATTTAACTGACCCAACATAAATAACACATTATAAAACATGCGCCACTCTAAAGTTCATGAGCTGTAATGTGAAGGGGATCAATAACCCTCTTCTGGCGCTGCAGGTGTTAACCTTACTTAACAGACATGGGACACACAGTGGCTTTTCTACAAGCAACTGTATTGGGGCGACATCAATATTTTTCCTCGTTCTCAACATACTCCAGAGGGACGGTCATCCTAATAACAAAAACAATAAACTTCGCACAGCATGATTAACAGCGAGCATGCAGGGTCGCTCTGTATTGGTTGTAGGCTGTTTGAATGATCCCCAATGTTTCTGTTTAATGATTATGGACCTACTGTGGATTCCCCAGACTTCTTCAATGAACTGATGGTAGTGCGTAGGATGTTATCAGAACTTCCTATTTTTTGGGAAGATTATTTCAGTTTGCTATTTTCAACAAGTCCTTTGAGTCCAATAGATCTACCTCACTGACCAGTGCAGCCCTGACTAAGATTATGCAACTATACAACTTAGTAGATGTCTGGCGAATAATAAATCCTAGTAACAGATTTGCCCCGCCACCCAGCACCACTGACTCCAACACAGCCGCCCTCAACCTCAGACACTGGTTAGACGACTGGGCCAACACCCTTGCCCCACTCAGGTAATCCTCCAACAACCGCACAAGCACAAAGGCCACCTGGTTCACCGCCGACCTTCAGACCTCCAATCGGTAATTCTGGAAAATCGAGAAGAAATGGCGCCGCGAACCAACAGAGAGCAACCACGCAGCCCTCAAGACAGCCATCCGCAAGCACCACCAGCTCATCCGGACCACCAAAAGATCCTTCTACAAAGATCGCATCGACAACAACACCCACAACAGCAAAGAGCTCTTCAACATCGTCAAGGAACTCACCAACCCCATGTCATGCTCCATCGACCCCCCTCCATCGCAAGACCTCTGCGACTCCCTCGCCATCTTCTTCCATCGCAAGATCGCGGAAATCCACAACAGCTTCAACTTGTTGACCTCAATGACCACCAACAACCCCAATGCACCAAGCTGCACCAACCTCTTGCTTTCCTGGACGCACGTCAACGACACCGCAAAAACCATGCACACCATCCACTCCGCATCTCCCTCCGACCCCTGCCCCCACCATGTCTTTAACAAAGCGAGCCCCATCATCGCCCCCCAACGCCACATGATCATCAACAGCTCCTTCGAGACCGCCACCTTCCCGGAGAGCTGGAAGCACGCTGAAGTCAACGCCCAGCTAAAGAAACCCAAAGCAGACCCCGAAGACCTCAAGAATTACCAACCCATCTCCCTCCTTTCCTTCCCGGCGAAGGTCATCGAGAAGATCGTCAACGGTCAACTGACCCGCTTCCTGGAGGACAACAACACTCTGGATATCTCCCAGTCCGGATTACGTAGGAATCACAGCACGAGACCGACCTCATTGCCGCAACCAACGACATCAGGACCATTCTCGACAAAGGCGAAACCACAGCCCTCATCCTCCTGGACCTCTCACCTGCTTTTGACACCGTCTGCCACTACACACTATGCACTCACCTCTATGACACCGGGATCCGCCACAAGGCCCTGGTCTGGATCACATCCTTCCTCTCTGGCAGAACTCAGAGAGTTCGCCTCCCGCCCTTCTTGTCGGAAGCCACCAAGACCATCTGCGGCGTCCCCCAAGGGTCTTCTCTCAGCCCGACTCTTTTTAACATTTACATGGCACCGCTCGCCAACATCATCCGATCCCACAACCTCAGCATCGTCTCCTACGCCAACGACACCCAGCTGATCCTCTCACTTATCAAGGACCCCGCCACCGCCAAAACCAACCTCCACGATGGACTACATGCCATCGCCAACTGGATGGATAAGAGCAGCCTCATACTTAACTCGGACAAGACAGAGATCCTCATCCTCGGCTCCAACTGCTTCGCATGGGACAACTCCTGGTGGCCAGCCACCCTAGGAACCGCACCTACACTCACCACCCATGCATGCAATCTAGACTTCATCTAGACTGCTCCCCATGACCCATCAAGTTAACGCCGTTTCATCTTCCTGCTTCAGCACCCTCTGCATGCTTTGCAAGATCTTCAGATGGATCCCCATCGAAACAAGGACGGTCACCCACGCCCTCGTCAGCAGCAGACTGGACTACGGCAATGCGCTCTATGCAGGAACCACAGCCAAACTCTAGAAGAAGCTGCAACGTATACAGAACGCCTCCGCACGCCTCATCCTCAACATCCCACGCCGCGACCACATCTCAGCCCACCTCAGAGACCTACACTGGCTTCCCGTCACCAAGAGGATCACCTTCAAACTCCTCATACACGCCCACAAAGCTCTTTACAACACGGGCCCTGCCTACCTCAACGTGTGACTCAACTTCCATGCTCCCACCCGCCAACTCCGCTCCACCAACCTTGTCCTCGCTGCCGTCCCTCGCATCCATCGAACTACAGCAGGCGGCAGATCCTTTTCCCACCTCGCCGCCAAGACCTGGAACCCCCTCCCCACCCACCTACAACAGACCCAGGACTTCCTGACCTTCAGGAAACGCCTCAAGACCTGGTTATTCGAGCAGCAGTAGTTCCTTCCCACCCACCCTTCAGCGCCTTGAGACCTTAGCGGGTGAGTAGTGCGCTTTACAAATGCTTGATTGAATGTTTGATTATCTGGTACACATCATCTCAGACCATGATGCCTATGTGGTGGACTTTAAATGGCTTCCACAGTGTCCTCTAACGCTGACATGGCGGCTACTCCATGATAGCCTGGAGGATCCTGTCTTCCATGCACGCTGCCCTCCTAGAAAACTTGCGTCGATTCAATTTTCTTGCCTATTACTCCTCTATTATCCAACTCCCAGCAGGCGACGCGGCAAGAGCAACAAGCACCTTTCTCGCAGGTGTGATTCTTCCGCCTATCCCTGCTTCCACTAGAACCTTCCTGGTCAGCCCAATCGCAACATCTGAGGTGGCTCAAGCAATTTGTGACCTCACTTATAACATAACCCCTGGCCTAGACTGACTGCCATTTGAATATTATGCTACTTTCTTCTAGCATTTGGCCTCCCACCTCGCAGAGATGCTTCAAGCAGCCCTCCACACCGTTCAGCTCCCGCAGTCTCTCCGAGAGACCCTCCTAGTTTCTATCCCCAAGCCAGGTTGTGATCTCACACTCTTCAAGTCCTACAGGCCCATTGCCATTCTTGGGGCTGACTACAAGATCCTAAGATCTTCGCTGGCAGATACTCCCAGATCCTTATGGAATAAATACACACAGATCAGAATGGCTTTGTCATGAGCAGAAGTATCGCCCAAAATATAAGGTGTCTCTTTCATGTACAAGATAGGGTCCAAGGCTACTTTCCAAATGCTGTGTGCCTTAAATTCGAAATCCTTCTTCACTGTACTAAACTCCCTCCAGTCTACTCTTATGTGGGGGAATCAATGCTGCAGAGTTGCCCTCAGACAACTACAACTACTGGTAGGTGGTGGGAGCTGGGATCTCCCTCCTTTGAAGCGTATAATTTAGCTGCACAGCTCCAGTGGTTATTGCGTTGGACAACGGGACATTATATGGGGATACTAGTGATGAACGAGGAATTTTGCCTACAGCCACTATTCAAAATCTACTCCTTCTAAGGGTTCTGCCCTTGTCTCCTTGGCCTCTACAGGAGACAATTGCTTGCACTTGCATGCTCTACATCCATCGCCTCACACTTGGGAAACCGTCATATGTCCCTGCCTTCCCCCGCATCGGCCTGCCCCACTTCTCTGGTTTCTTTACATCCACAGACATGAGGGCCTGGACAGCACAGTCACTGCTAATAGTGGGCAACCTGTTCTCTGAAGGCCAGCCCCTCTCATACAACTAACTGACCACAGTCCATGCCCTCCCACCGGGACATTTTCTTACACACCAAAAACTAGGCAACACCTGTTGTACCCTATGGGGTGCACAGGAGATGGAACCGGCTACCCAGTCGGTCCTGCAGACCATAGTCACGATGGACGCAGGTCGCCACCTCATCACGTGGATGTATAAGGTCATTCACAAACTCATGGACACCCCTCTTATATCACTGAGGAGTAGATGGGAGGAAGACTTTGGGAGAGCACTTCATTATAAGGAATGGGAACGTGTGTTAGAATACCTCCAGAAGGTCTCCCTAAACTCCCAGTTATAGAATATTCAATTTTTTATGCTACACAGGGCATACCTAATCCCTGCCCAACTAAACCGTTATTGCCCTGGCACACACGTTACTTGCCGACGTTGTCTCACACCCAACGCAGACCTCAAGCACATACTTTTGTCTTGCACAACTTTACATAGTTTATGATAGTCAGTGCACACCACCCTGCAGGAGGTCATGGAGCTGTCTGACCAGCATTCAA
Source organism: Pleurodeles waltl (assembly GCF_031143425.1). Lineage (NCBI taxonomy): Eukaryota > Metazoa > Chordata > Amphibia > Caudata > Salamandridae > Pleurodeles > Pleurodeles waltl. The sequence goes on along the minus strand of NC_090440.1, from coordinate 603,207,069 downwards.
GGTGGGCATGTGCCTTAAGCATTTTTAGATGTAGGAAACCACAAAAGGTGTGAAACTGCTTTGTGGCCCTGGGACTCCTTCTTGCTGAGTGTGTGCTTAGACTCCAGTGGTGCTCTCCGATGGCTCTATTGGTTGCATCTGGCATGGAGCGATGCTCAAGTGGGGGACTGGGAAGGAGGAAGCCCTCCCATATGATGAGATTCGACATCTCTGTAAGCATCCTATCTCCCCTCAATGGGTCACCCTTCTTGCAGTAATCCTATGGGATGTAGATAATGGTGATCTCCTGCCATGAGATATGCCAACTTACCCAGAGGCCATCATCTCTCATGAACACCGAAGTGACCTCTTCACTTCTGCACATTCACTGATACACTGACACACCGCCTCCGTTCCTAACTTCTGCAGCGTGACGGGTTCCCCGGAGAATCACCTTCACCTTCCTTCGGCCAACCCATGGTTGACACCCCATAACCAACCTTGACACCACCTTCATATACACTACTGTTCATGTCCTCTTACATCACCCAATCATCCTTGCCTGCCACTGTCCTGTCAGTACTGTGCCCCCTTCCCCTCCCAGTTTATACTCTTCCCCCAGTTAGCAGTGCCGATACGGGGCACAGACATACTCCATCGATCTAGAACACCTTCTACCTCACACCCCTTTATGGAAGTCTCAATATACTGTAAGAGTCACTGTACACTGTAATATTTGTCTACACAACTTGTTTCTTGTTACGGTGCCTGAGGGCCATATGCCGTATTGCAATTGCCGTATGTATTGTAAACCCCCAAAAAAAACATTTTTCACAATAAATAATGATGCAAGACATTTTTCCAGAGAGAATTTTTCTTAGCCTTAAAGAATTCAAAAGTAAAGGGGGAGTGGCAAGTAGATCGCACAGTTTTCTGTGACTTCCCCAACTCCCGAATGAGCTAGTAATGTTAACAAAATGTATACAGCGGGCAAATGCTAGCAAAACTACCTCTTTCACGTATAATGACATAATCAAAACAGGGACAGCTCAGGTCTACTCCACTAACGCAGCATGGGAAGCAGAACTGGAGAGACCCATTAAAAAGAAAAAGTGGCACTTCAGTGTCACACAAGTTAAAGGCACACCATCTACTTTTAATTATAACCTTCTTCATTTTAAATTCATACATCTTCTATACTGTACTCTTGAAAGTATAGCCACGTTTACCTCAAACTCTATTATCAACTATAAAAAAGGCAAAACCATCAACATTGCTTTCTTATATATTACAATGAATTGCCCAGCCATGATTAACTTCGGGGTGAAAGTTTTTGAGATTCTATCTGAAATGGTCACTTGAATATACACCCTTCCCCTGAGATGGCCTTTTTGAGCCTCACTGAGGAGGTTCAGAGCAAAAGTGGTAGATTTACATCGCTGATGATAGTGTTGATTTAAAACAGGTAGCAATGGTCTGCATGGAAACCGAGGCACCCACTGAAGATGCATGGTTAAGAGAAATGGCATATTGCAATACGATGATGGAGGACAAGGGGTGCACTGATACACCCGAAGACATGCTGAGAGGCACGTGGGACCAAAATAGAAGGTACATGCGGCATACAGACCCTGATATAGCAGACAATGAGATGTGAAAGTGATGTACCTGGGGGATATGCGAACTGGAGGCACACGATTTACAAAGCCAAGCAGACGATGGATTATTCTTGAGAAGCATTGTAAATGATATTTTGTGTAATGCTAATATTAGGTTAGTGTATAATTGGACCAACAATATAGATAGATGTTATGACGATTTGTCCAATGTACTTTGCTAAAATGTAAATAAAACTCAAGAAACGATAAATGCTTCCAGGATAAAATTTCGTTTTTCACCAAAAATGAAGAACAGCATTGAATTGTTCTGCATGAAGTTTGATCAAGGTTAGTGATTAAAGGTCTGATCTTGTCTCCTGAAAAACATGTTATTCAAACAGTTTGGACACAAAGTTTAGTACCAAAATCATCCCTGGTTAAAGCTGTGCATCATCACCCACCGATAAAAAGATGTTGATGTCATTCATGAATGACATTCATGAATGTCATGCTTGAATGGTACTCTAAGTATGTGGAGGCAACAAAGACAGTGAATGCCTGAGCGAATGCCAGCTCATACTGCCTAGGAGCTGTCTTGTCTCAAAAGCATGGAAGTGAAGAATGAGTAGTATTATTTGCATCCTGGATCTTTAATTTTGAAAGCAGAGATATGCTGTCATGGAGAGGGAACATTTGTCTTGGGTTTGGGACATCAATAATTTCTGTCATTTCTTGTGGAGAAGGAAGGTCAAGTTGCAGACTGGCCATAAACCCCTTGTTCACATTTTGTCTGCAGGTGGTGGCTTAATGCTCACTGCATGGATTGCCAAATTGAGCTCTAAACTAAAGGAGTGCTGTTTCGAAACTCATTATATTTCTGGAAGCAACAAGCATCCTACAGCCTTTTTTTTATCTTGCATGCCATGTCAGAATGGGGAAGACGAATAGGGCAGGAGAGATGAGGAAATGGATACTGTGACTACTTTGAGTGATGTTTACACACTCCAAACTGGTCATGGAGATGAAATTCTGGGGTGGGTCGAGGATGAGAAGAATGATGAGTTTGGTTTTGAGAAGAAATATGTGCTGATAGATTGCCCTCCCAGTTAGATCTTTACGTGTCCCTATACATTCCTTTGCCCAAGTGAGTGCCGAATGAAGTGCAGGTTATAGATTTGTCTTTCGTAAACATGAATGCGCTTTCCCCAAGGGTATTTGTTTAACATTCTTTTTTCGTCCCACAAGAGACACATGGGAATGTCAGCCCTCAAGTTTTGAGTAGGGTGCATTTCTAGTAGCCCAGAATGGACATGGATGCCGATCGTTGTGTCACAGAGAGTCAGACGTGCATGTTCAGTAATAAAAATGTGGAGACCTCATAACCATTACACTGGCCTGATTTTACATAGCAAAAGTTTGGGATTGGTACTGCCGTATTTTTTCCACAAACTTCCCTCTTACATGCAGTGTGCTCTGGTCCACAGTGATTATTATTCTGAATGGCTAGAGGTTACATTTCTGGCGACAGCAACCACTTCCGAACTTTTACAATTCTTGAAGGAAGTCTTTAGCAGGGCGGGCTTCTGTAATACGATTGTTACAGATAACAGAGTGAAACTTTCATCGAAATGACTGGATTACTTTGCCTTCACAGTATAACCAACTTTATGACACACAGTGGAGTGGTAGGTTCAACAATGTAATTGTTATCTGAAGGCGTGTGTACACCTAGCCTGCCAAATTCACATTCCCTTTTCCATAGCCAACCGTGAGCGGTTGTGGGCTTACAGAATATCCTTCAATAGTGCCACAGGTACAAGACTCTCCTTATTGAGGAGAGAGACCACCACTGAATTATGTCTATGGTGGCTCAAAGTTAAGCTGTCTGACGGTAAATCTCATGTTTCCAAATCCAACCTCCTTGTGTTCAGGAGGCGCTTAGAGTCCCAAAAGCCTTGCACTAAGGAAAGCCTTGATAATGCCACAAGATTCAGGATTTGCCAACCAGGATGGATAGAATGAGGAAGTTCCAAATGTCCTGCCCCTAAAGAACTGTTAAACTCAGTAAGAAAAGTATTGCCACCCAAGATGGGAAGTGTTGGAACCACCTACAAGCGCCCAAACCTGGAGGTAAAGAGTTTACAGAGAACCTCTTCACAAAGCATAGTGATACTTCCGAAGTTGATAATGATTTTTACTGTAATGGTTCTATTACTGGAAGAAAGAAAAGGTTTGCAAAAACCAGGACTCGATTTGGAAGATGCATTCTGGAATAGTTTTGCTGGCCTTTCAGGATGGAGATGTAGTATATCCTATCCCTCACTCTTCTCTCTGTCCCCCACTCTTCTTTCCGTCCTCTTTTGGTTGTGCTCACAGAACCTCACAAACATTCTAATTGTCGGATTCAAATGGCATTTCATGATGTGGCTTCCTATGTATTCATACCAATACATATTGATTAATTACAATGCATTGTAGCCTTTAATGTAACAATTACCTGTATGCAAGTTATCAAGTTTTCTGTTTCTACTGAATCCAGGCTCTTGTATAGTTTTTTTCTGTTACAAACTTGAAACTACCAAAAGGCAACATAGAGAACAAGCATTTGCAATGCAATAGGTCTCGCATATTTCAAACAAGTTAATTTGTCATCTTTTGACAACAGCAACCACGAGCAAAAAAAAGTGGAAACTGAGAAAAGACGACTTAAAATAAAATAAAGTTAGCTTTAAAAAAAGCTTTGCAATTTTGTTTGACCTGCTGGGCAAGTTTTTGCCAGTCACAAGCCTTCTGTTTGTGGGACACTGGAAGTTAGAACTAAATAGTACCTCGATCATGTCAGGAGCAGTGGATGAGTACTGATTTAGTAACATCATTTGGTGCTTGATCCCTGCTCCACATAGAGGAATGGAAATGATGCTAGACATGCCTTGACGAATTAGGAGGCTGTAAAAGAAGAGTGGTGCAAACCAACAAATGGTGAGCGACAGACGGGCTCCAAGCCCTTAACTGAACACAACAGTCTTGCATGTGAGACGCATGTGCTAGCGCATGCACTCGCAGGCTCGACCCCAAAAACAGTACCCTAAATCAGCTACACAAGGCTGAAATACTGGGCTAGATTAAGATTTCTGCTTTTGTTCGTCTCATCCAACCTCTTTCCTTTATCTTTACACTAGTCTGTTTTCATCCTATGTTTCTGGTCTTGCTGGCTTGCAGTTTATTTCCACTTCATTTGATCTTTTTCTCCATGGGGTTATATCATTCTTCTTCAACCTCCCCCCCCCCCTTCCTCTTAACACACCTTTCTAGCGGCCTCACTTGTAATTCTGTTGCTTCTAGTCTCCCCCACGTTCTCCGACTGATTCTTACAAGCATAATGATCTTCCTCCCAGCACCCCGGCTACTGACAGCTCTAGCATGTGCGAGGATCAATGGTCTTCCCTTCCTGTGTATGTTTGATTATTTTTGCCTTTTCCCTTGGCTTGTGCCCCTAGTGGCAGCCCCTCCAAGTGTGGGTGCGTTATTTTAATAAGTGCTATATTCCTCTGAGGCATGTCTTCAGAGTGTGATGTGCGGGGAGCCAAAACACAAAGAAGATGGAGTGGCAAAGCAAACAAATCGTGTAAAAGATAAGTCGAAAACAAACATAACAAAAGCTAAATTGGCAGTCCAACAATCATTACAAGTGGTCCCTAAACATTTCGTTTCAATTCCACCTAATTGGTTTCAGAAATGAACCTGGGTTCTATAAACCCACAGCCAAATTGCTCTTAATTACGTTTCATTTGCCATGCTAGTGTGCTGAACAGACAAATTATAACCAGCGCCGTGCAAGGGATATAAATAAATAAGCATTTACAATGCAGTGGGTCTTGCGTTTCCTCGAGTTAGAGTCAGTAACACTGTAAATTCCTAACTGGACTTTTCTTGCCACTTAAATTGAAAATGAAAAGTAAAACAGTTGACATAAATGAGCCAATTCAAAGCGCCATGGCCATGAGCTTGAGCGGTAAGGAGAGACACAAAAAAAAAAAAAAAGTTCTCTCTCAGTCAAAGGTATTGGCAATCGTACAATTATCCATGTAACGTTGTAACAGGGGCAGCCTGCAAGGCAGAAACAAAAACGCCACAAGGACGGACAAACGTAAAGCATTTACCAATGATAACAAAGGATTTTCGAAAGGCAAGCCCACGAAAGAGTGAAGGTGATGGGCGTGCAGTGGGTGTGGTTAAAAGCCCACAATGCTTACTAAAGGTCAAAGTGCTTGCGCGCTCGACTTAAAAATGAAATAACAACAAAGATGGCTGCTCCATTGACAGTGCACCCACATGCAGCACATACATACTACTACACACATAACCCAATCCCCGCCTCACAAGACCTTAATTACATATAATAAAAGGGTATTTAATAGACTGAAAAGGCTAAAAAACTGCATGCATGCATGGAAAAACAATTCACATGTAAATAACAGCAAATGCAAAAAACAGGTGCTGGATTTCAGTGTTCTAATCTATGAGTTTACAAGGGCAAGATGCTCATTCTATATCATTTGGATTACGTTGAATTGTAAAAACATATTTAAATGTTTCTCAATACGGTATTTATTGGAGGCTTAGAGTGTATCACTATATAAGTAAATTGTATATGTTATATATTAAAGAATATATATATATATATATATATATATATATATATATATATATATATATATATATATATATGTAAATATACCTTAATATATAGCAAAACAAATGAGAAGTGATAAAGTTAAACAAGACAAATGCTGCATGAAAGAATCCTAATGAAGGGACTGTAGTGTCTTTGATATCTTGCACACTAGGGCACTCGCAGTCCTGGGAGGACTCTTGATAGGAATTATGTAATGGGACAGGAGGTGTTAGGGTGTAGTTATAAAAGTTATGACGCTGTGCGAGCACAGCACAGCACAGCACAAAAGAATGTTGAAGAATAAAGACGTCTGTTAACAGAGCTCATTGGGTGGCGTGTTCATTTACATGCTCCTGGGCTGGCAAGGATGCTACAACTGGTGATGAGTAGGAGAGATGCCCCCCAAAGAAACAAAGCTGGGCTCTCTGAGAGTTTGCCAAGGTGCAGCAAACTTCTCATGTGTGCCACGTGCACTCCAAAATCAATCCATAGTGACCAGCAGAAGCGAGTGAAGTACTATTTGAACTCAAAAATCGTGTGTGACGACCAGGCCCAACCAATGGGGTATTGCATGGAGTGGTTGCCAGTCTTGCTTTACAAGATGAATGCTGCCTGAACAAAACTTGCTCTCAAAGGAGGCAGAAGAAAGTGTAACATATGATGCAGCTTTCATTACTGAAGCCACCTTTGTTTGAGACTGCAAAGAAACAGAACATTGGTGCCAGGAGGACTGCATGGATCGAAACTTTCAATGACTTCATAGGTGCACTAGGAGAAGAAGATAATGAGAAAATCATTAAATATTTTTAAAACCTTGCCATTGATGGAGTGAAAGAAGAGCTCACGAATGACTCACAAGCTGATGCAACATTACACCAAGAGATAAAAGAAGCGTTAGATGCCAAGTTCAATCTGATGCCAAATATTGACTACGAGAGGTATGTATTTACCAAGCACAGCAACAAGCTGGTGAAGTGATGGATGAATTTGTTGAGAAACCTGAATAACTTCTCAAATACTGTAAGTTCTATGGTTTTAATGATGAAGAAGCCATGCGCCTAAACGTCATTGACGGCTGCATTTTAGATTCCTTTAGAAGACGCATGTTGAGAGAGCCACTCAGTTTAGAGAAAATGCTAATGGCTGCAAGGGCAGAAGAAGGAGCAGATCGACAAGCTGCTTATATGGAAGCAGGAACAGCTCGTAACAAATCAGCGTTGAATATAAACACCAAACAAAAGCACAAAACAGATGCACATAGGTCGACGTCTTCAAAGAAGAAAAAGATATGCTTCCGATGTGGGTTTTCATTTCCCATGAAGGTAAATGTCCAACTATAGGACAGATGTGCAAAGGCTGTGGGAAAGAAAAACACTTCATAATGGTCTACAAAGTGAAAGAGAAACTACATGTGTTACATGGAGAAGAGAAATGGCTACCAAAAGGTGCCAGAAGCATTCTTTATACGTCCACAAGGCCAAAAGGCAACATCAGTTATGACAATTAGAAACCAAGCACAGTCGATCATTGTGAAATTCATTGTATAAAGGCTCTTCATTGTCATTATCAAGCACTAGTGAAGGAGATACATGTGCCCTGATGATGTCGACCAAGGGGCACCATGCACATTTAGGGTTAGCTGCTTGCAAGGGAGATCAAAAGTCAAAAGAGAATCTCAAAACAAAGCAACAAAATTAATTTGGTCATTGTCCTAAAATAACATTAACAGTGAACGGTTGCCCCATAACCTTCATTATAGACAGTGGTGTGTCGATAAACATCATGCCAGTAGAAAAGTTCAACAGCTTGTCTCCTGTGCCACACCTCACTCCATCAAAATGAAGGTATACACATGGTCTGCCTCTCAACTGTTACAGACTCAAGGGTAATTTACGGCAAATCAAAGAAGGCAAACGCCAACTCAAGGTCTTCAAGGAACTTCATCCAGTGTGTGCTTACTTAGCTTTCGCACTGCTGCTGACATGGGGCTGATATTTCTCAACTACAACATCCATGCTCATGCTGAAATTATAAGTCAGCTTCCTTTGTTATTACATGGCCTAGGAAGACTGAAAAAGATTAAAGTGCAACTTCATATTCCTGAGAACATTTGCCCTGTTGCCCAACAACACAGCAGAGTCACTTTTCATTCACAAGCAGCCGTTGAGAAAGAACTGGAAACACTGGAGAAGCTTAACGTCATTGAATGCTCCACCTGCCCTAAGCCATAGGTTTCGCCCATAGTTGTGCTGCCAAAAAAGGACAGTGGAGGTGCAGTGTGCATTTGTGTTGATATCCACCAGGCCAACAAAGCAATCAAGAGAGAAAAACATCCTGGTCCCCACATAGAGAACATGATCATGCAGCTGAACGGAGCTAAAATCTTCCCCCGTTTTGACCTAACATCAGCTCAAGCTGGAAGAGAACTGTAGGTACATTACTACTTTTTGACTCACGTTGGTTTGTTTAGAAACAAAAGAGTGAGTTTTGGAGTATCTTCAGCTACAGAGATATTTCAGGATTTTATCGGCCCAATTATTCAATTTGTTACACATGGTTTCAATTACAGTGAGGACATATTAGGGAAACATATGGCAAAGGAACATGGCAAGGCTCTTACACAGGTGTGTCAATTACCTGCTGATGTAGGTCTCACTCTGAATGCAGCAAAGTGTCAGTTTCACAAAATCAAACTTACATTTTTTTGGCACATATTTTCTGATGGGGCATGACTCCTAATCCGGATAACGTGCAAGCACTGTCATCTACTTGCCGCACACAAGATCTAACCATGCTATGATTCTTGTTGGGCACGGCCAGGTATTGTTCAAGATAAATCTGTGACATTGCTACAGGGAGTGCTCCATTGAGAGACTTAACAAAGTAGAATGTCCCATTCCAGTGGTCTCCTGAATGATATCACAGTTTCAAAGAAATAAACCATGCAATTGGAAATGCAACAGAAATGGCCTATTTTGGCCCCAATTACATACTGAGATCATAGTAGATGCAAACCCGGAGGGACTGTGGGCAATCCTTGCTCAACACAATGGCCATTCGAATGCCCAGAGACACATTGTGGCCTATGCCAGTAGAATCCTCTCTGAAACAGAACATGGTTACTCTCAGCTGGAGAAGGAGAGTCTGACTGTAGAGTGGGCCTGTGAACATTTCACGTGCTTTTATATGAGAAACTTTACATTATCATCACAGACCACCAGTTGTTGCTTACTATCTTTGGAAACCAGAAAGCTAAGATGCCCCATCGCATACAGAGGTGGGAGTTGCGACTGCAAGAGTATGACTATGTGATTGTACATAAGCCAGGGAGAGACAAAAACCCAGCAAATTACTTTTCACAAGTGCCCCTACATCGCCACAGTTCGACATCCAAAGAGGCTGAAGAGTATCTCAACTTCATTGTGAGGTCCAGAGCACCAGCAGCTCTATCCAGTAAACAAATTATTGCTGCTACCAAAGCAGATAAAGACATGCTCATTCTCAAAAACTTCAGTGCAATGTACTCTTGGAAGACAAGTGTTCAACGTCTTACTGATGATGTTGAATTCCAAGAATTCAGAAAAGTACATGATGAGCTATCCGTCGCTGTATAGGGTATCATATTAAGAGGCTTGAGAATTCTCATACCTGAAAGCTTGAGGGAACCCATTCATCCCTATGAGCCTGTAGGCCCATAGGTGCAAATGGCTTTGCATTACCTAATTTGCGAATTCCATATAGGAATTTGCAAATTAGGTAATGCAAACCCCAGGGTGCTGGGGGCCTAAGGGCCCCTATAATGCATTTTTTAAATTGCACATGCTTACCACAGACTTTGGTGGTAATTGCATTTCCTAAATGCCCAATTTGCATTTAGGAAATGGTTGATGCATGTGCTTTGAAAATCGCAAATAGGAATTCCCTATTTGTGATTTCCTATTTAGAAAATCGCAATTTGCGATTCTCTAAATGGAGTCGCAATTTCAGGGAAACGCTATTTTAGTGATACTTTGAAATTGCATTGGGAATGCCTTTCATACATCTTAAAAGGCTTTTTTGCATTCGCAAACAGCTGAATTGTGCGATGTTTGATACATCTGGCCCCAAGTGTGGCTCCTTCGGCTAGACGAACGAGTTGAGAAAGAAGTATAGGCATGCCGTCTTTGTCAATCTTTATCCCCCAAGGTGAGGCAGCATCCATTAACAATGTCTGATCTTCCTGCACATGCTTGGGAGGGAGTTGCAGATGATTTCTTTGGGCCTCTAGAAAATGGACATCATCTCATGGTAGTTATTGATGAATATTCGTGTTTCCCTTTGGTGGAAGACTTATCAGCAACCCATGATAAAGTAATTGAGCAGCATGATGACATCTTTGCAGCGTGGGGCATCCCATCTATTCTTTAATCTGACAATGGCCTACCTTTCAATAGCAAAGAAGTTAAGGTGTGCCTTGATCGACTCAATGTTAGGCATCAAAAGAAACACTTATCTCGACCCATGCTAATGGTGTTGTTGAACATTTAATGGGCACCGTAAAGAGGGTAATTTAGCAAGCGCCGATGGAGGGAATCAATCTAAATCAAGCCCTCTGCCCGGCACTTTGTGCTTATTGATCATATCCTCACTCCACAGCTGGTGAGAGTCCTGACACCTTGCTCTGTGGAGGGCCATCAGAACCAAACTACCACAGTAGACATCCAGTCGATTGATAAATGCTGATAAGGTTTGTGTCACAGAAACTTCAAAATTAATCAGCACCAACATGCCCAGGAAACAATCTCTGAGAAAGGAGACTTCGTACTGGTCCAACAGAAGTGGAAGCCCAAAACAAACACTCCATTTGCTGTTGACCCTTTGAGGGTTGTGAAGTGGAAAGAACACATGGTGACAGCACATCGTCAGAGAAAATCCGTCACATGATTTCATCACACTTTAAACACTTACCTCAATGTTTGTCGGCTCCTGAGATCACAAGTGAGGCAACCCCACCTGAGCGTCCAGATCACACATCTGAGCCAATGTCATCGATGCATAGTGACAGTGCCTCTCAACTACCTCATACCACTCGATCTGGTAGACCGGTTCGAGCACCTGGGCGACTCATTGAGGAAATATTATGCTAAGGTTGTTTGTACTTTTTATTCAACAAAGTGGGATATGTAGTGACTTTGATATCATGAGCGCTAGGGCCATCAAGGTCCTGGGTAGACTCCAGACAAGAATTAAGTAATGGGATGGGAGGTGTTAAGTTGTGGGTACAAAAGTTATGATGCAATGTGAGAAAAGTGGGATAGTATGTTGAAGAATAAAGACATCTGTTAGAGAGTTCCCTGTGTGGTGTATTTATTTACATGCTTCCAGGCTGGGGAGGATGCTACAGAGACTTGCACAGCTTGTACTGCTGTATCAAGCAAACGTCAAAATGTATGCAACAAAATCCACTTCTGGATGGAGAACTGCCCTGGTAACACAAATAACATAACTACATTCCTGGACTACACTTTTCACTGAAGGAATGCTTCAATTACTTACTGGTAATTGTATTATTCTGAGTCCTTATCTCACTTTAATTAATTACATTGTGAAGCATCAGAGCATCTCAGACACACAAATCAAATCCAAACTTCTAAACTTCCCCATAAAATCCTCTCTCCCTCACCACATCCTGTTTTAGTGTTTCAAGCCACATAATAGAGCTGAACGCAGTAACAGGGAGTGATGGATGGAATCTATTAATTCAAGTGTGATAAAGACTCAGAGTATTGAAATAACAGTTAAGCAATAGAAGTCTTACCTCTTCATACCTTTTACTTTAATTAATTAAAATGTGAAATTTGAAACAAAAGACCAGGATACCTGTTAATTACTACTCAAAACATGTTATGTGACTCTAGTTCTTTTCCTGTTTAGTCAATAGAAGAAAGAACTTTAGATTCAAAAGCATCCTGTACATCTACTTTCTGCATTATTATCTAATGCTTTACAAATGTAGAGGGAGGAACCAACTTGGGTGTCTTGCAAATTTCCAATAGTGAAGTACCCTACAGTACTGCTAACAAAGATGACATCCCTCTGGTTGACCTACCTTGTATTTGTAAGGGACCATGAAGCCTTCACTCTTTGAATACTTGGGTTATCAAAGAGCAAATCAATCTACTATGACTCTGAACTGTGGGTTATAATACCCTTTTAGCTCTTCCAAAGATAACAAAAAGAGAAGTGGGCCTCTAAGCTTCAAGACTGTTCAGTTAGATAGACACTAACCTCCCCTGGTGTCTTAGTGTCAGAATAAAAAACACAGAAGAATCATTTCCTGGTCACTATGGAAGGCTGAATTCACTTTAGGAGTAGAGGAGAATCCTGGTTGAAGAATGAGTGTTTCTTCAAAAACTCTAAAAATTGAGTGCCTACAAGACAGACAGCCCAGTTCCCCCACCCTCCTGGTAGAAGGTATTCTCATTAAAAAGAAAGTTTTCAAGGTTACTCTTGTAATCTCCTCTGATTATAAAGGCTCCGAAGGATGTTTTTTAAAAGCCTCAAGGACGACCAAAAGATTCAGTGAAGGGCAAAAAGACTAAATGGAAGGGCAAATATTATTGAATACTTAATCAATCTCAGAACTAAGCCCCACTCATCCGATAAGTTGTCCCAGGAAGCTCTAAATGCCTTTATGGCTGCTAACTGGATCTTTATAGTTGTAACCTTGAGGCCCAATGGAAACCTATCCTGCACAAAAGATAGGATCTGAACCAAATTTGTCCTCAGGCACCCACTCCCTTGTCAGAATGGCCCAGTGTCCAGGATATGAATTAAGGGTAGAAGACCTTCTGGAAGAGTGTATATAAATTGCCAACTGGTCTGAAAGGCCCTTAAGAGTAAGTGTGAATGGAGTCATCATTGAGAGCTGTGTGCAGACTTTGCACTATAAGTTTGCTTTCCTGTAATACAATACAGGAGTTTAATGGTTTGTCAGTCCATATTTCCAAAAGACTTCTTTGAACTTTGGCAGTGGGACCAGCATAGTCAATTTTAGGATTTTAGGGGTCATTATGAACAAGGCAGTAAACAAAACTGTGTTCATGCTGGCAGTCTTTCCATAGACCACCAGCCCCCTTGGGACCCCGCCGGCCGCATTACAAACATTCTCCTGGGCCCGCAGGCGGAAACATTGTTTCCGCCTGCCGGGACCCAGCAGAATGCAGGGCCGGGACATTGCCAACGCCTCCACATGGAGGCGTCGTCAATGCCTCAGTGCGGCGGGTGAAGCAGCACCCATCGCGCAGATCACTGCCCGTAAATCGGGCAGTGACCTGCGCGACGGGGCACTGCATGGGGCCCCAGGACTACCCATGCCAAGTGCATGGGCAGTGCAGGGGCCCTCACAGGGGCCCCAGAGCACCGTTTATGTTAGCCTGGGGGAACCCGCCAGGGAAAGGCTGGGGGAAACAGGGTACATTATCCGGTGGGCAGTGCTGCCATCGTCAGGCTGCCTGTCTGCAGTAGCCTGGCGGTGGCGGAGGGCCGCCACAGGTGGCCCTCCCTGTGTTTATTATATGGTGGTCTTTTCCATCGCCGCCGACATGATAGTCTGAACTGGTGGGTTCATAATGAGCCCCTTAGTGTGTGGTAACTTGTTTTTAGAACAACAGCAACAATTTTCAGCTTATCAACTTGGGTTGTATATCCACTGCTTTTCAGGGGCTATGAAGGCAAGTCTTCAGCTCTCATTTTCTTCTTCTTGTGCTTGTACCTCTCCTCGGTCAGATGCTCCATTTTCTTCCGCTACCAACCAATTTGATGTCCCTGTAGAGTAATCCTTATGCCTGCTTCCTGTTTCCAGAAATGTCTCAGTCTGGTGCAGTGGGTAACACTCAGCAGTCAATTAATCAATCAGTTTTTATAAAGCGCAACTACTCACCCGTGAGGTCTCAAGCTGCTGGTGGAGGGTTTGGGCCTCATTCGAAGAGCCAGGTCTTGAAGTTCTTCTTGAAGATGTTAAGTGATGGGCTGTCCCTGCATTGTGATCACAACCACTGACCCTTCCACGCTATATTGCAATAAGGCACTTGTATTTATCACAGTTGGCTCTTTCTTTATGTATTCAAGCTCCCATGCACAGCTCTAGTTGCAAAGGTATACGTCCTGCTTCATTAGACTGATATTTGCCTCCAGCCATTTGTGCACTATAAAGTTGTGAAAGAAGTTTTTTAAGTAAACATGGTACTGCACTTGCAATCTTGCCACTTCATGGGTGCCAAGAGCCACTGAACAAATGGAAACTTTCCGAACTCTAAATTAAGTATTTGTAAGGCCAGTGTTAATTAGAATGTGTTTGTAGCTTAATTATTAAAAACATTGATTTAGTAGTCTCTTAAACCCATTCACTTCCCAATCTGATATTATCTCTCTATATCTTTTAGACCTGGCATCCTTCATGTGGTTTCCCCGGACTTTTTCCCTGCTGACCTCCTGTTTTTCAGACTACCTTTTTTCTGGCTTTAGGATTCTGTGCACGTTACCACTGCTGACCAATGCTAAAGTGCAGGTGCTCTGTATTCTAAACATGGAAAAATGAACCTATCCACAATTGGCATATTTAAGTTACTGGTAAATCCTTAGTAAAGTGCACTGTATGGGCCCAGGGCCTCTAAATTAAATGCTGCTAGTCGGCCTGTAGCCCTGATTGAGCCACCCACTACAGTGGCCCTGTAAACATGTCTCAGGCCTGCCACTGCGGAGCTTGTGTGTGCAGTTTTAAACTACTGTTTCAACCTAGCAAGTGTGCACACTTGACAGGCCCAAATAATCCTTTTTATTACATATGTCACCCCTAAGGTAGGGTGCAGTGTATTTAAAAAGTTTGACATGTACTTTTTAGTTTAACATGACCAGGTAGTGAAAAACTCTTACATTTGTTTTTTCACTGCTGCAAGGCCTGTCTCTCCTATAGGTTAACATTGGGATTGCCTTCAAACATCTTTGAAGTGTAACTTCCAATTGTGAAAGTATAGAGATATGAGGTTTGGTGTCTTTGGACTCACAATTTAAAATCACAGCTTATGGTGAAGTCGGATTTTAAATTGTAAGTCTGAAAATGCCACTTTCTCTGAATACATGTCTGGAGTAGATTACAGATGGGCGTTGTGCATTCCCTCTATACCTCCACACACAAAGGGAGCTTGGGTGTGACATTTGCATCCTGATGGCCCATCATCAGGCTACTGGGTCTTCCTGGGCTAGATGGGGAGGGAGGATCTGATACACCTCAATAGGGCTCTGCCCCTTCTCACACAAAGGGCTGCACAAGCCCTGTAGAGTGTCTGGAGCCAAGAAAGAAAGGACAGGGACTTTGTGATCCTCAAAGGCCTCTTTGAAGTCACCCTCACTTCGAAGGCACATTTGGGTAGAGGTACAGGACCCCAAACCCAACCACGTCAGAACAGTACTGGAACCAAGGACATTCTGCCAGGAAGAAGAACTGTTGTGCTACCAGGAGGGACTTCCACTTTGTTACTTGCTTTGCTGTGTTGACCTGCTGCCTGCTGCTTCTGGCCTGGAGTGAGTGGCGCTGGACTTGCTCTCTGCATCCTTAAAACTAAGGTTCTCCAAGGTCTTGTTGTCTTGCTCCCTGTTCTCGAAGTCTCAGGGCCATCAAATAATTTGCTGAGTTTTCACTCCACTATTACCGAGGCCAGTTCTGTGAGAACCAGTGCCTTGTTGTGGGAGGACGGAGATCTGTGTGATTCCGAACATCGGTGCTGCCCGATTGCCAGCTGGGCTCAGCGGCCATGTGCTTTGCATCAGATGGACTCGCTCTATATTTGCCAAACGCAGCGAAGTCTGAGTGACAACAGCACAGCATCCTCAACCCCCACCTTCTGGCTCTGAGGTGTTCCCAGGGCAACAGTGTGACCTGCCTTCAACCCCGACATAAGGTCACCATATCTCCGCATGAGTATGGCTCAGCGTGGCCCCATTGTGGTCCTGAGGGAGGAGAGTACCGCTCCAAAGTCCCATAACAAGGCCATCACCAGTGCCAGCTCCTGTTCACCTCGCTTGGAGGAGGGTACTGTGAAATTAGGATCCATGTGGCCCTGGTTGCTGTTCTGCACTCCTGGTCGTAGGCAGCTGAAATTGTTAGGTGCAAAGGCCCGAGGGACCCTCTTAAGGATCTTTTCATGCTAGCACCTGTGGGGCCCCAGCTTTCAGACCCATCGCACCCGCACAGACTAACATTTCCCTGCAGGGATCTTACCCAGTGAATCCTGGTCCAGGGGGATCATAATTAATTTACACATGAGTGATATTTAAATACGCTTATCATTAGGAACTGTGTATTTACTGCATATAATCTAGCCCATACTCATAACCTAAGAAGCATTCATTGGATTTTTGCCACTTTGGTCTTGATAAATATTCTCTATTTTTTCTAAACTAGTGTGGAGTCTTTTCTGATGTGTTTTCACTGTGTTACTGTAACTGACATGTTGCACAAATAGTTTACAAATTGTCTCTTAAGTTGAGCCTGGCTGCTCTATGCCAAGCTACCAGAAGGTGAGTACAGGTTAATTTAGGGTTTGTATCTGACTTCTCACTAAGATTGTGGTCCCTACTTGGACAGGGTACACATCTCTGCCAAATAGTGAGGCAAATTCTAACAATGTGCATTTAAATAGTATGAATCTAAATGCAAAGTAACTGACCACTGTGCAAGTGTGGATATAAAAGGAGGAAGATAGGTATGGTGGGCATTGGAGGGGCAGGATAGGGTGGGTCACTAGGTGAGGTCCATCATGAGATAGCTACAGTTGGAAAAGATGTTGCTTCTAGAGGTGGGGCTTCATTTCCTTCCTTTCCAGATCTGGTGGATAGAGAGTTCCAGATCTCAGGTGCCTAGCATGAAAAAGATTGACATATTGGCCCTCATTATGACATTGGCGGTAAGTACCGCTTACCGCCATGTTGACTGCTGCCAACATACCGCCGCTGCAGTGGCTTCCCATATTATGACACACACACAGCAATCCGTCACTATACAGCCACACACACAAGTCCACCAGCCCAAAGGTCAGTTATAAACTGGCGGTAGCAAAACCCACACCGTTACGCCAACAGAACTATGCCCACAATCCACGAATCACTGCGGCAGACATTCAGTGGCGGTAAACCATTGGCGGTACATACCGCCGCACTCAAAATGCACATACACTAACAAAACAACACTACATTGGACAATTTGAATAACACACACCTGACACCCATACACACACCACACCCACACACCCACACCACTATAAAACATACACCCACATTACCCACAACCCTTTACGACTAAAAACAATTGGCACAAGAGAGATAGCAAGACCATAGACAAGACAACAGCCACACACCACCATCACCCATACACCAACCATGCACCTTACATCACACACCCCAACACATCACCCCACACACCTTCACCTACACCACTCACACTACACCCATGGCACCACAACAACACCCCAGGTTCTCAGAGGAGGAGCTAAGGGTCAACTCATCCAGGTAGAGACACCGCTATTCTGATCACAGGTGCAGCAGACATCCGTTGCAAGGAAGATGGAGCTATGGCGGAGAATCGTGTACAGGGTCAATGCCGTGGGACAGCACCCCAGAGCAAAGGATGACATTAGGAAGAGGTGGAACGACCTACAGGGGAAGGTGCATTCCACAGCAGCAAGACACCAACTAACTGTACAGAGGACTGGCAGTGGACCCCCATCTCCTCCCCCACAACTAACAACATAGGAGGATCAAGTCTTGGCAATGATGCATCCTGAGGGCCTGGCAGGAGTAGGAGGAGGACTGGACTCTGGTAAGTCAAAACTCTATTACTATTCCCCCCCCACCTGCATGCCATCACCTACCCCCACCCTCACTCCCATCACTCCACCACCTCACACACACCCCACCATCACAACCCACCCCTCCCAATACCAAACCCTGCATGTAACACCAGTGCACAGACCCCCATCCCAGACCTGCATGGACAGCCATCACTAAAGTATGCACACTAGAGAGAATCACCTAGCCCACCAAATAGCTACTCACACAAGGCAAAGCTGCCACAGCAATAACAACCATAGAGGGCAACACAACCATGCACAAGATGTCACATGCAGAAACAATAACACTAAATTTACATCCCCACAGGTCCCCCACCCAACGTCACCGGAGAGGGGGTGCCAGCAACATCCAGTCCCCACAGAAGAGGCCCACAGTGATGACAGAAGCTCCGCACGCCTGGATCTAGATGATCAACCTGGCCCATCAGGGACCTGCGGACAGTCGGTTACCCACACACAGTCTCATACCACCACAGAGCTTCCCCCCTCAGGAAACACCACCACAGTACCCACCCAGCGGGCCCATACCTTTATCCCCAGGACACATCAATCAGCAGTGTGTCCACAACTACAGGGACCCCAGGCAACCCCAAAAACACAGGACGATCAGGGACCTGGGGTCAGTGGAAGTGGGCACACAGTTCAGGGGACAGAGGCACAGGACAACAGGGAAGCTGGGAGGTCTGCTGTGCGACAGGGGAGGACAGGTCCAGGGAACCTACTCTCCAGGAGGCACTCACCAAGATCCTGGGAGCATACCACCATTCCCAGGACACGATGGGCCAGATACTGGACAAGTTGCCGGAGACCCAGCGGCTGCAGGAGGGACAGTACCTGGGGATCAGGGAGGACTTGAAGGACATAAACACCACCCTGGCCACCATTGCAGGGGTGCTGGCAGACATGGCCAACACCATGCGAGAGGCAGTGATACACCAGCGGGCCCCTGACACTAGCCAAACCACTGAGTAGCCTTCCACCTCTGCTAGTGGACAGGAGTCCCCACCACAGGACCAACAGGCCACCAGCACCCCTCCCCCTGCAGAAGGAGAACCTCCCCGTAAACGGTCCTTGCGATCCAGGCAGAAGCCAGAGACTATTGCCAAGACCCCCGCCAGGAAATAAGACTCTCCTGATTGTCACCCTTGTGTCCCACTCAGTCACCCTGTCCACCTTGAACTGCCATTGCTCCACTTCCTATGACCCCTTGGACAATGCCCCTCTGATCAACATAAACTGGACTCTATCCTGGACATTCCTCCACCATCACCCCAGCCCATTGCACATCCCCCTCTACTTATTGGCACTTAAATAAAGACCATTTGAATAAATACAAGAATGGAGTCTGTCAAATGATTGAACTATGTAATCGTTTAACAAGCTTTAAACACTGCAATACAACTGTACAGTAATGTATACATAGGAATGACCTGTAGTTGGCTGCAGTCAACACACCAGGGGCGATAGTGGGGCACAAATATCAGAAAATAGAGATGCCAAAGGATACAGTAAGTGGGAAAATCAGCTTGCCAGTGACAATGTCAATCACAAAACTGTCAATGAAAAGTTACAGTGTCTTACCTGTGTGTCATTGGAAGTATTGTCGTATTATTGCACTTCTGTTGCCCTCATCCTCATCCTCTGCCTCCTCTTCTTCACTGTCCACAGGGTCCACTGCTGCCACACGGCCATCTCCAGCCTTATCCTTCTGCAGAAAAGGCACCTGGTGACGTAAGGCAAGGTTGTGTAGCATACAGCATGCCACGATGCTCTGGCAGACCTTCTTGGGTGAGTAGTACAGGGATCCACATGTTAGATGGAGGCAACGAAACCTGGCCTTCAGGAGGCCGAATGTCCTCTCTATGATTCTTCTTGTTCCCCCATATGCATCATTGTAATGTTCCTCTGCCCTTGTACTGGGATTCCTCACAGGGGTCAGTAGCCATAACAGGTTGGGGTAACTAGAGTCACCTGAAAATATCGAGGGACAACTGTTAGCCATACACTAACCCTTAGAGCCCACACCACACCCATACACCAACACCAACTGGGTGGGAACCAGGGCTCACCTATTAGCCACACCCAGTGCCTCTGGAGTTGAGCCATCACATATGGGATGCTGCTATTTCTCAGGATAAAGGCATCATGCACAGACCCAGGATACTTTGCATTGACATGGTAGATGTACTGGTCTGCCAGGCACACTATCTGCACATTCATTGTGCAAAAGCTCTTTCGATTTCTGAACCCCTGTTCATTTCTCCGGGGATGGGGGGACAAATGCAATATGTGTACCATCAATAGCCCCAATGATGTTGGGTATATGTCCCATTGCATAGAAATCAGCTTTTACTGTGGCCAAATCCTCCACCTGGGGGAAAACGATGTAGCTGCACATTTGTTTAATCATCCCCCCACCACTGCTAGCCCCGACACCAGCACCGCCACTGCCACCACTGACCAGCCGTCACCGCCGGCAAGGGGCCTGTACCAGCAGGCAGGAAGGACAGGAGGCTTGGTGCTGGGACTCATTCAGAGCCACCACCACCAACCATGGTGGTTCAGCTGTCCGAGGCTGCAAGGGAGGGGCTGGAGCCTCCCCCCACCACTGCCAGCACCGCCACCAGCACCACTGCCAGCAGCAGCAGCCCCAGTGGGCAGACGTCCGAGGCTGCAGGGGATGGGCTGGAGCCTCCCCCCACCACTGCCAGCACTGCCGCCAGCACCACCACCAGCACCACTGCCAGCAGCAGCAGCCCCAGTGGGCAGCCGTCCGAGGCTGCAGGTGATGGGCTGGAGCCTCCCCCCACCACTGCCAGCACCGCCACCAACACCACTGCCAGCAGCACCAGTGGCAGCTGTCCGAGGCTGCAGGGGATAGGCTGGAGCCTCCCCCCACCACTGCCAGCACCGCCAGCAGCACCGCCAGCAGTAGCAGCCCCAGTGGCAGCCGTCCCAGGCTGCAGGGGATTTGCTGGAGCTTCCCTCCACCACTGCCAGCCCGAACACCAGCACCGCCACTGCCACCACTGAGCAGCCGTCACCGCCGGTGGACAGTGTGTAGTCCTGCATCCATGGGCTGTTGTGCGTCCTTGCCCCTGCAAATCCTGTGGGTCTGACACCCAGGTGAGAGATTGTGCCCTTGCACTCCCAAAGATCTGCATCACAGGGCACAATGCCCCCTCCAGAACCAGTGGAAGAAGCAATCCACTCACCCCATCCTTCCCAGGATGAAGCACACTGGGCTCAATGGCCCCTCCAGGACCAGTGGAAAAAGCCATGCACTCACCCCATCCTTCCCAGGATGAAGCACACTGGGCACAATGCTCCCTCCAGAACCAGTGGAAGAAGCCATCCACTCACCCCATCCTTCCCAGGATGAAGCACACTGGGCACAATGCCCCCTCCAGAACCAGTGGAAGAAGCCATCCACTTGAGAGACTGTGGCCTTGCACTCCCCAGAACCAAGCAGTGGGCAAACCACGTACTTGAGAGACTGTGGTCTTGCACTCCCCAGGACCAAGCAGTGGGAAACCACCCCCTTGAGAGACTGTGGCATTGCACTTCCCAGGACCAAGCAGTGGGTAAACCACCCACTTGAGAGACAGCGCAGAGGGCATGTAGCCCCCTCCAGGACCAGTGGTGTTGTACCATCTTCCGGCTGAGGTGCCCCCCCCCATTCCCCACCCCCCCTGAGGTGCCTGTGTATTTTCGACCTGATGCCCCTGCAGTGTTCTCTCCGTGTTGTTGCAGGAGTGAAGTGGGGCCTTGGCCTATGTGTTGTGGCCCTGTGGCCCACGGACGTTGAGGACTGGGCAGTGTCCCTCCATTCGTAAATATGTATGTACGTTTGTATTTTGATGCACTTATTCATGTTATTTTATCGTATTACACTCTCTTTCTTCAAATCATTTTGTCTTTGCATTATTCCTGAGGGGTACGGGGGAATATGTAATGTTAGTGCATCTGGTTGTGTGTGTGTGGTGTTGGGGGTGGGGGTGTTGCGTGTGTGTATCACTCTCTTTTTCCTCCCCCCTCCCTTGTGTGCTAGGCATCAGTACTCACTGTGGTCGTCTTCGCCGACATTGCTGTTCATAATGCAGCAGAAGGTAGACGAGCATTTGAAATATGTGCAGCTCGGGCTCCATGGCATCGTGGATGTTCCCTGAGTCACCACAGGTGAGTTCTTTGACTTCTGAGCTCTGTTTCTGCCATGCTTTTGATGTCGTTGGTACCGCCCCGGAAAAGGTGGCAGATAGGCCGGAGGTAATAGTGTGAACTGTACATTGTCTTCTGCCTGGTTGTTGGCGGTTACCGCCGTGGTGCTTGTTGATTTCGCCATGGCTGTTGGTGTGTTAAAGTGGCTGTCTGTCTGAGCAGTTTCCGCTGTGGTCATAATTCCATTTTGGTTACCGACGGCCTGTTGGCGGTATTACCAACGCTTTATCACCGACCGCTACGGTTCCAATGAGGGCAATTGTCTTTTCATCCAAACCACAGGACTTTTCTTCAATAAATAATTTTTAGCCCACCAGAGATCTTGTTCTTGCTTGCCCGATGTGGTGGAGTGGTCGAGTTTAGTGTTATGAGAGTAAACTGGATTTGTAATAGGGGGAATCGAATTCTTTTAAAAAGGTTTCACATACTCCAAATCACAGCAACCCGCCATATTCTTGATGCAAGCACAGGGCATCCTGATACTCTTGCCCCTGCAAACTTCCAAAGGCTAGAAATCAGAGAAAGTTTCTAATACTAAACTCTAAATATGGTACTTAGAAATCATCATGTATGAGTATCTAAAAACGTCAGAAAATAAATTCACTAGCATTCCCCATAAGCCACCTGTGCTCAAGACTGCAACAACCAAGCATAAAGTATTGTGCACATATGGTGCATTCTCTGTGAAAAGTTCCACTGTCTCGAATACCCTTTTATAGAAAGATATGAATACATGGATGCACCAGGAAACATCCCCCTTGAGATAATGCAATCAAAAGGCTTAGTTGATTGCCCCTCGGCTCAAGTCACCCCCTATAACAAACCAATTTGCTACCCCTATCCTCCTCTCAGCTGCATCAAGTACTGAGGTTTTGGTAAAAGAGTGTGTTAGAAATGACTAAAAATAGAAGCTACTTATTGTTGCATGCCCGAACCATTCAGAATGTTCCCAGAGTTATGATGTGGCTGTGTTTCCAGAATCTACTTTTCTTAATTCAGTGAATGTTCAGAATACTCGATGCCAATCAATATGAAAATGCACCATATCATGGAGCCTGTGGAGTGGGGATGGCTTTTGTTCACCACCCATTCTAGACACTTCTGCATCTTCTTTCATTTTCCTTCTCCTTCTCTTCGCCCATATGAAATAGACATACTGTTTCTTGCATGAAGCATTATGACTTTCTGCCTCTGCCATAACAGCATCTGCTCACATGGCTTATGCACCGATCAGAAGAAAGGGAAGAAGTTCTTCATTTCATAATTAATTTTGCATTGAGGAACCTTCCTCTTTCGAACTAGGAAGGTGTAAGTCAAAACCTGGTTGAGGTACTGCTTTTGATTGTCACTGGTTTCTCTTCACCCTGGAAAAAATAAGATCCAGTCAGCAGCACATTTTCCCAGTCCATTGTCTTCTCACTTACTGACACGATGTTTCAGCCTTTATAGAGGCCTTTTTCAAGACAGCTCCCTTCCAGTCACCTGCCCATCACTTGCATTGGGCCTGTCACTGAAGGCCTGCCTCTTTCCCCGAGGAAAATTATTACTGATGGTGGAAATACTATTGGGCTTTCCCTTAGACCTCCCCCGCCACCCTTACCTGGCATCTTACTTGTTGGTGAGGAAGGAGACACGTTGGTGTCTCCTGATGAGCTAAACCAATGGGCTTGAGGAATCCAGATATAATGAACTTGGGTGAGTGATTCACCACACGGATTAAACTGATTTCTTGCTAATAGCTCCAATCCTAAAAGACTGTCTACACAAGTTGGATAGTTTCCTTTCCTGCCATGGTTGTATGGCCTGATGTAAAGACTTGAGGGCCATGCTGTGTCTTACCAACCAACTCTCTAATCTTCCAAATCACACCGCCTTCACATCCAACAAAGTCTGCCTCCCCGTGGATCTCTTTAACTCAACTGGGTTGGAGTCCACATTTGACAACAGTGTGTGTATACAGAACAGGGTGTATATTCCCACTCTACATGCTGTGTCACAAGACCCTTTTTAGAGCACTAAAAGACAGCCATTTTTACTGGAAGCACAGACCTTATAGCTTTAAACAGTAAAAGCTACCATTCGGGTATCTGTGTGTCCTTTGACAGGAGGGAAGTGCAATCTGAACTTAAATATGCACAAGATAATCACTATATAGGATACGCCTGAAATGGTCAAAGACCAGAATGCCCCATTATCGGTGAAACCGCATAATGATGTGTGTTTCTCTTTGACAATTGATCTGACTGGTGAATATGAAGAGAGACATTATGAACAGTGACAGTGTTCTGCAAACCAGTGACACAATACGGAGTAAGAAATTAACATTAGCCCAAACGGCCAGCATAGTATTCAACCAAAGAATAAAGAAAAATATATCATGAAGTAAGAGTTTGTATTTCTATGTCACAACGCAAATCATTGTGGATGCTTCAAAATTATGGTGCTTGTAAAAAATAACTTTTGTCGCCCCCTACAACTGGATAAGAAGCATCGCAATCATTTTATTTTTCTGAAATGATTGAAGTTCTGAAATAAGGTTACATTGTGCTGCACAACAGTCACAGCACCAAATTGTTCAAGCTTTCAATAAGTCAAAAGTTTGATTTCAGCCTTTTTAACTGCTGCTCTCATACTATTGGGTTGTTTACTGTAAGAATGTGTGGGTTATTCGTGTATTAAGTATTAAGTCCACAACTTTCTGTCTACTGGAAACCAAGAACTCAATTGTAGCACCTGACTGTCTTAGAGTAGCGAGGTCTACTCAAGGGAGGTGGTGTGGGCTATTACCACAGCCACAAGCCTGCAACAAACAACACCCAACACCCAATAAATCATTGTCCAGGCAGTGCTTTTAATTATGGAAATGAAAATGGGAACGCCCCCTTTGCATACATTATGCCTGGCGCAGGCCTAATGTAGTGCAAAGAGTTACAAAGTGGTGCAATGCATGCATTGCGCCATTTTGTAAATATGGCACAGGGAAAAGGCCACCTTTGTGTCGCCTTGGCATAAAAAAATGACACTAAGGTGGCACTAAAGTGGAGCTAGGCCCTCTTAAATCAGGGCCAATATTATTTAAAATAACCAACATTTTATTAAACTTCAAACCAAATGAGTGAGGGTGTGTGTGTGTGTGTATGTTTTTGTCTGCGTGTGGATGTAAAAATCCCAGGTACAATTCAACAGACACCTCACCCTACTCAATTGAAAGCACCAGAATGTAGGCACCTCTGCCCAGTAAGAGAACGGCACATCATCACTCCACAACATTTTGGGAATTTCCAAGTTAGTACAATCAAGTAATCTATTCAAAGCATAAGCAGAGCCCCTGACTGCCACAGCTGCCTGGCTCCTTCCCGCCAAAACTTCAAAGGGCAGTCCCTCCTGTGACTGGCTTCAGAGGTCAAACTACACTCTTTTGTTTCTGTGGGGTAAAGCCTTCTCAGGCTAGAGGTAGTGGGAAAAGTAATCATCACTGGCAAATTCCATCCCGACCCGCTCCTGACCCAGGAGCAAGCCAAATTATTGACTAATTATGCTATTGTGTGGGAGGCCTTTGATCCTCTAGTTAACCAGCAAGATAGTTAACTTGGCCCAGCAGGGTTATTCAGAGGCTCAAATCTAATTAGGAGATGAGTTGTAGAAAAATGTAAATTCTGGAAGTTCCAAAAGGAGAGCAGATATATTGAAATTAATGTTGTATCCACATTCAGGATCCTAATTTACCATAGGTACCGAGTCTCGAGGGCTACTTATGGCAAAAATGCAGCTTGGTGCAGACTTCACTCATAGTGTATAATACTGTCAAACACTTTAACCAGGGGTCTCTAACCTCTTCAATAGTGAGTGCTACTTCTGATCAATGAACCCTATCCTGAGCTGCAACCTAATTTATGGATAATATAAGGAACACTAAGGGCAAGCAATTTCAACACTTCCTCTACAACACCTAGTCCTACCACATTTGAATAAAAGTTACAACATGTAGCGTACCTTGCTTTGTCCCTTTACTCCTGTTTATAAATCACCTGTGAGAGGGGAGTGCCTCTCGAAGGTTTGCAGTCTCTGTGTCATGAAATATGTGGGAAGACACTCTTCTCATTATGACAGCTAGGGCCTGAAATACTTTAATTATCCTGGTAATTGCACAAAATATATTGGTTGATGTCCAGACACTGGCTCAGCTTGTATGATTCAGAATTAATAACTACATTGACTGGTGGCTTGAAATGTACATAAATTATTGGCAAGGCCAACCTTAGAGTCATCGCTGCTCTAGGGGAAAATGCCAACTACTCCCTGCACACAAAAAAGTAAATTAAATCATAAAGTATATTTTAACATGTACATTTCATTCTTAAATATGACCATTGACATTTGATCTAGGAATGGGAGGCGAGCTCCGCAGGCAGAGCTAACAGAGTTTATGGCACAGACTTCGACCAAAAACTCCACTCGCCCCACCAGTGGAATGGAGCTCACCAAGGGTGCACTGCAGCCCAGTCTGTGCTTGCGCTGTGTGACCCATAAATAGGCTGCAATGCGCACGCATCCCAACATCAGCGATGGAGCTGCTCTCTCGCGTCAGAAGCTCCGGATCCAGGATTCCAGGCCTCCTTCCGCCAGAGGCCCAGGCCAGGCCCGGGAGCAGGGGTTAGAGGGAGGCAGAGCACCAGGCTGCTGGCAATGAGGAACCCCTAGGAGGACCCAGGTAAATACTCATTTTTTTCCTTCTTCATTCATGCACACTGGTGCGCACGCGGCCTGAAACCGCAGATTTATCTGCCCATGGCCCTGGCTCAGGCCAGGGCCGTAGGCAGCAAAAGCGAGATCGGGGGCATTTAGGCCAGGGCAATAGGCAGCGAAAGGTGCAGTTTCAGGCCTCTTGTGCACCAGCCTGCCCAGGCCTCTTGTGCACTGGCCTGCCCCATGTGCAGTGCGCACAGTGCAGGCCGGTTGCACGGGAGACCTGAAACGGCAGCTTTTGCGGCCAAAGCTGCTGTTTCAGGGATCTTGTGCACCTGCCTGCCCCATGTGCACTCTCTGACTGCACACGGGACAGGGCGATGCAATAGAGGCCTGAAAATGGCAGCTTTCGTAGCCGCCTGTCCTAGCATGAATGTGCCCGCACTAAGCAGTGCCGACCTTGCTTTGCACTTCCGAAATCAGCCATATTCAGGCCAGGTCAAGCGCACTCTGCTGCTCGCAGAACTCAGCGGAATTCTACGGAGTTGTAAACCAACTCAGCGTAATTCCGCATAGTTGAACTCCGTGAGCTCCGCCCACCTCTAATTATATCCATGCAGTTTGTGTGGAAGTCTGTAAGTAAACATATCTCTACAGCCATCCACATGTCCATGTCAGAGGCAAAGATGAAACATAAATTAATGAATAAAAACATTTCTTGAGAAAATAAGCACTCTTGAAGAACAGAGAAAAAGTAAGGAATGGGCAAAGGAATCGAGGAAAAGAAGAATCAAAATAAACGCAGAAAAGAGGGAAAGGAAAGAAGGATCAAGGTGAGAAAAAGTACACAAGGAGAGAAAGAGAAGGAAAGGAGAAATGAAGCAGAGAAGGAGGAAAAGGAAGAAGGACTAAAGAAGTGAAGGTACAAATATGAGACAGCAAAAATTAAAGTTAAGGAGGGAAAGAAGTGAAAGATTGAGAGTAGAAGATAGCATACAAATTGACAAAGCAAGATACAAACACAGGACAGAATGTATGAACGAGAAAGAAAGAAACAAACATGAAAATGAGAGGCAACAAAGAAAGAGGCAGAAAGGAGATGAAGAAAATAAGGAGGAGAGAGGAGGAGGGAAAGCAACAAACAGCAGGAAGAATGTGAAGAAAAGAGAGGCAAGAAAAAGAACAGGAAAGAAAGAAAGGTACCCAGCAAGAAAGAAAGCAAAAGAAAGAGACAGAGAAAGAAAGAAGTGAAAACTAAAAAAGGAGAGAAAGAATGACACGAAGGAAAGAATGAAAAAAGAAAAACATCAATGTAATGGGCCTCTGAAAATGCATCTTTGGATACATCATAATCCAAATCTTTTGCATTGAGTTTAATGTAATATTTATCAATGTGAAAATGTACAGCGTACTCTTATCAGACATTTATTTTGTTCGTGCCTCTTCACAGACAGCAGCACAGGACTG
The DNA here is from genome assembly GCF_031143425.1 of Pleurodeles waltl. NCBI lineage: Eukaryota > Metazoa > Chordata > Amphibia > Caudata > Salamandridae > Pleurodeles > Pleurodeles waltl. The sequence continues at coordinate 603,178,561 of NC_090440.1, read as the reverse complement.
TTTATTTAAGAAGAGGGTGGGTAGCGTGCTACTCCAGTCACCTTCCTCACAGGGCCAGAGTTAAAAAATGCAACATCAGCTGGCAGGCAGCTGCATGCTCCTAAGCACAAATGAGGGACAGCAACCTACATCAAGGGACGCTATGAGCTACAGGTAGCTCATAAGCAAACTGGTGGAGACTCCTGCCCTACATACTTCAGTAAAGCAACTGCTTCTGCACCAGTCCATGAAAGGTCTGCTGTGTGGAAGACTACCTGTCAGTTGCGGCTCGTGCGAATGGAAAGGGGCTGGGCAGCTCGCACGCATGCAGGGGGGGACATTAAATTACATTTTTTTATAAAGAAATAAAAAAAACACTTTCCTTCCCTCCTGCGCCGCACCGCTCCTCTGCTCCTTCGTCTCGCTTACGAGGCAGGCACAGGCTCCCAGCCTGCCCTGCGCAAATCCTGACACAGCGTTAGGAATGGCTGGGAGCTCCTTGGCTAGGCACTCCAAGGCAGACTGGGAGCCTGTATAGGCTCCCTTCGTCCCAGCAACTGGGGGGGGTGCGCACCTCCACCCCTATGGAGGAGCCGCCCCTGCTACCTGTGTACAGATACAGGGCTGAATTGGATGGTCAGCTAACATGGCCGGCCCTATATGTGTGTACATGCATATGTGCATGCGTTCAAGTGCAACTAGCCCAGAGCCTCTTACCCTAGCTGTACAGCAGTAGACCATATCTTAAAAGGCAGACATTGGTGGTTAGCCCTCCTAATCTATTGTAACAGAGTTTACAATGAGTGAGTCTCAGGAAATGAGACTCACTCACAGCAGACGTCTATGAACCACATACTCCAAAAAGAGAAAACCTCCAGGTGAATTAAATGGGAAGGAACCTATTTTTCACATGCACCTACTGCAGTTTGCTTCTCAGTGAAATTTCTCATCTATAGTTTAACACAGAACAAGGGTACACATGATAACCCAAACTAGACAATGTGAGACTGACAGAATGAATTAAAAGCACTAAGGACCTTTCGCTTCTGGTTGTGGCCACTTTACTGCATATGTAGGCACTCTTCTTTATTAGCATCTCAAAAAGTATGTTTCTAAAGCACCTTCGAGTCTGCAGTTTCTCCCTCCCATTTACCATGTAAACCAACGCTAACATCTCAGAAGCAGCTTGTGGTTACAGTGTGGTACTGTAGGAAAGTACCATCTTGCCTGGCATGTTACCCCCATATTTCACTGTATATATGTTGTTTTAGTGTATGTGTCACTGGGACCCTGCCAGCCAGGGCCCCAGTGCTCATAAGTGTGCCCTGTATGTGTTCCCTGTGTGGTGACTAACTGTCTCACTGAGGCTCTGCTAACCAGAACCTCAGTGGTTATGCTCTCTCTTTGCTTTCCAAATTGTCACTAACAGGCTAGTGACCAATTTCACCAATTCGCATTGGCATACTGGAACACCCTTATAATTCCCTAGTATATGGTACTGAGGTACCCAGGGTATTGGGGTTCCAGGAGATCCCTATGGGCTGCAGAATTTCTTTTGCCACCCATAGGGAGCTCTGACAATTCTTACACAGGCCTGCCACTGCAGTCTGAGTGAAATAACGTCCACGTTATTTCACAGCCATTTACCACTGCACTTAAGTAACTTATAAGTCACCTATATGTCTAACCTTTACCTAGTAAAGGTTGGGTGCTAAGTTACTTAGTGTGTGGGCACCCTGGCACTAGCCAAGGTGCCCTCACATTGTTCAGGGCAAATTCCCCGGACTTTGTGAGTGCGGGGACACCATTACACGCGTGCACTATACATAGGTCACTACCTATGTATAGCGTCACAATGGTAACTCCGAAAATGGCCATGTAACATGTCTAAGATCATGGAAATGTCACCCCAATGCCATTGTGGCATTGGGGAGACAATTCCATGATCCCCGAGTCTCTAGCACAGACCCGGGTACTGCCAAACTACCTTTCCCGGGGTTTCACTGCAGCTGCTGCCAACCCCTCAGACAGGTTTTTGCCCTCCTGGGGTCCAGCCAGGCTTGGCCCAGGAAGGCAGAACAAAGGACTTCCTCAGAGAGAGGGTGTTACACCCTCTCCCTTTGGAAAAAGGTGTCAGGGCTGGGGAGGAGTAGCCTCCCCCAGCCTCTGGAAATGCTTTGATGGGCACAGATGGTGCCCATCTCTGCATAAGCCAGTCTACACTGGTTCAGGGATCCCCCAGCCCTGCTCTGGCGCGAAACTGGACAAAGGAAAGGGGAGTGACCACTCCCCTGACCTGCACCTCCCAGGGGAGGTGCCCAGAGCTCCTCCAGTGTGCTCCAGACCTCTGCCATCTTGGAAACAGAGGTGCTGCTGGCACACTGGACTGCTCTGAGTGGCCAGGGCCAGCAGGTGATGTCAGAGACTCCTTCTGATAGGCTCTTAACTGTGTTGCTAGCCTATCCTCCTTCCAAGATAGCCAAACCTCCTTTTCTGGCTATTTAGGGTCCCTGCTTTGGGGAATTCTTTAGATAACGAATGCAAGAGCTCATCAGAGTTCCTCTGCATCTCTCGCTTCACCTTCTGCCAAGGAATCGACCGCTGACTGCTCAGGACGCCTGCAAAACCGCAACAAAGTAGCAAAGACAACTACTGCAACCTTGTATCGTTGATCCTGCCGCCTTCTCGACTGTTTTCCTGGTGGTGCATGCTGTGGGGGTAGCCTGCCTCCTCTCTGCACTAGAAGCTCTGAAGAAATCTCCGGTGGGTCGACGGAATCTTCCCCCTGCAACCACAGGCAACAAAAGACTGCATCACCGGTCCTCTGGGTCCCCTCTCAGCACGACGAGCGTGGTCCCTGGAACTCAGCAACTCTGTCTAGTGACTCCCACAGTCCAGTGACTCTTCAGTCCAAGTTTGGTGGAGGTAAGTCCTTGCCTCCCCACGCTAGACTGCATTGCTGGGTACCGCGTGATTTACAGCTGCTCCGGCTCCTGTGCACTCTTCCAGGATTTCCTTTGTGCACAGCCAAGCCTGGGTCCCCGACACTCTAACCTGCAGTGCACAACCTCCTGAGTTGTCCTCCGGCATCGTGGGATCTCCTTTTGTGACTTCGGGTGAGCACCGGTTCATTCTTCTTTGTAGTGCCTGTTCCAGCACTTCTGCGGGTGCTGCTTGCTCCTGCGAGGGCTCCCTGTCTTGCTGGGCGCCCCCTCTGTCTCCTCACGCAAGTGGTGACATCCTGGTCCCTCCTGGGCCACAGCAGCATCCAAAAACCCTAACCACAACCCTTGCGGCTAGCAAGGCTTGTTTGTGGTCTTTCTGCGTGGGAACACCTCTGCAAGCTTCTTCACGACGTGGGACATCCATCCTCCAAAGGGGAAGTTCCTAGTCCTCTTCATTTTTGCAGAATCTACAGCTTCTACCATCCGGTGGCAGCTTCTTTGCACCCTCAGCTGGCATTTCCTGGGCATCTGCCCAATCTCGACTTTGTCGTGACTCTTGGATTTGGTCCCCTTGTTCCACAGGTACTCTCGCCTGGAAATCCACGTTGGTTGCATTGCTGGTGGTAGTCTTCATTGCAGAATTCCCCTATCACGACTTCTGTGCTCTCTGGGGAATATAGGTGCACTTTACACCTACTTTTCAGGGTCTTGGGGTGGGCTATTTTTCTAACCCTCACTGTTTTCTTACATTCCCAGCGACCCTCTACAAGCTCACATAGGTTTGGGGTCCATACGTTATTCGCATTCCACTTTTGGAGTATATGGTTTGTGTTGCCCCTGTACCCATGTGCTCCTATTGCAATCAATTGTGACTATACATTGCTTGCATTACTTCCTTTTGCTATTACTGCATATTTTTGGTATTGTGTACATATATCTTGTGTATATTTGCTATCCTCATACTGAGGGTACTCACTGAGATACTTTTGGCATATTGTCATAAAAATAATGTACCTTTATTTTTAGTATATCTGTGTATTGTGTTTTCTTATGATATTGTGCATATGACACCAGTGGTATAGTAGGAGCTTTGCATGTCTCCTAGTTCAGCCTAAGCTGCTCTTCTATAGCTACCTTCTACCAGCCTAAGCTGCTAGAAACACCTCTTCTACACTAATAAGGGATAACTGGACCTGGTACAGAGTGTAAGTACCCCTTGGTACCCACTACAAGCCAGGCCAGCCTCCTACAGGTACTTGAAGAGTCAAATGGCAGTCAAACCCTTGATGTAATATAGACTGATGCCCATCTTTGCTGGTCAGTTTCTCCAACTGTGCGTGTAGGAACTGGAAATGTAATCCCAAAGTGGGGGTACATTGTCAGTGTGTATATAAGAAGTCTTTCTAACATGCTGGGGATGCGCCACTTTTCTTGTGTCCACCTACGCTACCTCCTAACGACACCATGGTTGCACCATATTTACAATACGATGCACCATGCCAGTCATTACCACAACAGCGTCAACATTTTTGGCGTTGTTGTGGCGCTTTGCTGCACTAGCTCCAAAAATGTTGCACTAGTGCAGCAAAGAACAGGAAGGCACAAAAGGCCAATACAGGAGCATCACTTTAACACCTATAGTTAAGGAAAACTATAGAAAGGCCCTCTATACTCGAAGAAAAGAGGAGGAAACAAGAAAATGGGTCGACTCACAGCTAATAATAAAATCAAAGGACCAAACGAAATTCTGGAGGTGGATTAACAAAAACCTCACTTGAAAGTCTCAGGCGACAGGTGGCTATGTTGATCCACCTGATTGGGAACTGTATGTCTCAAGCTTTTATAGGGAACATGTGGAAGACACTACTACAAAGGAAAATGAAAGCTTGGGTCCTGGCAAGACTTTGCATCTGCCTCCAAGATTATCCAGCTCTTTGTCCACCGACTGATTAATAATCAACCCTGCACTAGTACCGAAAGCGATCAAAGCAATGCGCCCAATTGGCACCCCTGGTCTAAATGGCAGTATTTAAATGGGCCCCAACAACATGGGCCTCAGTTATGGCCCCTCTTTTTCAACAATACTTGGTGGGTTCAGCTATCCCTGAGTCATGGAGGGACTTATTACTGGAACCACTACACAGAAAGGGCCCTCGGTTATCTCCAGCGAACTACAGGTGAATCGCGCTCCTTGACACAGAAGGCAAATGTTTCGCCAGCATTTCAAAGATGGAGCTCCAAGCCTGGGTAGAAAGTATCAACTTATTCCTGTTTAGTCAAACAAGCTTTCAAAGGGGATGACACATTGAGAATAATCTCCTCTGCCTGGCCCATTTGCGTAAAGCAACTATGGCCACAAAGGGAGAGGCTCTATATGCAGGCTTTATAGACTTTCAAACAGCTTTTGACAGCTTTCCAAGATTAAGGCTTTGGACAGAACTGCAGGCCTGGGCCATTCCAACTTACCTACTAAACGCTATCATTGCACTCTACACAGACATGTGGGTTAAAATAAAGGTCAGCACCAGATGGGCCACCACAGCAAAAATCATGACAGAAAAAGGTCTAAAACAAGGATGCATATTGGCACCATTGTTGTTCAACTTATATCTGGCTGACCTGTCAATCCATCTAGAGAGGGCGAGGGCTTTCCCTCCAAAAATGGCAGGCACTTGCTACAATATGCAGATGATACTGTGCTTCTTGACCAGACGCCCATCGGGCTGCAGCAACTTCCCAATGCACTTGCAGTCTATTGCCAAAACAACAGCCTGAAGATAAATGTTACAGAAACAAAAGTTTTGATAATCTCATCCAAATTGAAAATGAGTGGGTCCTAGTTCATTGAAAGGAGCCCTGTGGAAGTCGTGGAAGCCATATTAGGGGGTTTGGCTGGACCATAGGTGTAGGAAAGTACCATCTTGCTTGGCATGTTACCCCCATATTTCACTGTATATATGTTGTTTTAGTTGTATGTGTCACTGGGACCCTGCCAGCCAGGGCCCCAGTGCTCATAAGTGTGCCCTGTATGTGTTACCTGTGTTATGACTAACTGTCTCACTGAGGCTCTGCTAATCAGAACCTCAGTGGTTATTCTCTCTCATTTCTTTCCAAATTGTCACTAACAGGCTAGTGACCAATTTTACCAATTTACATTGGCATACTAGAACACCCTTATAATTCCATAGTATATGGTACTGAGGTACCCAGGGTATTGGGGTTCCAGGAGATCCCTATGGGCTGCAGCATTTCTTTTGCCACCCATAGGGAGCTCTGACAATTCTTACACAGGCCTGCCACTGCAGCCTGAGTGAAATAACTTCCACGTTATTTCACAGCCATTTTACACTGCACTTAAGTAACTTATAAGTCACCTATATGTCTAACCTTTACCTGGTAAAGGTTTGGTGCTAAGTTACTTAGTGTGTGGGCACCCTGGCACTAGCCAAGGTGCCCCCACATTGTTCAGGGCCAATTCCCCGGACTTTGTGAGTGCGGGGACACCATTACACGCGTGCACTATACATAGGTCACTACCTATGTATAGCTTCACAATGGTAACTCCGAATATGGCCATGTAACATGTCTATGATCATGGAATTGCCCCCCCCCAATGCCATCCTGGCATTGGTGTGACAATCCCATGATCCCCCGGGTCTCTAGCACAGACCCGGGTACTGCCAAACTGCCTTTCCCGGGGTTTCACTGCAGCTGCTGCTGCTGCCAACCCCTCAGACAGGTTTCTGCCCTCCTTGGGTCCAGCCCGGCTTGGCCCAGGAAGGCAGAACAAAGGACTTCTTCAGAGAGAGGGTGTTACACCCTCTCCCTTTGGAATAAGGTGTCAGGGCTGGGGAGCCTCCCCCAGCCTCTGGAAATGCTTTGATGGGCACAGATGGTGCCCATCTCTGCATAAGCCAGTCTACACCGGTTCAGGGATCCCTCAGCCCTGCTCTGGCGCAAAATTGGACAAAGGAAAGGGGAGTGACCACTCCCCTGACCTGCACCTCCCCTGAGAGGTGCCCAGAGCTCCTCCAGTGTGCTCCAGACCTCTGCCATCTTGGAAACAGAGGTGCTGCTGGCACACTGGACTGCTCTGAGTGGTCAGGGCCAGCAGGTGACGTCAGAGACTCCTTCTGATAGGCTCTTACCTGTGTTGCTAGCCTATCCTCTCACCTAGGTAGCCAAACCTCCTTTTCTGGCTATTTAGGGTCTCTGCTTTGGGGAATTCTTTAGATAACGAATGCAAAAGCTCATCAGAGTTCCTCTGCATCTCTCTCTTCACCTTCTGCCAAGGAATCGACTGCTGACCGCGCTGGAAGCCTGCAACACTGCAACAAAGTAGCAAAGACGACTACTGCGACCTTGTAACGCTGATCCTGCCGCCTTCTCGACTGTTTTCCTAGTGGTGCATGCTGTGGGGGTAGTCTGCCTCCTCTCTGCACTAGAAGCTCTGAAGAAATCTCCTGTGGGTCGACGGAATCTTCCCCCTGCAACCGCAGGCACCAAAGAACTGCATCACCGGTCCTCTGGGTCTCCTCTCAGCACGACGAGCGAGGACCCTTGAACTCAGCAACTCTGTCCAAGTGACTCCCACAGTCCAGTGACTCTTCAGTCCAAGTTTGGTGGAGGTAAGTCCTTGCCTCCCCACGCTAGACTGCATTGCTGGGAACCGCATGTTTTGCAGCTACTCCGGCTCCTGTGCACTCTTACAGGATTTCCTTTGTGCACAGCCAAGCCTGGGTCCCTGGCACTCTAACCTGCAGTGCATGACCTCCTGAGTTGTCCTCCGGTATCGTGGGACCCTCTTTCGTGACTTTGGGTGAGCTCCGGTTCACTCCACTTCGTAGTGCCTGTTCTGGCACTTCTGCGGGTGCTGCTTGCTTCTGAGAGAGCTCCTTATCTTGCTAGGTTCCCCCTCTGTCCCCTCACGCAATTGGCGACATCCTGGTCTCTCCTGTGCCACAGCAGCATGCAAAAACCCGAACCGCGACCCTTGCAGCTAGCAAGGCTTGTTTGCGGTCTTTCTGCACGGAAATACTTCTGCACGACTCTGCAGGACGTGGGACATCCATCCTCCAAAGGGGAAGTTTCTAGCTCTTCTCGTTCTTGCAGAATCCACAGCTTCTACCATCCAGTGGCAGCTTCTTTGCACCCACAGCTGGCATTTCCTGGGCATCTGCCCACTCCCGACTTGATCGTGACTCTTGGACTTGGTCCCCTTGTTCCACAGGTACCCTCGTCAGGAAATCCATCATTTTTGCATTGCTGGTGTTGCTGTTTCTTGCAGAATTCCCCTATCACGACTTCTGTGCTCTTTGGGGAACTTAGTGCACTTTGCACCCACTTTTCAGGGTCTTGGGGTGGGCTATTTTTCTAACCCTCACTGTTTTCTTACAGTCCCAGCGACCCTCTACAAGGTCACATAGGTTTGGGGTCCATTTGTGGTTCGCATTCCACTTCTAGAGTATATGGCTTGTGTTGCCCCTATCCTTATGTGCCCCAATTGCATTCTATTGTGACTATACACTATTTGCACTGTTTTCTATTGCTATTACTGCATATTTTGGTATTGTGTACATATATCTTGTGTATAGTTGCTATCCTCATACTGAGGGTACTCACTGAGATACTTTTGCCATATTGTCATAAAAATAAAGTACCTTTATTTTTAGTATATCTGTGTATTGTGTTATCTTATGATATTGTGCATATGACACTAGTGGTACTGTAGGAGCTTCACTCGTCTCCTAGTTCAACCTAAGCTGCACTGCTAAGCTACCTTTTCTATCAGCCTAAGCTGCTAGACACCACTCTACACTAATAAGGGATACCTGGGCCTGGTGCAAGGTGTAAGTACCCCTTCGTACTCACTACAAGCCAGTCCAGCCTCCTACATTGGTTGTGCAGCGGTGGGATAAGTACTTGCAACTACTTACCACTTTGTCATATTGTACTTTTCATAAGAGAAAAATATACAAAACAAGTTCAGTGTATGTACACCTAACCAAAAAGTTTTGCTTTTCTTCTCTCACTTCTTTGCTAAGTGCTGAAAAGTACCTCTAAAACTTTCAAAAAGTTGTGAAAGTTTTTTTTCTGTCCTTTAAAAAGTTCTGTAAACTTTTTCTTTCTTTTTCTGTCCCTTAAACCTTTTCTATCATGTCTGGTACAGGCCAAACTCTTGATCTGGCCAGCATAGCTTATGACAACCTTAGCTGGAAGGAAGCAAGGAGTCTCTGCTTAGATAGAGGTTTAGGGGTAGGGAAGAATCCCTCAAGACAACTGTTAGTTAATATGCTCATTGAACAAGATAAGACCTTAGTTGGCACTTCTGGTGAGAAATTAGCTGATGGTTCCCACTCTGATTCTGGGGCACCCCTAGGAAAAGGGTTAGAAGGATACCTTCCCAACCTGCCCCTTAGCAGGCCACCTAGCATAGCTGGTACTAATGTGACTTCTCATCACAGTAGGAGTGTGACTTCTGTAGGCCAGGCTGTTAGAGTGCCATCTGTTAGGGACAAGTCTCCCTCTGTTCATTCACACCATTCTTCTGTGTCAAGGCATGCCCAACCCACCCTCCCTGAAGACAGATTGTTAGAAAGGGAACTCAAAAGATTGAGAGTGGAAGAGTCCATGCTGAAGCTTAAAAAGCAACAGCTGGATCTAAACAGGGAAGCATTTGATTTAGAAAAAGAAAGACAGAGGTTGGGGTTTGGACCCCATGGTGGCAGCAGCAGTATTCCCAATAGTCATCCTGTAAAAGAGCATGATTCTAGGAATCTGCACAAGATAGTTCCCCCTTACAAGGAGGGGGATGACATTAACAAGTGGTTTGCTGCACTTGAGAGGGCCTGTGTTGTACAGGAGGTCCCTCAAAGGCAGTGGGCTGCTATCCTATGGCTATCTTTCAGTGGAAAGGGTAGGGATAGGCTCCTTACTGTTAAAGAAAGTGATGCCAATAATTTTACAGTTCTTAAGAATGCACTCCTAGATGGTTATGGCTTAACCACTGAACAGTACAGGATGAAGTTCAGAGAAACCAAAAAGGAGTCTTCACAAGACTGGGTAGACTTTGTTGACCATTCAGTGAAGGCCTTGGAGGGGTGGTTACATGGCAGTAAAGTTTCTGACTATGAAAGCCTGTATAACTTAATCCTGAGAGAGCATATTCTTAATAACTGTGTGTCTGATTTGTTACACCAGTACCTGGTAGACTCTGATCTGACCTCTTCCCAAGAATTGGGAAAGAAGGCAGAAAAATGGGTCAGAACAAGGGTGAACAGAAAAGTTCATACAGGGGGTGACAAGGATGGCAAGAAGAAGGATGGTAAGTCTTCTGACCAGGGTGGGGACAAATCTAAAAATGAGTCTTCATCAGGCCCACAAAAACACTCTGGTGGGGGTGGTGGGCCCAAATCCTCTTCAAATCAAAACAAAGAAAATAAACCATGGTGCTATTTATGTAAAATAAAAGGCCATTGGACAACAGATCCCAGTTGTCCAAAGAAAAGCACCAAGCCTCCTACCACTACAACCCCTGCTGCTACACCTAGTGCCCCTAGTAATAGCAGTGGTGGTGGGAGCAAACCTACTAATAGCCAATCCAAGGGAGTAGCTGGGCTCACTTTTGGTAATTTAGTTGGGGTTGGTCTTGTTAGGGAGACCACAGAGGCTGTGTTAGTCTCTGAGGGGGGCATTGATTTGGCCACCTTGGTTGCTTGTCCCCTTAATATGGATAAGTACAAGCAACTTCCCCTAATAAATGGTGTTGAGGTTCAGGCCTACAGGGACACAGGTGCCAGTGTTACCATGGTAATAGAGAAACTGGTCCACCTTGAACAACACCTACTTGGTCACCAGTACCAAGTGACTGATGCTCATAACAACACACTTAGCCACCCCATGGCTGTTGTAAATCTCAACTGGGGGGGGGGGGTTACTGGTCCAAAGAAAGTTGTGGTTGCCTCAGATTTACCTGTAGGCTGTCTACTAGGGAATGATTTAGAGACATCAGCTTGGTCAGATGTGGAGTTGGAGGCTCATGCAGCAATGCTGGGCATTCCAGGGCATATTTTTGCTTTAACCAGGGCTCAGGCCAAAAAGCAAAAAGGACAGGGTGACTTGGATCCTGGAAGAATGGACCAAGTACTCCCTAAAGCTATGGTTAGTAAACGTAAAACACTACCTACTGTCCCTCCCTCTACAGTGGATTCTACTTCTGAGGAAGAAGAATTTCCACCCTCTGCAGAACCTACACCAGAGGAGCTGGAAGCAGACACTGCTGAGCTTTTGGGTGAAGGGGGGCCTGCCAGGGAGGAGCTGAGTGTGGCACAGCATACCTGTCCCACACTAGAGGGTCTAAGGCAGCAAGCTGTCAAACAAGCAAATGGGGATGTCAGTGACTCTCACAGAGTTTACTGGGAGGACAACATTTGTATACTGAAGCAAGGGACCCAAAACCTGGAGCTGCCAGGAGATTGGTGATTCCTCAGGAATACAGAAAGTTCCTCCTAACTCTAGCCCACGACATTCCCTTAGCTGGACATTTGGGGCAAATGAAAACTTGGGTCAGGCTTGTCCCCTTGTTTCATTGGCCTAGAATGTCAGAGGACACAAAGGAATTTTGTAAGTCCTGTGAAACCTGTCAAGCCAGTGGCAAGACAGGTGGCACTCCAAAGGCACCCCTTATTCCACTGCCTGTGGTTGGGGTTCCCTTTGAAAGGGTAGGGGTTGACATAGTTGGCCCCCTTGACCCTCCTACTGCTTCAGGCAATAGGTTTATCTTGGTGGTAGTGGACCATGCCACCAGATATCCTGAAGCAATTCCTCTAAGGACCACTACAGCTCCTGCAGTGGCAAAGGCCCTCCTAGGAATATTTTCCAGGGTGGGCTTCACAAAAGAGGTGGTATCAGACAGGGGAAGCAATTTCATGTCTGCTTACTTAAAGGCCATGTGGAAGGAATGTGGTGTTACATACAAGTTCACCACACCCTATCATCCACAAACAAATGGACTGGTTGAGAGGTTTAATAAAACTCTCAAAGGAATGATAATGGGACTCCCTGAAAGACTCCGCAGGAGATGGGATATCCTGTTACCTTGCCTCCTTTTTGTTTACAGGGAGGTACCCCAAAAAGGAGTGGGCTTCAGCCCCTTCGAACTCCTATTTGGACACCCTGTAAGAGGTCCTCTAACACTTGTGAAGGAGGGTTGGGAACAACCTTTAAAAGCTCCTAAGCAAGACATAGTGGACTATGTACTTGGCCTAAGATCTAGAATGGCTGAGTACATGAAAAAGGCCAGTAAAAACCTTCAGGCCAGCCAAGAGCTCCAAAAGCAATAGCGTGACCAGAAGGCTGTTTTGGTTCAGTACCAACCAGGGCAGAAAGTGTGGGTCTTGGAGCCTGGGGCCCCAATAGCACTCCAAGATAACAGGAGTGGTCCCCACATAATTGTTGAAAAGAAGGGAGAAGTCACCTATTTGGTTGACTTAGGCACTGCCAGGAGTCCCCTTAGGGTGCTCCATGTCAATCGCCTGAAACCCTACTATGACAGGGCTGATCTCACCCTGCTCATGGCAACAGATGAAGGACAGGAAGAAGAGAGTGACCCTCTCCCTGATCTCTTCTCTTCCACAGAGCAAGATGCTCTAGTGGAAGGTGTAGTTTTGGCAGATTGTCTTACTGCTGAGCAGAAAGACCACTCCATAAATCTCCTGGGTCAGTTTTCTGAACCCTTCTCTACTGTGCCAGGTACCACTTCTTGGTGTGAGCACACTATAGATACTGGAGACAGCTTGCCTGTCAAAAGTAAGATCTATAGGCAGCCTGACCATGTCAGAGACTGCATAAAGCAAGAAGTACAGAAAATGCTTGAACTGGGAGTGGTTGAGCACTCTGAAAGTCCATGGACCTCTCCTGTGGTACTTGTACCAAAACCTCATTCCAAAGATGGTAAAAGGGAAATGAGATTTTGTGTTGACTACAGAGGTCTCAACCAGGTAACCAAAACTGATGCTCACCCTATACCCAGGGCAGATGAGCTAATAGATACACTGGCATCTGCCAAGTATCTAAGCACCTTTGATTTGACTGCAGGGTATTGGCAGATCAAGTTATCAGAGGATGCAAAAGCAAAAACTGCATTTTCAACCATTGGAGGCCATTACCAATTCACAGTAATGCCTTTTGGATTGAAAAATGCACCTGCCACTTTTCAGAGGTTGGTGAATACAGTCCTGCAAGGGCTGGAGGCTTTTAGTGCAGCATATCTAGATGATATAGCTGTCTTTAGCTCCAGCTGGGATTATCACCTGGTCCACCTATGGAAAGTTTTGGAGGCCCTGCAAAAGGCAGGCCTCACTATCAAGGCTTCAAAGTGCCAGATAGGGCAGGGCAAAGTGGTTTATCTGGGACACCTGGTAGGTGGAGAACAGATTGCACCACTTCAGGGGAAAATCCACACTATTATAGATTGGGTTGCCCCTACAACTCAGACCCAAGTGAGAGCCTTCTTAGGCCTCACTGGGTATTACAGGAGGTTCATAAAGAACTATGGCTCCATTGCAGCCCCTCTTAATGACCTCACATCTAAGAAAATGCCTAAAAAGGTATTGTGGACAGCTAGCTGTCAGAAAGCTTTTGAGGAGCTGAAGCAGGCCATGTGCTCTGCACCTGTCCTGAAAAGCCCCTGTTACTCCAAATAATTCATTGTCCAAACTGATGCATCTAAATTAGGGGTAGGGGCAGTCTTATCACAACTTAATTCTGAGGGCCAGGATCAACCTGTTGCTTTTATCAGCAGGAGGTTGACCCCTAGAGAAAAGCGTTGGTCTGCCATAGAGAGGGAGGCCTTTGCTGTAGTCTGGGCACTGAAGAAGTTGAGGCCATACCTGTTTGGCACTCACTTCATTGTTCAGACAGACCACAAACCTCTACTTTGGCTAAAACAAATGAAAGGTGAAAACCCTAAATTGTTGAGGTGGTCCATATCCCTACAGGGAATGGATTATACAGTGGAACATAGACCTGGGAGTAGCCACTCCAATGCAGATGGACTCTCCAGATATTTCCACTTAGACAATGAAGACTCATCAGGTCATGGCTAGTCTTATTGTCCTTCGTTTGGGGGGGGGAGGTTGTGTAGGAAAGTACCATCTTGCCTGGCATGTTGCCCCCATATTTCATTGTATATATGTTGTTTTAGTTGTATGTGTCACTGGGACCCTGCCAGCCAAGGCCCCAGTGCTCAAAAGTGTGCCCTGTATGTGTTACCTGTATTATGACTAACTGTCTCACTGAGGCTCTGCTAATCAGAACCTCAGTGGTTATGCTCTCTCATTTCTTTCCAAATTGTCACTAACAGGCTAGTGACCAATTTTACCAATTTACATTGGCATACTGGAACACCCTTATAATTCCCTAGTATATGGTACTGAGGTACCCAGGGTATTGGGGTTCCAGGAGATCCCTATGGGCTGCAGCATTTCTTTTGCCACCCATAGGGAGCTCTAACAATTCTTACACAGGCCTGCCACTGCAACCTGAGTGAAATAACGTCCACGTTATTTCACAGCCATTTTACACTGCACTTAAGTAACTTATAAGTCACCTATATGTCTAACCTTCACCTGGTAAAGGTTGGGTGCTAAGTTACTTAGTGTGTGGGCACCCTGGCACTAGCCAAGGTGCCCCCACATTGTTCAGGGCCAATTCCCCGGACTTTGTGAGTGCGGGGACACCATTACAGGCGTGCACTATACATAGGTCACTACCTATGTATAGCTTCACAATGGTAACTCCGAATATGGCCATGTAACATGTCTATGATCATGGAATTGCCCCCCCATGACCACAATCCCATGATCCCCCGGATCTCTAGCACAGACCCGGGTACTGCCAAACTGCCTTTCCTGGGGTTTCACTGCAGCTGCTGCTGCTGCCAACCCCTCAGACAGGTTTCTGCCCTCCTGGGGTCCAGCCAGGCTTGGCCCAGGAAGGCAGAACAAAGGACTTCGTCAGAGAGAGGGTGTTACACCCTCTCCCTTTGGAATAAGGTGTCAGGGCTGGGGAGGAGTAGCCTCCCCCAGCCTCTGGAAATGCTTTGATGGGCACAGATGGTGCCCATCTCTGCATAAGCCAGTCTACACCGGTTCAGGGATCCCTCAGCCCTGCTCTGGCGCGAAACTGGACGAAGGAAAGAGGAGTGACCACTCCCCTGACCTGCACATCCCCTGGGAGGTGCCCAGAGCTCCTCCAGTGTGCTCCAGACCTCTGCCATTTTGGAAACAGAGGTGCTGCTGGCACACTGGACTGCTCTGAGTGGCCAGGGCCAGCAGGTGACGTCAGAGACTCCTTCTGATAGGCTCTTACCTGTGTTGCTAGCCTATCGTCTCACCTAGGTAGCCAAACCTCCTTTTCTGGCTATTTAGGGTCTCTGCTTTGGGGAATTCTTTAGATAACGAATGCAAGAGCTCATCAGAGTTCCTCTGCATCTCTCTCTTCACCTTCTGCCAAGGAATCGACTGTTGACCGCGCTGGAAGCCTGCAATACTGCAACAAAGTAGCAAAGACGACTACTGTGACCTTGTAACGCTGATCCTGCCACCTTCTCTACTGTTTTCCTGGTGGTGCATGCTGTGGGGGTAGTCTGCCTCCTCTCTGCACTAGAAGCTCCGAAGAAATTTCCCGTGGCTCGACGGAATCTTCCCCCTGCAACCGCAGGCACCAAAGAACTGCATCACCAGTCCTCTGGGTCACCTCTCAGCATGACGAGCGAGGTCCCTTGAACTCAGCAACTCTGTCCAAGTGACTCCCACAGTCCAGTGACTCTTCAGTCCAAGTTTGGTGGAGGTAAGCCCTTTCCTCCCCACGCTAGATGCATTGCTGGGAACCGCGTGTTTTGCAGCTACTACGGCTCCTGTGCACTCTTCCAGGATTTCCTTTGTGCACAGCCAAGCCTGGGTCCCCGGCACTCTAACCTGCAGTGCACGACCTCCTGAGTTGTCCTCCGGCATCGTGGGACCCTCTTTCGTGATTTTGGGTGAGCTCTGGTTCACTCCACTTTGTAGTGCCTGTTCCGGCACTTCTGCGGGTGCTGCTTGTTTCTGAGAGGGCTCCTTATCTTGCTGGGCGCCCCTTCTGTCCCCTCACGCAATTGGTGACATCCTGGTCCCTCCTGGGCTACAGCAGCATCCAAAAACCCTAACAGTGACTCTTGCAGCTAGCAAGGCTTGTTTGCGGTCTTTCTGCACGGAAACACTTCTGCACGACTCTGCAGGACGTGGGACATCCATCCTCCAAAGGGGAATTTTCTAGCCCTTGTCGTTCTTGCAGAATCCACAGCTTCTACCATCCAGTGGCAGCTTCTTTGCACCCACAGCTGGCATTTCCTGGGCATCTGCCCACTCCCAACTTGATCGTGACTCTTGGACTTGGTCCCCTTGTTCCACAGGTACCCTCGTCAGGAAATCCATCATTGTTGCATTGCTGGTGTTGCTGTTTCTTGCAGAATTCCCCTATCACGACTTCTGTGCTCTTTGGGGAACTTAGTGCACTTTGCACCCACTTTTCAGGGTCTTGGGGTGGGCTATTT
The DNA here is from genome assembly GCF_031143425.1 of Pleurodeles waltl. NCBI lineage: Eukaryota > Metazoa > Chordata > Amphibia > Caudata > Salamandridae > Pleurodeles > Pleurodeles waltl. The sequence goes on along the minus strand of NC_090440.1, from coordinate 603,162,046 downwards.
TTCTAACCCTCACTGTTTTCTTACAGTCCCAGCGACCCTCTACAAGGTCACATAGGTTTGGGGTCCATTTGTGGTTCGCATTCCACTTCTAGAGTATATGGTTTGTGTTGCCCCTATCCCTATGTGCCCCCATTGCATTCTATTGTGACTATACACTGTTTGCACTGTTTTCTATTGCTATTACTGCATATTTTGGTATTGTGTACATATATCTTGTGTATAGTTGCTATCCTCATACTGAGGGTACTCACTGAGATACTTTTGGCATATTGTCATAAAAATAAAGTACCTTTATTTTTAGTATATCTGTGTATTGTGTTTTCTTATGATATTGTGCATATGACACTAGTGGTACTGTAGGAGCTTCACTCGTCTCCTAGTTCAGCCTAAGCTGCTCTGCTAAGCTACCTTTTCTATCAGCCTAAGCTGCTAGACACCCCTCTACACTAATAAGGGATACCTGGGCCTGGTGCAAGGTGTAAGTACCCCTTGGTACTCACTACAAGCCAGTCCAGCCTCCTACAGTAGGGGCCACATTTCAGCTCATATACGCGCTTAGCAGGCAGCCGCAAACTCATTGGAATGGGTCTTTCGTAAATTACGGATGTCATTGGTGAATCCCGACTTAAGGCCATTGCTAAAGGTGATGGGTTGTAAATTACTTCCAGTTATAACATATGGTGCAATCATATTCAGACAGAGAATGGCAAACTAGCTTGACAGGACGCAATCTATCTGCTACCAGAGAGTATTTTCTCTACTTAATTGTACAGCACTCTAGATTGAGAACCAAGCAAGCAAAGTTAATCTCCAGGGACCAGGACCCCAAGACAATTAAGAAAATGGCTCATGGCAGGTGGGTGTCCATTCTTTATGAGCCAGGGTTTTTGCCAACTTATCTTTTTCTGCCATCTAGCTTGGCCCTAAAGCAGGAGCTAATGAGTTTGCGACTGGGGCTAATTCCACTAAAAATGTATTGGTATGGCCAGAGAAATCCTGAACCTCAGGACAAGCACTGTAGATTCTGTGCTACACAGGAAGAATCATTAATCCATATCCTTTGTGTATGCGAAAAGCTGCTCCCACGCAGAGTATTCTGGCTGCGACTAATATGGCGTGCATTACACTTTCGCACTTGCAGCGCGGCCGTGTATGCATGCTTGAAAAGTGTGTCTTCAAAGTTGGCAGCTAGATTTATGAAGTTTCTGAGAGCGGTTTGAGCTCTACCATGAAATGCATCAGACACTATGGCCCTCATTATGACATTGGCAGTCATGTGACTGCCACACCAGCGATGGCAGTAATACCATCGCCAGGTTGGCAGTAATGACTGCCTATTTATGACCATGGTGGTGATTCTCCTATAGACATGCCTCAGACACTGTGGCCCTCATTATGACATTGGCGGTCATGTGACCGACACGCAGACGATGGCGGTAGTGCCGTCGCCAGGCTGGCGGTAATGAATACCAAATTATGACCATGGTGGTGATCCCTCCCATAGACAACCAATGTACCCTCCCAACCACCAGTGTGGTACAACCACCAACTACGGCGGTAGCCTCCTACAGGCAGGCGAGGACAAGGATCCACCCACCATCTTAAAACATAGCAGACCGCCAGGATTTCCAGGGCATTAGCACCGCCACCAAAAGCCTGGCAGAAACACATCATATAAAAGGAGGCACTCACCACCAGGGAAACAGAGGACTCCGGAGCTGCCACGGAACCAGAACTGGAAGTCTTCCCGATGCTGTACCACATGATGGCCCTCCGGGAGCACCAACCCCGACGAAGACGACGACGGTGAGTACAGTTACCTAGAGCACAAGGGAGGGGAGAGTGGCACAGACAAGCACAATACACACACACCCAAAACAACCTACAGAGTAAATCGACAGCAACAGAACCCAGGATCAAATAAAACTAGGACACATACCTCTGGTCCAACCACTGTAATCATGTTGGATCACGAGAGTAAAATCAGATAAATAATTATAATTTTTTACAGGCAGGGCCATTGTCCAGTCCAAAGTTTGCAAATGGCCACAGGGCAACGTCCAAGGCCAGAGTTGACTCCTGACAACGTAGGCACTCCACTGGGCAGGGGCATCATGGAGATGGCAGGCAGACACCTTAGGGGGGAGGGGGTGTTTTCTTGGGAGGAGGCTTGGGTTTGGGAGGAGGCTGGTCCTTGCCCTTCTGGGTAGGGGGCAGAGGAGTGGCCTTGGGACGGGGGGCCGGAGTGCCACTCTTGTTCTTGGCGGGGGAACTCTTAGGGGGATGAACAGGATTGAAATGAGAGGTGGAGGGACTGGGCAGGGGGGACTTTCCTCTAATGGGCAGGACAGAGGTGGGGGAGGGAAGAGGTCAAGGTGGGTAAGGAAATGCTTCTTAGGACCAGTGGGGCAGGGTGTGGGAGGAGGAATGGGAATGGAGGTAGAGGAAGTGGTTGTAGGAGGAGGAGGTGTACCAGACTTGGGTGCAGGTGCATTGACAGTGTGCATGTGTGAGGTGGATGGCTGCTGGATGTCTGAGTGGGAGCATTTATGTGTCTTTGGAGGAGAGGGCAGACAAGGTGGGGGAGGACAAACAGGACGTGTGGATGTATGTTGTGGTGGTGTCTGCAAGTGAGGTGGGTGTGCTGCATGAGGTGAGGATGGTGGTGGTGGTGATTGCGCATGTGGGGTGTAGCATGCATGTCTGCGGGCCTGCTGTTGTGGTGACTGTGGGCAAGGCTGTACCGGTGGCAGGATCTGGAACTGTTGATGCAGTGCATATAGGTGTGGGTGCTGATGTGACTGTGAGGGAGGAGGAGGGGGAGACAGTGGCTGTTGTTGTGTGTGCATCTGGTTGTTGGTTGTGTGTGCTTGTGGAGTGGAGTGTTGTGCCTGTGTTTGTCTGTGAAAGTCCTTTCTGTTGTTTTGGGTGCATTCAGAATGTGTGCGTGGGAAGGGTTGGCGAACTGGAGGCAGGGACTGGGAAGAGATAGTTGGAGGGGGGACAGAAGAAACAGGGACACTGGCTGCCGTCAGAGAGGAGGCCAAAGCCTGAAACGATCTCTGTAGGGTCACCAAGCCACAGTGAATGCCCTCCAGGAAGGCACTGCATTGCTGCATCTGGGATGCCAGCCCCTGAATTGCATTCACTATGGTTGACTGACCTACAGAGATGGATCTCAGAAGGTGAATAGCCTCCTCACTGAAGGCAACAGGGCTGCCTGGGGCAGGGCCTGAGGTGCCTGGAGCGAAGGAGACACCCACCCTCCTGGGTGAGCGGGCCCGGGCAACTAGGTAGGGGGTATTGGGGGGTGACAGAAGATCTTGTAGCTGGGCTGGTCCCACAGGGGTCCGCCACCACCAGGCGTCTTCCATCGGAGGAGGAGTCTGAGTCAGTAGTATCAGCTCCAGTCTCCCCCATGGTGCTCCCCTCACCCTCCAACCCACTGGTCCCATCTGCTTCAGTGGATTCTGCCTGCTTGGTTCCGTGGGCCACGGCTCCCTCACTCGCCGGTGCCCCTGCTCCTTCGCCAAATGATGCTAATGCACACATGGACAGGATGGCAAAAGGAGAGAGGGTTGGAGAGAAAGAAAGGGAGCACAGGATCAATCACAGCAACAACAGCACATATGGAATACACATCACATTCCCTCCCTGGGACTTACATTGTGCAGTATGGACCGCAGTGACAAATCATTGCCTTGGTACTACAGCAGGAAGGAACCCAGACACCACCATCTTCACACCTACTGGGACCAAATAAGCCCTGTCTGCCATGGCATGCTAGCTACCTAGCAATACCAAAAATACATACCACCCTACATAGTTAAGCAGGCGCATGCAGGAATGGCTAAACCAGCATATTGTGGCATCCACTGACTAGAACTTGCACACAAATTCCATGCCAGGCAACAAAAAATGAACACCACACACTCTGTACTCACCCCCTTGTGGCTGCTGTGCTGCCCTCAAGCACCCATCTAACTCAGAATTGGCCACCGCCAATATACGTAGGCCACTAGGGCGGTCAGGCTCCGACAGGCTTTGGCGATGGCACTCCATAACCCATTCTTCTGATGGGCGCTGACCTGCAGAGGAAACACAGACCGAAGAACCCCATGAACTAAACAATCCAGCCTATCACACAGATGGCTTACATACTGCATTTGCCCCTCATCAAGCATACACATGACCCGTACCTCTCCATTCACATTGCCTGCAGGCATACCCCTCCAAATGACACACTGCTAACACACACAGACATCTACATGTAGCCATGTCGCATGCAACGTATGATGTACTCACCTGTTGGTCTGGAGGCCCATACAACTGCCCATACAGGTGTAGAACCCCATAGACGAGCTTCTCTAACTCCTCCGACGTGAAGGCTGGGTCCTTTCCCCTATGGCACCGGCCATGCCAGGTTCCAGACACAGGTCACAGCAGCACACGCAGTGGAGATGTATCACCTTGGAAAGCAGGGAATCAAGTGAAGTTGTAGATAGAAAATGGCAGTCACGTCCGCGGTGGTAAACACCGTCACCGACGGCGTTGATCATCATTGGTTCCTGTGCTCCATAGAACCCCATGTTAGCCAATGAGGACTAGCACAGCAGTGTAGACCCCCTACCACCATGACACCTAACGCCGGCAGAGTGAGGTCACTCCCACCTGTCCCTTCATACAGGACAGGCGGTTGCCCTTTCCTACTGCTGGTACTCATGATTTGTATTTATATGTGTGTCATTGGAGTTGACTGTTCACACCTATCTAATTCTGATGTCCTACATGCATATGTGCTCTGTGTACTATGATTTTGTGTGTCCATAGGTCCTGTTGTCACAACCGTCTAACTTTTGGCTCACTTAGATATCAACCAATGCGAGGAAAAGGAGGAGGAGGCAAGCACCCGTGTACAGACCCCTTGTGGACTTGGCTACACTAGACGACCGGCACATCATACTCACCCATCGTATGGACAGGGCCACAATCACAGAGCTGTGTGCACAACTGCAGCCTGATACCTGATACCCCTAGCAACACAGCAATTCCCCCTCTTGTGCAGGTACTGTCAGTGCTCAATTTCCTGGCAACTGGCTCTTTCCAGGTGACTGTGGGCTTGGCTGCAGGACTGTCACAGCCAATGTTCTCGAATGTGCTTGGAAGGGTTTTGGCTGCCTTGCTCAAACAAAGCAGCTACATTACATTCCCCCAGGTTGATGATTTGTCCACTGTGAAGGCTTGATTCTACGGAATGGGACGCATACCACATGTGATTGGGGCCACTGACAGGACCCATATTGCCTTAGTCCCTCCCAGGACAAATGAACAGGTGTACAGGAATAGGAAGAGTTTCCACTCTCTCAATGTCCAGATGGTGTGCTTTGCTGACCAGTACATCTCCAACGTCACTGCCAAGTGTCCTGGATCTGTGCATGATGCCTATGTCTTGAGGAATAGCAGCGTCCCACAGGTGATGACATGACTATAGAGGCACAGAGTGTGGCTTATAGGTGAGCTTGAGTCCCCACCCAATGCATGTCAGTGTATGCCTACTGGAGTCATACCCTATTTCATTGTGCATGGCTAATGTGTGTCCCTCACTTTTTCCAGGTGACTCCGGCTACCCAAACCTGTCCTGGCTGTTGACCCCTATTAGGAATCCGAGAACAGGGGCTAAAAATAGGTACAATGACGCATATGGGCTTACCAGGAGGATTGTGAAACGCACTTTAGGTCTCCTGAAAGGCAGGTTCAGGTGCCTCCATTTGACAGGTGGATCCCTATGATTCTCCCCTGAGAAGGTCTGCCAGATTGTGATGGTCTGCTGGATGCTGCACAATTTGGCCCTCAGGCAACATGTTCCCTATCTGCAGGAGGAGGGGGTGAAAATGCACCTGTGGCAGCAGTGGACACTGAGGACAGTGAGGAGGAGGAAGAGGAAGAAGATGTGGACAACAGGACACATATTATTCAGCAGTACTTTCAATGACACTCAGGTAAGACTATTGATCTATACCAATCCCCATTTTAGTAAAGTGCTCTGTGGCTGTTGTGTTGTGCCAGTCACTACCTTTACATCCCAATTGATTGTCACCTATGCCTTCCCTTATTGCAGATGTTAGTGTGGTCACAACAGTGTACTGATGTAATGTCTACAGACTGCTGGAACACATTTGTTGGATGGATTAACACATTACCGGACATTTGCACAGGATAATGCAGTTCAGTGCAGTTCAATTAATTGCACATTTCTTACTGATAAAGCAGTATTACTCTAGTTGTGTTCAAGAGTGTTTATTTGACTTGCTGAAAAACAATGGAAAGTGCAACAGAGTGAGGTGATGGGTGGGAAAAGTCCAGTGTAGTGGCCCAGTCTGTTTGTAGCGCAGGTACAGTGTCCATGGGGCCATAGGTAGAGGAGCAATGGCAGTCCAAAGTGAACAAGGTGAATCAGTGGAACACGGGGGGCAGTCTGGAGAGGGTCATTTCCTGGTGGTGGTCTTGGCAACTGTTGTTTGGGTGGCAGGGAACGCTTGTGGGGTGGTTCACCTTCTGCAGGGGGAGGGTGCTGCTGGCCTGTGAGTCCTATGGCAGGGCTTCCCGTCCGCTGACTGCAGCAGATGTGGAGGGCTGGTCAGTACACTGGCTGGTGGAAGGGGCCTGCTGGTGTGTTGTGTACCCGTGTATGATATTCACCATGTCATTCAGCAGCCCTGCAATGGAGGCCATGGTAGTATTCAAGGCCTGCAATCGTTGCATGGCCTCCTGGTGGTGTTCCTCCTACAGCTGCTGGTTCTCCTGCATGATGTTGTTCACCTCACCCATCCTGTCCTGGAATTGTTGGAATGCACCCAGGACATTTGTGAGTGCCTTCTGGGCAGTTGGTTCCCTGGGCCTGGCCTCCTCCTGGCACACAGCTGTCTGACTGTCCGTGGCCCCCTGTGCCTGTGTCCCCTGAATGGTGTGCCCACTCCCACTTATACCAGGACCTTCATTGTCTTGCCTGTGTGGTGTAGACTCAGGACCCTGTACAGAAGGGCCCACTATTGATTGACGTGTCCTGGAGACAGAGGTTTGGGGGCGTTAGCTGGCTGCTGTGGTGTTTGAGTCTGAGGGGGGCTGTGGTGGACTGGCTGTGGGATGTGGTAGCCGACTGACCTGTGTTCTCAGATGGGCCAGGGAGTTCATCCAGATCAGGACCTCTGGAGTTGCTGTCATCACTGAGGGCATCTTCTGGTGGGGGACTGGATTGCTGTGGCACCTCCTCGCCGCTGACATTGGCTGGTGCACCTGTGGGGATGCAAGTGATTTGTTAGGGTGATTGTCTGTCCCATATGCTGCATTTCTACCTTTCGCAATGATATTGGTGTTTTCCTCCCACCTTTGGTAGTGTATGGTGATGGTTTGTGGGATTGGTAGTTCTACATGCTGCCCATGCATTGCTGGTGGGTGTGTATGCAGAGCTGGGAGGGATGTGCTTGCAGTGGGTATGGCATGCAGGGGTAGACATTTGGGTGTGGTAACTGGGGTGGAGCACTGTGTGGAATGGAGTGGGGTGAAGGGAGTCAGGGTGAGGGGGTGACATGGCATGCAGGTTTGGGTGGTGGTAGGTCGTAATGGTGACTCACCAATGTCAAGTCCTTTGGGTACTCCAGTAAGGCCCTGCAGTATTGCCAATACTTTCTCCTCCCATGCTGTCAACTGTGGGGGAGGAGGTAGGGGTCCACCGCCGGTCCTCCTGATGGCGAGCTGGTGCCTTGCTGCAATGGAACGCACCTTCTCCCGTTGGTCATTCCACCTTTTCCTTATGTTGTCCCTTGTGCGTGGGTTTGTTCCCACGGCATTCACCCTGTCCACGATCCTTCGCCATCTTCCTGGCAATGGAGATCTGCTGTACCTGTGCTCCAAACAGCTGTGGCTCTACCCTATTACCTCCACCATCACAGGCAACTCCTCATCACTGAAACAGGAGAGCCTTTGTGGGAACATGGGTGTTGTGTGTGTGTTGTGCAGAGGGTGATGAGTGATGTGGTGCATGACGGATGAACAGGTAGTTGTGGTGTGTGTGCAGTTATCTCTGGGATTGGCCTGGCAAGGTGTAGCGGTCTTCTCATTTTTGCAAAGGATTGCGGGTGATGTGGGGATGTGTTTTATAGTGCTGTTGGTGGGTGTGTGGGGGGGTGTATTTGTGTCAGGTGTGGGTTTTTTGAACTGGCAATTTTGTCTTGTTTTGGTTTTGGGTGGCCATTTCCACTGCGGAGGTGTGCACCGCCAATGGTTTACCGCCGTTGAATGTCCACTGTGGTGATTCGTGGGTCACTATTTGGAGGGCGTTGTTTTGCTGGCGTGACGGTATGGGTGTTTGTTCTGACAGTTTATCGTGTTCGTTGGGTTTGGCAGATTTGTGGTTGTGGCTGGTTTCTGTCGGTTTTGTGTGTGTATGCCATTATCTGGCAGATGGATGTTCGCCTCCGCGGCGGTATGTTGGCGGCCGTCGCCACAGCGGTATTCAGAATTTACCACCAATGTCATAATAAAGGCCTATATCTCATACTTTTGACTAGACTCCTGCTTGCCTCTGGGATCTCCTAGAGGCCTTGAGCCTAGACTGACACCAGTCTGGTGCCCCATTCAGGGACAAAAGCTGCACTGTAGATCTTCTCTGTCTCTTAATTCTTGTTTTTAACATCCGTGCATCTTTTAAAGGGTTATTTTTTTATCAACACATTCCTTCTTATTTTAAACTTTTAGCATGTCATGATTGGCATAGGTTGTAGGCAGCTTAGGCCAATAGAAGCATTATTTCACTGCAGTCCTAAAAAGAAGCTAAGCATTTTTGATTTTATTGTAATGTTTTTAAATAATCGCACAATAAAGAATGTATTTATCTATCCCACGTTCAAAGCAATAACAGAATTACAGAAATGGAGGAAAAGAGGGAATAGGCAGGCTCTTGTAATTGTAGCCTCCACTTTGAGATTGCTGAGAGCCTCAGCACTACAGAACAGCACCAGAGGAAAGAAGAACCATTGATTAAATTATGAGGGATTTCCTAAGGGATGTTGCTGGTAGGGTATGGTTTGAACCAAATGCAGAGTGTAGTAAATTATTTAGATCCAGTAGAGGAGTCTGCCTGCGATACATATTGGTGCCATTTCTTTTAACGTTCTAATGGATTGGAGGACCATGTCGTAAAATGTGGGAAGGACATGCCGCATTTGAGTTAATGCCCAATTCAAGTTCTATATGGGGATGATGCAGTTCTGCTAGCTAGAACTGCAAATGGGCTTAGGGGCCTTTTCAATAAGTTCACTCTTTTTATGAGAGAACTAGACTTCAATACTAATTTAACAAAAGCATGCACAATTATATGTGGGCCAAAAAAAAAACAAAAAAAGCTAACACAATTTATTGATGATGCCGTTGTGGGGTGTGTAACGTTTTAACATTTTTGGGTATTCCTTTTCAATCGTCACTCGCTTGAGGTCATTTGCTTAACACAAGACAACAGCTATTCTCTAGACCTTTAGATGCCAGAATTAGATTTTCACACAAAGGCCACACACCAATAAAATAAATGCTGGCACTGCTCAAGGGCAGGTGTTTCTCCATAGCCACGTACTGAGCAGGGTTATGGGGCTACGAAGAGGCAAAACCGTTACAGAGGTTAGAGAATAATTGTTTGTGCAGACTTGTTGGGGTGCCACGGGGTTGTTTCATCTATGTTACACTTCGTTGGGATGCCTGTTATGGGCAAATTAAAATGTGCCTGTTATTACTGTGGGCCTTCATATAGGCCAAACAGGAGACGATTCTCACACAGGCAGTGAGATTGTTTGCAGCTGGATAAAGCCATATATATATCTTGCCTTACCTATGTCAAGAATATATTCAATTTCTTGGACGTTCCGGTGTTATTTAATGACCTGAAAACCATTAGGGCTTCATGCAAGGTGAAACAGTTGTCTACATCATACATTGAACACTACGAGAACAATGGAAACCCACAGTGAAAGTAGATTGACATTTATTGATATTGGATAGGCTGGAACCCTACCTTTTGAGTGTATTAAACCCTCAGCATGGATTTTATTCAGTGCATTTTTTATTGAAAATCTAGCGCTTTTGGGTTATGTTCTCCAAATGTGGCAACTGGTTTGAGGATCTCAATGCATGTCCATGTGATAACCATGCAGCACAGAGCATACTCCGCTTTGTGTTATTTTGCAAATTGTATTCTTTTTCTAGGAAACACTGTTTATTATTGGGCAAGTCTGGCATTGTAACAACTTTCGTCAGAAGTGAGCTGTGTGGCTGTAAATAATTGTATTCAACGTGCCTAGAAAATAAGGGAGCTGCTTTGTTCATTAGGACTATGAGAAGTGTACACATAATTTAATGAATTGTTTTAGAATGATTGGTTTGGCAAATCTTTTCTTTATAATCAATGGTTGTAATATAATTTGCTGCGACTTTTATGTATTTTTATGGCTATTGTGTAAGCCAAATAAATATATTTTGACTGACTGCTGACTGTCAGTGGAATAAATGACTAAACCAAGACCCACTAAAGACTGGTCTGAAGCTTGTGCTTTCGAAGTGTTAAGTTTATTAAAAATGTTTACACAAATAAACTAGCTCTTCAGAAGACCTTGCCACTGTCCTTGAATTTCTGATATCCACCACTCATCTCATTATTCTGGGAGACTGTAACAAGCAACGTCTCAACCATCTTCACTACATCTCGTTGCTCTACTCCTCTCTGACCACTGAATACTTAAAACATAAAATACACCAAAATATATATAACTAAGGTTATCTACTGGACCGCACACTGAGTTCTGCCTCACTGACACACTCTCTATCCATCACTGATCGACTGATCCTCCATTGCTGTGGTAGCCTATCCAAGAGAAAACATTCTCTTGTTCCTTTTTAACAGTCTAGATTATCTCACTATCACTGGAGCGCCTCTTCCCAAAAAAAGCATCCCAACAGCCCTGGATTACGTGGCACATTTGTCCATAGGCGCTGGAAGTAGATAACAAAAAAAGATAATCATGCGAGAGTTAGGAGCTATGATGGTGCCTTTACATTTTGTGTTTATCTTGTCATATGTGCTGTGCATTCAAATACAAAAGTCAGATGTCAGGCCATATCTTTTGTCAAACTGCTGCTTATTCAGAAACTGGTGTTTACTTGTATTTCTATGACTGCAAAATGAGAGGTTTTGTAAAAGTGACATTTGTAATGGGTACGGGAAGTGAAAGAAAGGCTGCAGGATGTCATTTTTTCTAACACACAAAACATTTAACTACCAGTGAATGAACTATACTCCTATTTCAAAATATATCAGCAATGAGGGAAGAACAAATGAAGCACATTTTGTAATTCTGAAGTGCGATGGAAACTAAGATTTGATTAGGGTCAAACTAATGAAGACACTTGATGATGCACACATTATTGTGCTACCAGTAAAACTACATATCTATGCAAACTTAGTAGCCATTTCAACTGAAAATGCCCTGTCTATAAATTACTGCACTACCACATCAGGACTCCAAAATGCACTACTAGCTACAAACCACATTTTACTACTTTTCTGCAGAATGGGTGTGGCACATTTGCTACACTTGTTGGGCCCACATTTACAAAAAATGAAGCAGCACGGCGATGCAAGCCAGCTTGCTGCACCACACTGCATCATTAGGAAAATGCAGGGATGCATTGTATTTACAGTAATACAGCTAATTTCTGCACTTTCCTCTGCACTGGCACACAATTGGCTGACTAGTGCCAACGTGGGCACCCTTGAACCAGGGTGCAAGGGTGCCTGCATTGAGGGATGATTGTTTATGTGCAGGAAGGGACACCTTCCTATACATAAACAATCATTAATGGTGTTGTTCTCCTTGTATGTGTGCTGCAGCACACATAGAAAGATCAAAAAGAGTGAAAGAGCAAACAGTTGAGAAAAAATAAAGCAATGTCTCCTCGTTGCGCCACTTTTACGCCACCCCTGGGGTGGTGAAGGTATCTGACACATTCCCATCCTTGTAAATCTGGGAATGGGTCAGATTCCATGGGTGATGAGCGTGAACATCCACTGCAGTGCCGGAGTGTAGGAGGCTGGACTGGCTTGTAGTGAGTACCAAGGGGTACTTGCACCTTGCACCAGGCTCAGTTATCCCTTATTAGTGTATAGGGTGTCTAGCAGCTTAGGCTGATAGATAATGGTAGCTTAGCAGAGCAGCTTAGGCTGAACTAGGAGACGTGTGAAGCTACTACAGTACCACAAGTGTCACTTGCACAATATCATAAGAAAACACAATACACAGTTATACTAAAAATAAAGGTACTTTATTTTTATGACAATATGCCAAAGTATCTTAGAGTGTACCCTCAGTGAGAGGATAGGAAATATACACAAGATATATATACACAATAGCAAAAATATGCAGTATAGTCTTAGAAAACAGTGCAAACAATGTATAGTTACAATAGGATGCAATGGGGAAACATAGGGATAGGGGCAACACAAACCATATACTCCAAAAGTGGAATGCGAACCACGAATGGACCCCAAACCTATGTGACCTTGTAGAGGGTCGCTGGGACTATTAGAAAATAGTGAGAGTTAGAAAAATAACCCTCCCCAAGACCCTGAAAAGTGAGTGCAAAGTGCACTAAAGTTCCCCTAAGGACAAAGAAGTCGTGTTAGAGGAATAATGCAGGAAAGACACAAACCAACAATGCAACAACTGTGGATTTCCAATCTAGGGTACCTGTGGAACAAGGGGACCAAGTCCAAAAGTCACAAGCAAGTCGGAGATGGGCATATGCCCAGGAAATGCCAGCTGTGGATGCAAAGAAGCTTCTACTGGACAGAAGAAGCTGAGGTTTCTGCAGGAACGAAAAGGGCTAGAGACTTCCCCTTTGGTGGACGGATCCCACTTGCCGTGGAAAGTCGTGCAGAAGTGTTTTCCCGCCGAAAGAACGCCAACAAGCATTGCTAGCGGCAAATCGTGCGGTTAGCGTTTTTGGACGCTGCTGTGGCCCTGGAGGGACCAGGAGGTCGCAAATTGGACCAGGAGAGAGAGGGGACGTCGAGCAAGACAAGGAGCCCTCTCAGCAGCAGGTAGCACCCAGAGAAGTGCCAGAAACAGGCACTACAAGGATGCGTGAAACGGTGCTCACCCGAAGTCGCATAAAGGAGTCCCACGTCGCCGGAGACCAACTTAGAAAGTCGTGCAATGCAGGTTAGAGTGCCGTGGACCCAGGCTTGGCTGTGCACAAAGGATTTCTGCCGGAAGTGCACAGGGGCCGGGGTAGCTGCAAAAGTCGCGGTTCCCAGCAATGCAGCCCAGCGAGGTGAGGCAAGGACTTACCTCCACCAAACTTGGACTGAAGAGTCACTGGACTGTGGGGGTCACTTGGACAGAGTCGCTGGATTCGAGGGACCTCGCTCGTCGTGCTGAGAGGAGACCCAAGGGACCGGTAATGCAGCTTTTTGGTGCCTGCGGTTGCAGGTGGAAGATTCAGTTGACCCACGGGAGATTTCTTCGGAGCTTCTGGTGCAGAGAGGAGGCAGACTACCCCCACAGCATGCACAAGCAGGAAAACAGTCGAGAAGGCGGCAGGATCAGTGTTACAGAGTTGCAGTAGTCGTCTTTGCTGCTATGTTGCAGGTTTGCAGGCTTCCAGCGCGGTCAGCAGTCGATTCCTTGGCAGAAGGTGAAGAGAGAGATGCAGAGGAACTCGGATGAGCTCTTGCATTCGTTATCTAAAGTTTCCCCAGAGACAGAGACCCTAAATAGCCAGAAAAGAGGGTTTGGCTACCTAGGAGAGAGGACAGGCTAGCAACACCTGAAGGAGCCCATCACAAGGAGTCTCTGACGTCACCTGGTGGCACTGGCCACTCAGAGCAGTCCAGTGTGCCAGCCGCACCTCTGTTTCCAAGGTGGCAGAGGTCTGGAGCACACTGGAGGAGCTCGGGACACCTCCCAGGGGAGGTGCAGGTCAGGGGAGTGGTCACTCCCCTTTCCTTTGTCCAGTTTCGCGCCAGAGCAGGGCTAAGGGGTCCCCTGAACCGGTGTAGACTGGCTTATGCAGAATTGGGCACATCTGTGCCCAAGAAAGCATTTCCAGAGGCTGGGGGAGGCTACTCCTCCCCTGCCTTCACACCATTTTCCAAAGGGAAAGGGTGTCACACCCTCTCTCAGAGGAAGTTCTTTGTTCTGCCATCCTGGGCCAGGCCTGGCTGGACCCCAGGAGGGCAGATGCCTGTCTGAGGGGTTGGCAGCAGCAGCAGCTGCAGTGAAACCCCAGGAAGGGCAGTTTGGCAGTACCAGGGTCTGTGCTACAGACCACTGGGATCATGGGATTGTGCCAACTATGCCAGGATGGCATAGAGGGGGCAATTCCATGATCATAGACATGTTACATGGCCATATTCGGAGTTACCATTGTGAAGCTACATATAGGTAGTGACCTATATGTAGTGCACGCGTGTAATGGTGTCCCCGCACTCACAAAGTTCAGGGAATTGGCTCTGAACAATGTGGGGGCACCTTGGCTAGTGCCAGGGTGCCCTCACACTAAGTAACTTTGCACCTAACCTTTACCAGGTAAAGGTTAGACATATAGGTGACTTATAAGTTACTTAAGTGCAGTGTAAAATGGCTGTGAAATAACGTGGACGTTATTTCACTCAGGCTGCAGTGGCAGGCCTGTGTAAGAATTGTCAGAGCTCCCTATGGGTGGCAAAAGAAATGCTGCAGCCCATAGGGATCTCCTGGAACCCCAATACCCTGGGTACCTCAGTACCATATACTAGGGAATTATAAGGGTGTTCCAGTAAGCCAATGTAAATTGGTAAAAATGGTCACTAGCCTGTTAGTGACAATTTGGAAAGAAATGAGAGAGCATAACCACTGAGGTTCTGATTAGCAGAGCCTCAGTGAGACAGTTAGTCACTACACAGGTAACACAATCAGGCACACTTATGAGCACTGGGGCCCTGGGTTACCAGGGTCCCAGTGACACATACAACTAAAACAACATATATACAGTGAAAAATGGGGGTAACATGGCAGGCAAGATGGTACTTTCCTACACAACCCCCCCCCCCCAAATGAAGGACAATAAGACTAGCCATGACCTGATGAGTCTTCATTGTCTAAGTGGAAATATCTGGAGAGTCCATCTGCATTGGAGTGGCTACTCCCAGGTCTATGTTCCACTGTATAGTCCATTCCCTGTAGGGATATGGACAACCTCAACAATTTTGGATTTTCACCTTTCATTTGTTTTAGCCAAAGTAGAGGTTTGTGGTCTGTCTGAACAATGAAGTGAGTGCCAAACAGGTATGGCCTCAACTTCTTCAGAGCCCAGACCACAGCAAAGGCATCCCTCTCTATGGCAGACCAACACTTTTCTCTAGGGGTCAACCTCCTACTAATAAAAGCAACAGGTTGATCCTGGCCCTCAGAATTAAGTTGTGATAGGACTGCCCCTACTCCTAATTCAGATGCATCAGTTTGGACATAGAATTTTTTAGAGTAACAAGGGCTTTTCAGGACAGGTGCAGAGCACATGGCCTGCTTCAGCTCCTCAAAAGCTTTCTGACAGTTTGCTGTCCATAATACCTTTTTAGGCATTTTCTTGGATGTGAGGTCATTAAGAGGGGCTGCAATGGAGCCATAGTTCTTAATGAACCTCCTGTAATACCCAGTGAGGCCTAGGAAGGCTCTCACCTGAGTCTGAGTGGTAGAGGGAACCCAATCAATAATTGTTTGGATTTTCCCCTGAAGTGGTGCAATCTGTTCCCCACCAACAAGGTGTCCCAGATAAACCACCTTACCCTGCCCTATCTGGCACTTTGAAGCCTTGATAGTGAGGCCTGCCTTTTGCAGGGCCTCCAGAACTTTCCATAGGTGGACCAGGTGATCATCCCAGCTGGAGCTAAAGACAGCTATATCGTCCAAATATGCTGCACTGAAAGCTTCCAGCCCTTGCAGGACTGTGTTCACCAACCTCTGAAAAGTGGCAGGTGCATTTTTCAAACCAAAAGGCATTACAGTAAACTGGTAATGTCCTCCAATGGTTGAAAATGCAGTCTTAGGTTTAGCATCTTCTGACAATTTGATCTGCCAATACCCTGCAGTCAAGTCAAAAGTGCTTAGATACTTGGCAGATGCCAGTGTATCTATGAGCTCATCTGCCCTGGGTATAGGGTGAGCATCAG
The DNA here is from genome assembly GCF_031143425.1 of Pleurodeles waltl. Taxonomy (NCBI): domain Eukaryota; kingdom Metazoa; phylum Chordata; class Amphibia; order Caudata; family Salamandridae; genus Pleurodeles; species Pleurodeles waltl. The sequence goes on along the minus strand of NC_090440.1, from coordinate 603,145,797 downwards.
TTTTGGTTACCAAGTTGAGACCTCTATAGTCTACACAAAACCGCATTTCCTTCTTTCCATCTTTGGAATGGGGTTTTGGTACCAGTACCACAGGAGAAGCCCATGGACTGTCAGAGTGCTCAACCACTCCTAGTTCTAACATTTTCTGGACCTCTTGCTTTATGCAGTCCCTGACATGGTCAGGCTGCCTATAGATCTTACTTTTGACAGGCAAGCTGTCTCCAGTATCTATAGTGTGCTCACACCAAGAAGTGATACCTGGCACAGTAGAGAAGAGTTCAGAGAATTGATCTAGGAGGTTTATGCAATTGTCTTTCTGCTCAGCAGTAAGACAATCAGCCAAAACTACACCTTCCACCAGAGCATCTTGTTCTGTGGAAGAGAAGAGATCAGGTAGAGGATCACTGTCTTCTTCCTGTCCCTCATCTGTTGCCATGAGCAGGGTGAGATCAGCCCTGTCATAGTAGGGTTTCAGGCGGTTTACATGGAGTACCCTAAGGGGACTCCTTGCAGTGCCTAAGTCAACTAAATAGGTGACTTCTCCCTTTTTCTCAACAATTGTGTGGGGTCCACTCCATTTATCTTGGAGTGCTCTTGGGGCCACAGGCTCCAAGACCCACACTTTCTGCCCTGGGTGGTACTGAACCAAAACAGCCTTCTGATCATGCCATTGCTTCTGGAGCTCTTGGCTGGCCTGAAGGTTTTTACTGGCCTTTTTCATGTACTCAGCCATTCTTGATCTGAGGCCAAGCACATAATCCACAATATCCTGCTTAGGAGCTTTTAAAGGTTGTTCCCAACCCTCCTTTACAAGTGTGAGTGGACCCCTAACAGGGTGTCCAAAAAGAAGTTCAAAGGGGCTGAAGCCCACTCCTTTCTGGGGTACCTCCCTGTAGGCAAAAAGGAGGCATGGTAGAAGGATATCCCATCTCCTGCGGAGTTTTTCAGGGAGACCCATAATCATGCCTTTGAGAGTTTTATTAAATCTCTCCACCAGTCCATTTGTTTGTGGATGATAGGGTGTTGTGAACTTGTACGTTACACCACACTCCTTCCACATGGCCTTTAAGTATGCAGACATGAAATTGCTTCCCCTGTCTGATACCACTTCCTTTGGGAAGCCCACCCTGGAAAATATTCCCAGGAGGGCCTTTGCCACTGCAGGAGCTGTAGTGGTCCTTAAAGGAATAGCTTCAGGATATCTTGTGGCATGGTCCACTACCACCAAGATAAATCTATTGCCTGAAGCAGTAGGAGGGTCAAGGGGGCCAACTATGTCAACCCCTACCCTTTCAAAGGGAACCCCAACCACAGGCAGTGGAACAAGGGGTGCCTTTGGGGTGCCACCTGTCTTGCCACTGGCTTGACAGGTTTCACAGGACTTACAAAATTCCTTTGTGTCCTCAGACATCCTAGGCCAATGAAACAATGGAACCAGTCTGTCCCAAGTTTTCATTTGACCCAGGTGCCCAGCTAGGGGAATGTCATGTGCCAGGGTTAGGAGGAACTTTCTGTACTCCTGAGGAATCACTAATCTCCTGGCAGCTCCAGGTTTAGGATCCCTATGCTCAGTGTACAAGAGGTTGTCCTCCCAGTAAACTCTGTGAGAGTCACTGACATCCCCATTAGCCTGTTTGACAGCTTGCTGTCTGAGACCCTCTAATGTGGGACAGGTTTGCTGTGCCACACTCAGCTCCTCTCTGGCAGGCCCCCCTTCACCCAAAAGCTCAGCAGTGTCTGCTTCCAGCTCCTCTGGTGTAGGTTCTGCACAGGGAGGGAATTCTTCTTCCTCTGAAGATGAATCCACCGTAGAGGGAGGGATAGTAGGAAGTGGTTTGCTTCTACTAGCCCTAGCTTTAGAGAGCACTTGGTCCATTGTTCCAGGATCCAAGCTTCCCTGTCCTTTTTGCTTTTTGGCCTGAGCTCTTGTCAAAGCAAAAATATGCCCTGGGATGCCCAGCATTGCTGCATGGGCCTCCAACTCCACATCTGACCAAGCTGATGTCTCCAAATCATTCCCTAATAGACAGTCTATAGGTAAATCTGAAGCTACCACAACTTTCTTTGGACCAGTAACCCCCCCCCCAGTTGAGATTAACAACAGCCATGGGGTGGCTAAGTGTGTTGTTGTGAGCATCGGTTACTTGGTACTGGTGACCAAGTAGGTGTTGTTCAGGGTGGGCCAGTTTCTCTATGACCATAGTCACACTGGCTCCAGTGTCCCTGTAGGCCTGAACCTCAACACCATTTATTAGGGGTAGCTGCTTGTACTTATCCATATTAAGGGGACAAGCAACTAAGGTGGCTAAATCAATAGCCCCCTCAGAGACTAACACAGCCTCTGTGGCCTCCCTAACAAGGCCAACCCCAACTAAGTTACCAATAGTGAGCCCAGCTACTCCCTTGGATTGGCTATTAGTAGGTTTGCTCCCACCACCACTGCTATTAGTAGGGACACTAGGGGTAGCAGTAGGGGTTGTAGTGGTAGGAGCATTGGTGCTTTTCTTTGGACAACTGGGATCTGTTGTCCAATGGCCTTTTATTTTACATAAATAGCACCATGGTTTCTTTTCCTTGTTCTGATTAAAAGAGGATTTGGGCCCACCACCCCCACCAGAGTGTTTTTGTGGGCCTGATGAAGACTCATTTTTAGATTTGTCCCCACCCTTGTCAGAAGACTTACCATCCTTCTTTTTGTTGCCATCTTTGTCACCCCCTGTATGAACTTTTCTGTTCACCCTTGTTCTGACCCATTTGTCTGCCTTCTTTCCCAATTCTTGGGGAGAGGTCAGATCAGAGTCCACCAAGTACTGGTGCAACACATCAGACACACAATTATTAAGAATATGCTCTCTCAGGATCAAGTTATACAGGCTGTCATAATCAGTAACTTTACTGCCATGTAACCACCCCTCCAAGGCCTTCACTGAATGGTCAATGAAATCAACCCAGTCTTGTGAAGACTCCTTTTTGGTCTCTCTGAACTTTATCCTGTATTGTTCAGTGGTTAAGCCATAACCATCCAGGAGTGCATTCTTAAGAACTTGGAAATTATTAGCATCATTTTCTTTCACAGTAAGGAGCCTATCCCTACCTTTTCCACTAAATGATAGCCATAGGATAGCAGCCCACTGCCTTTGAGGGACATCCTGTACAACACAGGCCCTCTCAAGTGCAGCAAACCACTTGTTAATGTCATCCCCCTCCTTATAAGGGGGAACTATCTTGTGCAGATTCCTGGAATCATGCTCTTTTACAGGATGACTATGGGGAATACTGCTGCTGCCACCATGGGTTTCTAAACCCAACTTCTGTCTTTCCTTCTCTAGTTCAAAAGACTGTCTATCCAAATCCAGCTGTTGCTTTTTAAGCTTCAGTCTGGTTTGTTCCACCCTCAACTTATTGAGTTCCCTCTCTAACATTCTGTCATCAGGGTTGGTGGGAGGGACATTTCTAGAAACAGAGCTATGATGGGAATGAACAGAAGGAGACCTGTCCCTTACAGAAGCCAACTTAACAGCTTGGTTTACAGAAACATTACTACCAGTATGGTGAGAATAAATGCTTTTGCTATGATGTGAGACAACACTATTTATTTGGTGTGGCTCATCATCATTACCATCTATGCTAGATTGTCTAGTAATGGGCAGGCTAGGAAGTTTCTTTCCTGAATCTTTTCCTGGGGGAGTCCCTGAATCAGATTGGGAACTATTAGGTACTTTTTCAAAAGATGGGGCACCTATGGCCTTATCCTGTTCTCTAAGCATGTTAAGTAACAGTTCCAAGGAAGGATTCTTCCCTACACTCAAACCTCTCTCTATACAGAGACTCCTTGCTCTTTTCCAGCTAAGGTTGTCATATGCAAGTTTGGACAGATCAACACTTTGGCCTGTGCCAGACATTTTTTAGAGAGAGTTAAAGTGATAGAAAAAGAGAAAAAAGTTTTCAGAACTTTTTGGAAAGACAGAAAAAAACTTTTTAAACTTTTAAGAACTTTTTGAAAGTTTAGAAGTACTTTTCAGCACTTAGAAAAGAGTGAAAAGAGGAAATGCACAACTTTTTGGCTATGTGTATATACACTGACCTTGTTTTGTATATTTTTCTCTTATGAAAAGTACAATGACAAGAGTGGTAAGTAGTCTCAAGCACTTATCCCACCACTGCAACCAATGTAGGAGGCTGGACTGGCTTGTAGTGAGTACCAAGGGGTACTTGCACCTTGCACCAGGCCCAGTTATCCCTTAATAGTGTATAGGGTGTCTAGCAGCTTAGGCTGATAGATAATGGTAGCTTAGCAGAGCAGCTTAGGCTGAACTAGGAGACGTGTGAAGCTACTACAGTACCACTTAGTGTCATATGCACAATATCATAAGAAAACACAATACACAGTTATACTAAAAATAAAGGTACTTTATTTTTATGACAATATGCCAAAGTATCTTAGAGTGTACCCTCAGTGAGAGGATAGGAAATATACACAAGATATATATACACAATAGCAAAAATATGCAGTATAGTCTTAGAAAACAGTGCAAACAATGTATAGTTACAATAGGATGCAATGGGGAAACATAGGGATAGGGGCAACACAAACCATATACTCCAAAAGTGGAATGCGAACCACAAATGGACCCCAAAACTATGTGACCTTGTAGAGGGTCGCTGGGACTAGTAGAAAATAGTGAGAGTTAGAAAAATAACCCTCCCCAAGACCCTGAAAAGTGAGTGCAAAGTGCACTAAAGTTCCCCTAAGGACAAAATAGTCGTGTTAGAGGAATAATGCAGGAAAGACACAAACCAGCAATGCAACAACTGTGGATTTCCAATCTAGGGTACCTGTGGAACAAGGGGACCAAGTCCAAAAGTCACAAGCAAGTCGGAGATGGGCAGATGCCCAGGAAATGCCAGCTGCGGGTGCAAAGAAGCTTCGACTGGACAGAAGAAGCTGAGGTTTCTGCAAGAACGAAAAGGGCTAGAGACTTCCCCTTTGGTGGACGAATCCCTCTCGCCTTGGAGAGTCGTGCAGAAGTGTTTTCCCACCGGAAGGACGCCAACAAGCCTTTCTACACGCAAATCGTGCGTTTGCCGTTTTTGGACGCTGCTGGGGCCCAGGAGGGACCAGGAGGTCGCAAATTGGACCTGAAGAGAGAGGGGACGTCGAGCAAGACAAAGAGCCCTCACTGAAGCAGGTAGCACCCGGAGAAGTGCCAGAAATAGGCACTACGAGGATGTGTGAAACGGTGCTCGCCGAAGTTGCACAAAGGAGTCCCATGTCGCCGGAGACCAACTTAGAAAGTCGTGCAATGCAGGTTAGAGTGCCGTGGACCCAGGCTTGGCTGTGCACAAAGGATTTCCGCCGGAAGTGCACAGGGGCTGGAGTAGCTGCAAAGTCGCGGTTCCCAGCAATGCAGCCCAGCGAGATGAGGCAAGGACTTACCTCCACCAAACTTGGGCTGAAGAGTCACTGGACTGTGGGGGTCACTTGGACAGCGTCGCTGGATTCGAGGGACCTCGCTCGTCGTGCTGAGAGGAGACCCAAGGGACCGGTAATGCAGCTTTTTGGTGCCTGCGGTTGCAGGGGGAAGATTCCGTCGACCCACGGGAGATTTCTTCGGAGCTTCTGGTGCAGAGAGGAGGCAGGCTACCCCCACAGCATGCACAAGCAGGAAAACAGTCGAGAAGGTGGCAGGATCAGCGTTACAGAGTTGCAGTAGTCGTCTTTGCTACTATGTTGCAGGTTTGCAGGCTTCCAGCGCGGTCAGCGGTCGTTTCCTTATCAGAAGGTGAAGAGAGAGATGCAGAGGAACTCGGCTGAGCTCATGCATTCGTTATCTAAAGTTTCCCCAGAGACAGAGACCCTAAATAGCCAGAAAAGAGGGTTTGGCTACCTAGGAGAGAGGAAAGGCTACTAACACCTGAAGGAGCCTATCAGCAGGAGTCTCTGACGTCACCTGGTGGCACTGGCCACTCAGAGCAGTCCAGTGCCAGCAGCACCTCTGTTTCCAAGATGGCAGAGGTCTGGAGCGCACTGGAGGAGCTCTGGACACCTCCCAGGGGAGGTGCAGGTCAGGGGAGTGGTCACTCCCCTTTCCTTTGTCCAGTTTCGCGCCAGAGCAGGGGCTAAGGGGTCCCTGAACCGGTGTAGACTGGCTTATGCAGAATTGGGCACCTTTGTGCCCAACAAAGCATTTCCAGAGGCTGGGGGAGGCTACTCCTCCCCTGCCTTCACACCATTTTCCAAAGGGAGAGGGTGTCACACCCTCTCTCAGAGGAAGTTCTTTGTTCTGCCATCCTGGGCCAGGCCTGGCTGGACCCCAGGAGGGCAGCTGCCTGTCTGAGGGGTTGGCAGCAGCAGCAGCTGCAGTGAAACCCCAGGAAGGGCAGTTTGGCAGTACCAGGGTCTGTGCTACAGACCACTGGGATCATGGGATTGTGCCAACTATGCCAGGATGGTATAGAGGGGGCAATTCCATGATCATAGACATGTTAAATGGCCATATTCGGAGTTACCATGGTGAAGCTACATATAGGTAGTGACCTATATGTAGTGCACGCGTGTAATGGTGTCCCCGCACTCACAAAGTTCAGGGAATTGGCTCTGAACAATGTGGGGGCACCTTGGCTAGTGCCAGGGTGCCCTCACACAAAGTAACTTTGCACCTAACCTTTACCAGGTAAAGGTTAGACATATAGGTGACTTATAAGTTACTTAAGTGCAGTGTAAAATGGCTGTGAAATAACGTGGACGTTATTTCACTCAGGCTGCAGTGGCAGGCCTGTGTAAGAATTGTCAGAGCTCCCTATGGGTGGCAAAAGAAATGCTGCAGCCCATAGGGATCTCCTGGAACCCCAATACCCTGGGTACCTCAGTACCATATACTAGGGAATTATAAGGGTGTTCCAGTAAGCCAATGTAAATTGGTAAAAATGGTCACTAGCCTGTTAGTGACAATTTGGAAAGAAATGAGAGAGCATAACCACTGAGGTTCTGATTAGCAGAGCCTCAGTGAGACAGTTAGTCACTACACAGGTAACACATTCAGGCACACTTATGAGCACTGGGGCCCTGGGTTACCAGGGTCCCAGTGACACATACAACTAAAACAACATATATACAGTGAAAAATGGGGGTAACATGCCAGGCAAGATGGTACTTTCCTACACCACAATATGTATTTCTACTAGCAGAGTGTACTGAGAACTCACCTATTCCTTTTTACTATTCACAATCCCACAAGAGGCTCACAAAATTGTAAACATTTGTTAAAAACCATATACATTTATAATCTTTACAGTAGTTATCCTTTAGACACCTCATCTCTAAATTTAGGAGGACAGAATGACCTTCTGCTGCCCCCTTATTAAGTTTTTTACTTCATTTCCACAACACTTTCAATTTTTCACAGTAAACAGTAATGGCCACCGTTTCATTTCTAACATTCCAACAGCCAGCCAATCAGAGCACTAGCCAGACTCACGAAGGCTCACAAGAAAAAAAGGACACTTGACCATTCATAGGGCTTCATTTTTGATTTCTCTCTCTCACAGGAGGCTTGCAGGACTCTTGCGAGCTCAACTGCCAAAATATACAATTATTTTTAACCCTTAATTTCTCAAAAACTACCACATGGATTTACACCAAATCGCAAAACCCACAATCTGTGGACCAAGATCTAGCTTCCTGCTGAACACTGTGTAGTTCCATTCAGCAGTATTGCCTAAAACCTGTCTTAAAGAAGTGCATGGAGATTTTGGGACCTCCCTCTTTTCTCTGCCCCCGCCTGACAGATCACCCCAAAGTTTTCCAGGAAGGAGCTGGTGTGAATGAACCTTTTTTAGAAAGTTTTGTGAAGATCTGTCAAGTGGGACCAAAGTTATTGGCAAACACGCACCGTCTATGGAAAAGCAACCCTAACTATAATTACCTAGTAGTGACCGCCACTAGGTAATATATAAAATCTGTATTCCTATCCACAACCATGAAACTCTATAGTAATAAGCAAATTGGATCATTGCAGTAGTCTTCTACTGGGCTTTCAACATCACTCTCTTTCCTATAGGCAAGTTCCTACATCTTCTCAATAGAGTTGTTTTATATCTTCATAGAAACTGAGTCTAGTTGGCTTTTTGTTGAAAACTGAGCCCTCTACAAAGTTCTAATGCTAGTCTTGAAAGCCATACATAGACCATCCCACCACTACCTTGCTTATACTTTAAACCAATATATTCCCTCCTAGGATCAGCTAATCTGCAATACCTAAAAACATAGCCCTCATACACACTTTCCAGATTCCAGTTCTCCTGCTTTCTAGGCTGTCCCACTAGAACTCACTAGACCTCAATTTATGTCTGACTATTGTTTTTGCTTTGTTTCATGCTGCACTTCAGTGCCTGCTGCCATTGCTGTTCTATTTTCATACATATCAATTAGAATTGTACTGATTATTGCAATTTTGTTCAGTTTACTGTCCTGCGTACCATGTACAAATTTGTATTACTGTACAGCTTTTCCAATTGAAATATCAAAAACGGCTGCAAAAACCAATATATATGAGTTATAGGTTTGGTGTTAGCTAAGACCTTTTGATTTTACTAAAAATAATAAATATAATACATTTGCTTAAAGGGGCTTTCAGCCATTCTTCTTCCTAAATTGGTCTGTTTTTGTGTCATTCACATTTGCCTTCCACCCACTACAACCTAGAGCAAGTGGAGCTAGGTAAGACCACTTCAGCCAGTGGTTATCTTCACTTTGAGCGATCGCATTCTGCTATTTTACAAGGAGCACATCCACACACAAAGTAGTTTCCTTCAGCGCAAGGGATTACTATAGAAATATGTGTTTTTGTGGACCGAAGAACATTTATGGCTTTTAGCCAATGTCTACCTTTTGTACAGTAGTGAGAGCCCAGCAGCTCACACAACAATGAAGGTTTGTGCAATGCTTGTTAAAAACTAGTGCTTACATATGAAATAGTATATAGCACTAATACCTCCATTTACATCCTGTGATTCAATAGTTCTATTAGATGAGATCAAGGGGCACTAAGGAAATGCAGATTGCTGTACAAGTTAAAAGGCAAAGACACAGTCAACATATGATTGGAGGTGTAGTTGATTTCAAAGATGAGCTGTTACTCCATCATGAAGTAGATGTTCTTTAAATCTTTAAAAAGGCTTGTCTCAACTCTTATGTAAATTGTAGCAACATTTGGGCTCTCCTGGTGGACACAGGATGTCGTACTAGATTATGGGTGTGTCTACAAGGAGAAACACTATTGCCTGGTTGTCTTGTTTTTGCCCTTCTTTATCTCCAGTCTGATGGTATCCTGGTTGATGTTCTGGCTGTTGTTGTGGTGGGAGCCATCAGATGTGTCAGCTTGTGAACCAGATATGCAGGGGTGTCAGTCGTAATTTCTTTGTAGGTCATGCAGCTGTTTTTGAGTTTTAAACATGGTATCGACCAGATAGCAAAGTTCCATCTTGGAGTTGATGAGGTCATATTGCATTATTTCCTTGATAAAGCCTTGCTGTGGTATGTAGGGTGCCCTTAATGTAAGCTGATGGTGAGTCTGGCAGACCATGGAACAGGACACTACCAACATCCACTTATGAGAGTATGTGGGTGTGAATAGCAGTTCTGAAGTCTCTTTCTGTGGAGAATGTTTTCACTTTCTTTCAGTGATACCATGTTGTCTAAAGGTGCTTCTATTACAGCGGTCATAAGGTAGAAATAGATAGGTGAATTATGGTATATGTGTGAAACCTGCAGGTCACAAGTCCCAATCCTAGAAACAAAGGAACACTCACTGAGGAAAAGTGGGAGGACTAATCATCAGGATAAGTTGAACACAACATATGCTTTCAGCAGAGAGCTCTATGCAAACCCCATGTCACAGGTTCCAATCATAGAATCAGCTGTCACTTGCAGGGAAGAATGCTGGAGGAATACCTGTTGGTGGATGAGGTTGTGAAAACAGAGAAGCAACATGTTCTCTGTGAGACACAAAACCTACAGTAATTGTCAGGGGATGATAATACAGTGATCGTACTTCAGAAATGAATGACTGGTCTTATACAGCTATTGGAGAGAGCTGCGTGTGACCTGGAAGTCACATAAACTATTTTTGAAGCAACAGGTTGCCTTTTAGGGAGATGTGGTGAGGAACATGTACTTTTTTAGAGATGGATGTAGTGCCCCCCTGTATGTGGTAGAAGTGATTTTGACTCAGTAAAACATTTGGCCCAATTCACAAACCTGCTCAGAATTAAAAACACATCTTTAGAATTTAAGGAAAGGATTACTTAGAGGAGAAGTGCTGTTGCATTGTCAGGATCAGGGAGGCATGCTTACCTCTGTATGCCGGTCCCATGTGGAGATGTGCTACTCTGAATCTTCTGAACATATGCATCTTCATCAGCAGAAGAAGTTGGTGAGGTGCACAAAGTGTAGGCGTCCTGTAGAAAGAGGCTTTCTGTTTCAGATGGGAATGCTTTGCTAAACACCTGAGTGAAAACAAGAAGTATCACATTCCCCATCGAGCCACAGCAATGTCACTTTACTTGCAAATGGTGGGGGCACTCTTGAATGTTTACAATATGTTTTCATTGTAATCCACAGCATCCTTGCAAGGCAATCTTGATACATAGTTTCTGGTACAGGGCCTGTTGTTCAAACGTTTGGAATCCTTACAATCTGTTATTCTTGGAAGCTGATGTAAGGCATAACTTGTATAGGCTAGTGTCAGGGTTATTCAGTAGGATTTATTTGGTTGGTTTCCTTGATTCAGAGAATATTGTGGAATTTGTGGAACTCTTTCTACTCCTCTTTTTGTCTGCTCTTTGTTATTGCTTGTGTTCTTCTTATACTGGTATTTCAAATTCCAAGCAAAGGTTGTTGTAGTACTTTGACTTACGTCTGTTTATTATTTACTTCAGTCATTTCATCCTGGGGACTACTTTAAAGGCCCCACATGCAGGACTCAGCATCTGTTCTAGAGAGAAATAGCTTTTGGAACCTTCCCATTTTGCTCATACACACAGCCTGTTATTTAGGAGGTGCCTGTGGATGTGACAACAGGGCGTTCTATCAGTGCATACTGTCTTCCTGGATTTCCAGGCAATTGGCCAGGGGTGACCGCATGTTATGACTGATTTGTGTGTTTTGAGTCATAGCCATGATACCACTTCAAGTGAATTTATTTCAGTGAGTTTGTAAGGTTTTATTATTAATTTTAAAGTAGTAATTTATTTCCAAGCTTTCATGGCAAACAGATCACTCATTCAGGCTGAAAATGAGGCTTTGAAAATATATACCTCAAAATGTCGTCTATCTGCTTCTCTGTGTATTCTGGCCAGCAAGCCATGAGTGGTCGATTTTTGCTCTGTGTAGCCAGACTTTCCACAGCAAGGAGTTCATTACCCAGCTCGTACATACCGGGTACTAAAAAAGCATACATTTTGCAGTCTATACGTACAGTTTGCAAGCATCCTGGTTCTAAGGTCTCCTATGAGGCAGCTCTATATGGCCTGAACAAGAAAGCCTGTGGTGGTGCATGGGAGAAACCCAATCCGAGTGACGTACTCTTTGGTCCCCTTCTCAGCTGTCTGCTAGGTAATGGGGAAAGACAGTTCTCTACAACTGTCATGTATATGGGGAACAATTCAACAGCCAGAAAGTTAATCCTGCGCGCATGTTTCTGGAAGATTACTGATTAATTAACCTTTTAACCACTTGATTTTTGAGGTTACCAGCTCTCAATTACACCAGAGAATTTTGTACCAATCAGAGCGATGCAATTATTGCAATCAACATTCCTGGTGTCAATTTCTGTAGTAACAGTGCTCGAGATTTGTCACATTTGCAGAGAAATATCCTTTAAATGATGCGCGAGTTACCGGCAAAGAAGCAGTATACTTAAGTACTGTTTAAAGTTTACTTTCACTTAATAAAGGTTCCTGTTTACTTAGGTACAGTGAAAGCAAATCGACAGAAAGTTACTGCTGCTAGCTAAAAGCGCTATAATTTCTCTGCTATTAATATCAGTTTTCTATACTTAGTAGAAATGATAACGATGGGCATGTTTTTAAACTCGCCAATATTTATGAGCCTCCAGACTGTGCAAGTAGTTAAATGAACAAGAGACTAACTTTTTTTTAAGTTTGAAAAAAGAAAAGTTTATTAATAGTTAATACAATAATCCGAATATATAGAACACAATAGATAATTTAAGAGAATAATATAGTAACAGCTCAGTTACAATAGAAACTTCTCTCTTAAGAAAACCAGCTTGTGTATTGATTGTAAATATGACAAATAAACATCAATTATATATACATATGAAATTAGAAGGAAAATATGATATCACATAAAACTGTACCAAAAAACAATTCATGGAAGTTTAGCGACCTCTTCAATTCTAGGAAAGTGAGTATGAAGCATAAGCCAAAGAGTTTAAGTAATTTGTAATGGCTATCCATAGCATCTCTCTTTTAATGGCAAGGGATATCGGAGAAGCATAAGCTCTATCAAGTCTATGATTAATACATACACCATACCACCAAGCTTGAAAGGATAACTTTGAAAAATCCTTCCAAGATTTAGTAATTTGTTGAAATGCAACATTTAATAAGACCAAAATTAAAATGCTGTTCTTTTGATATTGAGACCATTCTTCCGCAAGACTTCCTAAAAATATATTTGAAAAGCTTAAAGTAATCTGAGTATTAAATATTATATTTATATGATTCCATACTCTTACCCAAAACTGAAATGTGAAAGGACAATAAAAAAACCTATGTTTAAGGTCTGAAACTGGCACATTACAGGACCAACAAGAGGAGGAAAAATAGGATTCATTCTCTGCAAAGAAACTGGCATCATTAATAACCTATTATATATAAAGAACAAAGTTTGGACTGCATAAGCTGCTCTGGAGGATTTCCGTATTTTAATCCAAATTTTATTCCATAAAAAAGCAGAAAAGGAAGTTTCTAAATCATTCTCCCACTGCAGTTCTATTGTAGATTTAGGTCTTTGCACAGGAGGGGCATTAATTAGCTGATAAATGCGAGAAGCTGACGGGGATTCTAGCAGAAGATTTTTAATTTGAGAAGGGTGAACATTAGACGATTGTTGCGATAACATTTTTGACAAGATCCATTTACAATATTTATTAAAATACCATATTTTTTGGCAAAAGAAGACCAAAAAGAAAAAAGGTGTGCTTGTTCAAAAGAAAGAGGAAAGCCATCTTTAAATAGTTGATTCACCCATCTTAAACCTCTTATATGCCACGATCTCCCAAAAATTGTTCTATTATTAAACGTAATATATTTGTTATACCAAATTGATGAATTAAGAAACTGATCCTTACTATGATTATGTGTAATATAAATGAGTTTTAAGATTCTACAAGAATTCTTCAAAATAGGAAAAGAAATAGAAGCTGGTTTGTGTGTAAAAGATACAACTTCTGGAAATGAGAAGGGAGCAAAAAATGAACTCTCAACTTCAACCCATTATCGCGGAACCATAGAATCGTCCTCATTTAACAAAAAAGAAACTTGTCTAAGGGAAAATGCCATATGATAAGAACGAACGTCTGGAAAATTAACCCCTCCCAGACACTTAGGTCTCATTAATTTTAGAAGAAACATTCAGGGTTTTTATTAGTCCATAGGTAGATAAAATGGAATGTATCTTCTTAAAATAATGACACAGGATATTAATTGGGATATTTGATCAGTAAAAAGGATCACAGGGACTAACATCATCTTAAGAGAATCTAACCTACCCGACCAGGATAAAAAGTCCATTCTATTTAGATATGAGTGAGTTAAGACTAGAAAACAGTTGTGAAAAATTACAAGAAATTGTATCATTAAAAATAGGTTTATACAAAGTCCTAGATGTTTAATTTTATCATTATTCCAATGGAAATTGGATAACTTAAAATCTTCAGTAAAACAAAAGTTATTTTAAGGGAGTATTTCACATCTATCTTTTTTTAATTAATATCCTGAAACAGAAGCAAAATGTTAAGAGAAAGAAAAAATACATTTATAAATAGGGAAAACAAAAATAGAAATAAACATAACAAGTACTAAGAACATACATAGAAGCAAACCTAATTGAGGGTGGTGCAACCACAATAGGAAGATGACACAATCTCAACTTCACAGCTGCACACAGGAAAGGGGAGCTAGGCCGGGATTCACAAAATGCAAGCCTAGAAACGTGCACATTGATAAGGCATATTCTAAAAGAAAAAACAAGGAAAAGAAAATGGTGAAGATTAATATCAACCAATTCCTTTAAATATTAGGTTCATTTCAACAGCAGAAGAATCAAAAGGTGCATAACTATATTTCAGAGAATGGTATATAATAATTAACACTCCGCTGTTTTGGAAAATAAATTTTTTCACTTCTGCAGGATTCAATAAAATTCTGAAGTAAAGCTGGATCTTTCTATGTTGTCGTTTTATTATTGTAAGTCACCTTGAACAAACAGAGGTGAAAAAGGTCATATCGAGCATTAAGAGCTTTAGTCGTCAGACACATGTCTAAGAATCTTTTCTGTTTGTCTGCTGTCAATTTAGCATAGTCCTGCGCAAAGAAGAGATTGGAACCTGACCACACAATCCAACCTTTAGCCCTCGCTGCCTTGAGAATCTTTAGCAGATCCATATATTCCAAAAAATACAGCATTATTCCTCTTGGTTTCATTGACGTGGATGCAATATGAGAAGGGAGTCCAAGTCTATGTGCTCTTTGTCTATTTAAAACTAGAGAGATGGGCAGATCTAGGAGTTTAGGCAAAAGCGATTGAAATAAAGATGTTGGATCTGATCCTTCATTTCCCTCAGAGAGACCATAAATATGAAGATTATTCCTTCTATTTTGATTTTCCATATCTTCTGCATGTTTTTTCAATAGCCACAGCTGAGTCCTCTAACACCTTCACCTTCCATTCTATATGAGAAACTCTATTTTCCACATGCGATCATGTATCATCCAGATTTTGTAATTGTGTATTAGTTTCTTCAACATAGGGTTTAAGAGCTCTAATTTTTTCAAGAAGTAACTCCATAGAGATGCTATGAATTGCTTTACACATTAGAGAACATTGTCTGGGACGTCCCTGATGTCATGGTCACTGTTGTTTGAAAAGACCCACTGGCCAGGAAATGGAGTACAGACGGGACCTGCACTAGAGGGGGTATCCCTGTGGGATGGCGGATAGCAGACATCAGGTCTGGCTCCAAATGGGCACGCAGTTCATGGATTGTTGCACAATCAAGTCTGTATGTGATTATGATGTGTCTCTCTTCCATTATCGACAGGTCCATCAGGGGTCTGTACACCGGAGGATGCCGCCTTCTCATCACCTGCCCCAGCACACATGCCCTATGGAGGAGAACAGCGAGCAGAGAGTCATCCAACACTGAGGTATCACAATGTGTTATTTGCAGAAACTTTAGTAATGCGCAGATAGGTGTGACACAGTTTTCATCCATCCCATGTGGCCCCCTGAAATGGCGGCTGCCTGACCTTTAAGGTGGGACAAGGGGATATGAGGTAACTGCGCTGGTGTTGTACACCGTCGCGGTGGGTGGTCCAAGACCGCGGCGCAATTCTGCATTGGTTAACATTGGGCCCTATGGGTCCCAGGAGCCAATGACAATGTAAGCCGGTGGTGACAGTACGCACAGCCACGGACATGACCGCCATTTTCTGTCTGTTCACTCACTTGATACCTGACCTTCAACAAGAGAGGACCTACACTGCAAGTGCTGCTGTGACCTGTGTCTGGAAGCGACAATGGCTACAGTGTCTGGGGAAAAGGCCCCTGCCTTCACTTCGGAGGAGTTGGAGGAACTAGTGGATGGGGTCCTCCCCCAGTACACGCAACTGTATGGTCCTCCAGACAAACAGGTGAGTACACTGAGAGCATGCTGCATGGGCAATGCCTACTTTGAGTGGTGTGGATGGAAGATACATGGGGGGGCTGAGGCCTGCATGGTCAGATGGTGAGTGTATGTGCGTCAGGGCACAGGTGGGAACTGGTGGGCAATGAGTATGACGGTCCGTACGGGTGAGCAATTTCCTTTCCCCCTGTACCATTCCTCTAGGTCAGCGCCCACCAGAAGAAGGGTATTTGGTGTGCCATCGCCAAGGACGTCCGGACCCTGGGGGTCTACCACAGACGGAGCACCCACAGCCGTAAAAGATGGGAGGACCTGCGCCGCTGGAGCAAGAAGACGGCGGAGGCCCAGCTTGAGATTGCTTCCAACGTGGAAGGGGTGCCTGTCGCACCATGACCCCCTGATGTCCCGGATCCTGGCGGTGGCCTATCCGGAGTTGGATGGGCGCTTGAGGGCATCACAGCAGCCACAAGGGGGTGAGTACACTCTCATTCAGGGCAAACTTGGTAGGCAAGGTCCCTTGTGAGGCAGGCTATGTGGCACCCCAACCCCACTAGTGGTAAGAGCCATCTACACCTAGTCAGGCTCCTGTGACTTCCAGGTGTGCAGTAATTGGGCTTAGGCCTCATACCCCATGGTCAGGTGAATTTTCTAGGAACTGTTAGTGCATGGCGTAGTGCTGAGGGCTGCTCCCTGCGTGTTGTGTCTGCCAACGGTAGTGGTGTTGCATGCACTGATCATGTTTTTCTTCTGTCTCCCCCCCCTTTTTGTGGTCTCCCTGTTCTTGTGTGCATTAGCATCATCAGGTGGAGGAGCAGTGCCAACGGAGCAGGAGGGAGCTGCATCCCACATGGCCCTGGAGGGCGAGACAACAGAGTCTAATGCCACCAGTGGGACAGAGGGCGAGGGGAGCTCCACGGCGGGGACAGGAGGTGACATCAGTGACAGAGACTCCTCCTCTGATGGGAGCTCCCTTGCGGTGGGGGGCCCCTCTGTGCCCCCCGCATCAACAGGTACAGCCGCCACCGCCCCTACCAGCACCGCCCTCCCAGCAGCCCCTCAGCATGTGTCCCGTGGCCACTCACCCAGGAGGGTGGGCATCTCCTTTGCCCCAGGCACCTCAGGCCCTGCCCCAGTCAGCCCTGCTGCCCTCAGTGAGGAGGCTATTGACCTCCTGAGATCCCTTACTTTTGGGCAATCTACCATTTTGAATGCCATCCAGGGTGTTGAGAGGCATTTGCAACAAACAAATGCATACCTGGAGGGCATTCATTCTGGGCAGGTGGCCCAACAGAGAGCATTTCAGGCTCTGGCCTCAGCACTGATGGCAGCCATTGTCCCTGTGTCCGGCCTCCCCCCTCCAACTTCCTCCACCAAGACCCAATCCCCTGTACCTCAGCCTATCCCAAGCACACCATCAGACCAGCATGCACACACATGAACACACAAAAGTGGCTCCGGAAAACATAAGCACCACACATCCCACAGGCACTCACACAAGCACCATCCCCATGCAGACACAGCAACATCCACTGCCTCCACTGTGTCCCCCTCCTCCACGTACTCCTCCTCCCTCCCTGTCTCGTCTCCACTCACACCTGCATGCACTACATCCTTAGCCACTACCTCCATCACCAGCATGCCCATCACCACACACCGCTCACGTGCAATCACCACCTCCACTATCATTCACACATCCCCAGTGTCCTCTCCCAGTGTGTCTGTGAGCCCTCCTCTCAAAGTACACAAACGCAGGCACACACCCACCCAACAGCCATCCACCTCTCAAGAGACGTACACCTCCTACAACCACTACCTCTTCCTCCACTCCCAAACCCCCTCCATCTTCCCATCCCAGTGTGTCTAAAAAACTCTTCCTGGCTAATATTGACCTCTTCCCTACACCTCCTCCCCCCATCCTTCCCGGAGGGCCAGGCTTTCCAGGTCCCAGCCCAGCACCTCAGCCACCAAATCCCCAGGCACAGTGGTGCCAGCAACTGCGGGTTCATCGAGTGCGCCACCCATCAGGTCTGCCAGTGTGCCACGTAGCGTGGGCAAGGACATTCCACCACCTGCCCAGGTGAAAAAGGTGCGCACATCCCGGAGAGAGAAGCCGCACCTACCAGCCACCAAGGGCTCAGCAAAAACAAAAGGGGATAGTGGCAAGACAACTGCGGCACCATCAAAGGTGGGGAAGGGACAAAAGCACAATAGCAGGTCAGGAGAGGGCACAGTGGCACCGACTGAGGGACCAGTGTCACACCTTCTGTCCACGACCACACCAACCTGTACGGCAGCAAACACCGCAAGCAGCCCCGCCACCTGCCCCGCCACCTGCACTGCCACCTGCACCGCCACCTGCACAGCCACCGGCACGTCTACAACCTCAGCGACAGTCCCTAGCCTCTTCCCCAGTGGGAAGAGGCTAGGGACCTCTTCCCACTGGGGAAGTCGTCCGAGGCTGCAGGAGACGTCCTGCTGTGTCCCTCAGCAGGTGCTGACCCATGCACCACCACCAGCACTGCCGCCACAGACACCGCCGCAAGCACCGCCACCAACCCCGCAACGTGCTCGGACAGTGGCACCACCGCTGACATGGGTACCATCCCCAGTGGTCAGTCGTCTAATGCTGGAGGAGACTTCCTGGACCCTGGCCAGCTTCCATGAGGCATGACTTCCATCACTGTTTGCACCTGCAGGTGGAATGCGAAGCCGCAGCAGTGTGGGGTATGTCGCTGCCTCCATGGCATATCATGCTACCTGTACCTCGACAATCTGGTGGCACACACACCCAGGTGAGGGAATTGTACCGGCCACACTGCACGTGGAGCACTCTGGGCACCATGCCCCCTCCAGAACCAGTGGAGAGATAGATCAACTACCTCAGTCCTTGGCAGGATGAAGCACACTGGGCACCATGCCCCCTCCAGAACCAGTGGAGAGATACATCAACTACCTCAGTCCTTGGCAGGATGAAGCACTCTGGGCACCAGGCCCCTCCAGAACCAATCGATAGATACAGCCATACCTCAGTCCTTGGCAGGATGAAGCACTCTGGGCACCACGCCCCCTCCAGAACCAGTGGAAAGAGTCATCCACTACCTCAGTCCTTGGCAGGATGAAGCACTCTGGGCACCATGCCCCCTCCAGAACCAGTGGAGAGATACATCCACTTGAGAGACTGTGGCTTTGCACTCCCCAGGATACAGCAGTGGGCAAACCACCCACTGGAGAGACTTGAGAGACTGTGGCTTTGCACTCTCAAGGATAAAGCAGTGGGCAAACCACCCACTTGAGAGACTTGAGAGACTGTGGCTTTGCACTCCCCAGGATAAAGCAGTGGGCAAACCACCCACTGGAAAGACTTGTGAGACTGTGGCTTTGCACTCCCCAGGATACAGCAATGGGCATGGAGCCCCCTCGTGCAGCAGTGGTGCCGTGCGTTCATCTGGCTGAGGTGCCCCCCTCCCCCTGAGGTGCCTGTTTCATTTCGATCTGATGCCCCAGCAGTATTCTCTCCGTTTCCAGTCAGGTATCTTGTGTGGGCTTCGCCCATGCATTTTGGGCCCAGTGGTCCACGGACAATGATTGGTACACTATCCGGACTTGTGTAGTTGGTGTACATATTTGTATATAGTGATTTTTGATTTTTGACTATCAGATTTTTCATGATTACAATCGTTACAATAATTTCCTTTTGTCCTTGCGTTCTTCCAGGGGGTGATGGGGTGAATATGTAATGTTGCTGCATGTATTTGTGTGTATGTTGTTGCGGGTGGGGGTGTTGTGTGTTGCATGCGTGTGTCACTCTCTTTTCCGCCCCCCTCTCCTGTGTTGTAGGTGTAGTACTCACCGTGGTCGTCGACGGCATCTGTCCTGTTCCTGATAGAGCAGAAGGAAGAGGAGTATTGATAACACCTGTAGTTCGTGCTCCATGGCGCCCTCGTTCCGCGTTGGGTGTCAAGAGGTGAGTGGTTTCCCTTCAGTGTACTGTTTCTGCCATGCTTTTGATAGCGTTGGTTCCGCCCCGGAAAAGGTGGCGGATAGGCGTGTTGAAATACAGTGGGCGGTACTTTGTCCTCCGCCTGTCTGTTGGCAGTTACCGCCGCGGTGTTTGTTTCTCCCGCCGTAGAGGTCGGAGTGTTTAAGTGGCTGTCTGTGTTGGCGGTTTCTGCAATGGTCGTGATTCCAGGGTTGTAATGAGGGCCTTTGTATTTTAACTATAAGCAATTGAAGTTATTGAAAATAAAGTATATTCATGTTTCTTTAACTTGGCTTGAGTGAAGGCCACAATTATATTCTTGTTTAACCTTCAACTTGAACATTTTTTTGCAATGTTTTACTACACAATGCAGGTGTCAGGATCCGAGGTTGAACTAATGAAGAGTCCATTGTATTCAAGAGAGAAGAAGGTTTACAAGAGACACTGTTATCATGAGGGGAGTCATTTGGAATGGTGGCTGTAACTCTTCTAAAGTTCCTGGGAATGCGAGAGGATGCAAGGCCAAAGTGGAGAGTTTCTGAAGTCAAGCTGCCAATTACAATTAGTTTAATGATCTGTTTTACAGTGAAGATGCCTTTGAAATGATGTATGCTCTATAGAAAGAGGGCTTAGAAGTGTAACCAATTTAGCGAAGGTTTTAGATTCCTTTTGTCCTTAGCAGAGCGGACTTTACTGAGATTTTCCTTATACTTCAATTCTTTCTGGCTTCATGCCACTGCACCTCTCTTCACAAAAAATTCTACTGAGGATTCTGTTTGCTTGTTCTTTACGTAGAGACTTTAGCATTAGAATAATCAACTTAGAATAAATGGCCAGGAAGGAGAAGTTGATTTCAGAATTTAAGCATCAATCTTCATTTCTGATTTTCTGCATTACCGCCATTGTGATACTAGTCTTTTATATTCTTGTGAAATTTAATATAGTACAATGCTTTAATTCTCCTTTGGCGATTGTGTGTATCTGTACTATGGTTTTGAGACTCATTTATGTATGTTTGACTTTGAGTCTGTAATAAAGTCCTTTGAAACTGAAGATGGTGTCTGAGATTTAATGTGTAGCTCTCTGAATTACACCGTACTTGTTTTCATTTGAAGTGATGTAGGTTCTCCTCTTCTCTTTGAACTGCAAAGAAAAGATTCACCTGATTCCAGATTTATAGATAGGGCCCAGAGCTCCATCAAGAGCACTTTCTAATAAACGCAGTCTTGGATTGTTTCTCCTCACCCTTTAAAGGTAATCCTGTCAGACACAGAAATATTTCCTGTGTGAGAAGGGCCATTGGTCTCTCCTTAAAATGTGGCCAGCCCAGAGTTCTTCCCTTCCCTCTGATGTACAGTCATAGGCTGTTCTCTGCACTTGGTCTTCGCTCAAATTAGTGCCGCTTGGTGAAACCTTTGTGTACGATTAAGGCTCGGACAGGATATCAAACAATCATTGTTTTATGGGGGAGTGGCCACGGCAACCACGATGGCCATGCAGTAGTGAAGCTCCGGCTCCGGTTCTGTCGCCCTTCGTGAGCTGAGGAATGTACTCTGAGTAACATAATCCCTTATGAGCTGGGTAACTTAATCTGCGTTAACATAATCTCATGAGATGGGTACGGTAATCTTCCTGCATCAGGACAGCAAGATCTTGTCGCACCATTATATGGGGCGTTGAATGCTGTCATCTTCGTCACAATACTACACCAGAGAGCAGAGTAAACAGAACTGGGTGGGTTCAGCCTAGCACTCACATCAGAGGCCCCTGCAGTGACAGGGGCCACAGGTGAGCCTGAGGCTATGGAGCCTCGCTGGGCTCCCTGTCTGCCCTCATCATCAGGAGTGACTACTCACACTTGCAGGCTAAAGAGCAGCAGCCTGAGATGCGTGCTGGCCCGTGAGCTCCTGGGGCCCATAGGGGAGATTGGTGGCCAAGTTGGAGTGGCCTGGCTACAGCCGCTAGTGCAAGGTGACGCTGCATCAGCCCACTTTGTGATACTTGGTGCGTTGCTGCTCCTTCACTCACAGAAATACTCTACCAGCCGGTAGGGAGGAGTGGTGCATTGACTACAGGCTGTGTGGGGGGGCCTCGTTGGGCTGCGGAGCCATTGGGGCTGAATGGTGGCTGGGATCGGGCCACATGGCTTGACTGCTGGGCTGGGACTTTCCTGCCTCATGTGGCCCCTGCCCCCCTCTGCACTTGAACATATCTAACAGCCCTATCACCAGCACTGCTTTGTTCCTTGTGATCACCACTATGGAGGTGTTTTGGGCTTGTGCTTGGTTGTTGCTGCTTACCGCAGCCCCTCCTGTTTTGAAGATCAGGGTGCTCCCCCGCCTTGTGTTTGTGATCAGCCCCAGTTAACCTGCTTGAACAGGGTACTTGGGCAGTGGGTTCACCTCAGTGTCCCAGGAGGCTGCCTTTCTTTGTTTCCATAACATGTGCCCTGGAGCAATAGTACTGTCCCCTCTGCTGCCTCCCCAGTGTTGCTCAGCCTGAAACGACTCCTCATTTGGTAATGCTGAACTGTAAGTGACTGGCTTAGGGTTTGTGCTGGGTCATGCCTGCCAGTTAATAATCTGCTGCAGCTCTTCACACCAGTTCTGATCTCCTCCTTGCAACCACGTTCGGATCAGGTCCTCGTGGGGAGTGTAAACCCTTCTGGGCACTCAGGAGTCTGTCAAGACTTTCGTCCGCCTACCCCATCCTGGGACATGGTTTCTGTGTAGCCCTTAAACATTTGGCACTACAAACCCTTTCCGTGTACGGGACATTATGGGAGAGGTGATCCCAAGCAGCACAGGCTCATGTTTGAACGCGCCAAAGTAGCTGGAATGCCAGATTCCATATCAGATGCAGAGGAGGGGGTGACAGAGACCAATGCAACTGACCAGCTGAGTGGTACTGTTGTCATCATGGTGGAGTGGTACTGCTGCTATGTGGCGTGAGTTATAGTTACGTTAGGGCATGAGTCATAGTTACTTGAGATAAATGCTGAATTTCTATGGTTTTGTGTTTGTAAAATATGAGCCTAACTATAACGTCCTTGTAGCCTTTAGTTTTCTTAGTGACTTTCTAAGGTTCTTCAAAATTTTATTTCCTAACTATAACGTCCCTCTAATGTTTAGTTTTTCCATGAATTTCAGTGGTTTTATAAAGCTATTTCCTAACTTTAATGTCCCTATAACCTGGGTGTGTGAGTGGTTGTGTAAGTGTGTGTGTGAGTGTGTGGTGGGTTTGTCAGTGTGTGTGTGTGTGTGTGTGTGTCTGACTGGCTGTGTGGGTCTGTGATTAGGTGTGTGACTGGCTGTGTAGTTGTGACTGTGACTGGCTGTGTAGGGAACCAACCCAGGAGTAGGGCAGGCAGCTCCCCCGCCCATATTTTGCCCTGGGGACCCCATCCCCCAGGTTTCACCACTAGATTTATGGGGACGGGGGCATGCAGCCCCCCTCCCCAGGCCGATTTCGGTCTCCTGATCTCCTGGAGCCCAACCATAATGTAAATGGGGAGGAGTTTATATTTGTGCACCGCCAGTAGGTGCTACCTATGTACATTTTGGGGTAAGGACAAAACATACACTGCAAATTCAGTTTTGCAATTTAAGGTTTTCTTAATTGTAATGGTTTTGCTGAAAGGTGTGTTGAGTTCACTTATATTCATACCATTCACACAGGCCTTACATTTGTGACATTGCTTGAAACTGGGTGCACAAACGTATATACTCCAACACATGAGGGCAAGCAAGAATGTGGTTGCAAACTATCTGGAGGCTTCGCATTTCCAGCAGGTTCACAAAGGGGATCACAAATTACTGAAGTATAGTGCCATTGACTGTGTACCATACAAGATGCGAGGTGGCAATAGAAAGAGAGGGACCTCAGGAGGCTGGAATCCAAATGGATACTGGAACAATTGGGCCTTAACATTGATGAGGAGATGTATGATCACCTCTGACTTCCCACATTGTCTTAGCTGCAAGTTTTAGATCATTGCTTATTAAACTATTTTAACTTTTACTTTATTGTATGTTTATTGCAGAGACTGAGCCTGGAGACACTGCGTAAGAAGTTAGACAGTTTAATACTCCTGATAAAGGATTTACACAACCATCTGCAGTTATTGCTTACCCACTTGGGTTCAGTACTTGATGGATGATGGTTTTATTTTGAGTATATTATTATTTTTTATTTATTTTACTTTCTTCTCCTTGATGTATTTTCCTTATGAGAATTGCATATGCCAGTTTACATTACATTGGTGCACAGATGATACAATGTAGAGAGGTAAGTCATCCGGGTGGGAACTAATTCCCCTTGTAATAGATCTGAGAATGACTGCCCACTGTGGCTACATTAATTAATTTACAAATTAATGAATGATGCCACGACTTATAGTTTCCTACCTATAAAAACACATATTTACTATGTTTATCTTTGAAACTGTGCGTTTATGCAGACCTGCTACTTACAATAACTGTATCCATGCCACAGACTTAGTGCACTACTAGGCGTGCATTTTGATGGAGACCCTAAACCCAACACGGCACTTCTCGTACGCAGTACCAGGCTCGTCTTGCACACGCTTTTGCTTGCATTTCACCTTATACTCATATTTACTATTTTATTATGGTGTTTACTTCTGGGCGATTATTGAATGTCTACACACTGGAGCTGGATATGAATGAATTATAACTCAGTGTTTACAACTGATGTTTATTGACATAACCTGTGATTTGTTTCCAATTGTTATAATCATGTTGAATGCTGAAATTGCATTTCCAATATGGCGTAAATGGAAGACACTCATACTTTGTCCTTTCTTCATTTTCACAAAGCATGTTTGCTTTGCGTTTTACTCTGTATTTACAGAAGTATGTACTTTGCGATCAATGTCGCGGCAAAGGCGTGTTACATGCCGAAACACCTTGATGTCTTCCCTGTCTTAGGTGACTGCCACACAACTTCACAGCACATAGATATGTTGTTATTCACAAAATATACATCAGTTTGTTTACCATTTTAGTATGAAAAAAATCCTGCAAACGATTAAGCATACAAAGTGACCACTGAATAATCTACCACAATGATCTTTTTGATTAAGTGAATGTTCTATAGCAGATGATTATATAGCTGCATCAATTTATTTCCCACAGGACAGTATACGTCGACGTTGCAGAGCCTTTTAAGTTGTAACCCTACAAGAAAGACGAAGTAATAGGCAATGTTTTATGCACTTTCATATCTACAACGGATAATATCAGGAACACATTTATATATACCTATATACAAGACTACTATATATGATTTCTAATAACAGTCTCCAAATTCATGGTATACTGTCTAATTACCAGGGCCGGACTGGGAACCCTGGGTCAGGGTGCAAGTGCAAAGCACTGCTGCTTTGTTACTGGGAGGAGACATTGCAGTTCTGCTGCAAAACCGGCCCCAAGTAACAACAAGCATTTGCAATACAATGGGTCTCGTGTTTGCTTGAGTTAGAGCTATTAGCGTTGTAAAATACTAACTGGGCCTTTCTTGCTACATAAATTGAAAATGAAAATTAAAACAGTTGACGTAAGCGAGCCGATTCAAAGCACCACGGCCGCCATGAGCATGAGCGCGAATGAGAGACACAAAGGGAAAAAGAAGTTTGCCTGCAATAAATCATGCAACTATCCATGTAACAGGGTCTATGTTCAAAGCGGTAACTAATCTGCCCTAAGGAAGGACAAATGTAAAGCATTTACCAATAAAAGCAAAGACTTTTTGTAAGGCAATCCCATGAACTAGTGATAGTAATGGGTGTGCGGTGGGTGTGGTTAAAAGCCCACAGAAAGATTACAACAGGTCAGGGCGCTTGCATGCTTGACCCAAAAACGGATTGACTTCTGAAGTACCAGTCCTGAAGTCTTGGACATTTTTATCAAGGTGCTTTTTAGCAAGTATGTTTCCTGTGGAGTGAGATAAATGCTGCTGCAAATAAGCATATTCTTTCATTTTAAATACATCTTCTCTTTAAAAAACCTTCTAAAAGAGATCATTGTGTCCTTTCAATTTCAAAATCACATGCAATGCTTCTTCCTTGTGGCAGTTTTGAGCAGTGGTCCAGCAAGTGTACCTGAAGCTTAGTACAAGCAATGAAAGCGCCTTATGTCTGTTTGGGTATTAAACGACTGCTACAATTGTGCTGCATTGGGCCACTCAAGCCCCTGTTCCCAATGCCACTGCACGTGTCGCACGAATGACAGCTACACCTGAAGAGACTTGCTTACCCAAAGCAACTCCAGTTAGTTCTTGCTATAACTTTGATCCCTACGCATATCAAGTTTGGAGGTATGAACTTGTTGTTTTATTTAGTTGTTACTCATGCATGATTGCATCTTTTACCGAAGAAATCCTTAAAACTTCAGCTACCATTGGTGACCCAGAGAATCTTCACCTTTTAGGAGTCAACATGAAACATGTGCATTACACTTAATAATTTACCTTTTCTTGCCACGTAATTTAGTCAACAATGCGAATAATGTGGTCCTACCCTGCCGCATAAGTCCAGTGGGACAATGTTAAACTAAAATGCCTAGATGTGCTGTTTGAAATTCAATGCATTCAGCGACTTTCCAAACCGGTGGTGATTGATTTGAGTTTTTATACAGAAATGTTCTTGGATTCCCGTATGTAGGTTCTAACATACTTAGGAACCAGGATCCACGAGACTGACCTATTTTTAAGTTGTTGAGTCTTCATTTCTGTCCTAGTCCCAGGTTTTTGACAGAGGTGTAGGCATTCAATCTGCTGCCCACCCAGAATGCTTTGCATATGGTATCTAGGCCTTGGGCCTTGCACCTCTGCAGTTCGCATTTGCCTCCTGTGTGTGGCGATCGGGGGGCCTCAGTACAAGCCACAAGTTAGCTTGCTTTATTGGTAAAAGGCAGCAAAGGCTCCTGGGAATTTTAGAGTTCAAGTTTATATTTAGAACATGTTTCTGTCAACACAAGAGTCTTTAGTTTCTCATCAGACACCTCGTCCCCACACCATAGTTTGAGGGAAGCGTTGAACTCATAGGTGACCTCAATGACGCAGGCCGACCTGCATTCTGAAAAGTCATGACATGTTCACAGACAATACTCACTTTTCATTGACTCACCCTCTGTCTGTGTATCCAGTTGGTACACTGAACAGCAATTGGTCACCATTGCAGTCAGTAGCTCGGTGGGTTGAGAGCTTGCTCTGGCGATATCCTGGATAACCCACATGTCAAATGATCGAATTCTGGCAGGATAAACACAGTTCTCCAGAATGAAATAAATGCCATTGGGTTCAGTATTATTCAGTGCCCTTTCACCAAAGCGCCTCAACTCCTCACCTGGGTTAGAAAGTGCTATGTAGAACCACAATACAGTTCAGGTGTTTGGGACAATGCATGGTATAATGTAGTTATACAATTCTCTATGCTATTATGCGTACTATTTAAAGCTGGAACACAATTATGGTAGTTCTAATCCTGGCTCATGCATTTGACAAAAACTGTGTGATTCCGGGATACACATATGGAAAACATCAGGCCTTATCTGTTTTCAGTAGTTGGCCGGTGCGCTCGAGGAGGGCTAAACACCAGAAAAGGCAGGACGTTTGCATGTATTTCACTAATTAAATCAAGCGAATTTTAAAAGGCAAGCCCACGAACCAACCAAACTGATGGGTGTGACATGGGCATGGTTAAAAGCCCACAGACAGATTACACCAGGGACAGAGCACTTTGTTCACTCGACCCTAATAATAAATGATCTCCACCACTGCAAAACCGCCTCCTCCCGGGTAAACTCCCAATGCCTGCTACAGCCAGTCCGGCCCGGCTGACAACTAGTGTTCTGGTCACATTACATTTATAGAGCAAAGAAATGTAGCCTATACTTCTATTGGTGAGCCTATGGGTGGGGAAGATACATACTTAAAGAAACATGACATCCTACAAAACACACCCCTTTAGCGGAGGGGCAAGTGAAATCAGCCAGGCCTAAGACCAGTCTACCACATGATCCCAACTAGGCAGTCTCTTTAAGACAGAGGAAAGCAGAAAACTAACAGGGAGAAAAAAATAGTAAAGAACTAAGACATACTAGCAGGCTCATTAAAAGGGCCAACCCTTTAAACTCACCTAGAAACATACAAGGGAGTCAGTTCATTGAATCTCAGATTGGTGAAGGTTCCAAAGAGTGGTGCATTTGTCATTTATTCACCATAGCTCTGAGGCTAAAAGAGACTGCACATCACTGGAATGACTTAAGGCGAACACGAAGGAGTCCTCGCTACAGATGGCTTAAGTAGTGGCAGAAAATGAGTTCTAGTGGTAAGAGAATTGGAATTATATGGTCACTGGGCAGGCAGAGTTGCCCGTTGAAGAGGGTATGACCATCAGATTGACAAATGTAAGTTGATTGCGTGGCTACAACATGGGTTGGTAGAATGAAGACTAGTTGATATGGTGCCTGCTTGGTTAGGGGTAGGAATCGGAGTTTATAATTTATCGGCATCTATAAAAACGTAGTACATGTATATAGTGTAACACGATGAAACTGAGCTTGTTTGTTTTGCAAACTTTATTACATGTTACTTAAAAGCAGTTTTTATAGCGCTAATTGTACCCAGAGGGTAACCGTGCTCTTTGCCAAGTTACATCTTGCAGCACCGAAAAAGTCATAAAAAAATCATCTAACAGCATACAAAATTGAGAGTGTGTAGGAGCATGCATCAGACGATCATTACAAAATACTTGATTGCCCTTCATCCTAACGCAGATCTACAAACTAGGTTAAAAAAACGTACATACAGCGCAGTAAAACGACCCACGGGTATGAGCGTAGTGTCTTTTCTCCAATAAATGAGACCTCGAACCAAACAATAAATATTATTTGATTTGCAGCACTTTAAAAGCTGTTATGCGGTCCTCCTTGGGTTGGAAACACTGGGGTGGAATTGACTGTGCACTGCTGGCTGCATCTGTCCACACTATTTGGTTGTCAGTAAGAGATTTTCAGGTCAAGGCTTTCCAACAAATTAAAACGCTTTATCACCAGGCAACCAGCTGCAGCAAGGGCACGAGGAAGGAGAAGAAACACTGGAGCTAACACCACAAGGAAAGAGTCTGTGATGTGGAAGACCTCAGCGTGCTGCTCACTCATAGAACTATCTGTGCTCCTGTAAAAAGCAATAGGACCCCTGAGAGGGACGCTTGATTACATGTATAATAATGATGCTAACATGGAGCAATCTGAATTTAAGCACAAGCCCATCTCAAACGCGTGGCATAAAATGCACTGCACACCAGTACAAAGAACATCCAGATAAACACACAGGGAAAGTCTAGAGGCACAAATGAAAATAACACATATTACATACAAAGAAACACAAATGCAAACCGATTTGTACAATATATAATAATACGGTATGTGTACAATGCCCATATCAGTTTGCATGTAAGCATCAAAGCTAGATCTCCAGCCACACTCAATAAACCTTGAATACATGTAATTTGTAGGGACCGGAAACGACTGCATGTGAAACTAGTATGCTGACTTTTATTTTAGCCCTGGCATCACACTAATCTACAAAAAGGATTATGCAGTTCCCATCAGAAAAACTAGAGTGAAAAACGAAAAGAATTCTGGCTCAGCCTAAGCAAACTGATCAGGAGATCTGCTTGCTCAGGAGCAAGGGCCCTCACACACCCCAAGGGGTGTCATGCTTCATCATCGGGGAGCTCCTCGTTGGGCTGGCCCTGCAATGCACGGCGAGTCGCACAATGGGGAGATCTTTTTTTATTATTTGCTGATGTGAAGAGTGAGGTGCAAAATATATTGGAAGTATGATAAAGTGAGTAGATTGGTGTAGGTGAAAGTTAAAAATAACTAAGGAATTTCCCTGAGTTGTTTAACATACAGGAATCCTTGTCATGGTTAAAAATGACACTGGCCAGAAATAGGTCCAATGATCCTACTGGCTCTAAATGTGTGTAGCCAAAAGGGATGTCAACATGTTTCTTGCCTATTCTATGACGAGGAGCTGCCCGATGATGAAGCATGTCACCCCTTGAGCTGTGTGAGCAAGCAGAGCTCCTTATCAGTTTGCTTCGGTTGAGCCTGACCTGAAAGAAACTGTATACTCCTTTTTGTAGCGTTTGAGTAGGGGCATGTATGCAGGACCTTTATCTGCCCTCAGTCCCTTCCTACTGATATGGTATCACAGCTAATCTATTATGTGTGCAGACGTCTAGGCCTGTCCATGGTATTGCTATGACCTAAAGGGGTACAGTGCATGCCCTGGTTGCATCAAAGTAAGCGGTGGTGTCAGCATACCCCATTTCTGTGTTAAGGAGAGGTGAACCTACTGGCTCTTCTCATGCAAAGTTCCGCTGGTATGTGACACCTAGAACCTTGCAGTGGAATCCCTTGTGCATGTCAAGTGCATGTATGTGGAATGAGTGAGTAGCATACGTATGGCAGAAGGGATCATTGAGCCTGATTATGAGCCCAGGTGGAGCAGAATTACCTCCTGGAATTCTGCTGTGCTTGATTCTAGAGTAGTTAGGTTTTTTCAATGCTGTTTTTTTGGATGTGGAGAACCTAACTCAATTTTTCTGGCCAGCTAGAAAAATCACATGAGACTTTGGCAGGAGGCAAGTCTCATTCGCAAATATTTCTGGCAATGCTCCCCCTGCCTGAAAACATGTTTACCATCCCTCTCCTACCCTCCTCTCCCCCACCTCAATCCACAATCCTCCAACAGCCCTCCACGTATATGCCTGGCTCCTGAAAGAGAAGGAATGAGCCTGGCACTGAAAGAGGAGAAACTGTCCAAAAGGAGAAACTGAGCATGTTCCTGGTGTGAAAGCACACAAAGACACCTGATTTGCAAAGAGAGTGAAGCCAAGAGTGACCCTTGTCGTGAGGGGCCACCTGCTCGCTCTGTGCAGTTTCTATGTGAGCTGCATAAATCTGTATCAGAATAAGAACATCATGTCACCTGGCACTATGCCACAGGCATAAGAGACTGGTGCTGCCAATGGAATGTGTGAAAGCCATGTGTCTGCCTAAGTGGGAAGCCCTGATCAGCATGGAGGCTGCAGCTACCAGAAGACACCTCTACAAGGGATTCTACAAGGAGGTTGCAACTGCCAACCCAAAAACACCTGTCTGCAGATGGGCTGGCGGACCTCTACCACAAAAGGCGAGTGCTATTGAGCAGATCTGCCTCACCAAAAGCTCCTATAAACTCTTCCACACAGCTTGGATTGCTTCATTAACCCGCAGGTAAGTGGCAGACTTAACTGGCACCAGGGACAAAATACTACACAGACTGTTTGCCGAGCACCTCTGACTAATCCTGCCTTAACCTGTAGTGTGTTGGGAACTGTAGCTATAGGAATTCAACCAGAGCGGGAGGAAAGAGGATACCGGGAGGACATCAGGAAAAACAGGACGTAGCACCTCCCTATGTAATGCAACGTAGTTTGCAACATTGTATGTCATGTCAGTTGAATTGTGTGGTGTTTAGGTCTGCTGTGCATTTCAAGTACTTTTTTACATGAAAGGTAAGCACTGGGCCGAATGTTACATTATAGTTGCTTTCTGAGATCTTGCTCCCTTTGTTATCTCCCTGGAAAGTCTGTGACTGCTTACCATGGCTACCTTGAGTATCAAGTGCAGAAAGGATTGTACCTGGTCCAGTTTTCAGAGCCGTAGTAGGACAGACCTCAGGACAGTAGTGGCAAATAATCTCAACCTCCACAGTTAGGGGCAACTAGCCCACCTGTTCTGTGGCCCTCTGAACGGGGTCTGACACTATTAAGAAAACCAAATCATCAGATAAACTCATATTGCCTGCTACCTACTATGAACTGCATTAGGAGTAGGCTAAACTCCATTTCTTTCAGCCATCAGTAAGCAGATATGAACTGCGGCCAATTCAGTCGTTTCCACATCATAAGAAATCCTTACTCCACACAGTGAGACGTACTAAGAACAAGGAAGTTGTGTGCGGTCAAGCACTGTCAGAAGATGAACATAGTCATTAACAGTTGCCCTAAGTGGGAAGGCTATGCCCAGACGTGAGTCCCTTGCTCACTGTGCCACTGGAGTCAAGCTAGCATGGCTGATGAAGGGTGATACCCTGAAACCGGTCCCAGGATGCTTGTTTCCAGTCCAGGGAGGGCCTGGCCTGGCAATTCGGGCTGGACTGTTCCCATGTGGGACAGGGTCAAGACTGATTTGCATATGGCTGGGTCCAAACTGGGGTGGCATGGTGAGCAAAAGAACGATGGATTAAACCCAGATCTGTGACTGGGGGTGTTTGCATTGTTCAGCACTCCGTCCATCATCCTTTTGTGTTGCTAAAATTAACAATGGTAATCACAATACGTTGATTACACTGGCAGGCCCCTGACGGTGCTCTTCAGTGCAACTTTTCCAGGATGAAAGCTTGTATATGACACCTGCCTTCTAAGAGCGTCAGATGGTCCTTGCAGGCAGGAGCAGCACACACTACTGTGGAAGTTGCTTTCAAGACAATGGTCCAGGCAATGTTTTTACTTTAGCACATTGAGCATTTTGTTCCACAGGTGGAGGAGTTGAGTACTCAGCACTTTGCGAAAGTCTTTTTCGAGCATGAGGCTGTTGTACAGTTGAATTCCAGAGAGTGGAGCCTTGTAGATGTCCCACAATCACTTGTATCTGAAGCATCAGGTGGGTAGAAGGCTCAGGGCAGTCTACCTTAGGAATCTGGTCAGTTTGTAAGGGCTAAAAACTCAGACACCCTCCCATGAACACTGTCTTATGCAATAGGCGTAAAGTTTTAAATGATGATCCATCTTAGGTTGTTCGGTAATGCATGCCTGACAGGGCTGGATACGGGCATATGAGAGAGAGAGAGAAACCGAGAGAAAGAGGAAGAGTGAAAGAGTGTGTGTGTGTGTGTGTTCACGCACGTGTGGTTAGTTTTACACTTTTTAATGTTCCTTCCCAAAATATGGAACGATGAAGCAAGCAGAACTCCTAACCCTTTATTACTAACGACCTTTAAAAAAGTTATTAGCAACTTGTGATCATATTGTGCCTCTCTCAAACGTCTTTTCAAAAGGAGAGAAACTAGAATGCAATTAGAGTTGGTTCTACTACAGGGCTAGAGAAAAATGGCGGCAGCTTGCGGGGCTACCAGTGAGTTAACACATACAGAGAAGGCCATACACAATCAGGAAGTGATTTAACATGCATCGCTTCCTCATTGCTCTGGCTTTGATCGTGCAGCACTAAAGGACCCGGCCTGCCCTGCCAGTGTGCATTGTGCTTTATAAATACACCGCCTTAAGGGAGATAATCCACTTATACTTTTAGATCACTCTGGTTCTCAATGTACCTATGAGATGGCTAAGCTTTGGTTGTCTACATAAATCCTTGTTTTTTTTCCTAACAGCCATAGCAAGGAAAAATTCAACTGGAAATGTATGATGCCGCTTGTTATAAGAGACCGTTTACTACATTTAGCAGCAGGATAAAGATGGCCAGTTGGCTTGAGGCACTATCTGCCTCATCTATACATGTAATTTATTGAAATTAGTCCCCTTTGAGTTTGTAGTTAACTATGAATAAGGACATGGGGTCTATTGACTGATTTAGTGTTTGGCATATGCTTATGCGATTAATTCATCCATCCTCTGCCTCTGCGCCTCCACCACGAGAGGTCCACTAAGAATCCATTACTTCATCTGTTGTACTTAGAGTGCATCATCTGCCGGCAGATCGATGGAGGTAAATACTCCACACCTCCAAGGAAAAGAACTACAAACAGCCAAACCCTCCACACACTCACTCTACAATCAACACAAGCAAGATGTCCTTGCTGCGGAGGGTCTTGACAATCTATGTGGGGGACGTTGTGGACCAAATGGCTGCTGCACTACAAAATCTAAGGTAAGGCCAAAACAAAACAATTATGAAAGCTTAACTTTTAGTTTAAAGTGAAATGAGTTATAACATTTTGTATGTGCTTAAACAACATATATGGAGAAAGGCAAAGCATACACCACACCTATGCCACTATAACCTTTTCAAATGGAAATTAATTTTGGCGATCAATATATGTATGTATATATGTATATATAAATATATATGCATATATATATTTATATATATAGAAGGTGACATAAAGCATAATACGACAAAATAAAACAATTAAAACCCAATCAACAAATCATAAATAGTGAAATAAATAAGAATGCAGTGTTACATAACACCCAAACATAAAAAAAACACAACAACTAAAGCTTGAAAACAGGTAAAACCATTTAAAAATGAATCTAAGTAATAGGCAAAATTCTATCATAAACACATACATCAACAGCACACAATTAGTTAGACTCAGAGAGCGGAGAAGTTGGCCCTGAGTCGCCACATGGCCATCAAAAAACGAGGGAGCACAAAAATCACTGGCCTGCTTGTGTCTGGTTTTAACATCCTAAGGGCCACTTTGTGTTCTCTGATTTCCCACTTCCGACAATGCAGTAGTGTCCATCGACATCTGCTGACCTTGTAAGCAGTGGTAGGCGGTAATTTTAGGAGGGAGGGGGGTGGGCAGCATACTCACACTCATTCATTCACACACGCACACACATCCATTCACAACACTCATCAACATTCAAACATACACGCACGCACCAAACATTAATTAAAAAAACACACACACTTACCTTCTCACACACACCGTCAGCCTCTGAAGTCCCAGGAGGATTGGGACTGCTGTCTGACCTCACTGGCTGACCTTAGGTCAGCCAATGAGGGAAGGCAGTAGTCCCAACTTCGTCACAGAGTGGGATGGGGTCAGTGAGACTGCTGACCCCCCCCCCACTCTGTGAAGAAGTGTCACCGATTGACACTCACCCTGGGGCCTTCAGGGCTTAAACCTGAAGCGCCCAGGTCGAAGTCAATGGGTGATGCTTCCCCTCTTCACGAGTGGAAGGGCCTCGAGGCACCTTTGTAGAGCTGAGGAGGTCACGCCCATAGGCGCTGTGACCTCTTCAGCCCAGCAAAGTTCAGCTCAGACTGCCTGATCTGACCATGAAGAGTGTCTGTCAGACTGACCTTTGCTCAGCCTGACAGGTACTCTTCATGAGGGGCAAAAGGTGGGGGGAGGGTGGCCCCCCGCCCTAAAGGACAGGCTGTGGCTGCGGCTGCTTGTAAGGACAAAAAAACATAACATATTCAGCAGAGTCTAGGGATTCACCATAAATCGGGTACTACCCATCAACAGTCATCCTATTTTTAACTCATTTTGTAGTAAACAACTGTAAGGGTAGCGACCCATAACGGAAAAGCAGAAATAAACGCCGGGCCTGTGGGAGTTCAATTTCATCCATGAACTCCTCCCTGTGAAAAGTGTCCTTACCTAAAAGAAGAGCTTCTGACAGTGCACCACAGCTGACCCCTGAATGCAAAAGGATATCTTCATGTTGCCAGTAAGCCAATTCAACATCAGCCTTAGTAACTAATGTAGCCTCTTCCGGAGTGTCCCACATATTTTTCAAAACGTTCACTTCTTTAAAAAAAAAAACGTACACTGATTAAAAAGTATTACACATTCAAATACTTTCAGAAGGCACACAAAATATTCACTCCCGTAAGGAGGGCTATTATTTTAAAACACCTTGTTATATTTAAAACAGATACAGATTTTTAAAGTGTCAAACTGTGTTGAATCAATCATCAAAAGTTGCTCTCCTTTTCAAAATATTGCATATGATCTAAAGAATTATTTCAAATAAATCTTTTTGCTATGTTTGGATAGTAAACTACAAGTACCATAATGCCTTTCAATACTTATTTTCAGCTCAGGAACTATAAAATTGTTATTTCCTTTATGTACCATACACATAAAATGTACTACGTAAAGAAAATTCCCCTACATTTAAAAATGTATATTTATATATAGTTAAGACCTAGTTTCCATAGGAAAAGCTTTTTGTTTTGCCAATAATTTTGGCCCCATTTGATGAATCTTCACAAAAATGTCAAAATGAGTACGCTCCTGAGTTCAGCAGCTCTGTTGGAAGTCTCAAGATGATCTGTCGAGCGAGGAACGAGAAAAAGGGGGGTCACAAATGCATTTTCCCCATGCACTTTCCCATAGGGTTTTTAGACACAACTACAGCCCGAACCGCTGGAAGGAATTTCACCACATTGGGCAGAAAGCTAGCTCTCAGTCCAGAAAGAGCCCTTTTTGTGATTTGGAGTAAATCTGTTCAGTAGTGTTCGAGTAATTAAAGAAAAAAACAAATTTGTATATCGATGGATGTGGATCCTCCGCGGATTCACTAGAGCTCATGCTGAAATCTAATTGGCTGCAGACACTTCAACCAGGAAGTGTTGCCAGCCATTTTGGGACCAGGGAACAGTTGAGTCCCCCCGAAAAAATGAAATAGAAAAGGGAGCATGGTAGGAATATCCTGACCCCCCTACACCTGGTGGTAGGATCCCTGGAGAACCCCACCTGTTCCAAAAAGCATTTTGTAAAAAATGCTTACAGCGAAAATCGCAAAAGATCTGTGGATCCCACCAAAAGTAATTAAAAATAACAAGCGTGGTCTCCTGTGCATGTTTAAACCTTGGCCCCCTGGTGGGCTGCTCTCAGAGTCAATATTGAATGATTATGTTGAGAAAGGGGGTCATGTGGCCCCTCTTCCCGTGGCCAATTTCAGCCCTGGGAACCACCACTCCCCGGGACAGGCCACAATTTATTAAGGTGGAGGGGGTTTGTGTGGCATCCCTGCTAAGACAATTTAAGGCCCCTTGGACAGCCACCTCACTGGGGAAAGGCCAATCTGTATGATGGGAGCGGGGGCGCACGGACCCCCTTCCGTGGCCCATTACAGGGCCGGACCAATTTAGGAAAAAGGGTATAGGGCAGTGAGACCCCCCTCCCAGGCCATTTTGGGCCCTAGGGACCACCACCTCTCTGGACAGGCCCTGCAAAAATAAAAGAAAGGGGCTGCGTGACTCAACCTCCTAGAGCCATTAATAGCCCTGGGGACCGCCACCCCTCAAGGTCAGCTCCCTGTGTCCCGAGGTGCCCACCCTCAGGGCATAGTTGTTTGCTTTCATTTCCAAGTGAGAGCAAACAGTAAATCTGCTCCCAGCAGATGGGAGCAGGAAGATTGCCCCCACCCACTGGGAGCAGACTTTTCAACTGTTTTCCTGGCTGCTGTCAAGCAGGCAAGAACAAAGATGAAACAATTGCTCATTCATGCAAGGTGCAGCATTTTTTGGCCTATATATTTCACTAAAAAAACGAAGGTTACAGGGTTACAGGGGCATTATACTTAGATTCTGAATTAACTTGTACAAAACCAATGAAATTCAGCAGTTATAGTTATGGTTAACTCAAGTAACTATAACTCGCACCCTGAGGTAACAATAACTCGCGCCCCCACCATGCACAGTTTTCTCATCAATAAAGTTATTGCAAATGGTGCAGTGATAATATCAAGGTGTCACAGAAGGTGTCATCAATAATGTAATATGTGGAGTAATTAGATGCGCATGGTGAAGGCACGAGTTATAGTTACCTTAGGGCGTAAGGTATAACGTCCCAGTAATCTTTGTTTTTTTCAGTGAATTTCTATGTTATTTTATAGCACACACCCATGGATCCACGGATCTACAAACTGGACAAAAAAACAAAAATGGGAAGTTGTTTGCTGCAAGGGGTCCCGGACCCCTATGTGTGTCCTATGCGGTCACAGGGGTCAAAGACCCCTATGTGTGTCCTATGCAGTCACAGGGGTCACACATAAGGGGTCAGGAATAAACTTACCCCTTATGTGTTTTTGCACTCTTACTTTCCTACCCCCTCCAGCCGATGCGACAAACAAAATGGTGGCCACAACTGCTTGGTCAGGTTGCATCCGTCCAATCAGGGCCTTGCTTTTCCCCCAGACTCGCAAACTCGGGACCCGGATCCGGGGAGGATCCACATTCCTATATATATCTATATTTTTTTAAACTCTATTATCTCAGAAACTACTGAACAAATTCATAACAAATCACAAAAAGTGTAATCTGCGTACCAAGATCTAGCTTTCTGCCAAATTTGGTGTAATTCTGTTCAGCAGTTTGAGCTGTAGGCATGTCTAAAGACTCTATGGGAAAATTAATGGGGAAAATGCATTTTAGGACCCCCCCCTTTTCTCAGCCCCCACTGGGCAGATCACCCCGAAACTTTTAAGGTAGCAGCTGAACTGAGCAAAGTATACATTTTGAACATTTTGTGAAGATTTGTCAGGCGGCGCCAAAGTTATTGGCAAAACAAAAAATGCTCTTCCTATGGAAA
Source organism: Pleurodeles waltl (assembly GCF_031143425.1). NCBI lineage: Eukaryota > Metazoa > Chordata > Amphibia > Caudata > Salamandridae > Pleurodeles > Pleurodeles waltl. The sequence goes on along the minus strand of NC_090440.1, from coordinate 603,107,511 downwards.
CTAGGTCCTAATATATATAGAAATGTATATATATATATATATATATATATATATATATATATATACATTCTTCATAAGCGTGGTCCTTCCTCCAGACCAGCACCACGGCGGCATGGCACAGACGACACCACAGCCCTCTTCCTCGGTGAATTATATTGCATTTATTAGATATTTTATTTTATTTCATTTCAAGAGTGCCAAGATACAGACAAACTAAAAATGAAACAGCCTATGCGTTTCGGCTGTATGCCTTTGGCTGGGTCTCAGCTATAATCAGGTTAGACATCTTTTTATTAATAAATATCCTTTCTTCTTTTCAATGGCCCCCGAACACTAGAGCTACAACCTTATTTACAAGATATGGTGCATTATGCAATCTATTTTTTCTCCATGTTGCTACCTGTGTGCGTTACATCATTATGTCATCCTTTTTTTGAATTATGACCAAGCATTCTCTATTCATTCATTTAATCCTACTACATTTCCCTGTGATAAAAATTCACATACATATCCTCTCCTCCATAGTCATTGCAATTCCTGTTCACAATGATTCAATATTGACAATGATCAAGAATATACCATACAAGGTAACTGTTACACATACTTTCAACGCATCAATAGATCAACTGCACAAAACTGATGTATCATATCATTTCATTGCTACAAAATTCTTTAAAAAATAATTTCCGTTAAAGTGCACAGTGACTGAGTGGAGATCAGACAATATGATTATGGCATTACACCCTCAGTCCTGACAGTCGATCATATGTGGTATTTCTCGATATATCATTAATCACCCTTCTAGATATTGAAAGGCTCTTTATCACACCCCTAAAGTGCACAGTGAGTAATTCTGGACCACACAACATAAATAATACATTGAGTCCCTGACGTCAACCATTATCATAGGAGGGCCCTTAATAACCTATATTAGAGCCCATGTACCAAAACCATAGATAGACATTAGATGCTAGGTGCAAGAGTTCTATGTTCTATAGACTTGCCATTAATGCATGGGGCTGACATCCTACAGTTCAACCATCTCAATGAACTTGCTGCTCAATGATCTATATCAAAACTCTTCATCAAAATTCTATACATTCATTAGATTTAACATGTAAAAGCATCACAGTATGTAATATGCAATTAATGTATAGGGTTGATTTATTGCAATTCTAACTATCTTAATCACGGATGGAGTCATAGATCACATTAATGATAGCCACAGTGCAAATATCCTGTCGTGCAAAGTTTTAAGTACATATATGCACTAATGTGCAAAGAGGCATCAATTACATTATTTGAATTTGAGATTAAAGGTTCAAGAGCATCACAGTATGTAATACACAATTGATATATAAGGTGGATATATTGCAATTTAAACCATCTCAATTATGGATGGGATCATAGCTCACATTAAAGGTATCCTAAGTGCAAATATGCTGTCATGTGCAAACTTCTAGGTGCAAATCCGCAATAGCGTGCAGAAAAATATCGATTACACTCATCAAATTCAAGATGCAGAAATATCATAAATTATGGGCACATAAATGCTGCATAAGGTTGAGATGCTACAATCCAAACATCCCTTAATCTTGTATATATATCTGTAGCTCATATCAAGCAACTTCAAAGTGTAAATATGCTATTGTATACACAGTTCTAAGTGCAAATGGGCAATAATGTGCAAAGAAGCATGACATTGTAATAACTTCCACTTCACAGATGGATATGTAATTCAGCATCCAAATTGTGTCCATACGGAGCGTCCATTCCCACCACCAGTATCAACCTTGATTCCTCACTTCACAATGTTTTCTCCCTATCACCATGTCTGGGGTGGGCCCTGATGTGCTTAATTACATAATATTGAAAAGTGGCCAGGGAGTGAGCATGATACTTTTCAAAGTGAGTGTGAGAAAAGACGGGTAATTGCACAGGCCCCCTAACCTTTTGCCCCCATTTTTCACTTTTTCCTGATGTGTTCCTGACTCTTACGGTGCCCTGAATACTACTAACCAGTCCCAGGGCCTGTACTCTGTGTAAATGAGTACGAAAGGTAGGCAAATTATAATTGGCTATGTCAACCTACCTATAAGTCCATAGTATATGGTAGAGCATGTATGTTTAGGGACCCAAGCATAGATAGTGCCCCCATAGGTGCACTGCTGAGGTTCTCAGTGTCATTTTAAAGGCAGGCCTGCCTTGCTGGCTGGTTTTAAACTAAATTAATATGCAAATTCGACTTTGGAATTAAAAGTACTTCCAAAGTCTTAAATTACCTTATTGTTACACATAAGACAATCCTAAGATGTGCCCTATGTGCTGGTGTAACCCTAGGGTTGAGTGTCATGTAACTATAAGCAGGGACCTTATAAAAATAGCTTTAGAAGCCCCGATGAGGTAAAATTGCCATATTCGTTTTTCCTTCACTGTAGTGAATTGCCTTCATAGGCTAAAATGAGGAGACTTTTTTAAAATTAATTAAGTTCCCTTAAGTGTCAGATACTTTGAGTTTGGTATCAAATCAATTGTTATAATAAATCCCACAACTTACAATCGTTGGATTAAATATAACTAGTTCAGGTAAAGAGTTTTAAAACTCTACCTGAAAGTTGCCAATTTCAGCTCTGTAGTACCCTTTGCTGACTGGCCAGCCTCTGGAGGTCTGGCCAGGCTGCATTGATGAGGTGTGAAGTGGCCTTGGCTGACAAAGGATGTGCCTGGGGGAAGAGATCTGCCTCTGCAAATGGTGAAGCAGGAAGGGGGGAGGGCGTCCAAACTGGACTTCAAAGGCAGGGAAGGACATTTGGAGCAGCCCAGCACCTCCCTCACATCCTGCAACACCAGACAATTAAGTGCCCTCTTGATTAGATTAAGAGAGGGTAAGAGAGGGGTGTGTTCAAGCTTTTTAGCCACACCAGTGGGTCGTCTCAGCCAGATCTAACCTCCAAAAATCACGTTCAGCCATGTTGGATTTTTGAATAATGTTGCTCCCTGGGATTGATTTTTGCAAGTCATCAAGGGGAAAGGAGCCTGCCTGTGATTAAATACCCAGGTCCACCCTGTTTTTCACCCAGAAGCAAGGATAAATATGGTAGAGCTGCACCCACACCTCAGATCCCTACAATGAAGAACCTCAGAAGAAAAAGGACTGCCCTGCTGGACCACTGACCTGCACCTGAACACTGCACTCTGAAGGACTGCACCAGCTACACACTTGCGTTTACCACCAAAAGGACTTTGCCTGGCTTCAACTGGTTCAAGAAGGGAAACCCTGTTTGCTACAGGTGAAAAATAGCTACCTAACCAGAGTCCCCTGCATTGAATCCTGAAGAAACCGACCAGCTAACCACTGCCCTATGGCCAGTTTGGAGTTTGAGCCAGTTGCATTCTGGGAGTTGGAGTCTGCACTTTCAAGGAGCAACTCAGAGCTTCTGGAACCTTGAAGTGAGCTGTGGGCTCCTACAGGACCTTCAAAGACCTTCTGGAAGAAGATCCAAAAGTTTGGAGAAGATTGGTGAATGTTTTTGAAAAAGCTCCATAAAGGGACCGACCCGCCGCAGTGAGTCTAGCCGACTTGCCTCAACCGTGCCCCAACCTGACTTGCAGGTTTGTCCAGCTGAAGAAAAGAAAATCTCCAGAAAAGTGACTAAGTCCGAATGTAGAAAATTGACCGGGATCTCCCGCGCAGTGTATCCGGAGAGGGCTCCAGGGACGTCGGATCAAGATCCTTTTATTCCTCAAACCTGTAGAACCACTGTCATTTTGGCTTTAGTCATTTCCAGATTGGACTATGGAAATGCGCTTTTACTCAATCTGGACAAAGAATCTTTGCACAAAATGCAGTTGATGCAGAATACTGCTGTTAGGCTACTATTAAATTTGCCTCGCGGGGCCTCTGTTAAGAAGTGCCTTAAAGATTTACACTGGCTTCCGGTACTCCAGCGGCTCTCTTTTAAAGCTCTCTGCATCACCCATAAGGCTGTCCATGGGATTGGGCCTATGGCTCTAACCACAAAGCTGCATTGGCACAGGCCGAAGCGACTGCTGCGCTCGGCCTATGCCTATCAAATTCAAACATCCCGCACAAAGAAAGTAAAGTGGGGAGACAGAGCATTTACCAATGCGGCGGCAAAAATTTGGAACTCTCTACCATTGAACATACGGCAAGAACATAACTATCTAACATTTAGGAAATTGGTCAAGACTTGGCTGTTTCCTCAATAAGCTCGGGAGTTTCTTGGCTAGTCACCCTGCCTCACCCAGTTAGCGCTTCGATGCCCTTGGGCCGGAACGCGCTCTATAAATACTTAATACATACATATATACATACATTCAGGTTTGGCCCGGTTGAAGGATTTCGTCAAAAAAAAATCATTTAAGACGAGGTCTCCTGTGACGCGTATCTGAGCAAGGGATCCAGGAAGGTTGGATCGGACTGGTGACTTTCTCCCGCTAAAGAAAATCATCAAGAAAACAACGAAGTGTGAAGGTAAACATTTGACTGAGGCCTCCCGCTTGTTGTAGCTCCATCGCAGTCTGCCTTCAACTTTGACTTGCCCCGGTTGAGGTGCGACCAGATGACCGTTTTGGCGCTTTTCATTTCTATGCGCTAGAAAACAGTAATTCCTTGAAAATTCATATCGCCGGTTCCCCTTGTCCGATTTTAATCATTTTGGTATAATTTTAAAGATAAAAATATAATCTTTTTTTTATAAATTGGTGTTGGATTTTTATTGTGTTTTGCTTATTTACTGTTTTATGATTCTTAAATGCTTTACACACTTGTCTCCTAAATTAAGGCTCGTTGCCAAGCTACCAAGTGTTGAGCTGGGTTTAATTTATTGAGACCTAACTGAACCTAAGTAGAGGTTAGTGGCCTATTGCTAAGTGTAGGTACTTACCAGTCCTTAATAATATTCCACTTTCCTACATTTTTGTTGTGCAGTTTTGGAATCCAGTACTTGTGATTAAAGTCACAATACCGTTTTAAGTGAAATGAGTTGAAAATCCTCCAAATTGACCTAGAGCAAAAGTATTTTTTATTTTTCAAATTTGGAGTAATTCTTTAGTTACCTTTTTTTTATTTTTCTAAATTGTTCTGATCAATTGGTGCCAACGTTTTTTTTAAGTGGCACAAAACTTAAGGGAGACCTTGGAGCTTGATCTGGCTAGCCTACCTACACTCAGTACAGCTGAGCATAGGGTGTTGTGCAGAAAGAGGGGATTACCTGCTGCTAACAACCTTAGGAAGCTGTGACGGCCAAATCCCTTGAAGCATGGGTAGTGCAGATGGAGGCAGAGAAAGCTTCAGAGGTAGGAAGGGAGAGGGAAGATGTCCTCTCCAACCTCCAGGAGGAGGAGGAGGATGATTGCCAAACTGTAATCTCGGCAGCTAGGGCCCCATCCAGAGCTAGTGAGAGGGGAGGGTCTGTGGCATCAGACCAAGAAGAAGCAGACCTGGACCTCAGGGAAAGGGAACTTGAGGCCCAGGTAGCCCTCATAGCTTTGGAGGCAGAAAAGTTGGCCCTAGAGAAGAAGAAGTGGGCAAAGATGGAACAGAGAGATGGTGGCAGTGACAGAGAAGCTAAGATGTCCATGGGTGAGGGTTTTGTCCCAGACTACCCAAAGGGGTGAGGACCTTTGAGAGGGCCCTCCAGATGAGGAGAGTTAAGCCTCAATACTGGGGTTAACTTCTGTGGTAGTTGATCCCCAACTCTGGGAGGGATAGGCTTCTGACCTTAAGTGGGGAGGAGGCAGATTCATACCCTAGTATGAAGAGGTGCTTAACTAGACGTTTGGTCTGACCCCAGAGTAGTACAGAATGAAGTTCAGGGACACCCAGAAGGCCAATACCCAGTCTTGGGTTGATTTTGTGGACATCTCAGTTAAGGCACTAGAGGGCTGGATGCAGGGCAGCAAGGTAATTAGCCTTGAGGGGTTGTACAATTTGTTCACGAGAGAGCACATCTTGACCAATTGTATCCAAGAAAGGTTACGCCAGCATCTAGTGGACTCTGAGCTGACCAACCCCAAAGAACTGGGGGAGGCAGCTGATGTGTGGTTGAGAACCAGGGTGATTGTCAAGCCACAGGGAGGAGACTCCAAGAAAGGGGGGTCAAGTCCCTAAAAACGTAAGGAGGGAGGTGGTAAGCCCACCACAGAGACTCCCTCTGTAACCTAGAACCCTAAGAAGGAGGGGAGTAAATTCCACTCCCACTCTGACAAGCAGAGGCAGGGAGAGCTAGGGTTAAAAGAGCTCTTGGACAATAAGGCCTGCTTTGTCTGTCAGCAGACAAGTCACTTCAGAGGAGATGTAGCCTGTCCAATGAAGGTGGTTAGCACTGAGCTGTCCAGTGTAGCCGTGGAGGAGGAGTCCTCAGATGATGAGATCCTCATAGCACTGGGCTGGTAGACAGGACCAGATAGTAAGCTGGTGATCCCTGAGGGTGGAGGTAGGCACTTTCACCCCATTCAGGTGAATGGGATCCCTACCACTGGCCTGAGAGACACCTGTGCCAGTCACACTATAGTGAGTGACCGATTGGTGATCCCAGACATGTATGTCCTAGGAGAGACCAGGAAAGTCAGGATAGCCACAGGTGAGGTCACCTCCAATCCTGTAGCCATAGTGCCCCTAGAGAGGGAAGATATCCTTCACTGGTTTAGGCTGGTGGTCAGTGCTGACCTCCCCCTAGACTGTATCCTGGGCAATGACCTCCCAGAGGTGAGTCTGATCCCCGATGTGGTGGTCACCCAGGGCACCCCTCACAACCCAAAGTCCTGGGGAGTTAGTCCCTACAGCAAGGAGACAGGGTCCTTGAGAAAAGGGAGGAAGAAAAGGAAGGGTAGGCCACTCTTAAAGAGAGTTCCAGGGAGCCAAAGGCCTTATGCCCCTGTAGGGGAGGGAGTCCAGAATTGGCACTGGTGAGGCCTCACCTGACTCCAACGAAGTCCTGAGTAGTGAGGCAGCTGTCCAGCTGCAGGGTTTTGCCACTGCACTGACAGAAGGGAGAGTGTAAGGAGGGTGTCTGCCACAGGAGGTGGTATCCCCTACCTCTTTACAAACAGCCAGAGGGGTGCCAGAACCTCACAGTTGCCCCTAAAGCAGCTCACCCATCTGTCAGCGGAGAGCTTAGGGTGTGGTTCTGGGTGCTGACAGCTGTCAGTAGCCTCTGCTGGGTGCTGGCCTTCATGACAGCACTGTAGTTGGCCTGGGAGGCAGACCCCAGGGCCAAAAGAAAAGTAAGCCCCTGATCCCATTGGACATGGTGGGGTTGCTCAAGTGTTGGGTGACCTCTATAGGTAAGCTAGGTGTTGCCCTAGCAAAGTTAGGGATAGGGAAGGTGGGCACCTCACTAACCAAGTTGGCAGAGAGCGAAGAGGAAGCCCCCCTGGAGTGAAGTTTCAGTTTAAGATGGGTCCTTTCACTGTTGGGATGGGTTCACTACCCAGAGGGAGTGACCATGACAGGAGGATGTAAGGCAGAGTAGGCCCTGCAAACAGACAGACAGTTTTCCTCACTGTCTTCCTCACCTGACAAGCCAGGAAGACTCTCCCAGGGTTGGGCTGCGTCTCCTGTGTGTGTGTGTGTGGGGCGGGGGGCTTGTGTGAGAAAACAGGGCTGATTGCAGAGGCCCCCTAACTTTTTACCCCCTCTTTTCACTTTTTGCTGGTGTGTTCCTGACTCTGATGGTACCCTGGGTACTGCTAACGAGTCCCAGGGCCTGTGCTCTGTTTAAATTGAGTATGCAAGGTAGGCTAATTATAATTGGCTATGTCAACCTACCAATAACTCCCTGGTATATATGGTAGAGCATGTAAGTTTAGGGACCCCAGCATAGGTAGTGCCTCCATAGGTACACTGCTGAGGTGCCCAGTGTCATTTTAAAGGCAGGCCTGCCTTGCTGGCTGCTTTCAATCTAAAGTTATGTGCAAATTCGACTTTGGAATTTAAAGTACTTCCAAAGTCCTAAACTACCTTATTTTTACACATATATGTCACCCCTAAGGTTTGCCCTAAATGCCCCTAGGGTTGGGTGCCATGTAACTATAAGCAGGGACCTTATAAAAATAGTTTTATAAGCTCTGGTGAGGTAAAACAGCCAAATTTGTTTTCCCCCACTGTAGTGAATGGCCTCCATAGGCTAAATGGGGAGACTTAATTTTAATTGATAAAGTCCCCTTAAGTGTCAGATACCTTGAGTTTGGTATCAAATTAATTGTTATAATAAATCCCACAACTTACAATTGTTGGATTAAATGTAACTAGTTTAGGTAAAACATTTTAAAACTTTACATGAAAGTTGCCAACTTCAGATCTGTAGTGCCCTTCGCTGATTGGCAAGCCTCTGGAAGCCTGGCCAGGCTGACTTGATGAGGTGTGAAGTGGCCTCGGCTGAACACAAAGGATGTACCTGGGGGAGGAGCTCTACCTCAGCAGATAGTGAAGCAGGATGGGGGATGGCGGCCAAACTGGTCTTCAAAGGCAGGGAAGGGGTGTGTTTAAGATTTTTAGCCACACCATTGGGTGGGCTCAGCCAGATCTAACCTCCAAAAATCACTTTCAGCCATGTTGGATTTTTGAAGAATGTTGCTCCCTGGGATTGAGTTTTGCCACACTTCCCAGGAAGTGGTCATCAAAGGGGGAAGGAGCATTCCTGTGATTGGATACCCAGGACCCTCCTGTTTTTCATCCAGGAGCAAGGATAAATATGGCAGAGCTGCACCCACACCTCAGATCCCTACAAGGAAGAGCATCAGAAGAAGAAAGACTGCCATGCTGGACCCCTGACCTGCACCTTGACACTGCACTCCGAAGGACTGCATGAGCTGCACACTTGGGTTTCACCACTAGAAGGACTTTGCTTGGCTTCAACTGGATCAAGAAGGGACTCCCTGTTTGCTACAGGTGAAAAATAGCTAACCAGAGTCCCCTGCATCAAATACTGAATAAGTTGACTAGCTGACCACTGTCTAGTGGTCATTTTGGAGTTTGAGCCAGGTGCATTCTGGGAGTTGGAGTCTGTACACTCAAGGAGCAATTCAGAGCTTCAGGAACCCTGGGGTGAGCTGTGGACTCCTAAATGACCTTCAAAGACCTTCTGGAAGAAGATCCAGAAGTTTGGAGAAGATTAGTGAACTTTTTGGAAAAAGCTCCATAGAGGGACCGACCCGCCGTGGTGAGTCTAGCTGACTTGCCTCAACCGCGACCCGGCCTGACTTGCAGATTCGTTCTGCTGAAGAAAACCTTCAAAAAAAGTAACTAATTCCGAACGTAGAAAGTTGACCGGGACCTCCTGCGCAGTGTATCTGAAGAGGGTTCCAGGGACGTCGGATCAAGATTTAGGTTTGGCCTGGCCGAAGGATTTTCTTCTAAAAAATTCATCTAAGTCCAAACGTAGAAATCTCCACAGAAGTCTCCTGTGGCACATGTCCGAGGAAGGGTTCCAGGGAGGTCGGATCAGACTGGCGACTTCGTCCCGCTGAAGAAAATCTTCTAGAAAACTACTAAGTCCAAAGGTAAACTTTTGACCGAGGCCTCCTGCTTGCTGTAGCCGAGAAGGGCTCCATCGCGGTCGGCCTTAGACTTTGACTTTGCCCTGGAAGTGCGACCAGGTGACTAGATTGGCGCTTTTCATTTCTATACGCAAAGAAAACAGTAATTGTTTTAAAATTCATATGTCCAGTTGCCCTTATCTGATTTTAATCGTTTTGGTATCATTTTAGAGATAAAAATATCATCTATATTTATAAACTGGTGTTGGATTTTTATTGTGTTTTGTGTTTTGCTTATTTACTGTTTTGTGATTTTTAAATTCTTTACACACTTGTCTCCTATGTTAAGCCTTGTTGCTTCCTGCCAAGCTACCAAGGGTTGAGCTGGGTTTAATTCATTGAGACCTAACTGGAGGTTAGTGGCCTATTGCTAAGTGTAGGTACTTCCCTGCCCTTACCAATAATCAACATTCCAACAGTGATATATATATATATATATATATATATATATATATATATATATATATACACACATAAATCATTATACAGCACCGAGAGGCAATATTTACCAGCTTCTCAAAGCAGGAGTGACGTAGGCACCATCCATCAACTCAAAAGGTAAATTATTTTCTTATTTTCTTATTTCATGTGAAGTACAAAGTGCAAAATGCCCTCCAGACAAAATGGCAATGCGTTTCGGCCTGAGCCTTTGACTGGCCATAGAGTAGATTGTGAAATCGGTGTATTTAAATCATGTGATCACCCAACATTCACCAATAAAAATCCATGATCATTTTATATCACTTAAAAGGCATTTCTAATCGATTCTTTAACCCAAATGTATTTCATTTGTCTCACATGGGGGTCAAATTTACCCTAAACATAAATGTGTCTCATTAAATCAATATATATGTTTATTCCCTCCCTTTATAGATTTTCTTTTTTAGGTAAAGTACAATTTCTATGTTGTTTAACAATGCACACTTATCGACATTAGGGGATTCCATTTGAAACAAGGACTGTTCTATAAACAGTGTATATCATTTTTACATCTCTCCTCACATTGGGTTATTTATTCATGGTAAAGTACCTAAAAAATGAGAACATACTGAGCTAAATATGAAGCATAACCAAAACAAAAAGGCTGCTAAATTCTGCAACTTATTATAAGGGGATACTTTTCCCCATGAGGATCTTATTTGTTTCATTAATTTCGTAACCGCACAATATCCTTCGGTAATCATCTCTAAGGTCGAACTAACTCTTCACGAAGGTTCAAGATGGACAATCCAGTTCAAAACATGTCTCTTATCAAATGTCCCCTTTTGGATCTTTTCTGTTTTTTATCTGTTCTTTATCTATTAAAGGTGTCTATGTAACTCTGCATCCATGTTCAACCCCTACGGCGTTTCAGTTCCAATTAGAATAATCCATTTGTATTCCATCCTCCTCAATCTTTGTTCTCGGTCTCCACCTCTATCATTCTGTTTAATATGTTGGATGCTGTGGTATCTCAAGTCTTTTTGTTCACCCTGATGCTCTTCCCATATGTGCTTTGCTATTGAATATGTCATGCCTTGATTGCTTATCGCCCTCATGTGTTGTAAGATTCGTAATTTTAACTTATTCACTGTACTTCCAACATATTTTTTACCACACACACATTCCAATACATAAATGACGTATGGGGTCTCGCAGTCTATTATTTCCATGATTTTTATGATCCTTCCATCAAATGTTGTGACATGCGTCATAGTTTTACCATGGGTACATGCTTTACACTTTGTACACTTGCAGAAGCCTTGCCTTTTATCACTCAACCAATTAGATGTATTTTTCTTTTGCGGGGTCATATGACTGCTTGTTAGATGATCCCCTAGTGTTGGCGCTCTTCTATATGTAATCAGTGGATCATTGGGTAGTGATTTAGATAATGTTTCATCCAACAGTAATAATCTCTAATTGTCTTTTAGAAGTGTTCTCGTCTTTTGACTCCCTGCATCGAAACGCATAATGTACTGTGTAGCATCAATCTTTGAATCACAACTTTTTGTTCTGGGGATCAGAAGTTCATCTCTTTTTTGTTGCTTCGCTCTTTTCAACGCATCATCCAAGACTGAGTTCAGGTAGCCCCTTTTGCAAAATCTTTCATACATCTCATTCATTTGAGTTTTCAATTCTACTTCTTTTGTACAGTTTTGTTTGACCCTCAGGAATTCACCATATGGTACACTCCATTTTAAAGCCTTTGGATGTCTGCTATTTGCATGTAATAAACTATTCGCACTGGTGGGTTTTCTATGTGTTTTTGTGCAGATTCTTCCATCTTTTATGTATACACCAATGTCCAAATAGTTAATTTCCAACTCACTTATGTCATATGTAAAGCTTAGTTGTTGGGGATTGTTATTCAGTGATATTATAAATTGTTTTAAAGGTTCTCTTTCTCCCTCCCATATCAGGAAGAGGTCATCTATGTAGCCTACCCATAACACAACATGATTTAGCATTTCCTAGTTATTCTCTTGCCAGACCACCTGTGATTCCCACATCCCCATCAGGAGATTTGCATGCGTGGGTGCGAATGAAGTCCCCATAGCTGTTCCTTGTTCTTGTAAATAATATTTACCATCAAACATAAATACGTTATGAGTCAGACAATATTGTAGCATTTCTAATAGTATTTCTGAATGTTCCAGTAAGCTGATACATCTTGATCTAAGGAAATATTTACATGCTTCTAAACTGTCCTTATGTCTGATGGATGTATACAAGGAAACAGCATCAATTGTGGCCATAATATATTTATGCTTCCAAGGTATGTTATTGATCCTGTTTAGTAAATCCACACAGTCTCTCAGATATGATGGAAGGTTTGATACATATGGAACCAGGAACATGTCAATAAATCTTGAAGTATTTTCCAGAAGAGACCCTATGGAACTTACAATGGGGCGCCCCGGTGGATTTGATTTATTCTTATGAATCTTTGGCAGGAAATATATTGTAGGAGTAATTGGATAGTCTGTTTTGAGATATCTATATTCTTAATCTTCTAGCAAACCTTTGTCTAATCATTTTTTTTTAAAATACTGTGGAATTCCCTCATATAGATTTTAATGGGATTTTTTTAGTTCTCTATAGTTTTCTTTATTTCCCAATTGTTTTCTTGGCTTCCTTGATATAATCATCGCTGATCAACAATACAATATTGCCCCCTTTGTCTGATGGTTTAATGACAATTGGATTGTCATTTTGCAGATCCTTTAGTGCACACAAATCCTCTTGTGTCATATTCAGGTTCTCATAATTTTTAGTTTTTTTAGATAATCCCAAGGCTATCCTTGTCAGCCCATCTGTCATTACTTCCTGAAACACATCTATCGTATTTCCAGCCGGCAACTGGGGGCAAAAATGTGATCTAGGTTTGTATTGACTGGAAATTGTTGCATCCGTTGGCAACCCTAATGTGGTACATAGTTCCTGATCTGATAAATCTCCATAGTTTATATCTCCAAAGCCTCCTATTGATTCCTGTTCCGAACATGTTAAAGTCCCGAGGGATCCCAAGTCTGATACTGTTAGTGACGAGATCTCCTGAGATCTACTGGTTCTCTGTTTCTTGATTTTTGATCCCAAATATTTTTTAGTTTCAGTTTCCTGGAAAACTTGTAGAGATCAATTCTTGCTGTCACTAAGTCCATTGATGTCATTGGACAAAAATTAAGACCTTTATTCAGAAGTTTAAGATGTTTGTCCTCCACTTTTTTAGATGAGAGATGGATTACCATATCCTCATTAATTATTGTACCTGATGTATTTCTTATTTCTTTCTTTTCCCTCTTCCTCTGTGATCTCCTTGTTCTCTTTGTCCCATTTTGTTTTGTCCTCCCCTTCCACGTTTCCTAGTTTCCATATGATACAGCCTCATTTCTCACAAAAACCCAATTTCGATCTCCCCTCTAGTTGTATTTTGTCCCCCGAACTTGCATCTGAACTTTCCATGCTCGAGGAGACTCTCTCTTTTTCAATTGTTCTATCCATGTTTCGTATAAAAGGAATCAAACCATTTTGCCAAGGTAAAAATTCTTCCTGTCGAATAATCTACTTATCCCTATTGTCATTTTTTTGCTTTCTTCAGTTGTATTTCCTTTTCATGTTTCTCTGATTGTTTTTCCATTTCCTCTATCGTTTGTATGGATAAGATCTTTTCTTCAAGATCCTTAATTCTTGATAAAGATTTTTCTAACTTTCGCTCAGCTTGTATTATCAAGGTTTGCATTAATTTCATAGAGCTTTCAGTTGTATCCATTTGCCATTGTATTAATAAGTCTGTATCCATAACATTTACGGTTGGTAAAACAAAGATTCTTAAACCTCTCGGGACTCTTCTGCTCTAAATATATTTCTGCAATGTGGCCTTCTCCCACCACTTCAATCTCCATTATTTTTGCTTGTTACAGTTCCTTCATGAGTAGATTGAGGGTTAATTCTTGATCCCTTTATATGCTAAGTTCTTGCATATTCGTTGCTCCTTCCTCTTCAAATAGATTCTTCAGAATTTGTTCTCGTTTTGCAATTCTCTCAGCCATTTTCGGTGATATCAAAAAATAGTTACTCAAAATCCGAATGCACTATTGGACCAATATTTACTTCTTTTTATTGTACTTATCAAGTTCTTTCAAATGATGGATTTTCAAAGACACTCCCAGTCTTTAAGGTGACGGTCTATTTAAAACCAGAACTTTTGTTTTTCCTAATCTCTTGCTTGTGCTTAAACATTAAGATGCACCATTTTTTTTGTATAATGTTTTGTGTTCCTAAGTGTACAATTCCAATCACCTTCTCTCCAAGTTCATTTATTTTTATTTTTATTATTAATCGAAACGCCGTTGAATATTATTTCAAAATAGATGAACATATTGGGATTTATCATTAGGCTTAAGTGCACATAAAAGAAAGATAGGCAATTACTCACATCTGCCATTCTGTTTTCAAGGCACTTTCTTATGTTGACTTTGGAGTGAAAAACGAGCTCTGAGCATGCAGCTTTTTAATTTCCATTTCGTTCAAACACACAACTTCCTTTTGGATGTAGATCAGTAAAGGGAATTGAAATTTGTGTTTCTGTCCTTCAACTCCCAGAATACATTGTTATTCACAGATCGAATTCCAAAACAGAGTGTCTCACAGACTCGCTTCATCCTGCCGGCTTTCTCGACTGTTTCCTGGTGATGCATGCTCTGGGGGTAGCCTGCCTCCTTCTTGTACCAGGAGCTCTGAAGAAATCTCCCGTGGGTCGACAGAATCTTCCCCCTGCAACCGCAGGCAACAAAAGACTGCATCACCGGTCCTCTGGGTCCCCTCTCAGCACGACGAGCGTGGTCCCTGGAACTCAGCAACTCTGTCCAAGTGACTCCCACAGTCCAGTGACTTTTCAGTCCAAGTTTGGTGGAGGTAAGTCCTTGCCTCCCCACGCTAGACTGCATTGCTGGGTACCGCGTGATTTGCAGCTGCTCCGGCTCCTGTGCACTCTTCCAGGATTTCCTTCATGCACAGCCAAGCCTGGGTCCCCGACACTCTAACCTGCAGTGCACAACCTTCTGAGTTGTCCTCCGGCGTCGTGGGACTCCCTTTTGTGACTTCGGGTGGACTCCGGTTCACTCCTGTTCTAAGTGCCTGTTCCAGTACTTCTGCGGGTGCTGCCTGCTTCTGTGAGGGCTCCCTGACCTGCTGCACACCCCCTCTGTCTCCTCATCCAAGTAGCAACATCCTGGTCCCTCCTGGGCCACAGCAGCATCCAAAAACCCAGACCGCAACCCTTGCAGCTAGCAAGGCTTGTTTGCGGTCTTTCTGCATGGGAACACCTCTGCAAGCTTCTTCACGACATGGGACATCCATCCTCCAAAGGGGAAGTTCCTAGTCCTCTTCATTCTTGCAAAACACCAAGCTTCTTCCATCTGGTGGCAGCTCCTTTGCACCCTCAGCTCGCATTTCCAGGGCATCTGCCCACTCTCGACACTGTCGCGACTCTTGGACTTGGTCCCCTTGTCTTACAGGTACTCAGGTCCGGAAATCCACTGTTGTTGCATTGCTGGCATTGGTTTTCCTTGCAGAATCCCCCTATCACGACTTCTGTGCTCTCTGGGGGTTGTAGGTGCACTTTACACCTACCTTACGGGGTCTTGGGGTGGGCTATTTTTCTAACCCTCACTGGTTTCTTACAGTCCCAGCGACCCTCCACAAGCTCACATAGGTTTGGGGTCCATTCGTGGTTCGCATTCCACTTTTGGAGTATATGGTTTGTGTTGCGCCAAAACCTATGTGCTCCTATTGCAATCTATTGTAATTTTACACTGCTTGCATGACTTCCTTTTGCTATTACTGCATCTTTTTGGTATTGTGTACATATATCTTGTGTATATTTGGCATCCTCATACTGAGGGTACTCACTGGGATACTTTTGGCATATTGTCATAAAAATAAAGTACCTTTATTTTTAGTATATCTGTGTATTGTGTTTTCTTATGATATTGTGCATATGACACCAGTGGTATAGTAGGAGCTTTGCATGTCTCCTAGTTCAGCCTAAGCTGCTCTGCTATAGCTACCTTCTATCAGCATAAGCTCCTAGAAACACCTCTTCTACACTAATAAGGGATAACTGGACCTGGTACAGAGTGTAAGTACCCCTTGGTACCCACTACAAGCCAGGCCAGCCTCCTACAGGTATACAAACCTTTTTTTTCCCCAGCAGGTCCTGCATGTGTTCTGCCACCATCACCGCTGGACTCAGACTGCCTAGCCTTGATATCCAGCTCCTTGAGACTCAGTTCATGAGCCAGAAGAATCTTCTCCTTAGCCAAAGCCCTTTCAGCCTCAGCTTGTTTGGCTGCTCTCTCAGCTGCAGTCTGTTTGGCTTCTCTTTCTCTGCCCTCCTCTCCTCCTGTTGAGCTTCAATTTTTAACCTTGCCATTTGCAGCTCAAATCTCTCTCTTACCTCCTTTCCTCTGTGGTCAGGCCATGGATAGAGACACTGCTCCTTGGCTTGGCAGGGGGCACAATTCCAGGGGTAACATCCCCCACTGCTGGTGACAAATCCTCTGAGGGGCCACCCTCTGGCTCCTCCTCCACAATATTCTCCTGTGTACGGGCTTCTGCCCAGGCCCTCAGTGCCTTTTGGTATTCCTCCTTTCTGGAGGCACCCCGGGTAAGTACTCCCATCCCCTTGTGGAATCCCTTCAGTTGGTTAACAGTGTATGTCTCCAGCTTGGCTAGGTCAAACTCTTCAGCTCCTGCTTGAGACCCAGCCAGAGATATGTTCAATGAGGTTTGTAGGAGGCTGGACTGGCTTGTAGTGAGTACCAAGGGGTACTTGCACCTTGCACCAGGCCCAGTTATCCCTTATTAGTGTATAGGGTGTCTAGCAGCTTAGGCTGATAGATAATGGTAGCTTAGCAGAGCAGCTTAGGCTGAACTAGGAGACGTGTGAAGCTACTACAGTACCACTTAGTGTCATATGCACAATATCATAAGAAAACACAATACACAGTTATACTAAAAATAAAGGTACTTTATTTTTATGACAATATGCCAAAGTATCTTAGAGTGTACCCTCAGTGAGAGGATAGGAAATATACACAAGATATATATACACAATAGCAAAAATATGCAGTATAGTCTTAGAAAACAGTGCAAACAATGTATAGTTACAATAGGATGCAATGGGGAAACATAGGGATAGGGGCAACACAAACCATATACTCCAAAAGTGGAATGCGAACCACGAATGGACCCCAAACCTATGTGACCTTGTAGAGGGTCGCTGGGACTATTAGAAAATAGTGAGAGTTAGAAAAATAACAATCCCCAAGACCCTGAAAAGTGAGTGCAAAGTGCACTAAAGTTCCCTTAAGGACAAAGAAGTCGTGTTAGAGGAATAATGCAGGAAAGACACAAACCAGCAATGCAACAACTGTGGATTTCCAATCTAGGGTACCTGTGGAACAAGGGGACCAAGTCCAAAAGTCACAAACAAGTCGGAGATGGGCAGATGCCCAGGAAATGCCAGCTGCGGGTGCAAAGAAGCTTCTACTGGACAGAAGAAGCTGAGGTTTCTGCAGGAACGAAAAAGGCTAGAGACTTCCCCTTTTGTGGACTGATCCCTCTCGCCTTGGAGAGTCGTGCAGAAGTGTTTTCCCGCCGGAAGGACGCCAACAAGCCTTGCTAGTTGCAAATTGTGCATTTGGTGTTTTTGGACGCTGCTGGGGCCCAGGAGGGACCAGGAGGTCGCAAATTGGACCTGAAGAGAGAGGGGACGTCGAGCAAGACAAAGAGCCCTCACTGAAGCAGGTAGCACCCGGAGAAGTGCCAGAAACAGGCACTACAAGGATGCGTGAAACGGTGCTCGCCGAAGTTGCACAAAGGAGTCCCACGTCGACGGAGACCAACTTAGAAAGTCGTGCAATGCAGGTTAGAGTGCCGTGGACCCAGGCTTGGCTGTGCACAAAGGATTTCTGCCGGAAGTGCACAGGGGCCGGAGTAGCTGCAAAGTCGCGGTTCCCAGCAATGCAGCCCAGCGAGGTGAGGCAAGGACTTACCTCCACCAAACTTGGGCTGAAGAGTCACTGGACTGTGGGGGTCACTTGGACAGAGTCGCTGGATTCGAGGGACCTCGCTCGTTGTGCTGAGAGGAGACCCAAGGGACCGGTAATGCAGCTTTTTGGTGCCTGCGGTTGCAGGGGGAAGATTCCGTCGACCCACGGGAGATTTCTTCTGAGCTTCCGGTGCAGAGAGGAGGCAGACTACCCCCACAGCATGCACAAGCAGGAAAACAGTCGAGAAGGCGGCAGGATCAGCGTTACAGAGTTGCAGTAGTCGTCTTTGCTACTATGTTGCAGGTTTGCAGGCTTCCAGCGTGGTCAGCAGTCGATTCCTTATCAGAAGGTGAAGAGAGAGATGCAGAGGAACTCGGATGAGCTCTTGCATTCGTTATCTAAAGTTTCCCCAGAGACAGAGACCCTAAATAGCCAGAAAAGAGGGTTTGGCTACCTAGGAGAGAGGATAGGCTACTAACACCTGAAGGAGCCTATCAGCAGGAGTCTCTGACGTCACCTGGTGGCACTGGCCACTCAGAGCAGTCCAGTGTGCCAGCAGCACCTCTGTTTCCAAGATGGCAAAGGTCTGGAGCACACTGGAGGAGCTCTGGACACCTCCCAGGGGAGGTGCAGGTCAGGGGAGTGGTCACTCCCCTTTCCTTTGTCCATTTTCGCGCCAGAGCAGGGGCTAAGGGGTCCCTGAACCGGTGTAGACTGGCTTATGCAGAATTGGGCACATCTGTGCCCAAGAAAGCATTTCCAGAGGCTGGGGGAGGCTACTCCTCCCCTGCCTTCACACCATTTTCCAAAGGGAGAGGGTGTCACACCCTCTCTCAGAGGAAGTTCTTTGTTCTGCCATCCTGGGCCAGGCCTGGCTGGACCCCAGGAGGGCAGATGCCTGTCTGAGGGGTTGGCAGCAGCTGCAGTGAAACCCCAGGAAGGGCAGTTTGGCAGTACCAGGGTCTGTGCTACAGACCACTGGGATCATGGGATTGTGCCAACTATGCCAGGATGGCATAGAGGGGGCAATCCCATGATCATAGACATATTACATGACCATATTCGGAGTTACCATTGTGAAGCTACATATAGGTAGTGACTTATATGTAGTGCACGCGTGTAATGGTGTCCCCGCACTCACAAAGTTCAGGGAATTGTCTCTGAACAATGTGGGGGCACCTTGGCTAGTGCCAGGGTGCCCACACACTAAGTAACTTTGCACCTAACCTTTACCAGGTAAAGGTTAGACATATAGGTGACTTATAAGTTACTTAAGTGCAGTGTAAAATGGCTGTGAAATAACGTGGACGTTATTTCACTCAGGCTGCAGTGGCAGGCCTGTGTAAGAATTGTCAGAGCTCCCTATGGGTGGCAAAAGAAATGCTGCAGCCCATAGGGATCTCCTGGAACCCCAATACCCTGGGTACCTCAGTACCATATACTAGGGAATTATAAGGGTGTTCCAGTAAGCCAATGTAAATTGGTAAAAATGGTCACTAGCCTGTCAGTGACAATTTGGAAAGAAATGAGAGAGCATAACCACTGAGGTTCTGATTAGCAGAGCCTCAGTGAGACAGTTAGTCACTACACAGGTAACACATTCAGGCACACTTATGAGCACTGGGGCCCTGGGTTACCAGGGTCCCAGTGACACATACGACTAAAACAACATATATACAGTGAAAAATGGGGGTAACATGCCAGGCAAGATGGTACTTTCCTACACAACCCCCCCCCAAACGAAGGACAATAAGACTAGCCATGACCTGATGAGTCTTCATTGTCTAAGTGGAAATATCTGGAGAGTCCATCTGCATTGGAGTGGCTACTCCCAGGTCTATGTTCCACTGTATAGTCCATTCCCTGTAGGGATATGGACCACCTCAACAATTTAGGATTTTCACCTTTCATTTGTTTTAGCCAAAGTAGAGGTTTGTGGTCTGTCTGAACAATGAAGTGAGTGCCAAACAGGTATGGCCTCAACTTCTTCAGAGCCCAGACCACAGCAAAGGCCTCCCTCTCAATGGCAGACCAACGCTTTTCTCTAGGGGTCAACCTCCTACTAATAAAAGCAACAGGTTGATCCTGGCCCTCAGAATTAAGTTGTGATAGGACTGCCCCTACTCCTAATTCAGATGCATCAGTTTGGACATAGAATTTTTTAGAGTAACAAGGGCTTTTCAGGACAGGTGCAGAGCACATGGCCTGCTTCAGCTCCTCAAAAGCTTTCTGACAGTTTGCTGTCCATAATACCTTTTTAGGCATTTTCTGGGATGTGAGGTCATTAAGAGGGGCTGCAATGGAGCCATAGTTCTTAATGAACCTCCTGTAATACCCAGTGAGGCCTAGGAAGGCTCTCACCTGAGTCTGAGTGGTAGGGGGAACCCAATCAATAATTGTTTGGATTTTCCCCTGTAGTGGTGCAATCTGTTCCCCACCAACAAGGTGTCCCAGATAAACCACCTTACCCTGCCCTATCTGGCACTTTGAAGCCTTGATAGTGAGGCCTGCCTTTTGCAGAGCCTCCAAAACTTTCCATAGGTGGACCAGGTGATCATCCCAGCTGGAGCTAAAGACAGCTATATCGTCCAAATATGCTGCACTAAAAGCTTCCAGCCCTTGCAGGACTGTGTTCACCAACCTCTGAAAAGTGGCAGGTGCATTTTTCAAACCAAAAGGCATTACAGTAAACTGGTAATGTCCTCCAATGGTAGAAAATGCAGTCTTAGGTTTAGCATCTTCTGATAATTTGATCTGCCAATACCCTGCAGTCAAATCAAAAGTGCTTAGATACTTGGCAGATGCCAGTGTATCTATGAGCTCATCTGCCCTGGGTATAGGGTGAGCATCAGTTTTGGTTACCAAGTTGAGACCTCTATAGTCTACACAAAACCGCATTTCCTTCTTTCCATCTTTAGAATTGGGTTTTGGTACCAGTACCACAGGAGAAGCCCATGGACTGTCAGAGTGCTCAACCACTCCTAGTTCCAACATTTTCTGAACTTCTTGCTTTATGCAGTCCCTGACATGGTCAGGCTGCCTATAGATCTTACTTTTGACAGGTAAACTGTCTCCAGTATCTATAGTGTGCTCACACCAAGAAGTGGTGCCTGGCACAGTAGAGAAGAGTTCTGAAAATTGTCCTAGGAGATTTATGCAATTGTCTTTCTGCTCAGCAGTAAGACAATCAGCCAAAACTACACCTTCCACAAGAGCATCTTGTTCTGTGGAAGAGAAGAGATCAGGTAGAGGATCACTGTCTTCTTCCTGTCCCTCATCAGTTGCCATGAGCAGGGTGAGATCAGCCCTGTCATAGTAGGGTTTCAGGCGGTTGACATGGAGCACCCTAAGGGGACTCCTGGCAGTGCCTAAGTCAACTAAATAGGTGACTTCTCCCTTCTTTTCAACTATTGTGTGGGGACCACTCCATTTATCTTGGAGTGCTCTTGGGGCCACAGGCTCCAAGACCCACACTTTCTGCCCTGGTTGGTACTGAACCAAAACAGCCTTCTGATCATGCCATTGCTTCTGGAGCTCTTGGCTGGCCTGAAGGTTTTTACTGGCCTTTTTCATGTACTCAGCCATCCTTGATCTGAGGCCAAGTACATAATCCACAATATCCTGCTTAGGAGCTTTTAAAGGTTGTTGCCAACCCTCCTTTACAAGTGTGAGTGGACCCCTAACAGGGTGTCCAAAAAGAAGTTCAAAGGGGCTGAAGCCCACTCCTTTCTGGGGTACCTCCCTGTAGGCAAAAAGGAGGCATGGTAGAAGGATATCCCATCTCCTGCGGAGTTTTTCAGGGAGACCCATAATCATGCCTTTGAGAGTTTTATTAAATCTCTCCACCAGTCCATTTGTTTGTGGATGATAGGGTGTTGTGAACTTGTACGTTACACCACACTCCTTCCACATGGCCTTTAAGTATGCAGACATGAAATTGCTTCCTCTGTCTGATACTACTTCCTTTGGGAAGCCCACCCTGGAAAATATTCCCAGGAGGGCCTTTGCCACTGCAGGAGCTATAGTGGTCCTTAAAGGAATTGCTTCAGGATATCTTGTGGCATGGTCCACTACCACCAAGATAAACCTATTGCCTGAAGCAGTAGGAGGGTCAAGGGGGCCAACTATGTCAACCCCTACCCTTTCAAAGGGAACCCCAACCACAGGCAGTGGAATAAGGGGTGCCTTTGGGGTGCCACCTGTCTTGCCACTGGCTTGACAGGTTTCACAGGACTTACAAAATTCCTTTGTGTCCTCAGACAACCTAGGCCAATGAAACAGGGGAACAAGCCTGTCCCAAGTTTTCATTTGTCCTAGATGCCCAGCTAAGGGAATGTCATGTGCCAGTGTTAGGAGGAACTTTCTGTACTCCTGAGGAATCACTAATCTCCTGGCAGCTCCAGGTTTAGGATCCCTATGCTCAGTGTACAAGAGGTTGTCCTCCCAGTAAACTCTGTGAGAGTCACTGACATCCCCATTAGCCTGTTTGACAGCTTGCTGTCTGAGACCCTCTAATGTGGGACAGGTTTGCTGTGCCACACTCAGCTCCTCTCTGGCAGGCCCCCCTTCACCCAAAAGCTCAGCAGTGTCTGCTTCCAGCTCCTCTGGTGTAGGTTCTGCACAGGGAGGGAATTCTTCTTCCTCAGAATTAGAATCCACTGTAGAGGGAGGGATAGTAGGAAGTGGTTTGCTTCTACTAGCCCTAGCTTTAGGGAGCACTTGGTCCATTGTTCCAGGATCCAAGCTTCCCTGTCCTTTTTGCTTTTTGGCCTGAGCCCTTGTCAAAGCAAAAATATGCCCTGGGATGCCCAGCATTGCTGCATGGGCCTCCAACTCCACATCTGACCAAGCTGATGTCTCCAAATCATTCCCTAATAGACAGTCTACAGGTAAATCTGAAGCTACCACAACTTTCTTTGGACCAGTTACCCCCCCCCCAGTTGAGATTTACAACAGCCATGGGGTGGCTTTGTGTTATGTTGTGAGCATCGGTTACTTGGTACTGGTGTCCAAGTATGTGTTGTTCAGGGTGCACCAGTTTCTCAATCACCATTGTGACACTGGCACCTGTGTCCCTGTAGGCCTGGACCTCAACACCATTTATTAGGGTTAGTTGCTTGTACTTCTCCAAGTTATGGGGGCAAGCAACCAAAGTGGCTAAATCAATAGCCCCTTCAGAGACTAAAGTAGCCTCTGTGGTCTCCCTAATCAGACCAACCCCAACTAAATTACCAAAAGTGAGCCCAGCTACTCCCTTGGATTGGCTATTAGTAGGTTTGCTCCCACCACCACTGCTATTAGTAGGGACACTAGGTGTAGCAGTAGGGGTTGTAGTGGTAGGAGCTGTGGTGTCTTTCTTTGGACAACTGGGATCTGTTGTCCAATGGCCTTTTATTTTACATAAATAGCACCATGGTTTCTTTTCCTTGTTCTGATTAAAGGAGGATTTGGACCCACCACCCCCACCAGAGTGTTTTTGTGGGCCTGATGAAGACTCATTTTTAGATTTGTCCCCACCCTTGTCAGAAGACTTACCATCCTTCTTTTTGTTGCCATCTTTGTCACCCCCTGTATGAACTTTTCTGTTCACTCTTGTTCTGACCCATTTGTCTGCCTTCTTTCCCAATTCTTAGGGAGAGGTCAGATCAGAGTCCACCAAGTACTGGTTCAACAAATCAGACACACAATTATTAAGAATATGCTCTCTCAGGATCAAGTTATACAGGCTGTCATAATCAGTAACTTTACTGCCATGTAACCACCCCTCCAAGGCCTTCACTGAATGGTCAATAAAATCAACCCAGTCTTGTGAAGACTCCTTTTTGGTCTCTCTGAACTTTATCCTGTACTGTTCAGTGGTTAAGCCATAACCATCCAGGAGTGCATTCTTAAGAACTTGGAAATTATTAGCATCATTTTCTTTCACAGTAAGGAGCCTATCCCTACCTTTTCCACTAAATGATAGCCATAGGATAGCAGCCCACTGCCTTTGAGGGACATCCTGTACAACACAGGCCCTCTCAAGTGCAGCAAACCACTTGTTAATGTCATCCCCCTCCTTATAAGGGGGAACTATCTTGTGCAGATTCCTGGAATCATGCTCTTTTGCAGGATGACTATGGGGAATACTGCTGCTGCCACCATGGGTATCTAAACCCAACTTCTGTCTTTCCTTCTCTAATTCAAAAGACTGTCTATCCAAATCCAGCTGTTGCTTTTTAAGCTTCAGTCTGGTTTGTTCCACCCTCAACTTATTGAGTTCCCTCTCTAACATTCTGTCATCAGGGTTGGTGGGAGGGACATTTCTAGAAACAGAGCTATGATGGGAATGAACAGAAGGAGACCTGTCCCTTACAGAAGCCACCCTAACAGCTTGGTTTACAGAAACATTACTACCAGTATGGTGAGAATAAATGCTTTTGCTATGATGTGAGACAACACTATTTATTTGGTGTGGCTCATCATCATTACCATCTATGCTAGATTGTCTAGTAATGGGCAGGCTAGGAAGTTTCTTTCCTGAATCTTTTCCTGGGGGAGTCCCTGAATCAGATTGAGAACTATTAGGTACTTTTTCAACAGATGGGGCACCTATGGCCTTATCCTGTTCTCTAAGCATGTTAAGTAACAGTTCCAAGGAAGGATTCTTCCCTACACTCAAACCTCTCTCTATACAGAGACTCCTTGCTCTTTTCCAGCTAAGGTTGTCATATGCAAGTTTGGACAGATCAACACTTTGGCCTGTGCCAGACATTTTTAGAGAGAGTTAAAGTGATAGCAAAAGAGAAAAAAAGTTTTCAGAACTTTTTGGAAAGACAGAAAAAAAACTTTTTAAACTTTTAAGAACTTTTTGAAAGTTTAGAGGTACTTTTCAGCACTTAGAAAAGAGTGAAAAGAGGAAATGCAAAACGTTTTGGCTATGTGTATATACACTGACCTTGTTTTGTATATTTTTCTCTTATGAAAAGTACAATGACAAGAGTGGTAAGTAGTCTCAAGCACTTATCCCACCACTGCACAACCAATGTAGGAGGCTGGACTGGCTTGTAGTGAGTACCAAGGGGTACTTGCACCTTGCACCAGGCCCAGTTATCCCTTATTAGTGTATAGGGTGTCTAGCAGCTTAGGCTGATAGATAATGGTAGCTTAGCAGAGCAGCTTAGGCTGAACTAGGAGACGTGTGAAGCTACTACAGTACCACTTAGTGTCATATGCACAATATCATAAGAAAACACAATACACAGTTATACTAAAAATAAAGGTACTTTATTTTTATGACAATATGCCAAAGTATCTTAGAGTGTACCCTCAGTGAGAGGATAGGAAATATACACAAGATCTATATACACAATAGCAAAAATATGCAGTATAGTCTTAGAAAACAGTGCAAACAATGTATAGTTACAATAGGATGCAATGGGGAAACATAGGGATAGGGGCAACACAAACCATATACTCCAAAAGTGGAATGCGAACCACGAATGGACCCCAAACCTATGTGACCTTGTAGAGGGTCGCTGGGACTATTAGAAAATAGTGAGAGTTAGAAAAATAACCCTCCCCAAGACCCTGAAAAGTGAGTGCAAAGTGCACTAAAGTTCCCCTAAGGACAAAGAAGTCGTGTTAGAGGAATAATGCAGGAAAGACACAAACCAGCAATGCAACAACTGTGGATTTCCAATCTAGGGTACCTGTGGAACAAGGGGACCAAGTCCAAAAGTCACAAGCAAGTCGGAGATGGGCAGATGCCCAGGAAATGCCAGCTGCGGGTGCAAAGAAGCTTCTACTGGACAGAAGAAGCTGAGGTTTCTGCAGGAACGAAAAGGGCTAGAGACTTCCCCTTTTGTGGACTGATCCCTCTCGCCTTGGAGAGTCGTGCAGAAGTGTTTTTCCGCCGGAAGGACGCCAACAAGCCTTGCTAGTTGCAAATCGTGCGTTTGGCGTTTTTGGACGCTGCTGGGGCCCAGGAGGGACCAGGAGGTCGCAAATTGGACCTGAAGAGAGAGGGGACGTCGAGCAAGACAAAGAGCCCTCACTGAAGCAGGTAGCTCCCGGAGAAGTGCCAGAAACAGGCACTACGAGGATGCGTGAAACGGTGCTCGCCGAAGTTGCACAAAGGAGTCCCACGTCGCCGGAGACCAACTTAGAAAGTCGTGCAATGCAGGTTAGAGTGCCGTGGACCCAGGCTTGGCTGTGCACAAAGGATCTCCGCCGGAAGTGCACAGGGGCCGGAGTAGCTGCAAAGTCGCGGTTCCCAGCAATGCAGCCCAGCGAGGTGAGACAAGGACTTACCTCCACCAAACTTGGGCTGAAGAGTCACTGGACTGTGGGGGTCACTTGGACAGAGTCGCTGGATTCGAGGGACCTCGCTCGTCGTGCTGAGAGGAGACCCAAGGGACCGGTAATGCAGCTTTTTGGTGCCTGCGGTTGCAGAGGGAAGATTCCGTCGACCCACGGGAGATTTCTTCGGAGCTTCCGGTGCAGAGAGGAGGCAGACTACCCCCACAGCATGCACAAGCAGGAAAACAGTCGAGAAGGCGGCAGGATCAGCGTTACAGAGTTGCAGTAGTCGTCTTTGCTACTATGTTGCAGGTTTGCAGGCTTCCAGCGCGGTCAGCAGTCGATTCCTTATCAGAAGGTGAAGAGAGAGATGCAGAGGAATTCGGATGAGCTCTTGCATTCGTTATCTAAAGTTTCCCCAGAGACCCTAAATAGCCAGAAAAGAGGGTTTGGCTACCTAGGAGAGAGGATAGGCTACTAACACCTGAAGGAGCCTATCAGCAGGAGTCTCTGACGTCACCTGGTGGCACTGGCCACTCAGAGCAGTCCAGTGTGCCAGCAGCACCTCTGTTTCCAAGATGGCAGATGTCTGGATCACACTGGAGGAGCTCTGGACACCTCCCAGGGGAGGTGCAGGTCAGGGGAGTGGTCACTCCCCTTTCCTTTGTCCAGTTTCGCGCCAGAGCAGGGGCTAAGGGGTCCCTGAACCGGTGTAGACTGGCTTATGCAGAATTGGGCACATCTGTGCCCAAGAAAGCATTTCCAGAGGCTGGGGGAGGCTACTCCTCCCCTGCCT
Source organism: Pleurodeles waltl (assembly GCF_031143425.1). Taxonomy (NCBI): domain Eukaryota; kingdom Metazoa; phylum Chordata; class Amphibia; order Caudata; family Salamandridae; genus Pleurodeles; species Pleurodeles waltl. Next base: position 603,080,337 of record NC_090440.1, on the reverse strand, counting down.
TCACACCATTTTCCAAAGGGAGAGGGTGTCACACCCTCTCTCAGAGGAAGTTCTTTGTTCTGCCATCCTGGGCCAGGCCTGGCTGGACCCCAGGAGGGCAGATGCCTGTCTGAGGGGTTGGCAGCAGCAGCAGCTGCAGTGAAACCCCAGGAAGGGCAGTTTGGCAGTACCAGGGTCTGTGCTACAGACCACTGGGATCATGGGATTGTGCCAACTATGCCAGGATGGCATAGAGGGGGCAATTCCATGATCATAGACATATTACATGGCCATATTCGGAGTTACCATTGTGAAGCTACATATAGGTAGTGACTTATATGTAGTGCACGCGTGTAATGGTGTCCCCGCACTCACAAAGTTCAGGGAATTGGCTCTGAACAATGTGGGGGCACCTTGGCTAGTGCCAGGGTGCCCACACACTAAGTAACTTTGCACCTAACCTTTACCAGGTAAAGGTTAGACATATAGGTGACTTATAAGTTACTTAAGTGCAGTGTAAAATGGCTGTGAAATAACGTGGACGTTATTTCACTCAGGCTGCAGTGGCAGGCCTGTGTAAGAATTGTCAGAGCTCCCTATGGGTGGCAAAATAAATGCTGCAGCCCATAGGGATCTCCTGGAACCCCAATACCCTGGGTACCTCAGTACCATATACTAGGGAATTATAAGGGTGTTCCAGTAAGCCAATGTAAATTGGTAAAAATGGTCACTAGCCTGTCAGTGACAATTTGGAAAGAAATGAGAGAGCATAACCACTGAGGTTCTGATTAGCAGAGCCTCAGTGAGACAGTTAGTCACTACACAGGTAACACATTCAGGCACACTTATGAGCACTGGGGCCCTGGGTTACCAGGGTCCCAGTGACACATACAACTAAAACAACATATATACAGTGAAAAATGGGGGTAACATGCCAGGCAAGGTGGTACTTTCCTACAAGGTTAAGTTAAAATGTCAGGTAGAAAAATGAAATTGCAGAAAAAGATAAAAAAAATAAGTTGACCTTCAACTGTGGGTAGGTAGTGTACACATAGCAATTGTATGTCACTGCACAAATACAAGTCCTATCCTCACCGCTTATCACCAATGTTAGAAATGGGGTCTTTGTTTGGCAGTCAGGTTACCACCTGTCCAAGCAAGGACCCTTACTCTAGTCAGGGTAAGTCACACACAATCCAAATTACCCTGTGCCCACCCTCTGGTAGCTTGGCACTGAGCAGTCAGGCTTAACTTAGAAGGCAATGTGTAAAGTATTTGTGCAATAAATCATGCAATAACACAGTGCGAACACCACCAAAATACACCACACAGGTTTAGAAAAATATAGACTATTTATCTGAGTAGATTAAGGTCAAAACTATCAAGATTTGATAAATACAAGTTGAAATATCACTTTTGTAATAATAGATAGAGTCTTTAGTCCTTAGAAAGCAATAAGTGTCTCTTGCAAGCACAAAGTACCTGGTTTGCGTCTAAATCATCCACTTGGGACCGCTGAGGTGGAGATGCATAGAGGTGTGCGTCGGTTTCTCCTGGTGCACACAGACGATGTGTCAGTGCTTTTCCACGCAGTAAGGGCGTGGCATCGATTTCTGATGCGCAGGCTTGGATCCTCTTCAGGTTGCAGGGTACTTTGATGCCCCGGGGACGATGCTGAGGAATCCTGGGCGTGCAGGATGAAGTCCAGGAGCTGCGTTGATCCGATGGACAATGCGGGTAAATTTCTGACGCACAGCAGGCGCTGCGTCGGTTCCTCTCGCAGGGAGTCGAGCTGCATTGTTCCGGCTCGGTGATGCGTCGATCCAGTGGGCTGTGCGTCGAAGTTCCAGTGGCAAAGCTGGCGCTGCGCCGATCTCCACTCGGGGAGCTGGGCGGCATCGTTCCGGTTCGGCGATGCAGTGATTTTCACACCACAGGGCAGGCTCTGTGTCGATTCCAGCAGGCTGTGCATCGATTTTCGCAGCACAAGAAGTTCTTTGCAGAGATAAAGTCTATTTGGCCCTGAGACTTCAGGAAACAGGAGGCAAGTTCAATCCAAGCCCTTGGAGAGCCCTTCTCAGCAGAGCCAGAGGGCAGCAAGGCAGGAGGGCAACAGCAGGGCAGCAGTCTTTTGCAGAAAAGCAGTCAGGTGAGCACTTTGGGCAGCAAGGGCAGCTTCTCTTAGCAAGTTGCAGGATCTTTCCCAGGAGGTATCTTGTCAAGAAATGTCTGAGTTGGTAAGGTCAGGGACCCAGTTTATATACCCAAATGTGCCTTTGAAGTGGGGGAGACTTCACCAGTCAGCAGGATTTTTTATTACCATTCTGGCCATACTAAATATGACCTGTTTACCCCCTTCTAATCAGAATCTACCACTCAAACAGTTTATGGGGGTAGCCTTAGTGTTAGCCTATGAAAGGAGCAGGTCTCACAGCAGTGTAAATCAAATTTAGGATTTGTTCACTACCAGGACATATAGAACACATATGTTCATGTCCTCCCTTTTACTTACATAGCACCCTGAGCTATGGGTTACCTAGGGCCTACCTTAGGGGTGACTTATATGTAGAAAAAATGGGAGTTTAAGGCTTGGCAGGTACTGTTAAATGCCAAGTTGAATTGGCAGTGAAACTGCACATACAGGCCTTGCAATGGCAGGCGTGAGACATAGTTAAGGGGCTACTTATGTGGGTGGCACAATCAGTGCTGCAGGCCCATTAGTAGCATTTAATCTACAGGCCCTAGGCAAAAGTAGTGCACTTTACTAGGGACTTATAAATAAATTAAATAAACCAATTGGGTACGCGCCAAAGTCACCATGTTTTAAGGGGGAGAGCATATGCACTTTAGCACTGTTAGCAGTGGTAAAGTGCGCATAGTCCTAAAACCAGAAAAAACTGTGTCAAAAAGTGGAGGGAGGCAGGCAAAAAGTTGAGGGTGACCACCCTAAGGCTGTCAGGTCTAACATAAACAAAGCAGATGCCGTAGCTGAAGCTCCAATTTTGTAAAGGATAAATGATTCTAACTCCTGTATTAGCGAAGGCAAAGCAAGTGTGTCTTCTCACCAATTCCATATTGAAAAAATAATCTGAAATTCTTTGTGGAGGTGAATGCGTCATTGATCTATTGAATCTGTATGTGACTGCGATGAGTATGTTCTTTCTTGTCCTCTTCTAGTGAGAGCAGAGTTCATGGTTCTCTGTTTAAATTGCTACAAGTATGCAAATATGCAAATCAGCTGGAAGCTGGCCTTGTCTCGTCCACCTTAATGGTATGCAAAGGTCTTTCCATTTTGCCCGAATGATCGACAGCTTACCAAAGGGCCTCCCAGTGTGTTTCTCGCCGATTTTCTTAAATTCACGTCCTTAAATTCAAGGAATATGAGGACATCTCCACAAAACAAAGAAGTACTTACATCATATAGATGACAGGAAGGACACTGTTTTTGTGGAGATTTACATCTTTGAAATCTCCTTGGCCTTTCTGTTGGAGGATTAATGTTATCACATATTCCTGGATAAAGATGCACCAGGAAAAATCATATTGCCACAACACACACAAGGTCACTGATGACATTTCCTTGTGCTCCATTATGCAGCTGTAATGTAGAATACATACTAGACATTTACCCAAGGAGGCAGAAAGAACTCTACTTGGATAGATATTTTGTGCAAAACTGTGGACTCTCGTTGAATAAAATGCAGGTGAGGCTCCTTTGTGGCCAAGTCACTCACACAGGTACTGACACATCCACACAGACACTCACACACCCACTCACAGACCCACTCAGGCACCCACTCACAGTTCCACTCAGAGACTCATGCACTCATTCACAGACATACTCAGACACTCATGTACTCACAGATGCACTCAGAGACTCATGTACCCACTCACAGACCTACTCAGACATTAACACACCCACTCACAGACCCATTTAGGCACACACACACCCACTCACAAACCTATTCAGAGACTCACAGACCCACTTAGAGGCTCACACGCTCACTCACAGACCCACTCAGAGACTCACACACCCACTCAAAGACCCACTCAGACTCATTCACTCATTCAAAGACCTACTTAGACACTCATGCATCCACTCACAGAACCACTCAGACAATCATGCACCCATCACAGAGCCACTCACACACTCATGCACCCAACACAGGCCCAATCAGGCTCACGCACCCACTCATAGATCCACTCAGACACACATGCACTGACTGACAGACCCACTTAGACACTCACACACTCGCTCGGAGACTCACACACAGACTCACATACCTACTCAGACACTCACACACCCACTGACAGACCCACTTAGACATTCTCATACCCACTCAGCCTTACTAAGACACTTATGCACGCACTCACACAATCACTGTCAAAGGTTAGTGGTTACAGGTAGGAAATACAATTTAAAAAACCTTAGAAAAGACTGAAAAAAACAAAGGTTACAGGTATGTTATAGTTAAGCTCACATTTCACTGGTACAAAACCAGTGAAATTCAGCAGCTATGGTTACCTGAGCTAACTATAACAAATGCCCCCAGAGTGCATTGCTTATGACCTCACATATCATATCACTCATGACATTGTCAGTGACATCACTGTTGACATCTCAAATGACATCACTGATGACATCATCCACAGAAGCACTCACACACCCACTCACACCACTATACAACCTCTCATATACCCATTCACACACCCAGACAACCACTCACATACACTTTCACAGACCTGTACAAGTACTCAAACAACCATTCACTCATGCATAGAGCCTCTCACACATCCACTCATCCTCTCATACAGACACTCACACATCCACTCACTCCTGCATACAGCTATTCAAACAACCAGTCACTTACCCATACAGCTACTCACAGAGCCTACACCCACCCATAAATATGTATACATTACCTAGTGGCGATCGTCACTAGGTAGTTATAGTTAGGACCTAGTTTTTATAGAAAAAGCTGTTTTTTGCTTGTCAATATCTTTTGTGCCGGTTGCCAAATTTCCACAAAATTTTCCCTAAAAAATCAACAGTCAGGTGAGCTGCTGACTGGAAAGTTCCAGGGTAATCTGCCAAGTGGGGCGGAGATAAAAGGGGGTGAAATTTAGAGAGTTTTCAATGATAATGGCAATAGAAAAAATTGAACAGCAATAGAGTAAAAAACACTGGACCGAATTACACCAAATTTGGCAGAAAGGTAGCTCTTGGTCCAGAAAGAGCCATTTTTGTTATTTGGTGTAAATCCATTCAGTAGTTTTTGCGAAATTTAAGGAAATTCTAATTTGTATAATTAGGGGCACAAAGGATTTGGGACCCCTCCCAATCTTGTGCTGAGATCTGATTGGCTGGCAACACTTCAAAGCAGGAAGTGTTGGTAGCCATCTTGGGACTCAGCTTGAGCCGAGTCCCAGAACAAAAAATGATAAAAATACAAAAGGGGCCACAGTATGAACATCCTGACCCCTTAGCTCTGGTGCTGGGGTCCCCTCCCAAGGCTAAAAAGCATATTTTTAAAAGAAATTACAGAAAAATCGCAACGGGGTCACAAATCCACTGTAAAATTGTTTTTGCACGGGCTCCCCGGGTGGACAAGGACCCGGGGCACTCCTTTCTTTGTATAAGGGGGTCCCAGGGGCACTCTTTTCTTTTTGTAAGAGGGCTGCTTCTGTCCCCGCACAGCCCCGGGGACCATCACCTCCCTGGGGCAAATAATAAAATATCCCCCCCCCACTACTCCCAGGGACCACCACCCCCTGGGGCAAAAATGCTTTTATCATGTGGGGAGGCCTGATGGCCTTCTCACCTGGGCCCCATGGACCACCACTTCCCCAGAGCTACAAAGAATTATGAATTTTATTCACTTAAAAAACCAAAGGTTATAGGGATGTTATAGTTAGGCTCACATTTTAAAGTACCAAACCATAGAAATGTATCAGTTATAGTTATAGTTTCTGTAACCTTTAGTATATATATTCACTTAAAAAAAAGTTTACAGGGACTTTATAGTTAGGCTATAACTCGTGCCCTAAGATAACTGTAACCCGCGTCCCCGCCATGCACATTTTTCCGTCAAAAAATGCTACCGCAAATATTACATTGATATTTTCAATGATGTTATCGAAAATGTCACTAGTGCTGTAATTTGTGGGGTAATTAGCAGTGCATGGTAAGGGTGCCAGTTATAGTTACCTTGGGGCATGAATTATAGTTACTTGAGATAACCCTAACTATAACCGGGGAATTTCTATGGTGTGGTACGTTTAAAATGTGAGCCTAACTATAACGTCCCTGTAACCTTTGTTTTTTTAAGTAAACTTCTATATTTTTTTTATTCTATTTCCTAACTATAACGTCCCTGTAACCTTTGTTTTTTTTCAGTGAATTTCTACGTTTTAATTTTCATTACTATACGTTAATCAAACCCCGACAACGCTCAGCCTTTGGCAGTTGGCATGTTAGCAATGTCTATAACCACCCAACCTATATGACCAACCAACCCCGTGCTGCACATGGCCTTTGGCCATGCACAGCACTAGTTGGCCACAGGTCCACATGCCCCCCCAGTCTCTTTTGGCCCCAGGGAGCACATCCCCTGGGGCAAGCCTTCTAAAATGTATTTTTCAGGCCGATCTTGTCCCGATGTCCCCATCCCCCAGGGCCCAGCCTAATTATTTTTTGAGGAGGGGGGATGTGTGGTCCCCCTCCCCAGTCCGATCTCGTCACCAGGGATCAGTTTAATTATTTTATTAGAAATTCACCAGGTATAGTTAGACTTATATCAAGTAACTATAACTCATGTCCTAAGGTAACTATAACTCACAACCTCATCATGCACAGTTATCTGTTGAATAATTTTACTGAAGATATTGAAGTGACATTATCAATGATGCTATCAAAGATGTCATGAGTGCTGTAATTTGTGGGGTAATTAGCAGTGCAATTAGCAGTGCATGGCAAGGCTGCAAGTTACAGTTACCTTAGGACACAATCACCTGGGGGCTTTAAAAAAAAACCAGAAGCGTGGGAGTCCAGGCTTCTTTTTTTAAAAAACAAAACAAATCTGTAAATACTGCGGATTCGCTGCCAATTTGTTTTGTTTTTTAAATGCTTTTTTGCCATAGCGGGGTCCCTCTGTCACTCTTTTTCTTCTATTGCCCTCCCTAGTTAATGTGCAGGTTCCTGGTCTTGGATTCTTGTTCATTACCTTCTTTGCTTTGTTTTGAGTCATTTCTCTGTTTTTCATAAATTCTCTTCCTTGTATTTCTGTGTTCCCATTTCCTCAGACTTTGAGTTCAGTCCTGTCCCTGTCCTTAGGATCAGAAACAGCTTGTTACTAATCCCAGTACCTGTTTTCAGTGCTTCTTGCTCTATTCCCTTGGACTTTCTCATTTGATTATTACTACTGAAGGTGTCAGTGAGATTCTGAGGCTTGCTGCCTCTTGCCCATATTTATTTAACAGATTTATGCATAGACACATCCATCAGTCCTCTCCCATAGGAGGTGCTGAGTGCGCTCCCAAACTCTGTGAGAGTAACTGATCTTTGTATTTTGCATGATCCTTTGCCCTCCCACAGAAATGACTTCCCAACGAGCTTTCTATTGTGCTTCTGTTTATACCATCATCTTGTCTTCTCGTTGTTTATTATATCTTGTCTCTATAGTTTTGTCGTTGCAGGCATTTTGCTGTTCAGTTCCATGGTCCTGATAGCAACCTGTTACAAGTGCACAAATTCTGTCTTGTTCTTTTCCTTCCCAATTTTCAGGTATCTGTCTTGTGTATAATAAACTCCTGCTTCTAAATTCAAAAATTATTGTGCTTCATTTCTTAGTCCTGATCTCCATTGAGCTCCTGACAGAAGGTGGCAGATGATGAGGCCTGGACGACATTTTTGGTAATTCCATGTTACTGTTTGATGTGGAATTACCAATAAGTAGACGATTACTCATGCTAATGAGTAACCAAGAGTAATATGGGGGAAAAATTCTCCCGCAACAGAACAATAAGGCCCTGATTTAAGAGGGCCTAGCACCACTTTAGCGCCGCCTTAGTGTAATTTGTTTTACGCTAAGGAGGAGCTAAGGTGGCCTTTTCCCCCCACCATATTTACAAACTGGCACAATGCATGCATTGCGCTACTTTGTAATCCTTTGCGCTACATTTTGTCTGCACCAAGTATAATGTATGCAACAGGGGCGTTCCACCACTAGGGTGGCCAAAAAAATGGCGCAAAGAAATCTAAGAGATTTATTTGCATCATTTTTTTCAGCACTTTCAATGCCTGCTCAGAGCAGGCGTTAAAAAGGGGCACACCATTGTTTACAATGGGCCCCTATGTACTGTTCAGAGTTAGCATCAACATTATGGTGGTAACCCTGAACAGTACATCAATAATGTCAGAAATTCTGACACTATTGCCCCCTACCCTGCGCCATGGTGCGCCATATTTTAAATACAGTGCACACATGGTGGCGGTAGGGTGGGTGCGAGGGACCACAAGAAAAGTGGTACTACATGTAATGTAGCACCACTTTTCATAAATTTGCCCCTTTATGAGCCCAAGTGACAGCTTTTACTCACAATTCATGTTCTGCTGCATTTAGTGCTGTTTTATTTAGCACAAAAAGCATCCTCCCATCCATTTTGGATACAAGGGTGCATTTTGATCTAAGAAAATATTGCTAAATGCCGGTACTAAAGTGGGTGAAAATCCTAGCCCAAGTGCACATTTAGCAAGCGCGAGTGTCTGCTCACACTCACAATTTCTTAGCGCAAAATGCATCCTTCCATCAATTTTGGACACAAGGAGGCATTTTGCGCTAGGAAAAAACACTAAGGGGGTTATTCCAACTTTGGAGGAAGTGGTAATCCGTCCCAAAAGTGACGGTAAAGTGACGGATATACCACCAGCCGTATTACGAGTCCATTATATCCTATGGAACTCATAATACGGCTGGTGGTAAATCCGTCACATTTGGGACGGATTACCACCTCCTCCAAAGTTGGAATAACCCCCTAAATGCATAATTCTTCTTCTTGCATAATTTAAGTGTAATTACGCTACACAGATTTACGCCAGTTACCCCCACCCCTACAGAAGATACTGGCTGACCACGAGTAGCAAATAAAAAATCTATGATTGCTCCTGTTAGTATCTTGAGCTCATCATAAATAATACCATTCTTGTGCATCCCGACACAGAGGCTCCCCTCCAGGAGGTCATTTTGCGTTTGAAGCACTGAAATAATTTTGTCTAGAGTCTCCTTTTTCAGGGTTGCCACTGCAATCACTGCTAGATTACCGCATAGGCCAGTTCGGCCATGATTGCTCCCACTTAAGGCATGTGATGTTTCTTCTACAGACTGTAGCGTAGACGTGGAACCATGCTGTCTTGGAATAGCACCTACAAAAAATTGTTTATAAGTAGATTTTAATTTTTTTTAAATTTGTTTGTAATTATAAACCATTATGCCGTGACATATATTTATTTTTCCTACTAAATATAAAATATTTATTAGAAATGTCAATGTTTTATAAATGCATATTTTCGAAATAATAGTAGAATTTTAATTTGAAAATATGCATTTAAAAAAGGTTTAGGACCTCATTTACAGTTACATATGTCTTAATGGTAAGTTGTTGATGAAAATCCAAATATCACATTACAGGTGGACTACTTGATTTTGAAAATAATTTTTCTGAAGAATGTTATTCAACATTATTTTTAAAATATCTATAAACGTACATAATATTGATATTGCATTTGATAATACTTTAATATTTTCTCTAATGATTTTGATGATATCAGTGCTGGTGTTTTCTTCTGTGTTAATATTGAAAATAAAATCAGCAATAACACTACTTTTATTTCAATAGTTTATATTTTTATTTATCGTAAATACATTTTAAAGTATAATTCCAAAACGTTTTTGACAATAAATCATGTTTGGACAAAGAATATAATTAGGCATTGTATGACAATATCAAAGTTCTTAACCTAATGTTGCATTATGTTGTAGATGCTAACATTTGTAAGTGTGGCTTAAACAAAAAGAAAAGAGCTTTTTTTTCATTTTGTTGAAGAATTGTTTTACTACGTACTCCATTGTTAATGGTGAGATTATAGATGAAATGTTCAAATAATTAGATTTTATTTTGAAAATGATTGCATTTTTATGTATGGTAAAGAAAAGCTAAGGCACTATTTATTAAGAAATGACAAATATGATTTTATGACATCATATGCCTTCAAATAAACTTTCCAAATCCATGCCAGTCTTGGCCGTTAGTCAAGGAACCAACAGGAATATGGTAAATGTATTTTCAGTTTTTTGAGAATATAAATATTAGATACAATGTAATAACGCAAATATACTTCTATGAAAAAAGTAATCAACGCATATGTGCAACTACTTGAAAAGTATCTCAGGGATTTCTTATGGAAAACTGCTACTGAGGAACCTAAGAAGGCAATAAGGTTCATTAATCAGCCAACATGTTCAGTGTGCCTTCTCTTGAGCAAATCTATTCATTTTTAAATTGTCTTTAAACATGAGAAATGTATGCTTTTAAAAGCCCCTAATCCCCATTGTATTGAGTGATGGTGTATATATAGGTTATTTCAAAGGCATGGAGTTTGTGGCTAACATTTGTTTGTTGACAGTATCAGGCTGAAGTAATATAATATGTTTCAGTCATAGTACCCTGTGGGCTAAAGTATAAATATGATTCTGTGTCAAGGATTACATGGATTTATATACTCACTCTAAAATCACATATAAGTTGAAATCTTGTGAACGTTGGAACTGGGAAATGAGAAATGATAACCCTAGGAATGATAGTCTACATATGTGGAACAGTCTATCATTTTAATGTTAAACTTTACAGTTGTGTATAAAGGTTGCCTAAAAGTAGTCATATCCCACCAAAATTGAAGAGATGTTTACTGGGTGTTTACGCCTTCAATGCCCACAATACCTTCAGTAAGATTTTTACCAATGTCTTTTCCTCCCAGGCACAGAGGGTAAGAGGCCTGGGAAACCCACCACCTCTCCCCATGGCATGTTGGTGGGACCAGACGTAGAGGGAACAGACTTCGTCCAGCAAGCAATTCCACCTATACTCAGCATTCACTACGTCCACTATTCTGGCCCATGTTGCTCTATACTGATCCATGGTCGTGTTTCACACTTAAAACCCCAAACAACCCTCATAATTTCACCCAACATTACAGCTACCTTAATCTCAGAAAACCAAGAGACTCTTCTTCCTGCCATGCTACGGGCTTCTATTGTTCAGCAGCACAGATCTGTGGTCTGAGTGTTAGATGTTTGGTTAGTTTATGAGGCCTATTTTTGCAGGGGAGGCAGCTGGTGTTTGAAAATGGTAAATGGACATCTGGTGTGTTTTGACAGACTGTCCACTTCATTTTGACAGATGTATGACATGTTGTTGGCTTTCAGTCATTGCCATCCTCTTCACAATGACTCATCCATCACAATATGTCTGTAGATAACTAAATATGTGCACAGTATTTTACCATATCATTGATGTACAAATGACTGCCAATGGAGGGAAGCTAAATCACCAAAAGTGGAGGGAACAACCGCTAATGAACCTAGCTCTGCTTTAGCAGTTGGTGTCCATGAAGCCCAATCTAACAGACAACATCGTTCTGCCATGGCAGAGGAACAGCCGCTGTCTCAAAACTGTAAACAAGGCCTTAGGTCTACTATTTGAGGTTCACTTGCTCTTTCCTGCATCTCTTATTTACTTGTCTTGTACCTTCTTTTTGGCCAGTGAAGTGTTGCCTTACTTCATGTGTTTCAGATTTTCAGGACACATCTGTACTACTGTGCAGCAAGACTACGAACCAGAGGAAGCTGGTTTGACAAGAGCTACATAAAGTATGGATTTGCTGTTTTTAATTTTTGAGAAATAACTTGTAGGAACGAACCCTCTTTTTAGCATGGTTACCACCACTTTTTGTCTGCTATCAGTGTGCTTAGACTGTTTTCACTGGGATCCTGCTAACCAGGACCCCTGTGTTTGTGCTGTCTCCCTCCAAATTTGGTTACCTTGGACCTTTGTGCACTCCATAATTAGCATACTGTTGTCCACTTATAAGTCCCTATAAACTAAATCCCTAGTATATGGTACTTAGGTACCCAGGGCATTGGGACACCAGAGGCCTCCCATGGCCTGCAGCATGTATTATAACAACTATGGGAGCCCATGCAAAATGTGTCTGCAGGCCTGCCATTGCAGCCTTTGTGAAAAGGTGCATTTGTTGTACTCACTGCATCAATCTTGCACCTCCCAACACCCAAAGTAATAACTGGAGAACAATTTATAAAAATACATCACGTTTTCATATAAATTTTAAGACCAAGATCATTAGAATTGGGTACATACTTTTTCAAATGTGAATTTTTGAAGGCTAATAAAATCAGTCTTTTTATGCGTAATTACGCACCATAGGAATCAATGGAGGATCACCTTTAAAAATACATATAAAATCGCACAGTTGGTTTACCAAGTTCTTATTTTGCAGGTTGGTCGAGATCATCTGTGGCCACACTGTGCCAGCTGGAGAAGTTCAGATGGCTCCTGGTTCCGGCAAGAGCAGCGGGAGAACGTCTCTGGACCTGTGGCAAGGCCACTGCAGGGTACCACTTGGAAAAGCGCTGCACAGGTAAGTTTAAAGATGGTTCCTCGTGGTCCCCTTGGAGTGTCGAGGTCGCAAGGGATGGGGGACCCTTAGGACACAGCAGGTTCTTCAGCGCAGGGCACAGGGCGGCCGGGTGCAGTAGCTGTGTGCAAGGATGCCGTCAGAAGCAGGAGGTAAGTTGGTTCAAGGGTCATTTGCAGACTAACGAGGGCACTCAGGCAGGAGGAAAAGTATGTTGCTGAAGTCCCTCAATAGGGGATTCCTTCTGGTCCTTTTGCAGGCCTGGGCGGGCTGTTTTTCTAGATGTCTGATGTTAGCTGACCTTTACCCAGGATATTGGTGCGGTTTGGCTGCCACAGAGCGCAGTGCCACCAAACTTGGCAAACTAGCAGGGCTTGTCCTCGGAGTCATTGGTGTGTAGTTTGGTGAAGCTGCAATATCCGGTTCAGCAGTTAGCAGCTGGTCAGTTAAGTGACCCTCACTGGCTTGTTGGTTTCTTGCAGTTTTAGAGTGGTACCTCCATTCTGGAGGGAATTTTCTGGTGATTTGCAAAGCCTGTAGGTCCTCTGGGGTTTCTGTAGAGCTGTCCAGTTGTCCAGCAGCTCCTCAGCAGCGATTGTCAGGACCTGGGTGCATTAGGCAGGGTTTGGTGTATTTTCTTTGGTGCAGCAGGTCCACAGTTCTCATGCTTCGGATCTTCTTGGTGCTGGTCTTCTTTTGTCCATCGGAACTGATTCCCTGGTCTAGGGATGCCCACTAAATATAGGGGCATATTTATACTCTGTCTGCGCCAAATGTGCGTAAAAAATGTTGACCCACATTCAGGGCATACATTGCCCCGTATTTAAACTTTGACGCCTGTGGACGACAAAATTCCGCCATGTGCGTCATTTTTTAGAGGCGGCAACCGGCCTTGCGTTAATGATATGCAAGGTAGGTGTTCCTGTCCAAAAAATGACTTAAACGGCCGTGCGTCATATTTATGCTTTCGGCAAAAATGACTCACGCACGGCCGGGAGGCGGAGCCAGAAAATGACGCACATCCCGATTTGCGTCAAAAATTAATGCCTGGGTCAGGGCAGGTGTTAAAATGGGGCAAACACACCTGTATTTAATCAGAACACACAGAAGCAACAGCAGAGCAGCAGAGCAGCAAAAGGGAGACATGGAGGTGATTCTTATCCAGCGTGCACGCAGACGCAGAGCCCAGCAGCTACAACAGCAGCTACAACAACACCAGCAGGGACCCCAAAGGCAGCGCAGAAGGCAGGAGAGGATATTCCATCCCAGAACAACCCTTCATGGCCTCAGGGAACACGACATCATCCAGAGGTACAGGTTGAACTGGCAGGCCATTCAGCAGCTGCTGCGAAACATTGAACCGCTGTTGGCACCCACTTTGCTGACACCACGCACCATCCCAACAGAAACCAAGCTGCTTGCCGTACTTCACATGCTGGCAAGTGGCTCTTTTCAAACAACTGGCGCCCTGGTTGCCGGAATATCACAACCATCATTCTCTGCCTTTTTGCCGAAAGTACTGGATGCCATCATTGGACTTACACCCCGCCACATCTGCTTCCCTAACACACTGCAGAAGCATCAGGAAACAAAACAGGGGTTCTACCTCATTAGTGGCTTCCCACACGTCCTTGGTGCAATCGACTGCACACATGTACACCTTGTACCACCTGCTGCAACTGAACACCTCTACCGCAACAGGAAGCACACACATTCCATCAATGTGCAGGCCATTGTCGATCACCAGGGATTGATCACCAACATCGTGGCTAAATATCCTGGGAGTGTCCATGACTCCTTCTTCTTCCGTCACTGCACCATCAATGAACACTTCCAGGACGGACGGTATGGCAATGGACTACTTGTTGGTAAGTACAAAAACCTACTTATATATACACTGCACAGCAACCCTCTAGGACACACAACACATACACCACAACAGCAACATGTGAACAGGAACACACTGAGGTCGCGACATCGCTAGCCATGTTTCACAGGTCTGCAGTGAACCTGTCACACATCTGAAATTAGTGTACAGTCTAATGTTAAGAGGTCAATGATCACAACGTTTGGAGTGTGTTGCCTAAATGTCACCTTGCAAATTGTAAGTGTCCCAATGACGTTTACATTAATCCATTGCATAAGTCTCAAAGGTATGGGATATCCAGGGTACATTGATATGAACGTGTTAACAACACTGTCAATTTTAACCTGTGTATGGAACTATCATCTCACCCCCAGTGAAGACACAGGGACACCTGTATCACAAGTCACAATGCTAGGGAGGGCACACTGTACTGCAAATCCCAAAACATACTGCTGACAAACGGTCAGCAGACAAACACTCGTTCAGCCAAGGAAACAACACAATGCAGATGGTACATGCTAGAAGCCTAGGATGCGACATTATAACACAAAAGAGTCACAGACAACACAAGACAAATACTGCCATGAAAGGTCATTTCAATAGGGCCAGCTACATCAACATGATCCCATTAATTTTCTCTTGCAGCTGATCAGGGGTATGGCATCCAGCCATGGATAATTACACCTATTGGCAACCCGAGTACTGCAGCAGAGCGTGCCTACAACGACGCACATAGGGGGAACAGGCACCATAGTCGAGAGGACCTTCGGCATCCTCAAGTCAAGGTTCCGGTGCCTCAACATCACTGGTGGTAGCCTCCTATATTACCCGGAGATGGTCTGTAAGATCATCCTAACATGTGCAATATTGCACAACATTTGCATCAAAAAGAACATTCCCCTCCTGGAACCAGAGCCACACATGCCTGAAGAGGAGGAAGAGGAGGATGGTGGCCTGCAACAAAGGGGAACTACAGAACACGGCTGCTGGTATACGCAGGCGGCAACATATTGTCAACAATTTCTTTTAAATATAATCACCATCACAACTTTAATGAACTAATTTAAATAAACACCTATAATAATCACCATATCATGGTCTGGCTAATCATTTTTGCACACCTTCATCTCTACTTATCAGAATAAGAGTGTTGCCTCATGGAGCATTGCTGATATACTGATTAGGACACTGAAAATCCCAGAGCTAATGTGATGTGGAACATACAATGGTCACATGCACACACACTGCAAATGACATATATAATGTACATTTCTCCTTTGAAGGCCAATAGCAGAGGACCACACCTATTTCACACATACATGTTGAAATCAAGGTCCAACGCAGCATATGGCACAAAACTAAGACACCATCACTCAATAAGGGGAAAACAAGCCTCATACATGAGGCAGTCGATGTGCTTTTGCGTCAGTAACAGGAATGTCTGACCAGACCCTTGACAGCAGTAAGTCCAACTGCATCCAATATTTGCAAGGACTATCTGTGAACAGAGTTCCATAGAAGCAGAACATAGACAGCACAAGTGCCATTCATATGAGCAGCATTGCGCACATGAGATTCCATGTACATGTCAGCCCATTTCCTAACTCCTGACACACCCATGCACCTGATCACAACCCACCTGGCTGAAGAGGTCCCTGGAATACTAAGATGTGTACCCTGATATTCCCTCCTCTACACACACAAACTAACAATAGCAATCCAGTGTGCTACACCCTTTCCTATGGTATGCCATTGTCATAGAACATCTGACTGCATTGACGTCAGGTCAATTAATACACTGGCTTCTAGTTTCCAAGCCCTGTTAGCACCTGTAGCTTGCTTCCCGTGTGAAAAAGTCTGTTGGCCATTAGAATGCAAATCTCACCTACAGAACTTGTGAGAAACAGATGCAGCCCACACCTGTGATCACCTCCATGCACACCACCCATTTCAACAGGCACTGCCCCTGCTGATGCCTGTAACAGCATAGGAGTTGCCATTATGTCAAATACACCGTTAAGTATTGCTACTAATTAAGCCATGTAACACAGCCCTTGGGTTCATTTCTCACCTTCAAAAACACAGGACATACACAGTTTGACATGTCAACTGTCTAGTTTGTCCTTCAAACAGTCTGAGTCAGACCACTGATTATGTAACTTGTCAAATTGCTGGATCCTAAATCACCCTGCATTCTGTCAGCCTGACTGGCATCTGTCTGTGCGTCACACAAGAGTATCCCTGTGTCTGCATATGTACCACACTTGCAATAGCTAGACTGACTTTAGAATCACTACATGATGCAGAAAATGAGTGCTGGCTTCACGTCAATTGATTAGAGCAAAGTGGCTCAGACATATGTCTCTGGTGAGTGTGGAGGAAAAGCGTTCATGGAAGTACTATGAATGTTTGGGATTACTGTGGTCCTTTATCTTTTTGGATATATGTCAGATCTGGATTTGGAAACATCGTGAAAAGGTGTACGGTGCCCTCAGCTAACATCTTAGAATGTTTTGTTGGAGTTAGTTGTGCCACATTCCAATTAGGGATGTCAGTCCAAAGGTATGCACATGGGTTCACATCTCCATGGTTGGTGCAAATCACCATAGCTGGGCCACATCAATTGAATAAACTGTAACAACAGGAGGGCTTACAAAAGTCCCTGCCCTTCCCTCTGTACATTGTACCTATGTGTCATAAATGTGTCATGGCCACATAGCATGTTTGACTGGTAATGCAGTCCTCAAGTAACCAGGCTTTGGATGTTTCTCTTGGATGCACATGATGAGACGATTACACTCCATTTTTTTTTAGGTCACCAATGACGGGGCATAGTTAGGGCCAATGCATGTGTGCAGATATGTGTGTAACTGTCACAAGAGACCCATGCTATGTACAAGTTGCCCATGATATATCAGATGCAGTACCATCATGTCTGAATGGCTGCCATTTCCTTATTCAGCCTCCACATTGTATATGGTTAATGAAATTGTTGGTTAGTGCACAGATTTTGAGCACATTTCTGCCTTCCATGCCTTACAGGTGGACCGGCACCCTACACTGTGGGAGAGGTGGCTACATTTGAGGACCCCGATCACTCCAGTAAGTGTTGATATGTCTGTTATGTGTTGTGTTTGCTGGTTATGGACTCGTGTGTGTTGAACGCATAGCAAGGTGTGATGCGTTGGGCAATCATTTCTCTTGTTCCATGAGTGGGATTTCAGTTTCTCAAATGTTTTGAGTTGGCCAATGCGTATCCTATGGTATTATCTAGGGATTGTAGGCCATTCCTGTAGGCCCCACAGTGAGTACTGGGGTGAGTCATGTGGATGACACTTGTATCAACAAGATTCGCACTGGAAGTCAGCTCAGATTTAGTCAGCCTGTCAGACCCACATCCTCCAAGATTGGTACAGCAAATTGCTTTCCAATAGACTTCTGCTTCCCTATTTACCAAGGTACTTATTAAACTGTAGGTAGAACCTCCTAACAGAATGTACTTCCACATGTAGTGCTACAAGTATGTGGAACTTGAGTGCAATGGCCTAGGTGTTCATGCTAATCATGATCATGGGTGTTCTTGCAACACTGTGTCTGATGTAAGTCAGGCCTTACTGGAAGTATATGTTGAGTACCAAGTTCTGCATTTCCTGACATGTGTGGCCCTTGATTGGTCTAGGGTTTGCTGACTCCTAATTGTTGATAGACCTTACCTGTGTTGTGTGTGTAGAGCCAAACACGTGTGGAGTTTTCTATACACTCCTCGGTGTACATGTTGTTGGAAATTGATAGTTAGTTATCCACCCCCCCACCCTCAAACACAGGCATGGGTTTGTGAATGGGGTACCTAGTACTGATGCTAACAGTATGTTACACATACATGTGAATAAGTGACTGTTTGGTTGGAACCTAGTATACACACTCAGGTTTGGCACTTGATACTATACTGGCAAGTCCAGTTACAACTTGCAGAGCATGTGGCTTTAGTTTTGCATTCCGTACACTGACATTTGTAGCCCAGGTCTTGGCGGAGGATATGCAGCATGATTGTTAGCTGATAACTGGCAGAACTCAGATGGCAAGTCAAAGCCAGTTGTTACCCATCTTGTAGGTTATGGATGTGTGATGTGACCTTTGTAGGCTGGCGCCTGCCATGTACTTCCTCAGGGACATTCAATGATCTGTATTGTGATATGAGTTGTTACAAGTACAGTAGATGTATTGTCTGATTAACTTGTTGTGCCATTTCACACAATGCAGTTACTAATTTAGAATATTTGCATTTGTCTTCACAGCTGCAAACATGACTCCAAACCAGGTCCATGAATTCCAGCGGCGGGCCATGAGATACCAGCACATCCTGCTGGTGGAGTCGGGGTTCAGGAGGATGGCCCGTCGATATCGCTATGAACGAGCCTCCGGGGCATGGAGGGCCTTCCCACAGGGTGGCCCTACTTTGCCCACCAAAGCCACCACCAGCACAACCACGACTTCAAGCCAGATGGCCCCACCCACAGCTGGGTCTGTTGCGCCTACATCTGCTGGACTTTCAGGCCCCAGCATTGCTACAGGTGCAGGACAGCCCACTGGCCTTGGCTCCACACATACACAGACCTCCTCCACCGGTACCCAGACTGCCCCAGCTCCATCTGTTGACCCTGCAGCCTTCCACAACATGGAACGGAAGATGGACCGCGTGCTGCGCAAGTTAGGCCACCTGAACTGGGATGTGCGCCACATTAACCGGCGTGTGAAGTCAATCAAGAGGACCCTCCGCAGGGCCAACCTCTAGACTGTTTTTGATATGGACATGATTCCCTCCCCTCCCTCCTCTTTCCTTGGTCTTATAGTTAGTGGGCTTAGGGGGCTTAGTGTTAAGTTAGTATAGGCTGTTAGTTTAGTTAGTGTTAGTGGGTGGGGGTTCTGATTGTTTCTATTTTTTCTTATTACATGTGTGGGTGGGTGGGTGTGTGGCTGGCTATGTTGGGGTTCTTGTGTGTTTAATAAAAAACAAAGAAAAAAAAGAAATATATATATATATATATATATATATATTTATACATATATATATATATATATATATATATATATATATATATATATATATATATATATATATTTCTTTAGGATAGTATAGTATGTGTTTAGGTTAGTATGTGTTGTCCTCCATGTGTCCCGTCTCATAAGGGGGGTGGGGGGTGGATGTTTAGAACGTTTTGTTACATGTGATAAGTAAGTGTAGCTTAGGTTAGTTAGGGACAGTTGTGGGTAATGAGTAGTCAGGGTAGATTAGGGTAGGTAAGATTTTTCCCTCAGTTTCCTCTTCTGTGATTAGCATTTAATAAATATTTGGTTAACCCTTAACAGTATGTGTTAAATGGTACTTGATCCTGGGTTTGGAATCAGTGTACATGAATTTTGTACTATTACATTTGTGTCCTATGGTACAAACAAATCCCAACTGAGCTGTACGATTGGCAACTACCCCAGAGCTACCTTGCAAAGTTTCCACCCTTCGTTGCAACCACCAATCACAGTTAATATGGATGACAATGTGTTTCTGTTGATAAGTATGTTTTCTACGTCACAAACAGTGCTTCCAGACTTGGTATTGGGGGAACAGTTTTAGGTCTGACTGCAGTGTGATGATCAAGGACACCCTTATGAGATGAGTTCTCATTGGCACTCTTGTATTCTTGTCTACATGACTCTCATACGTCATTTGTGACACAGTTCAGCATGATTACCTATTTGTATGTAAACTCAGACACCTTCATTTATGCAGTTTTTGTAGTGTTTGCTTAGATTAGTGTGCACTGTTATATGTGTTAGTATTGCATGGTGACAACATTTTGCGGCCACTATTTGATGACTTAGATATCCCTTGAGGAAGCATTCTTCTGTGCAACACAGCATGATGGTGTATGGTTTCTCACTTCATCAGATATGTCCCTCAGGATGGGCAGAGTATGATGCAATCATGGCCACTGTGCAGATTTATCTGACTACATAATATCAGGACAGTTTTATTGACAAGCTACGTAATTTGACAGTAGGCACATTTCAGTTATCTTCTGCACAGTTGATATGTCACATTACCCAGAGACAGATTTGTTGTGTAAGTGCTATTTATTGAAAAGTGCTGTATTGCTATCTGTACATTGTCCATGATTGTGAGTCCATTATAGTGACATCTTCCATTGTGATCCTACACAAGGGGTAACGGAAATGCTTTTGACATGCTGGGATTGATGTTTCAGACAGTGCAGAGGGACAGGATTTGCCAATGAGTAGGAGAGAGACAATCACTGGGCAGACTGACAAGATATACAGTGGTAAGCAGAACAGTCATTAAGTAGAGTTGTTGCAAGACTGGCATGTTACAAAGCACAGGACCTTGGTAATAGTTGGCCATGTGGCAGGGACTAGTGCTTCTGGGTACTTTTCCTTGTGAATGTGATCTGTTCCATGTCATCTTCTTCTGATGTGTGTGTTGCCTCCTCTGTCCTTGTTGTTGGTGGTTGTGAAGGGGCAACACACACACCTCAGTGTTAGAAGACGTGGAGTCAGACATCCCGGTCGCTGCTCCCTGTGAAGGTCTTAAGGGCAGTACTGCAGCAAAGAGGATCTGCTGGTTTTTGAGAATAGCAGCCACATCACAATGGTAGGCAGCCAGGTCGGCCCTGAGGGGTTCAATGTTGCATTCGTGCCCGCGTTGACGGGATTGCTGTTGTAGGTGTCGGGTCAACTATATTACAGCTGTGCTGATTTCCTTCTGGGTTTTTTGCTGTTCCTGCAAGATAGATGTTAGGGCTTGCATAGCTGCTGCCTGATCTGCGGATGACATCATGCACGAACGCACCCCCTCAAGGCTGGCTGCCATATTTTGCATCCACACCCGCACCTCCTTGGCCACCTCCCGCTGCACTCCAACTACAGTTCTCTCAAAGCTGGTGCCAGTGTCGTCTGAGTCCTCAGCTGTATTGGAGCTGGCAGGTCTTACAATTGGGGTGGTGGGTGGATCCTCTGCGATGGCTGCTTGTTCTGTGCTCCTCCTTGTGACTGAAGGTGGGGTCTGGAGGGTTTCAAGGACCTTCTGGATAGTCTCCTGGGGAATGTTTATCGGCTCGTCATCCATGTCATCAGGGTAATCTGGGACAGGCATATCTGCAGGAGATCCATCTTCCTCTGCAATGAAACAGGGTACAATTAGTGTGTCTGTGTTGTGGCATGAGTGATGTGACATGCCTGCCTTGTGATGAATTCACATTGTGATCTTGTTTCATGTTCATTGCTCCAGTCCTTCAGATGGTCATTCTCCCAGGCCTATGGCCCACCTGCATGTCACATGTATGTTATTGAGTTATTAGACTTGTCGGCATCATCTCTTCTAGGTGTTGGTTTTGGCCAAATAGTGAATTGCCACCTTCTTGTCCTACTCAAGCCTCCGTCTACATCCATTCTCATGGTGAGACCTTTCACTGGCTGTGGGTGCTCTGATGGCACTGACAGCACACTTAACAATCTGGACCTGCCCCAATCTCTGATCTTTCACATCCACTTAAATGTATTTGACATGTGGCATATCCTATGCATAGCAATGTTATGACACAATATGGATGTTGGCATTGGTAATGTGTACTGCTGGTGTTGTGGAATGTGTGGTACATTGGATTGCTCTGATTGTCGTAGCAGTGTCCTATTTCTTCCTCTGACTGTGCAGGTATATTTCAGTGACCAGTTACATGTGCCCCTCTTGCCCCCAATGCTGTTGTGTGAGCAGTATGACATTTGGGATGTTACATTGTGACCCAGGCACAGGATGGACCCTGACATATGCAGCATGGGTATGTCCTTAGTGCTGTGTAGCTCCTATTGTTGATGACATTGGCTGATGTTTGCAGCAACCATGGGCATTGACATTTGACAGTACTGGGGCCTTTGTCTTATTTCAGGGGATTGTTGAAGTTGTCATCCTCAAACCCCTAATTTAGGTGTGTATGATCCATGGGGAGGTTACTGCCATTGGCTACTTGAGCTGCACACAGAGCGGAGGTGGTAGTGGCAACTGTTGTCGCAGTTACATTACAGTTGTCGGTATGGCTAGAGGTTGTTAAGAGGGCCCTAGTTAATGTAGGGGGTATGGTGGCTGACGTGTGCCGGGATGTCAGTTTGACGTTGTGGCCTTCCCTCCTGGCGTGGATTTCCCTTTGCTCCATCATTGGCATGACAGCATGCCCCCATGGGACTGTTGTTGGTGTAGTGTAATGGTGTGCCCCAGCTTCTGTTTGTGCAGGCCATGCCCTCATGACATCCCCCTTTACCCATGCCACTCCATGTATATGATGAATTCCATGCATTTTGTGGTCAGCATCCCCCCCCTGCTTACGGTTAACATTAGTGCATTTTGATTCCCCATGCGACTTACCCTGCATGTGCGTTGTCTCCTGGTAGTCTGCGCTGTCCTGTCCTTGAATCCCTGTGACCATCTCCTCAGGGATGACGGCTGCGACCATCTCCTCCATGTGGTCCAGGGCCTCCTGGTGTGCTGGACTCCCACCTCCAGTCTGCAGTGCTACCTTCCTGTTCCTGGCCATCTTTTCCTTTGTCCTGCGCTTGCAGTCATGCCAGCGTTTCTTGCACTCGATGACTGTTCTGCGTACTTCAGCCACACTGTTAATCTTGTCAACAATTTGTTGCCATATAGCCTCTCACCTACTGATTGGCAACTTTGAGGTGACAAACAGTTGGTGCTGGTGTTCCGTCACCTCTTTAACCAGAATTTCCTGCTCCTCTGCACTGAAGCAACACTTTCTTTTCTTCTTATAAGTGTCCGGGTTCTTGTGTGGGTCCTCCTGGCTGGTTCCTGGTCTGTTGTGATCTACCTGGGGTCTGTAGTGGCATCTGGGATCCATTTTGGCTCTCCTCTGGTGAAATGGCAGTGTTCGCGAGGTTTTTTGACGCTATTGTGTCAAAAAACGGCGCATATCCGGTTTGCGGGGTCGTAAAACGACCCACAGTCATTTCCGCCGTGTTAACGTTGTTTTGCTTTACGACTTGACGCTGCGGTGTGCGTCAAAAATAATGACTTCCACCTGTGGTTTGTGCCGTCGTGCGTCAAATTATAAATTTGACGACCGCACGGCGCACCAAAATGGCGTTAGCCGGCGGTAATATTTTTGACGCAAAACTGCGCCGGCGCAGTTTTGCGTCAAAACTTATAAATATGGCCCATAGTATTTAGTGGGCGTTTTAGGGGGAACCTGGTAGTGATCACTGGGTCATCAACCTTAGGGTGACTACACTGACTGAGTGACTACTTCCTGTGGGGAAGGGTGACTTCCCTATAGCTGATTGGCTATTTTCCTTACATCCAAGATGGAGGAAAATGAAATGGAGTGTACACCTTGCAGGCAACCCCTTAGGGGTGGTGCATGCCGAGTGGGGCCACTCCTCCTACCCTTTGTGTATTTTCGTGCCGTTGCTCTCACCAAAAGTGGGGGTTTGCAATGAGGGTGGTCATCTGCTGCTAGCAGCAGGTTTCAGGGTCAAGTTTCAAAGATGGTAATCCCTTTGAAGCTCGCTGCCAGGGCAGTGCACATTCCTGAGGGAGGAGGTGGTCGCATCTAGACCCAGGAAGGGCTTTGTCTTCAACCTAGAGAGAAGAATCTCACACCCCAAGTTTGTAGTTTGGCTGTCTAGCAGTGGCAGGCTGGTTATAACCAGTCAGCAACCACCCTAGGGTAGTTGGTTTTTGCAGGGGGTACCTCTAAGGTGACCCCTTGGCACATTTAGGGATAAATCTTGGACTTATCATTCTGATTTGTGTGATACCAAACAACCCAGGGTTCAGAGTGGCCATTGTGTAGCTGTGAAACTCTTGTTGACCAGTGTCCAGCGCATGTGTTGAAATGGCTGCTCTGTCTACTCATTATGCCCAAGGTTTGGCAAGAACACAGTGGGGACATAGGCCCTCATTCTGACCCTGGCGGTCTTTGACCGCCAGGGCGGAGGACCGCGGGAGCACCGCCGACAAGCCGGCGGTGCTCCAATGGGGATTCCGACCGCGGCGGTAAAGCCGCGGTCGGACCGGCACCACTGGCGGGGTCCCGCCAGTGTACCGCGGCCCCATTGAATCCTCCGCGGCGGCGCAGCTTGCTGCACCGCCGCGGGGATTCTGACCCCCCCTACCGCCATCCAGATCCCGGCGGTCGGACCGCCGAGATCCGGATGGCGGTAGGGGGGGTCGCGGGGCCCCTGGGGGCCCCTGCAGTGCCCATGCCACTGGCATGGGCATTGCAGGGGCCCCCGTAAGAGGGCCCCTACATGTATTTCACTGTCTGCTGCGCAGACAGTGAAATACGCGACGGGTGCAACTGCACCCGTCGCACAGCTTCCACTCCGCCGGCTCGATTCCGAGCCGGCTTCATCGTGCAAGCCTCTTTCCCGCTGGGCTGGCTGGCGGTCTGAAGGAGACCGCCCGCCAGCCCAGCGGGAAAGTCAGAATTACCGCCGCGGTCTTTCGACCGCGGAACGGTAACCTGACGGCGGGACTTTGGCGGGCGGCCTCCGCCGCCCGCCAAGGTCAGAATGAGGGCCATAGTGTTCCTGCATCTATGCCCTCCCATTCAGTATGGTGCACCCTACCTTAGGGCTGGAAAGCCTGCCAAAAGGGTGATTTACCCATAATGTATGCAGTATGTAGTGGGCAGGGCACACAGAGAGTGTGCCCTGTTGAGTTTGCATTTTAGGTTTGCATCAGGGCACTTAGCCTGTAGTGGCAGTGCTGGGTGCACTTGAATGCATGGCCCTAGAGGGTGGCACAATCAATCAGGGCTTCTACCCTCAGGGGCCTACCCTTAGTACCATCTGCCCTGGGCACCTAAGTGCTATTTACTAGGGACTTATGGTGGCAGCTAAAGTGGACTCCATTTGTGCTAATGAATCAGAATGGTTTTAGGTAAAGAGCTCTGGCAGGGAACTTGGTTAGCAGGGGCCCTTAGCACTACAATTACTAGGCTACATCATACGTGAGGCAAAAAGTGGGGGCTAACCATGTCAAAAAGAGCCCTGTTCTCACAGTCCTCTCTGCTGCTCCAGCGATGTGGGTCTCCTCTCCAGGTGTGCTGATTGGACCTGTGCCTGCTGCCAGTGGGTTGCCCGTGGGGGGTGCAACTACTTCTGCTGGCTGTCCTGACTGGGAGGGTCAGCCCAGACTGCCCCCCAAGGGTTGAGTCCCCTGGACCTTGCTGGTCCTCTTCAGCCTTGCAACTCCTCTTTTGCTCCAACTTGCATTTGCCAAGGCTTGTTGGTTGTCCTCCTGACCATTGACTGACTGCAACCCGGCGACTGATGTGGAAAATCATCTGCATGGCTCCAAGGACTTATCTGCAGCTCCTGAGCTCCACAGCTGATCTACCTCCCCCATCGACCCGAATCTTCATTCACAGAAGGCATGGACTAGGCTCTTTTTCCTTCTTTTACAAGTCCTCTTCTTCCAGAATCCACCTTTGGATCCTTCTGATCTGATCCTGTTCTTGCAAAGTTCCTTTTCTAAGTCCTCTTGTTAGTCCTTGGGAACACCAGGTATTTACCTCTGCTCTCCTGGTCTCTGGGGGTCACCTAGGTACTCACCTCTTGGGTTCCCGTGTTCTCTCAGCTCCCCTCTAATGACTCCATATCCTTGGGTGGGGGACTTCACTTCTCATTCCACAATTTTAGTATATGGTTTTGCCCTCCCCTAGGGCCCTATTTTCTATAGTTTCTTACCAATGCTTGTTGTTTCCTAAGTTAATTCCTAGTTATCATTGTGTGTGTATATATATATATATATATATATATATATATATATATAGTGTGTACTTACCTCCAGTTGAGAGACTGCCTGCTAAGTAATCTAGTTCAGTACTATAAAGTATCTTTATTTTTGTAAAACTGTGTGGTTCCTTTCAGGTGTGATAAGTTACTTTGTGACTGTTGTGGTATTGCAAGATAAATCTTGGCTGCTCACCCACAGCTACCTGACTTCCTAGACACTCTCTTCATTCACTAATAGGAGTTGCCTGGACCTGGTATAAGGTGTTAACACTGCAGGAGTCCACCACACACCAGACCAGCTTCCTACAGAACTTACAATCACAAATGATATAGAGGCTAGTTTCTAGAAGACCACAATATATCTAGTGAAAAGTACACAAGTGATAAAATAACATTTATCCAGTAGTACAATGTATTGTAATGGTGAAGGATATGTTCTGTGACAGCTGCCTTTACTCAAAGAAATTGTTTGCTGTTTTTGCATAATTATTGGTATACAGGCATTGGCTGAACGAAGTAAAGGCGTTCCTGCATGTGAAACACTGTTGCACACTGTTGCACACCAGGTGCGCATAATTGATGGTGTGATCACTGGAAAAAAAACACACAGAGATCCCCATACATCAGTAATGAGACAAGCTTCCTGAAGGCAAGATGCAAATATATGCCCTATCACAGAAATTTCTAGTATTTAACACTTGGCTAAATTGTCACCTCTAATGCATAGTTGAACTCTTAGATAAACTCATGACAAAACTAAATGATGGCTTTCCTAAGTAACAACAGTGTACATACACTTACAATCCCTCTCTCTTGTGTTACTAATTATTATACTATGCAACCATGTATTCCATCAAAAAATTCTATGTCAATTAAATGAAACACTTCCTGGCCTTCTCTATCCTCTCTGTTGTCTGGGACACCACCCTCATATTCATCACCGTAATAAGCTAGTAAGTTGGGGGGAGTGCACTTGCCTTCTATAAGCCCCTTTATTGAGGAGCTATGAACTGGGGTGAGAATGTAAATCAGAAGAACTACAGCAGTGATCAAGACAGACCTAAATATTTTCATCCTCAATCACAAAATACACTCTGCTATCCAAGCCAGAGGCCCGCCACTCAAATCCATCATCAAAAGCATGTATTTACTCACACTTTCCCTTTTATTGCATACCTGTACATAAATCTATATGAGGGTGTCTAAAATATGGAAACAGCATTCAAAGCCTACAAAAGGACAAATGCCACCCATAACTCTGAGAATGAAGTCCAGGCCAATAACAGTTGTTTGTGCCACTACATGAGTGATTATGAGCTCAAGAGAATTCATAATGGAATTAGACATTTACTGCATCACCCAGGCAACTAGCCAAATCTCTTTGACTGATAAGCCCATTTGAGAGCCTGGAAATAAGATGGCTAAGAATTGTATGGTCCCTGGAATTTCTCTTTCTTTCTCCTACACAACGCAGAAGGGGGGTATAGCAGAGAGTCTAATAGCTGGAACTACATAACCAGGCAATAATGAATGATGCCAGCCTCTAGGTACCCACAAATAAGCTCAGCTGCCACATACATAATACAACCCAGTTCATTTAGAGACACAACTTCACATAAGCAACATATCGGGGAGAAAATTAATTCTTAGAATCTCAACTTGGGTAGAATTTGGATAGGGGATTGGTCTGTAAATTTGATTATAGTCACATTACATTCACTGCGCCCCATGAAAATGCTTCAGTTTCCTTCCTCACAATCCAGTCCTTGGGTAGTAGAGACTAGACAAGTAGCATGAGGAGAAATCTCTTGATCAGGCAAAAGCAAGATTCCCAAGAATGGCATGAGTAGTGTAGTTAATGTATTCAGGAATATAGTTTCCATTCAGTTGAAAGTCAGGGTCCTGTTCTTCCCATATGGAAGGGGTTGGGATCATCAGCATGCTCCCATTTGAGTCAATAGGAACACAGAAATAAAGCTAACTTGAAGAAATATTCAGGACCTACTTGTATCGATCCCAGGACCAACAGTTAGGTATTGTATATGTAGGTCAATCATAAGTTTCAGCAGAGGGCAGTGGGATCTTTGCAGTTGACTTCTTCAAATGCATCACTGGCCCCCTCCTGAAACTGCCACATGATGAACCAACCAAATAAGGTTTCTACTAATAGGGCCAGTCAGACCCAGTGAGGGATTAGGTAGATTGAAGCCCCCCACACTTTAATAGGGTTGCAGGCTGTAGCCATAGGCAGGAGGAGGCTCTGCATTTCGTTGTGTTTTTGAGGTGGGCCTTTGAGGGCAGGAAGTTCCCTGTCAGGTGGTTCATCATCTCTCATCTCTGTAGTACACTTGCAAGAGAATGCATGGATCCAGGTGTGTAGTTCTCTACACAAGTGATGATATGGCTTCCCAGAGCCCATTCACCTGGCTACAGATTGTGACCATTTTCGGCCAAGCTGGTGGTTAAGGTGCCTTGTGCTGGTGAATGGAAGATGTGAAGACCGCAAATCCATTGTTCGCTGTGAGAAACTGGGTTGCTGGCTGATTGGGGTGTGAGCCCTGGTCAAGCAACAGCCACAATCCCTTGCAGGGTGAACCACAAAAAGTCACTAAATTAACATGTGCTTAACCCTAGGTAGCTTGGCACAAAAAAACAGTCAGGCTTAAGTCTTAGAGGCAATGTCTAAAGTATTTATGCAGTACACAAACAGCTATACAGTGAAAACACAACACAAGAAAGATCCCAAACCAATTTAGGAAAACAGAGTACATTTTAATAAGTTATCTGACATCAAAACCATCAAATTCCAATTAGTAGAACCGGAGTTATGAACTGTTAAAGTTAAAATAGCAAGTCCTCAGTTTTTGAAAATGGCCACCTGGGCACTTTTACCACCACGATCAAGGGTCCAGGAGTAGATGGAGACCTCTTGGGGATTCAAGACTTGCTCAGGCTGGCCCCAGATGTGGGTTCAAGATGGTGGGAGCCTGTTCTGCCCCTTCAGGTCTGAACAGGGGCCAGCAAACTAGCCCTTGGAGTCATTTTTGGAGTCCTGAGTGCAGGTGAAGATGTAGGGCTCCACATTAGGGCTGGCCTATGAAGGTTCAAGAAGGCTCCAGGCAGGTAAGCAGTCCTTCCAGGCACAGCAGCAGTATGGTAGAGTGCTCATCAGGTCACAGCAGCAGGCAGTCCTCTGAGAGTCCTTTCACAGGTCCAGCAGTGAACTAAGGAGCAGGTCTGAGAGCCCTATCTTTGTACCCTGAAGTCCTGCTCCTAAAAGTTGGGAGAGGTTTCCAAAAAGGTTCTCTGAAGTTCCAGGAATGTCCTGCCTCCCCTGCCCTGGCTCCTAGCTGGCTCCATTGACAATATAGGGTTGTTAAACCTATTGTGGGTGCCAGATCCCAGCCTATTCAGTTGCAAGTGGGTCTGTGCTTAGCCCTGCTCCCCCCATCAAGTCAGTTAATTGCTAATCTCACTATTGTGTGACTGTCTGGGTGAATTCACAGAGTCTCAACTGTCAGTTATACCCAGTTATGTGACCTACCGCGAGCTGAAGGCACAGAGGGCTAAGGGCAGGAAAATGCCAATTTTCTAAAGTGGGATTTTCAAACTTGTAATGATAAATCCGACTTTACCATTAAAGGGGGTTTATCATTACAAGCTCATAGATACCAAACATGACATATCTACCACATCTGGTTTATCAATTACAGCTTACTAAATATAATAAGGAATCCCCAATGTTATTCTATGGGAGGGGTAAGCCTCACAGCAGTGAACAAAACAAAAATGAATTTGGAGGTTTTTCACTACTAAGACATGTAGAACTAGAAATTACATGTCCTACCTTTTAATTGCACAGCACCCTGTCCTATGGGCTACCTAGGGCCTACGTTAGTGGTGACTTATGTGCAATAAAAGGGAAGTTTAAGGCTTGGCAAGAGGTTTTAAATGCCAAGTCAGCATGGCAGTAGGAACCTGCCTTCAGGCTGCAATGGCAGGCCTGGGATATGGTTTTAAGTGCTACTTAAGCAGGTGGCACAATAAGTGCTGCACGCCCTCTGATAGCATTTAATTTACAGGCCCTGGGTATATGGTATACCACTGTATAAGAGACGTATGTGTGAATTAAATATGCCAATCAGGTATATGCCAATCAAGTCATGTTTTAGGGAGAGAGCACAAGCACTATAGCACTGGTTAGCAGCGGTGAAGTGTAGAGACTCCTAAGCCCAACAATCCATCAAAAAGTAGGAGGAGGAAAGCAAAACGTTTGGGGGTGACCCTGTAGAGAGGGCAATTTTCCAACATTTACAATATTCTAAAGTGGAATCATAAGACAGGTGCAATCCATGTAAAACTGGAGACAATGGAGGAGTGGATTGGAGAATCATTGGTCTGCCCAAGAATTTTTTGTGCAGGTTTACATTAGTCTTTTGGCTAGAAATGGCTCTCATTGACATTAGGGCTAAGTGTACGGTATCAAATCCTTGAGCTCCAGTTTCTTCATGTATCTGTGATATTTTATGTGTCGGAGTCCCCTTATATCACTTCATCCCTCTAAAAGTCACAGAGCGATAGGAATCCTCTTTGGAATCCTAAAGCTTTGTATAGTTCCTATTGATTAGACAAAATGAGTTTCTATGTCACTTTAATCTGAAGAGGAACATCCTGGGACAAAGGGCCTGATTATGAATTCGGCAGACGGGATGACTCGTCTGTCGAACTTCCGATGGGGAGTTTGCAGCCTCACTGGCTACCTCCCTGCTGGGCCCATTACGACTTTCCTGCTGGACTGACAGGCAGAAATCATGGTTTCCGCCCGTCAGCCCAGCAGAAAAGTGGTGGCAGCAATGTCGCGGCTCGTAATTGATTCAGCGGCAATGCTGCAATCCCGGCAGCAAACAGGGCCACTTCCCAGTCCATCCTTTTTTGCCCACAAAGGCATCTGAGATTAGACCCAGCCATTTGCGAATTAGCCTTGATCCTGTCATCCATCACTTTTTTGTATACTTCACTACTGACAGTGTCGGAAGGGCTGATTTGGCAGGTCAGTGTGTAAGCCATTTTTTTTTTACTGTTCTTGGGCCTTTTTTATGGTCTGGTGGGCCAGCCTTTATTGTTGATTTTCCTGATAATACCACAAACTTTGTTTAGACCAAGTGTTAGCACGCCTTTGGCTTATCTATTTTGTTATATTAATAGTAAGCGGATGGCAACGCTTAAGATAGTTGAACCTTTTGACTTTTTTAAATTAATATTGTTAGCAGCCATAAAGCACAAGAATGCACCAACACCCATTTCGCCATGAATAACCACACCTTTAGTATCAATAAAAATGTTTATTTCCCTATACTAACAATGCTAAAGTCACAAGAATTAGTCTCAACACCAAATGGTACAAGTAAAGAAACATCACAGGTTCACCAAACCTTCTAAAGAATCTCAACTTAAACAAAGCAATAAGAAGGACAAGTTCAATATCGAAAACACTAATTAATAGCAGCACTATTTGAGCAAGAGAAATAACATACATTTGTTTAGCAATAAAATGACATCAGATCATAGGTATAGAGAAAACACCTCACTAACTTCAGATTAGCATCAGCATGTTGGGCTTCATTCAAAGGTTTTTAGTAGTACCAATTTAGGTAACATCTAGCTATGGCACTATCAAATCAGCAACAGTATCAAAACAGTAGCAGTTGGTACCTGAAAAACAAAAGACAAACAACAATGCACAGATCATTCATATTACCTATCCCTAAGGATATCAGCAAAACAGCTTCAGCTTCATAAGAGGGACAACAGCATCAGCATCAGGACAGGAGCAGGGAAAAGGGGGATTGTTTACAATTTGGACTATAAGATTACTAAAGCATCAGACCATTAGTTCAGCATTGAACAGGTACAGTAAATTCAGAAAATAATAAAGTACCAAAACGTCAGTAGGCTATCTGGCAAGGCATGAAGTGTCAAACTGACAGATCGCCAAAAGTGACTGGCAAAGTATGAACGAAGAATGGCTTCTTAACTTCTCAGTGCCTAAACATTAAATTAAAACCACTGCACATTTGCTATTGGTCAGAAACATCAGGCGAAGAAAGAACATCCAATTACACAAACATTAGATATCAGCAATGCATTAGAAAGGTTACACAAACAAATTGGCAGTGTGATGATTGGGTCTTTTTCCATTTACGTAACTCCAAATTATAGTAAATGTATCATCCCGCTCTTCCTTCCATCCACGTTCAGTAGACTCTTTTGTTCAGCACAATCCAAATATGCCGTTAGACAGTGGTTACACAGAGTACAGGATTTACATCACATCTTCGGAAGAAAAACATGTGTTAGAAACATAACTTCAGACAAATATGCAATTCAATCATTGAAACCTGTTATACAGCGGACATGAAATTACACAAATGTAACAATAGCTAGAACATTGGTAGTTAGAGAACGTCTAGCTGTGGCCTTGTCTGCTTGAGGCCCAGCAGAAAACAAGAAATACTCATATTATTTCAACTAATAATGACAGAGAAACACTTTAAAAGAAACATGGTTCTCAATACAATGTTAGTACATTATTTATAAAAGTGCATATGCAGGCCTTGTAGTCAATGGTGGCCAATAAAGAAGGCACAATATGTGTCACACATTAATTTCATCATTAAAACATCTCATATATTAATACATAAGTATGATTGCATAAAATATCATTATTAATGTTAATTTCAGCGCTCCCAATCCCTCCTCTGATGACTATATATGTCATCACACTTACATCTCAAATAAATTCATTTATTTCATTACACAGACTTTCTAAAATTTTGATTCCCACACATTTTTATAGTTTTTGTTCCTCTTTGATTTTTCCCTATATAAACTTTCCAATTGAAATGCTACCCTTCTCTCTTTCTTTTCTAATTTTCTTTTTTCAATCACATTATACAAATTGAACATTGCCATATTCCAATTAGACAAATCACAATAATTGAAACCCCTTGTATTATTTTCATTTACATCCCTTTTCCCAGATTGCTAATTTAGTTTCCCACAGCAGTCATCCCTTTCCCAGCTTTTTCCCAAACAGTGAGCTCAGTTAGTTCTTTTAATTCAGTTTCATCTTTTGTTATATTGTTAATTAAGCTTCTAACTGCTTTACTGTTGTCAGGAATATATGAACAACAATGACGTGGGCCTAGCAATTTACAAACTCCACCCTCCTTTGCTAAAAGAATGTCTAACGCAAGGCAGTTCTGAAGAGTCATAGTTCTTACTGCAGCCATCTCTGTTTCCTAAAGGATAATGGCTCCTGAATAACCCACCAGCATGTTAACCACAACTGCAGACAACTGTCGAATTTTAATAGAATTCAGAACAACTTCCACTGAAGGAATTATTTCTCCAAATATGTATCCAACAATGCTAGAAACTGATTCTCACTTTTGTCTCTTTGGTTGTAATTCAGTCATTTTAGGAAATGTACTCAAGTCATCAAGTTGGTACATTTTCAGGGAGACTATTCCCAAAAAACATGTGCCATACCATCCTTCAGGAAGACAGTAATATGCATTTTTCCAACAAATGTAATAAATACTAGGCACTGGTGGTTCCTGACCATTCAACATAAATGCCCACTTACACCCAACACAAAAACACATGTCTACATTCACTCGTTCCCACCAATTTTTTATCAACCCTAGTTTGAATCCTATATATAAAAAGCTTTCCTACGTGTTGTCCATCTAAAGTTAGTCTCCCTTGTTAAGTAATTTCAGTAAATACATAGCCATTCCCAGATCTACATGAAACTAATCCCCTATCTACCTTAGCCTTCATTGTCCTTCTCCTATCGTCTGTGTTATCTAACTCTTTTCTAAGGGTGAGAGTAAACAGGTTAGGTTATTTTTATGAGCATAAACGGTCCCAAATGTTAACGTAAGCTCAAAGAAATACCTCATTATTACTATATTACTGTCCTTAGCTACCTTATTATAGGAACAAAAGAAAACACTACATCAAAGTTGGAGTAGAAATATTGGATATACTCCTGGTTATAAAATCTTGTTAGTAAAAACTACAACTTATGCTATATGTTAATGGCAAACTGTAATAGGCTATTCCCTCCTCAACAGAGGCTGGATTCTGTGTGCAAATATAACAATCTCTCACATCCATTGTATCAACATATTCACACAATAAGCGATAGAAGACATTAGAAGTAAGTTCTCCCGGTGTATGCAAACATTTTTCATCTATTTTAAATCTATCTATTGCTGAAAGAGTAGGCACTAATTCTGAAGATGTTGTTTCTACAGCTATGGTATGGTTGGCTCCATTCTTATCAAAGACAATCACACCTACAATCAATACCAAACATATGGCTGCACAAACAATCACCAAACCAATACCCATGTATATACAGCATCAATTTATAGTATTTTGCTGGTTGTGGTTATCCATGGTCTGTAAAGAATCAGAACATAAAAGCAAATACCAAAGGTGGCTATGCAGCAAAAATCCAAACTTCACAAAAAAAAATTCAAGTCTTTAATCTTCAGTGTTCAATCTTCAATCCCTCCTTATTTTATTTTTTTCTCTTTAAAAATATTTACAGCTTCCTTTACACAGGACCCTTTTTGTCCAAAAATCAGTAAAGTTGTCAAATTCAGTTTAGCAGCTTGTCAAAATCATGTTATCAAAGTCTTTTCAACAGCGTCTTTTCCATTTAGCTGTCAAATTTTCAATTTTCCCAACAAATTTCCATCAATTTTCCTCATGTGCCAAAATATAGATCCGGAATGTCTCTATCAAAACAGAAATTCATAAATTCTTCTTGCCATTCTTGGGTAGCTACATATGCCCAATCAGGACCTGAAAATATTAGATTGGCAATTCTCTTTCTTTTTAATCTTCGACCTTCACTGGATTCACCATCACTCAGATCTTCATTTCTGGTGGTATTGACTTCTTCCTGAAGTGTTGGCACCAGATTTGTCTTCTTTGACTTTGATCTTGTTCCTGGACAGTTATCACCTTTCAGAGGTTTTCTTATTAATGCTCTTTTCAGTATTGGACACAAGTTCTTCTCCTTTGATGTTCCCGCAACCGGTTCAGGAGTCAAATCCTTTTGGCTCTGATCTTCCTCAACTCCTTTCCTGCCGGGGGCAGTCACTTGCTCAGTCTGGTTTCTCAGACCATCTGCTTCTGAGGACACCCTCCTCTGAATATGTTCTCTCTAGACAGGTTCTCTCTCCTGTTCTCCCTGGATCTGTTCTGTTACTGTTTCATTTGAGGAAGTTGAGGATGTCTCATCCTCATCTTACAGGATTCTTTCCGCTTTGTCTGTCACAGGAGTGGGCAAATAAACTGGATGTAGGAAGTTGGCTCTGTATGCACTATTTCAAAGTAAGGAATAGTATGCACAGAGTCCAAGGGTTCCCCTTAGAGGTAAGATAGTGGCAAAAAGAGATAATACTAATGCTCTATTTTGTGGTAGTGTGGTTGAGCAGTAGGCTTATCAAAGGAGTAGTGTTAAGCATTTGTTGTACATACACACAGGCAATAAATGAGGAACACACACTCAGAGACAAATCCAGCCAATAGGTTTTGTTATAGAAAAATATATTTTCTTAGTTTATTTTAAGAACCACAGGTTCAAATTCTACATGTAATATCTCATTTGAAAGGTATTGCAGGTAAGTACTTTAGGAACTTTGATTCATTACATTAGCATGTATACTTTTTACATAAAACACAATAAGCTGCTTTAAAAGTGGACACAGTGCAATTTTCACAGTTCCTGGGGGAGGTAAAGTATTGTTAGGTTTCACAGGTAAGTAAGTCACTTACAGGTTTCAGTTCTTGGTCCAAGGTAGCCCACCGTTGGGGGTTCAGAGCAACCCCAAAGTCACCACACCAGCAGCTCAGGGCCGGTCAGGTGCAGAGGTCAAAGAGGTGCCCAAAACACATAGGCTTCAATGGAGAGAAGGGGGTGCCCCGGTTCCAGTCTGCCAGCAGGTAAGTACCCGTGTCTTCGGAGGGCAGACCAGGGGGGTTTTGTAGGGCACCAGGGGGGACACAAGTCAGCACAAAAAGTACACCCTCAGCAGCGCGGGGGCGGCCGGGTGCAGTGTGCAAACACGCGTCGGGTTTACAATGGTTTTCAATGAGAGACCAAGGGATCTCTTCAGCGTTGCAGGCAGGCAAGGGGGGGGGGCTCCTCGGGGTAGCCACCACCTGGGCAAGGGAGAGGGCCTCCTGGGGGTCACTCCTGCACAGGAGTTCCGTTCCTTTAGGTGCTGGGGGCTGCGGGTGCAGGGTCTTTTACAGCCGTCGGAAAATGGAGTTCAGGCAGTCGCGGTCAGGGGGAGCCTCGGGATTCCCTCTGCAGGCGTCGCTGTGGGGGATCAGGGGGGACAACTTTGGTTACTCACGGTCTCGGAGTCGCCGGAGGGTCCTCCCTGAGGTGTTGGTTCTCCACCAGTCGAGTCGGGGTCGCCGGGTGCAGTGTTGCAAGTCTCACGCTTCTTGCGGGGAGTTGCAGGGGTCTTTAAATCTGCTCCTTGAAACAAAGTTGCAGTTCTTTTGGAGCAGTGCCGCTGTCCTCGGGAGTTTCTTGTGTTTCTTGAAGCAGGGCAGTCCTCAGAGGATTCAGAGGTCGCTGGTCCCTTGGAAAGCGTCGCTGGAGCAGGTTTCTTTGGAAGGCAGGAGACAGGCCGGTAAGTCTGGGGCCAAAGCAGTTGGTGTCTTCTGTTCTTCCTCTGCAGGGGTTTTTCAGCTCAGCAGTCCTCTTCTTCTTGTTAGTTGCAGGAATCTAAAGTTTTAGGTTCAGGGAAGCCCTTAAATACTAAATTTAAGGGCGTGTTTAGGTCTGGGGGGTTAGTAGCCAATGGCTACTAGCCCTGAGGGTGGGTACACCCTCTTTGTGCCTCCTCCCAGGGGGAGGGGGTCACATCCCTAATCCTATTGGGGAATCCTCCATCTGCAAGATGGAGGATTTCTAAAAGTTAGAGTCACTTCAGCTCAGGACACCTTAGGGGCTGTCCTGACTGGCCAGTGACTCCTCCTTGTTATTCTCATTATTTTCTCCGGCCTTGCCGCCAAAAGTGGGGGCCGTGGCCGGAGGGGGCGGGCAACTCCACTAGCTGGAGTGTCCTGCGGTGCTGCCACAAAGGGGTGAGCCTTTGAGGCTCACCGCCAGGTGTGACAGCTCCTGCCTGGGGGAGGTGTTAGCATCTCCACCCAGTGCAGGCTTTGTTACTGGCCTCAGAGTGACAAAGGCACTCTCCCCATGGGGCCAGCAACATGTCTCGGTTGTGGCAGGCTGCTGGAACCAGTCAGCCTACAGAGATAGTCGGTTAAGGTTTCAGGGGGCACCTCTAAGGTGCCCTCTGGGGTGTAGTCTACAATAAAATGTACACTGGCATCAGTGTGCATTTATTGTGCTGAGAAGTTTGATACCAAACTTCCCAGTTTTCAGTGTAGCCATTATGGTGCTGTGGAGTTCGTGTAAAACAGACTCCCAGACCATATACTCTTATGGCTACCCTGCACTTACAATGTCTAAGGTATTGCTTAGACACTGTAGGGGCACAGTGCTCATGCACTGGTGCCCTCACCTATGGTATAGTGCACCCTGCCTTAGGGCTGTAAGGCCTACTAGAGGGGTGACTTATCTATACCTGCATAGGCAGTGAGAGGCTGGCATGGCACCCTGAGGGGAGTGCCATGTCGACTTACTCGTTTTGTTCTCACCAGCACACACAAGCTGGCAAGCAGTGTGTCTGTGCTGAGTGAGGGGTCTCCAGGGTGGCATAAGACATGCTGCAGTCCTTAGAGACCTTCCTTGGCATCAGGGCTCTTGGTACCAGGGATACCACTTACAAGGGACTTATCTGGATGCCAGGGGGTGCCAATTGTGGATACAAAAGTACAGGTTAGGGAAAGAACACTGGTGCTGGGGCCTGGTTAGCAGGCCTCAGCACACTTTCAATTCAAAACATAGCATCAGCAAAGGCAAAAAGTCAGGGGGTAACCATGCCAAGGAGGCATTTCCTTACAAGTATGTTCAGGCTCTGAGTCCAGCTAACTTTGTCCCTCGTCTTGCCTCGGAATATGTCTGGGTGGTGGTAATCTCAACAGCTCCTCTGTTGGACTATTCACTTTCCAAGTGTGGCATGCGTGGATCCAGTTCGGAAGTCCCGCACACTTCACAGCTCTGGTAGTGATCAATACCACCTGATAAGGACCCTTCCACCGAGGCTCCAAACATGATTTTCTCACGTGCTTTCAGATCACAACCCAATCACCTGCTTTCAGGTTGTGTCCTTGACCTTGGGACGGTTGCAGTGTGATAGCTTCCACCTGATGAGAGAAAGAGGGAAGCACATCAGTTAGACCGTTGCAGTAGTCCAATACCATATCATCTGTAATGTTCACAACAGCATTTGCACGTACAGATGGCAATCTCATGGCCCTTCCCATAAGGATTTCATGGGGTGACAATCCTATTTTCTTGTCAAAGGTGCTTCTCATTGACATTAGAACCAACGGCAAGGCATCTGGCCATTTCAGATTTGTGGATGCACACATTTTTACCAATCTCGACTTCAAAGTACCATTCATCTGTTCTACAAGTCCTGAGGCTTCTGAGCGTTAACTACAATAAAGCTTCTGTTCAATGTTTAAAGCTGAACATAGCAACTTAATCACCTCATTGTTGAAGTGGCTTCCTCTATCTGATTCTAAAGAGACCAGAAAACCGAAACGTGGAATTAACTCCCTAAGCAGTAACTTTGCTACTGTAAGACTGTCATTTGTCCTTGTAGGGTAAGCCTCAATTCAATAACTGAAAACGCACACAATCACCAACACATATTTCAAACCAGCTCATGCAGGCATCTCAATGAAATCCATTTGCATTCTGCTAACCGGTCCTCCAGCCATGCCAATATGACCCATATTGACCACTGTTCCTTTGCCCACGTTGATCTGCTGGCAGATGACACATCTGTGGTAAACTGCTTCGGCAACCTGTCTAAACTTTGGATTGAACCAAAATTGCTTGAACAACCTGACCATGGCGCCTCTCCCCACATGAGCCTATCCATGATAGTATCTTGCCATCTGAGTCAGTAGACTGTTGGGCAGTACTACCTCCCCTTCTCCCAAGATCCATACATCGACGTCCCTTTGGACGCATTTAAAATTTATCCAGTTCCTTTGTACTACCTTTGAGACATTATCTTGAAGAGTTTTTACCTCTTCCAAATTGTCAATAACATGTGTTATATAATTTGCACGGATCTCATCATTTTCAGGCAACAATTTCCATTCTACTTTGCAGGATATGCCATTCAAGGTACAAAACTTTGTGACTTAATCTTCATATGCATTTCCCAGTGACACTTAGGGGGTTATTCTAACTTTGGAGGAGGTGGTAATCCGTCCCAAAAGTGACGGAAAAGTGACGGATTTACCACCAGCCGTATTACGACTCCATTATATCCTATGGAACTCGTAATACGGCTGGTGGTATATCCGTCACTTTACCGTCACTTTTGGGACGGATTAACACTCCTCCAAAGTTAGAATAACCCCCTTAATCCTGTGATCTGTGATATACACTGCATTTCACCACGTGTTAGAAATGGGGTCTTTGATTGCCAGTCAGATTACCCCCTGTCCAAGCAAGGACCCTCACTCTAGTAAGGGTAATGGTGAATCACCCTGAGCTAACCCGTGCTTACCCCCTTGGTAGCTTGGCACGAGCAGTAGGCTTAACTTCAGAGTGCTAGGTGTAAAGTATTTGTACCAACACACACAGTAACTTAATGAAAACACTACAAAATGACACAACACAGGTTTAGAAAAATAGAGAATATTTATCTAAACAAAACGAGACCAAAACGATCAATTAAAAACCAAAAAGAGTCTTCTTGTAATTTTAAACACAACGCTAACGCTGTTAGCGTGGAAATGTATCTTGGGTGCGTAAAAAATAACCCTGCATGGGCGAGTGTGCGTCAAAAAGGACTTGCGATGCGTCAATTTCACTCACAAGTGAGACCTTGCATCGTTTGTCCTTTCGTCGGGCCGGGGCGCGTTTATTTCATCAGCCACAGATCAGAGTTGCATTGATCTTTTCCCCGCACGGGATTCTCAGGCTGCCAGCTTCTCCTTTCAGGGTCCCAGGAACTGGATGGACACCACAGGGCAGAGTAGGAGTCTCTCCAGAGATTCCAGGTGCTGGCAGAGAAAAGTCTTTGCTGTCCCTGAGATTTCAAACAATAGGAGGCAAGCTCCAAATCAAGCCCTTGGAGATCTTCACAAGATGGAAGGCACACAAAGTCCAGTCTTCCCCCTCTTACTCTGGCAGAAGCAGCGACTGCAGGATAGCTCTACAAAGCACAGTCACAGGCAGCTCTTCAGCTCTTCTCCAGGCAGAGGTTCCTCTTGGTTTCCAGAAGTGTTCTCAAGTTTGTGGTTTTGGGTGCCCCTCTTATACCCATTTTCTCCTTTGAAGTAGGCCTACTTCAAGGCAATGTCTCTGTTGAATGTGAAATCCTGCCTTTCCCAGGCTAGGCCCCAGACACTCACCAGGGGGTTGGAGACTGCATTGTGCGAGGGCAGGCACAGCCCTTTCAGGTGTGAATGACCACTCTTCCCCTCCCTCCTAGCACAGACACCTCATCAGGAAATGCAGACTACACCCCTGCTTCTTTTGTGTCACTGTCTAGTGAGAGGTGCAACC
Source organism: Pleurodeles waltl (assembly GCF_031143425.1). NCBI lineage: Eukaryota > Metazoa > Chordata > Amphibia > Caudata > Salamandridae > Pleurodeles > Pleurodeles waltl. Next base: position 603,039,204 of record NC_090440.1, on the reverse strand, counting down.
AGCCCAACTGTCAAACTGACCCAGACAGGGAATCCACAAACAGGAAGAGTCACAGAAATGGTATAGGTAAGAAAGTGCTCACTTTCTAAAAGTGGCATTTTCAAACACACAATCTCAAAATCAACTTTACTAAAAGATGCATTTTTAAATTGTGAGCTCAGAGATCCCAAACTCTACATGTCTATCCCCTCCAAAATGGAATCACTTTAATCATATTTAAAGGTAGCCCCCATGTTAACCTATGAGAGGGACAGGCCTTGTAACAGTGAAAAACCAATTTAGCAATATTTCACTGTCAGGACATATAAAACACATTACTATATGTCCTACCTTAACCATACACTGCACCCTGCCCTTGAGGCTACCTAGGGCCTACCTTAGGGGTGCCTTACATGTAAGAAAAGGGAAGGGTTAGGCCTGGCAAGTGGGTACACTTGCCAAGTCGAATTTACAGTTAAAACTGCACACAGACACTGCAGTGGCAGCTCTGAGACATGGTTACAGAGCTACTATTGTGGGTGGCACAACCAATGCTGCAGGCCCACTAATAGCATTTGATTTACAGACCCTGGAACCTCTAGTGCACTTTACTAGGGACTTACTAGTAAATCAAATATACCAGTCATGGATAAACCAATCAACAATACAATTTACACAGAGAGCATATGCACTTTAGCACTGATTAGCAGTGGTAAAGTGCTCAGAGTTCAAAAGCCAACAGAAACAGTTCAGTAAAAATAGGAGGCAGGATGCAAAAAGATTTTGGATGACCCTGCATAAACTCAAAAGTCTAACACAACCCCTGCCAGCCTAAAGCCAGGGGAGAACAATCAATACCTTGATGTACTCCCCTGATTGGGGCAATAGAACAAGGACCCAGGCCCACAACAGCAGGGGCATGTTCCAGTTCTACACCTTCCTGACTCCAGTTGGATCCCTCTGTCCATACTCTCAGGGCCCACTAAGCTAATCCGTGGTTAACCCTTCTCCACATCTGCAGATACCATCTGTGTCACAACTAACTTTACTTTGCTCACAGATGTATCCCAATGGGTAGATAGTACCACCAGGGCCAACACAGTAGTGTTGCCAATTCCACCCCCGGGGTGTGACTCTCGTCCCCTCCCCAGGAGCAACTCTGTCCACCAGGACAGCAAGCCACAGAGACCCCTGACAACTGTCAGGGATGAGAGCCCGACCTCAGGCCTCTCTAACCACTGTGACTGTGGAGAGTGGGGAGCGGTAGCCCCAGGTGCCTAGCACCCTTTGGCCACTCTCCCTTCCACCAGGTCAGGAATGACAACCTGACCCTGGTCCTCCCCTCTGGGGCACTGTACCCTCCCTGCAGGGGCGGCACCCACAGAGTCCAAAATTGTCAGGGTGCTTGTAGAAGCAGTCCTGCACAATTCGTCAACCAGGGCAGGGATGTTAACCTGCCATTGGTCCTCCAACCTGGGGTCTGTACCTTCAGGTTGGACCAGGGCCAGGGGTGAGGCTTACCTCCTCCTGCCCTCCCTTCTGGGGTCCTGCACCCCCCAACTAGGAATGGCCCCCCCAGAAGACAACATGGTAGGGGCACTGTTAGCAGTAGCCCCTTCCTCCAGGTCAGGGGGGACACCCTGAACCTGGCCTTCCAATCCAGGGTCTGTACCTTAGATTGCACTGGGGTCAGGGGTGAGTCTCTCTCTCTCCCCTGCCCCTACACTTAGGGTTCTGCACCCCCCTCATGGAGAGTACCCCTTGAAATCACATCAGGGGGGGTGATTGGGCAAACTGCCCCCCCTTCAGGTCAGGGTTTACCCCCTGCACCTCATCATCTAGTCCATGGTCTGTACCCTCAGACTGGACCACTGCCTGGCAACCCAGGACTTCCTGGGGGGCACACCTACCTCCCACCAGGTCAGAGTTTACCCCCTGAACCCGGTCATCCATCCCAGAGTCTCTACCCTGCGGTTGAACCACTGCCTGGCACACCAGGACTTCCAGGGGGGGACACTTACCCCCCTCAAGGGACACACCGTCCCCAAGGGCCACACAAGAGGCTGGCTGGCGCAGGTCTCCTGACCTCTGCCCATCTGACAAAGTCTGGATTCCTCCCAACCCAGAAATGGCCTCACCAAAGTCATTCTTGGGGGGCTCTGCTCTCAGCGCTGACCCCTGGCCCTCCAGGTTCTCCCCTGGGGTCCGCAACCCCCTCCCAACCCTATGCCTGGGCTTCTGCACCCCTTCACTAGGAGTGGTACTGCCAGACATCAGTACTGGTGGGACGCTGGCTACAGCAGCACCCCCAAATTCTCCTGACACTGTGGGGTCTCCCTCAACAGATGGCCCTACAGTACAGGCTAGGCTCTCCTCCTGGTGTTCCCTCATGGAACCCTCCAGGACCTGGGACCAGATCTCGGACACCTTGAGCCTCAGCCCATCCCCATTCCCTCTCCTCTGAGACTGGACATGGGGTCCCTCACCCATCCCACTACACGGGGACCTATCTGGAACTCTATAATCCTTCCCTACCTCACCTGGTTGGGAAATACCTAGACCACTCCTCTCAGGAGCACACCCAAATGCCTCTTCAGACTCTCTGGTACTCACCTAGAGGTCTGCCTCCAATGTATGTTCCCTGGGGTCAGAGAACTCACACTCCACCTGATGTTGGCGTAGCTCTGGAAAATAACGACTAGACATATGCTCTCCAGCAATTACATCATTCAGCCCCTCACATGAATTAACCAAACTACCCTTCACCCAACCATCCAGTGACTCAGCCTTGAAAACGCAACCAACATCACCCTCCTGAGACTGGTGAGACAGTACCCGACTGTGCCTGACACTCAACCCACATTCTTCTGGGATGTCTTCACACTCCATAACCAGGACTCCTATCTGAGGGGAATTCCTCTCCCTGTCACTCTCACCTAGAGTCAGTAGAGTGTTCCTCCCACCAGTAGGAATATGACTCCCCATGCCAGTTCCCCAATCCACCTCAGGGACCCTGTGCATCACTGGAGCTACCTCATACTCCTGAACCTCCTGATGTGTGTCAAATCTCTCCTTCAGCCAGGGCACCACGTCTCTGGGCATGTGCACTTCTTCAGCAGCACTGGATATAGAACTGTTGCTGCCACCATTCCAGCTGGACTCTGTCCTCATGACTTCCAGCTATCTCAGTTTGAACTCATAAGCCCAAATCATCTCTTTTATCTATAAGTCCCTTTCCCATTCTTCGAACTCCTTTTGCATCCTCAACTTTTCTGCCTCCAACTGGCGAACCCTTTCTGCCTCTCTGTCCTGCAACTCTTAAGGAGTCAGGCCCTTAGAGGACCTACTGCTACCTCTCCTGGAGACCCTCCCCCAAGGTATAACAGGTACCTCCACTACACTACAGTGTATCCTCTGTGTGCCCCCCAGCCTTCTTGGCTGTCTCCCAGGCCCTCAGTGCCTCTTGCAGCTCCCCCTTCCTGGTGGAGCTCTTAACAGGACAGGCACTATCTTTACAGAACTGATTCAACTAAGCAACTGAGTACCTCTTCAGTTTTCCTAATTCAAACACAGCTCCAGCTGTTGCATCTCCAGATTGAGACATGATGGCAACAAGTGCAAAGTTCCAAAGGCAGACATCAAGTTCCCAATGAAGTAAAAAGAATCAGTCAAGGGATCAGCAAAATCATGGAAGTAGAACAAAAAGGAGTCCCAAAGAGAAAAAGCGAAACCACAAGACAAGTAGTATGTGGTCACGTAGTGGTCTAAAATCAAAACAGTAGTGTACACTTCATCACTGTATGTCAAGTACAAATACAAGTCCATTCCCAACCGCTGATCACCAATGTTAGAAATGGGGTCTTTGATTGGCAGTCAGGTTACCCCCTGTCCAAGCAAGGACCCTCACTCTAGTCAGGGTAATAGAGAATCACCCTCAGCTAACCCCTGCTTACCCCCTTGGTAGCTTGGCACGAGCAGTAGGCTTAACTTCAGAGTGCAAGGTGTAAAGTAGTTGTACCAACACACACAGTAACTTAATGAAAACACTACAAAATGACACAACACAGGTTTAGAATAATAGAGAATATTTATTTAAACAAAACAGGACCAAAACGACAATAATCCACAATACACAAGTCAAGTTATCAATTAAAAACCAAAAAGAGTCTTCATGTAATTTTAAACACAACGCTAATGCTATTAGCGTGGAAATGTACCTTGGGTGCGTTAAAAATAACCCTGCACGGGCGAGTGTGCATCAAAACGAGCAAGACCTTGCGCCGTTTCTCCTTTCGTCAGGTCGGAGCGTGTCGTTTCTGCGCTCTGTAGGAGAGCGATGCGTCGATCCGGTCAGCAGTCTTGGGTCCGGGCAGGCCTTGCGTTGTTTTTACACGCCCAGCGGTACTTGCGTCGGAAATCCAGCGGCACGATGATCCGAAAACCACACAGAGTGGGTTGCGATCTCACCAGCCTCCCTCAGCGATGCTGCGCGTCGTTTCCCTAGCTCAATGTGTCGATCTTTCGAAGCCTGCAGCCGCAAGCCGATCAGCCGCAGATCGGAGTCGCATCGATCTTTTCCCCGCACAGCTTTATGTGCGTGGATTTCTTCCTCCTTGGCTGCCAGCTTCTTCTTTCAGGGTCCCAGGAACTGGATGGGCACCACAGGACAGAGTAGGAGTCTCTCCAGAGACTCCAGGTGCTGGCAGAGAGAAGTCTTTGCTATCCCTGAGACTTCAAACAACAGAAGGCAAGCTCTAAATGAAGCCCTTGGAGATCTTCACAAGCTGGAAGGCACACAAAGTCCAGTCTTTGGCCTCTTACTCTAACAGAAGCAGCGACTGCAGGATAGCTCCACAAAGCACAGTCACAAGCAGGGCAGCTCTTCTTCCTCAGCTCTTCAGGTCTTGTCCAGGCAGAGGTTCCTCTTGGTTTCCAGAAATGTTCTAAAGTCTGTGGTTTTGGGTGCCCTTCTTATACCCATTTTCTCCTTTGAAGTAGGCCTACTTCAAGGCAAAGTCTCTCTTGAATGTGAAATCCTGCCTTGCCCAGGCCAGGCTCCAGACACTCACCAGGGGTTGGAGACTGCATTGTGTGAAGGCAGGCACAGCCCTTTCAGGTGTGAATGACCACTCCTTCCCTCCCTCCTAGCACAGACGGCTCATCAGGAAATGCAGACTACACCCCATCTTCCTTTGTGTCACTGTCTAGTGAGAGGTGCAACCAGCCCAACTGTCAAACTGACCCAGACAGGGAATCCACAAACAGGCAGAGTCACAGAAATGGTATAGGCAAGAAAATGCTCACTTTCTAAAAGTGGCATTTTCAAACACACAATCTCAAAATCAACATTACTAAAAGATGCATTTTTAAATTGTGAGCTCAGAGACCCTAAACTCCACATGTCTATCTGCTCCCAAATGGAATCTACACTTTAATCATATTATCATATTTAAAGGTAGCCCCCATGTTAACCTATGAGAGGTACATGCCTTGCAACAGTAAAAAACAAATTTAGCAATATTTCACTGTAAGGACATATAAAACACATTACTATATGTCCTACCTTAATCATACACTGCACCCTGCCCTTTGGGCTACCTAGGGCCTACCTTAGGGGTGCTTTAAATGTAAGAAAAGGGAAGGGTTAGGCCTGGCAAGTGGGTACACTGCAGTGGCAGGTCTGAGACATGCTTACAGAGCTACTTATGTGAGTGGCACATCCAGTGCTGCAGGCACAGTAGTAGCATTTGAATTACAGGCCCTGGCACCTCTAGTGCACTTTACTAGGGACTTACTAGTAAATCAAATATGCCAATCATGGATAAATCAATCAGCAATACAATTTACACAGAGAGCATATGCACTTTAGCACTGGTTAGCAGTAGTAAAGTGCTCAGAGTTCAAAACCCAACAGCAACAGGTCAGAAACAATAGGAGGCAAAAAGATTAGGGATGACCCTGCATAAACTCAAACGTCTAACACCACGGCAATCTTTTCAGGCATTTGAATTGCTTTTAACAACTCATGTATTCTTTACTATTTCTTATTGGTGAGCCAGAAGAGGCCACAATGTCAATCCATATTGACTATCTTTGTAAAGAGTAACTTTCAGTTGAGTTGAAATGTGGAGCCACTAATTCCACCAGTTGTGCAGAAAACACTCCTTGAAGCAATGAAGCTTCCAATATGCCAGTGATAGTACACACTGCATATCCTGCTCTTAATGTGCCCACATTATCTCTCAGACAGGAACCATCAACAAAGATAATTTTGTCATTCTCTTCCAGGCAAATATTTCTAATGTCGGCTCTGGATTTTGGGTATAATTCTGTAATTTCCAGACAATCATGTTCAGTGTTATCCATTTTATCAATATCTACATCCTCATTTGGAAGTAAGGTTGCTGGGTTAAGCACTGGACATCTCTTAATGGTTACATTTGGAGACCCCAAGATTGCGGTCTCGTATCTGGGCAGCCTAGAGCTGGTCTTATACTGAGTTTTAGACCGAGTAGGCAAAATCTCATTGAATGAGGTACCATTATAGTACCATTACCTTATTCTCACTCTGAGGGAGGCTCTGCTCAACTGCTGGAATGGACCGCAAACAACTTGGTAAAACTGCTGCGTCCGGATCCAAAGTGGCTGAAAAATATGCCACCGGGCGATTCACACCACCATGAGTTTGACTCAAAACAGACAAAGAACATGCATCACGTTCATGACAAAACAACAGAAAAGGTTTTGTGTAATCAGGCATTCCCAAAGCTGGAGCTTGACTCAAGCTCTCTTTCAAATCCGTATATGCTTTCATACATGCTTCATCCAGCACTATAGGATCTGAAACATCCTTATGAGTCAGCTTCTGTAAGAGCTTTGAAAGTCCTACAAAATTTGGGATCCATTGGCGGCAGTAACCCGCCATTCCCAAAAATATCCTCGTATCTTTCAGTTTATTTGGTGCTGGTGTTTGCAAAATAGTTGCAACTCTCTCTCTGGAAATTTCCTAATTCCCTTCTCAATCAAATGACCCAAATATTTTACTTCTTACTGACAGTACTGCAATTTAGCAGGGAACACTTTATGACCATTGTCTTCCAGGAAGTTCAGCAACGCAATCATATCATATTTACACACTTCTCTTGTTTTGGACGCAATTAGCAGATCGTCAATTTATTGCACCAATGTTGACTGATAAGGCATCACTAATGATTCCAAATTCATTTTCAAGATCTGATTAAAATAGATGGTGACTCTGAAAACCCCTGTTGAATTCTACACCAACAGTAGACCCTGTTTAAGAACTTAAAACAAAACAGATATCTGCTCTTGTCATGAAGAGGCACAGAAAAAAACAATGACATAAGTCCACCACAGTGAACCATTCAGTGTCGCATGGGATCTGAAACATAATCACAGCTGGACTTGGCACTACTGGGTAACATTTAATCACTATATCATTTATTTTTTCCCAAATCCTGCACAAGTCGGATTTTCCCACAAGGCTTGCACAGACCCATTATTGGCGAATTACACATGCTGCTCAACACTTCTTTTAAAACACCACAAACTCTCCTGTTAATGGTTTCAGGCCCTCGATTGCATCTTTTGCCATTGGGTATTGTGGAGTCTGAGGATAAACTGCATTTGGCTTAACTACGACTCTAACTGGCTAAGCTCCTTTTATCAACCTAATGTCCTTTCCTGAAAGACCCCAAACCTTAGTCTTAACATTTTTCTGTAAATCAGCAGGAATATCTTTCACTGCAAAAACTGGAAAGAAACTAATCAAACTAATCAATGGAGCTTCCTCATTCACTGGCTCCTCACAACTGATCAAAGGAAATTCTTTGTTCACTGACTCATTGTTAACAGTAAGTATTGGGTCTTCTTCTTCATCACTGTTTGTTTGAATTTCAATGCCCTCATCTGAACAAGTAATTGAGCATCTTGTTTTGCACAATAAACCCCTTCCCAGTAAGGACACAGGACTTGATTCACAAACCACAAACTTGTGCAAACCCTTAAAATTGCCAATTTTAACCAAAAATGGTTCCATAATTGGGTTTGTCAAATATTGATTAGCAACTCCCACAATATGAACTGTCTTCCCTGATAAGGGCAGATCTGGAAACTCTGCAGATCTTACTGTTGAGCATGTAGCTCCAGTGTCAACCAAAAATGAGACTTTGTGACCATTCACCTTTCCTTTAACATAAGGACCTTTCTGATCTATTTCTAAAGAAGCAGCCATCACACATTGTTCTTCATCCAAACTCTCAGACATCCAAACATCGTTTATTTCATCCTCACTGTGTAGTGGAAATTGTTGTACAGTATTATTACTCTGATTTACTCTTTGACCTGTGACCGTCTAAGAAAGCATCACCTGCTGCTGATCCATAAGGGCTTGAGGTATCTGAATTTGCTGTCTAGGCATTTGAATTTGTTGTCCAGGCACCATCTGCACCTGTGGCTGCATCTGCTGTAACTAGGGCTCTTATACCTGTAATGGTTGCATGGGTTGCATGGGCTGCATAGGTTGGAAACCTTGCATTGGATTCACATTATTCTGGAAAGTTTGGTTTTGACCTCTCATTCTTGGCCCTCTCACATTTTGAAATGAATTGACATCATTCACTTGCTGAACAACACCTCCCTGATTTACCATCCAACACTCCTGTTTCCAATGCCCAATTCCTCCGCAAGCGTGACAAGGGAACAATCTCTTTCCTTGTGGCTCTCCTTGCATCATTACTATATTCAAATCCGGATCACTATTAACACTTCCCATTCCACCACGACCTCTACCTCTGCCTACTTTCCGAAATGTCATGTTTCCATGTTGCTGCTGAGGCTAAAAACTTCCCTGAATCCCTGTCTGTGCAGCCTTGATCTGCATCTCTATCGCTTTCTCTTTCAACTTTTTCTGTTTCAATGCAATCTCATCGCTACAGTATTTTGCATACTGCAGCACCTTACCAATCAGCGTGGCTTTCCAACAAATCAAATGGCTGTTAATCATCTGACTAATTTCTGGTCTGAGTCCCACAACAAATCTGAAGCTGAAATGAATCATGTCTTTCGGCTCAATTGTTTCTGTTCCACTGTAATGCTTAAATGCTTTTAATAATCTCTCATAGTATGCATGAGTTGATTCTTTCACTTCCTATCTATGCACTGCAAATCAAAGTTTTGGGGTGAAATTCTCATCAGAAATTTGATGACTTATTAGTAAACTTTCATTACTTCAAGGGACGGTGCACCTGTTGCTGGCTCTCTCTGCGGCTCATTTGTTGGCCGATCTACATTCCTTTTCCATTCAATCCATAAATCTGCTGGAACAAATATCTCTAAAAGAATGTTCAAATCCTCCCACATGCTTCTTGCAAGCTTCACTAACCAATCTGTCTGCTGATACCATTCTACTGGTTTCTCTCTCATCCTGGGGTAATCATTTGTAAATGACAAAATGTCACTTCTGCTCCAAGTGACATGTACAAAATTCCCTCCTAGAATCTCTCTCACTGGTAAAACTCTCACTGCTTCCTTATTCTGTGGTGCTTTTGCAGTAGAATTATCAGGACTTTTTTCTGTTTATCTCTTTTCTTTACCCATTCACCTTCCCATTTGTCTAATGCTCTTCATGTCTGGATACCTTTAAGAAACACTCTAAAGTGCATTTTCATCCTTGCAGATCTCATGTGTTCGAAGTCTTTTGCCTTGAAATCCAACCTATAGCTTCTTTTCAAATCTTTCCTTTTCAAAAGGTCTGTCCCATGGTTGTCTGCTACATCCGCTAACTGTTGATGTACCTCCCCTGCTTCTTTTGTAATCTTCTGACACAAATATCTCAATTCTGCTTCAGTGTAAGACTCTAACCAATTTACACTGATGGTTTCCTCTACAAGTTCACCCGCATCCAATGAAAGCCTAGTGTAGTTGATATAATTACCTCCACTAGAAACATCTTGTGAAGTTTTCAGCTTTTCTAACCACTCGGTTAATTGCTGGGCAGTCATTTCCTGTAATGAGATGTTATTAGGCTGAATACCAGGTAGCTGTTGTGTAGTTAAACTCGGAGGTTGAGGTGTCAGTAATTTCATGTTGGCGCCAATATGCAACACTGTTTCAGTAGTCAAAGGAGCTCCAAGAGGGCTCAAATCTAACAATGACCCTGTTCAATCAAACGTCTGTCCCACAGGTGAGACTATCTTGATATTTTCACTGATTCCTCCCCCCATAAAACTCTGATTTAGGATTCCCTGACCATTTGTGCCATTGTTACCCTGGGCAAATAACGGAATGATTGGACCAATAGTAACAGTTATAGACACAGCGTCTGGACTTGGTCTAGCAGTTACATTCTGAGACTGAATTTCACTTGTGTTCTGGCTCATTAATACAGACATATCTGCCTGCGTGCCTGCTATACGAGTGTACTTCAGAATTGCTTGTGGCTGCATTTGAGGCAGCAATAGCGGAGTTGGCTCTGTCTGGACCAACATTGGTTTCTGGTAAACTTGTCCTGTTGACACTATTAGATTGGCTGCTGCATCTACAATAGGTACATCTGGGTAAATCCTAGGAACACTAGGTTGTGGCAGCTGACTCTGTTCTGGAGATGCAGTCCGCAGATTGAAGCTGCTCTGCATTGGTACTTGCACAAAAGGAGAAATCGTCTGGACTGAGCTCTGGTTCACGTTAGGATTAGCCTGTACAGAACTCTCAGTTATGTTAATATTACTGTGTGTTGGATTCTGTGTCACAATAATCGGTGTAGGTGTTCACACTAGTACTTGGACCATTCTCTTGTGCCACATATGGTGGTGGACGATTTCTCAACAACTGTAAAATAAACTCATCATCGTACAATTCCTCATTAGACATTAGAGACTTCTGATCCTCCTTTGATTTTTCGTCTTCATCTGAAAATTAACTCCCTTTCAATTTCTTAGAAGCTTTCTTCGCTTCTTTCTTACTGTCTTCTAAAATCGCAGGAAACATCCTAATACCATGTAAGGTATTTAATCTCCATTGTCTCTGGTCATTATCCCATCCAGCTTCCACTAGTGTCTTTTCTGCTCTTCTCATTTTTCTCTCAAACCTCAACGCTTGCTGTAATCTGGCTACTAGCTCCAAGATTGCTAATGCTTTGAACTGAGTTGGTCTTGGCAAAGGTTTTAAACTATACATTACTTGTCTCAAATTCTCTAAAATTATCAAATTAAATGTTCAATTTTCAGGAAAACGCTAAGCTTCCTCCTTTTCCTTTAATTTTGCACCAATGTTTTAGCCAAAGGCATGCTCCAGAGTCCTTTCTCTTCAATTATGATATATGTCAGAGTACCTTCTGGCAGACAAATTTCTCCTTCCCTAGCTGGAATATATTAATCTCCTCTAAGAGCACTGTTTAAAGCATTGCAGAGCATCATTTTCACAAATTTATGTCAAAAATAAATAATCAAGAAATTACTTTCAATCCAACAATCCTCTTCGTCTACCTTCTCAATCAATTGCGCTTCACGGTTGTCCACCAATCCTTGTGCCACACTTCTCACTAACCAACCTTTCTCAGCGCGGCACAAAATGATGTCATACTTACACACAGCGGCTGACAAAGTCTTACAGCTTGTCCTCCTAAACTCAAAAACACTCAAAGCTGATGCGAAATTATTTGAGAGCACCTCAACAAAACAAAAACAAAAATAATTGTCGGTTTACTACTGGTAGGGTAATACAATCGCTTCAGGAACCTTACGAATTTTCACTGATGACTTTTGACCTAGCAGCTATTCTTGCTTTCTCAGTTTAAATTCGACCCACAAATTTTACTCTCAACTGATCTGTCCTGGTGCACACAGGACTCAGCAAATCTCAGTCGAAAAGACCTTACGCTCGACTCAACTCACAAACTTGCCAACCATGCCCGATTGGCCTACTAAACAGACAAATTTCAATAAAAATCAAGTGTCTCAATACACTTTTAATATACTGCGGAGTCTTAGACCACGTTGGGCCCGTATACCAACAACCACGTTGAAAATTTTTGAGCGCCATGCGCCACACACGTAATGTTCGCTGACTTCCCTACTCTCACACTTCAGAGTAGGCCAACCCCTTCTTCAACAACATTTGGAGTATGCAAAGTCCCTAAATCCTCCCAAACAACTCAATTCAGCTGCAAGTTAGCTAAAGCTGTGCAAGCGCATTATCTATACTTCATTCAACCTGACAACAGAACACTGAGAACACTCCCCACCAAAATAGGCAAACTCCACGGACCGGGGAAAGTCACCTTGGGCGTTTAGGGACACATCTTCCCCATATTCTGCATCAATTTAAATTTATCAACACTCAATCAAAAACCACATGGTAACAATAAAAGTTAGAGAAACATAACCATCAAGCTCTGCTACCAAAACTGTTAGCGCGCCTTTGGCTTTTTGTTATATTAATGGTAAGCGGATGGCATCGCTTGAGGTCGATGAACCTTTTGATTTGTTTAAATTAATATTGTTAGCAGTCATAAAGCACAACAGTATTAAACAATACTAATCATCAGAGAGTCAGTAAAGAACGCACCATGACCCATTTGGCCACGAATAACCACACCTTTAGTATCAATTAAAATGTTTATTTCCCTATATTAACAATGCTAAAGTCACAGAAATGAGTCTCAATACCAAATAGTACAAGTAAAGAAACATCACAGGTTGACCAAACCTTCTAAAGAATCTCAACTTAAACAAAGCAATAAGAACGACAACTTCAATAGCGAAAACACTAATTAATAGCAGCAATATTTGAACAAGAGAAATAACAAATATTTGTTTAGCAATCAAATGACATCAGATCATAGGTATAGAGAAAACACCTCACTAACTTCAGATTAGCATTAGCATGTTGGGCCTCATGCAAATGTTTTAGTAACAGCAATTTACGAAACATCTAGCTATGGAGCTATCAAACCAGCAGCAGTGTCAAAACAGTAGCAGTTGGTACCTGAAAAACAAAAGACAAACAACAATGCACAGATCATTCATATAACCTATCCCTAAGGATATCAGCAGAACAGCTTCAGCTTCATCAGGGGGGGCAGCAGCATCAGCATCAGGACAGGAGTAGGGAAAAGGGGTGCGGCTTAGAATTTGGTCTGTAGGATTACTAAACCATCAGATCATTAGTTCAGCATTGAACAGGTAAAGTAAACTCAGAAAATAATAAAGTACCAGAACATCAGTAGACTATCTGGCAAGGCATGAAGTGTCAAAGTGACAGATCGCCAAAAGTGACTGGCAAAGTATGAACGAAGAATGGCTTCGTAATAAGCATGTCAAAAAATGGCTCCCAACTTCCCAGCGCCTAAACATTAAATTAAAACCACTGCACAGTTGCTATTGATCAGACACATCAGGCAAAGAAAGAACATCCAATTACAAAAACATTATATATCGGCAATGCATTAGAAAGGTTACTCTAAAAAATTGACAGTGTGATGATTGGGTCTTCCTCCATTTATGTAACTCCAAATTATACTAAATGTGTCATCCCGCTCTTTCTTCCGTCCATGTTCAGTAGACTCTTTTGTTCGGCACATTCCAAATATGCTGTTACATAGTGGTACAAGATTTACATCACATCTTTGGAAGAAAAATTTGTGTTAGAAACATAACCAGACAAATATGCAATTCAATCAATGAAACCTGTTAAACAGCGGACATGAAATCACACAAATGTAACAATAGCTAGAACATTGGTAGTTGGATAACTTCTCGCTGTGGCCTTGTCGGCTTGAGGCCCAGCAGAAAACAAGTAATACTCATATTACTTCAACTATTAATTTGACTGAGAAATGCTTTTAAAGAAACATGTTTCTCAATACAACGTTAGTACATTATTTATAAAAGTGCATGTGCAGGCCTTGCACTCGATGGTGGTCAATAAAAAAGGCACATTGTGTCACATGTTAATTTCATCATTAAAACATCTCTTATATTAATACATAAGCATGATTGCATAAAAGATCATTAATAATATTAATTTCAGCCCTCACACAAGCACAGATGTATGCAGCTGTCCATACCTGGCAAAACAGTGCTTCGTTACTAGTTGAAATATTCCCACTTTGCAAATGTGGGCCAGTTTTTTAGCTGTCCGATCTGGGCCACTTTTACTTCGATGCCCAGGCATATTTTCTGTTCTAGCTGGACCCTGTTCATTACTGTATATTAACAGGATGTTAAATAAATGTGAGCGTGCGCTGATTTGTCACAGGGCCTCCCCCATTGCGCTGGAAGCTCAGCTTCCAGCGCGATCGAAAGAGAAATGCTTTGCATTTCTCTTTCGATCACATGGGGGAGGCCCGGAGAGGCTTCAAAGGGAAGGAAATGTATTTTCTTCCCTTTGAAGTCTCTCCGAGCATTTCAAAAGCCGGATTGCTTACAATACGGCTTTTGAAACCCCACTAGACACCAGGGATTTTTTTGTTTTGGGTGAAATTGTCATAGGGGAGCGACCCCTTGGGCAAGGGTCGCTCCCAGGGGGGGCCTTTTTTTGGGAAGGCCTTTTCTGCCCCCCCGGGGGCAGATCAGCCTATTATTAACCTCTAGGCATCAGTGATAATTTATTTTTATTTTTTTTGTTTACTTTGTTGTTTTAGGTGTGGGGAGCGACCCCTTAGGCAAGGGTCGCTCCCCTAGGAGGCAAATTATATTTAGGCCATTTCTGCCCCCCTTGGGGGCAGATTGGCCTATTTTGATGAGGCCAATCTGCCCCCAAGGGGGACAGAAACCACTAGACACCAGGGAGTTTTTTTTTTTTTTTACGTGAATTTCACGCAAGGGGCGCGACCCCTTAGACAAGGGTCGCTCCCCTGGGGGGGTAAATTATTTTAGGCCATTTCTGCCCCCCTGGGGGGTAGATCAGCCTATTTTGTTTTGGCCGATCTGCCCCCAAGGGAGGCAGAAACCACTAGGCACCGGGGATTTTTGTTTTTTTTTGTTTTACAGATGGGGAGCGACCCCTTGGACGGGGAAAATTGTATTTAGGCCATTTCTGCCCCCTTTGGAGGCAGATCGGACGATTTTTGCTACGCCAATCTGCCCCCAAAAGGGGTCAGAAACCACTAGGCACCGGGGATTTTTTTTTTGGTGCCAATGTCACGCAGGGGGAGCGACCCCGTAGGCAAGGGTCATTCCCGGGGGGGGGGGGTTGGAGGGGTGGGAGGGGCAAATTTATTTTAGGCCATTTCTGCCCCCCGGGGGCAGATCGGCCTATTGTTATTAGGCCGATCTGCCCCCAGGGGGGGGGCAGAAACCTCTAGGCGCCAGGGCAACATTTTTTTTTGTGTTTTTTTTTGTTTGTTTGTTTTTTTAGAGATGGGGAGCGACCCATTAGGCAAGGGTCGCTCCCCTGGGGGGCAAATTGTATTTAGACCATTTCTGCCCCCCTTGGGGGAAGATTTGCCGATTTTAGGCGGCAGAAACCACTAGGCACCGGGGATTTTTTTTTGGTGCCAATGTCACGCAGGGGTAGCGACCCCGTAGGCAAAGGTCGTTCCCGGGGGGGGGGGGTTGGGAGGGTGGGGGGGCAAATTTATTTTAGGCCATTTCTGCCCCCCCTGGGTGCAGATCGGCCTATTGTTATTAGGCCGATCTGCCCCCAAGGGGGGCAGAAACCTCTAGGCGCCAGGGCAAATTCTTTTTGTGTGTTTTTTGTTTTGTTTGTTTGTTTTTTTAGAGATGGGGAGCGACCCATTAGGCAAGGGTTGCTCCCCTGGGGGGCAAATTGTATTTAGACCATTTCTGCCCCCCTTGGGGGCAGATTGGCTGATTTTAGGTCAATTTGCCCCCAAGGGGGCAGAAACCACTAGGCACCGGGGATTATTTTTTTGGCGCCAATGTCATGCAGGGGGAGCGACCCCGTAGGCAAGGGTCACACCCGGGGGGGGATGCGGGGGTGGTGGGGGCAAATGTATTTTAGGCCATTTCTGCCCCCCCTGGGGGCAGATCGGCCTATTGTTATTAGGCCGATCTGCCCCCAGGGGGGGCAGAAACCTCTAGGCGCCAGGGCATTTTTTTTTTTTGTGTGTTTTTTTTTTTTTGTTTGTTTTTTTAGAGATGGGGAGCGACCCATTAGGCAAGGGTCGCTCCCTTGGGGGGCAAATTGTATTTAGACTATTTCTTCCCCCCTTGGGGGCAGATTGGACGATTTTAGGCCAATCTGCCCCTAAAGGGGCAGAAACCACTAGGCACCGGGGATTTTTTTGGGGGCGCCAATGTCACGCAGGGGGAGCGACCCCGTAGGCAAGGGTCGCTCCCTGGCAGGGGTTTGGGGGTGTGGGGGACAAATGTATTTTAGGCCATGTCTGCCCCCCCCGGGGGCAGATCGGCCTATTGTTATTAGGCCGATCTGCCCCCGGGGGGGGCAGAAACCTCTAGGCGCCAGGGCAAATTTTTTTTTGTGATTTGTTTTTGTTTGTTTTTTTAGAGATGGGGAGCGACCCATTAGGCAAGGGTCGCTACCTTGGGGGGCAAATTGTATTTAGACCATTTCTGCCCCCCTTGGGGGCAGATTGGCCAATTTTAAGTCAATCTGCCCACAAGGGGGCAGAAACCACTAGGCACCGGGGATTTTTTTTTGGGCGCCAATGTCACGCAGGGGGAGCGACCCCGTAGGCAAGGGTCGCTCCCGGGCGAGGGTTTGGGGGGGTGGGGGACAAATTTATTTTAGGCCATTTTTGCCCCCCCTGGTGCCGGCTGAGCTAGAGGCCAAAATCCACAGGTAGGAACTTTGCAAAAAACATCTCTGTTTTCTGTGAAAAAATGTGATGTGTCCACGTTGTGTTTTGGAACATTTCCTGTCACGGGCGCTAGGCCTACCCACACAAGTGAGGTATCATTTTTATCGGGAGACTTGGGGGAACGCTGGGTGGAAGGAAATTTGTGGCTCCTCTCAGATTCCAGAACTTTCTGTCACCGAAATGTGAGGAAAACGTGTTTTTTTAGCTAAATTTTGAGGTTTGCAAAGGATTCTGGGTAACAGAACCTGGTCAGAGCCCCACAAGTCACCCCATCTTGGATTCCCCTAGGTGTCTAGTTTTCAAAAATGCACAGGTTTGGTAGGTTTCCCTAGGTGCTGGCTGAGCTAGAGGCCAAAATCTACAGCTAGGCACTTTGCAAAAAACACCTCTGTTTTCTTTAAAAAAAAAATATGTGTCCACGTTGTGTTTTGGGGCATTTCCTGTCACGGGCGCTAGGCCTACCCAGACAAGTGAGGTTTCATTTTTATCGGAAGACTTGGGGGAACACTGGGTGGAAGGAAATTTGTGGCTCCTCTCAGATTCCAGAACTTTCTGTCACCGAAATGTGAGGAAAACGTGTTTGTTTAGCCAAATTTTGAGGTTTGCAAAGGATTCTGGATAACTGAACCTGTTCAGAGCCCCACAAGTCACCCCATCTTGGATTCCCCTAGGTCTCTAGTTTTCAAAAATGCACAGGTTTGGTAGGTTTCCCTAGGTGCCGGCTGAGCTAGAGGCCAAATTCTACAGGTAGGCACTTTGCAAAAAACACCTCTGTTTTCTTTCAAAAAATGCGATGTGTCCATGTTGCGTTTTGGGGCATTTCCTGTCGCGGGCGCTAGGCCTACCCACACAAGTGAGGTATCATTTTTATCGGGAGACTTGGGGGAATGCTGGGTGGAAGGAAATTTGTGGCTCCTCTCTGATTCCAGAACTTTCTGTCACCAAAATGTGAGGAAAATGTGTTTTTTTAGCCAAATTTTGTGGTTTGCAAAGGATTCTGGGTAACAGAACCTGGTCAGAGCCCCACAAGTCACCCCATCTTGAATTCCCCTAGGTCTCTAGCTTTCAAAAATGCACAGGTTTGGTAGGTTTCCCTAGGTGCTGGCTGAGCTAGAGGCCAAAATCTACAGGTAGGCACTTTGCAAAAAACACCTCTGTTTTCTTTCAAAAAATGCGATGTGTCCACGTTGTGTTTTGGGGCATTTCCTGTCGCGGGCGCTAGGCCTACCCACACAAGTGAGGTATCATTTTTATCGGGAGACTTGGGGGAACGCTCTGTGGAAGGAAATTTGTGGCTCCTCTCAGATTCCAGAACTTTATGTCACCGAAATGTGAGGAAAATGTGTTTTTTTAGCCAAATTTTGAGGTTTGCAAAGGATTCTGGGTAACAGAACCTGGTCAGAGCCCCACAAGTCACCCCATCTTGGATTCCCCTAGGTCTCTAGCTTTCAAAAATGCACAGGTTTGGTAGGTTTCCCTAGGTGCTGGCTGAGCTAGAGGCCAAAATCTACAGGTAGGCACTTTGCAAAAAACACCTCTGTTTTCTTTCAAAAAATGCGATGTGTCCATGTTGCGTTTTGGGGCATTTCCTGTCGCGGGCGCTAGGCCTACCCACACAAGTGAGGTATCATTTTTACCGGAAAACTTGGGGGAACGCTGGGTGGAAGGAAATTTGTGGCTCCTCTCAGATTCCAGAACTTTATGTCACCGAAATATGAGGAAAATGTGTTTTTTTAGCCAAGTTTTGAGGTTTGCAAAGGATTCTGGGTAACTGAACCTGTTCAGAGCCCCACAAGTCACCCCATCTTGGATTCCCCTAGGTCTCTAGTTTTCAAAAATGCACAGGTTTGGTAGGTTTCCCTAGGTGCCGGCTGAGCTAGAGGCCAAATTCTACAGGTAGGCACTTTGCAAAAAACACCTCTGTTTTCTTAAAAAAAATGCGATGTGTCCACGTTGCGTTTTGGGGCATTTCCTGTCGCGGGCGCTAGGCCTACCCACACAAGTGAGGTATAATTTTTATCGGGAGACTTGGGGGAACGCTGGGTGGAAGGAAATGTGTGGCTCCTCTCTGATTCCAGAACTTTCTGTCACCAAAATGTGAGGAAAATGTGTTTTTTAGCCAAATTCTGAGGTTTGCAAAGGATTCTGGGTAACAGAACCTGGTCAGAGCCCCACAAGTCACCCCATCTTGGATTCCCCTAGGTCTCTAGCTTTAAAAAATGCACAGGTTTGGTAGGTTTCCCTAGGTGCTGGCTGAGCTAGAGGCCAAAATCTACAGGTAGGCACTTTGCAAAAAACACCTCTGTTTTCTTTCAAAAAATGTGATGTGTCCACGTTGCGTTTTGGGGCATTTCCTGTTGCGGGCGCTAGGCCTACCCACACAAGTGAGGTATCATTGTTATCGGGAGACTTGGGGGAACGCTGGGTGGAAGGAAATTTGTGGCTCCTCTCTGATTCCAGAACTTTCTGTCACCAAAATTTGAGGAAAATGTTTTTTTTAGCCAAAGTTTGAGGTATGCAAAGGATTCTGGGTAACAGAACCTAATCAGAGCCCCACAAGTCACCCCATCTTGGGTTCCCCTAGGTCTCTAGTTTTAAAAAATGCACAGGTTTGGTAGGTTTCCCTAGGTGCCGGCTGAGCTAGAGGCCAAAATCAACAGGTAGGCACTTTGCAAAAAACACCACTGTTTTCTTTCAAGAAATGTGATGTGTCCACGTTGCGTTTTGGGGCGTTTCCTGTCGCGGGCGCTAGGCCTACCCACACAAGTGAGGTACCATTTTTATCGGGAGACTTGGGGGAACGCTGGGTGGAAGGAAATTTGTGGCTCCTCTCAGATTCCAGAACTTTCTGTCACCGAAATGTGAGGAAAACGTGTTTTTTTAGCTAAATTTTGAGGTTTGCAAAGGATTCTGGGTAACAGAACCTGGTCAGAGCCCCACAAGTCACCCCATCTTGGATTCCCCTAGGTGTCTAGTTTTCAAAAATGCACAGGTTTGGTAGGTTTCCCTAGGTGCTGGCTGAGCTAGAGGCCAAAATCTACAGCTAGGCACTTTGCAAAAAACACCTCTGTTTTCTTTAAAAAAAAAATATGTGTCCACGTTGTGTTTTGGGGCATTTCCTGTCACGGGCGCTAGGCCTACCCACACAAGTGAGGTTTCATTTTTATCGGAAGACTTGGGGGAACACTGGGTGGAAGGAAATTTGTGGCTCCTCTCAGATTCCAGAACTTTCTGTCACCGAAATGTGAGGAAAACGTGTTTGTTTAGCCAAATTTTGAGGTTTGCAAAGGATTCTGGATAACTGAACCTGTTCAGAGCCCCACAAGTCACCCCATCTTGGATTCCCCTAGGTCTCTAGTTTTCAAAAATGCACAGGTTTGGTAGGTTTCCCTAGGTGCCGGCTGAGCTAGAGGCCAAATTCTACAGGTAGGCACTTTGCAAAAAACACCTCTGTTTTCTTTCAAAAAAATGCGATGTGTCCATGTTGCGTTTTGGGGCATTTCCTGTCGCGGGCGCTAGGCCTACCCACACAAGTGAGGTATCATTTTTATCGGGAGACTTGGGGAATGCTGGGTGGAAGGAAATTTGTGGCTCCTCTCTGATTCCAGAACTTTCTGTCACCAAAATGTGAGGAAAATTTGTTTTTTTAGCCAAATTTTGTGGTTTGCAAAGGATTCTGGGTAACAGAACCTGGTCAGAGCCCCACAAGTCACCCCATCTTGAATTCCCCTAGGTCTCTAGCTTTCAAAAATGCACAGGTTTGGTAGGTTTCCCTAGGTGCTGGCTGAGCTAGAGGCCAAAATCTACAGGTAGGCACTTTGCAAAAAACACCTCTGTTTTCTTTCAAAAAATGCGATGTGTCCACGTTGTGTTTTGGGGCATTTCCTGTCGCGGGCGCTAGGCCTACCCACACAAGTGAGGTATCATTTTTATCGGGAGACTTGGGGGAACGCTCTGTGGAAGGAAATTTGTGGCTCCTCTCAGATTCCAGAACTTTATGTCACCGAAATGTGAGGAAAATGTGTTTTTTTAGCCAAATTTTGAGGTTTGCAAAGGATTCTGGGTAACAGAACCTGGTCAGAGCCCCACAAGTCACCCCATCTTGGATTCCCCTAGGTCTCTAGCTTTCAAAAATGCACAGGTTTGGTAGGTTTCCCTAGGTGCTGGCTGAGCTAGAGGCCAAAATCTACAGGTAGGCACTTTGCAAAAAACACCTCTGTTTTCTTTAAAAAAATGCGATGTGTCCATGTTGCGTTTTGGGGCATTTCCTGTCGCGGGCGCTAGGCCTACCCACACAAGTGAGGTATCATTTTTACCGGAAGACTTGGGGGAACGCTGGGTGGAAGGAAATTTGTGGCTCCTCTCAGATTCCAGAACTTTATGTCACCGAAATATGAGGAAAATGTGTTTTTTTAGCCAAGTTTTGAGGTTTGCAAAGGATTCTGGGTAACTGAACCTGTTCAGAGCCCCACAAGTCACCCCATCTTGGATTCCCCTAGGTCTCTAGTTTTCAAAAATGCACAGGTTTGGTAGGTTTCCCAAGGTGCTGGCTGAGCTAGAGGCCAAATTCTACAGGTAGGCACTTTGCAAAAAACACCTCTGTTTTCTTTCAAAAAATTCGATGTGTCCACGTTGCGTTTTGGGGCATTTCCTGTCGCGGGCGCTAGGCCTACCCACACAAGTGAGGTATCATTTTTATCGGGAGACTTGGGGGAGCGCTGGGTTGGAGGAAATTTGTGGCTCCTCTCAGATTCCAGAACTTTATGTCACCGAAATGTGAGGAAAACGTGTTTTTTTAGCCAAATTTGAGGTTTGCAAAGGATTCTGGGTAACTGAACCTGTTCAGAGCCCCACAAGTCACCCCATCTTGGATTCCCCTAGGTCTCTAGTTTTCAAAAATGCACAGGTTTGGTAGGTTTCCCTAGGTGCCGGCTGAGCTAGAGGCCAAATTCTACAGGTAGGCACTTTGCAAAAAACACCTCTGTTTTCTTAAAAAAAATGCGATGTGTCCACGTTGCGTTTTGGGGCATTTCCTGTCGCGGGCGCTAGGCCTACCCACACAAGTGAGGTATAATTTTTATCGGGAGACTTGGGGGAACGCTGGGTGGAAGGAAATGTGTGGCTCCTCTCTGATTCCAGAACTTTCTGTCACCAAAATGTGAGGAAAATGTGTTTTTTAGCCAAATTTTGAGGTTTGCAAAGGATTCTGGGTAACAGAACCTGGTCAGAGCCCCACAAGTCACCCCATCTTGGATTCCCCTAGGTCTCTAGCTTTAAAAAATGCACAGGTTTGGTAGGTTTCCCTAGGTGCTGGCTGAGCTAGAGGCCAAAATCTACAGGTAGGCACTTTGCAAAAAACACCTCTGTTTTCTTTCAAAAAATGTGATGTGTCCACGTTGCGTTTTGGGGCATTTCCTGTTGCGGGCGCTAGGCCTACCCACACAAGTGAGGTATCATTGTTATCGGGAGACTTGGGGGAACGCTGGGTGGAAGGAAATTTGTGGCTCCTCTCTGATTCCAGAACTTTCTGTCACCAAAATTTGAGGAAAATGTTTTTTTTAGCCAAAGTTTGAGGTATGCAAAGGATTCTGGGTAACAGAACCTAATCAGAGCCCCACAAGTCACCCCATCTTGGGTTCCCCTAGGTCTCTAGTTTTAAAAAATGCACAGGTTTGGTAGGTTTCCCTAGGTGCCGGCTGAGCTAGAGGCCAAAATCAACAGGTAGGCACTTTGCAAAAAACACCACTGTTTTCTTTCAAGAAATGTGATGTGTCCACGTTGCGTTTTGGGGCGTTTCCTGTCGCGGGCGCTAGGCCTACCCACACAAGTGAGGTACCATTTTTATCGGGAGACTTGGGGGAACATAGAATAGCAAAACAAGTGTTATTGCCCCTTGTCTTTCTCTACATTTTTTCCTTCCAAATATAAGAGAGTGTACTCCTCAACACCTTATCTTGTGCCCATTTTGGAAATACAAAGGTTTTCCTGATAGCTATTTTTCACTCTTTATATTTCAGCAAATTAATTGCTGTATACCCGGTATAGAATGAAAACGCACAGCAGGGTGCAGCTCATTTACTGGCTCTGGGTACCTAGGGTTCTTGATGAACCTACAAGCCCTATATATCCCCGCAACTAGAGGAGTCCAGCAGACGTAACAGTACATTGCTTTCGAAAATCTGACATTGCAGGAAAAAGTTACACAGTAAAACGTAGAGAAAAATATATGTTTTTTTCACCTCAATTTCAATATTTTTCTTTTTCAGTTGTTATTTTCTGTAGGAAACCCTTGTAGGATTTACACAAATGACCCCTTGCTGAATTCAGAATTTTGTCTACTTTACAGAAATGTTTAGGTTTCTGGGATCCAGCATTGGTTTCACGCCCATTTCTGTCACTGACTGGAAGGAGGCTGAAAGCGCAAAAAATAGTAAAAATGGGGTATGTCCCAGTAAAATGCCAAAATTGTGTTGCAAAATTGGGTTTTCTGATTCAAGTCTGCCTGTTCCTGAAAGCTGGGAAGATGGTGGTTTTAGCACCGCAAACCTTTTGTTGATGCCATTTTCAGGGGAAAAACCACAAGCCTTCTTCTGCAGCCCTTTTTTCGCTTTTTTTAAAAACAAAACGTAATTTTTGCTGTATTTTGGCTAATTTCTTGGTTTCCTTCAGGGGAACCCACAAAGTCTGGGTAACTCTAGAATCCCTAGGATGTTGGAAAAAAAGGACGCAAATTTGGCTTGGCTAGCTTATGTGGACAAAAAGTTATGAGGGCCTAAGCGCGAACTGCCCCAAATAGCCAAAAAAAAGGCCTGGCACAGGAAGGGGGAAAGGCCTGGCAGCGAAGGGGTTAAAGGTAAACATGGCTGCTCTTGACTAGGAAGTGGTCTAGACGTACTTGAAAGCGCATTAGCAGCACAAATGCCCCTCAAACCAAAACAAGCCTGCAGCATCAAGAACCCACTGACTCCTCCTCTTTGTTGACATAGAAAGAAGAAGCCGCGCAAACAGCAGAACACGGCAGAAAGCAGGTCAGGAGCCAAACAAGCTTTCCCCTACAGGAGAGAATGTGACGAAATAGTTTTTAAAGGTTATATAGTGGCAGAGCTCCAAGAAAGGCTAACAGCTGTGTTGACTGTGTATGGACTGGGGGCAAAAGTTCGTGCTCCTTAGTCAACACTGCACTCTGCACTGAGGCAGCATATCCGTGATATTGTGGGAATGCAGCTCTCGGTGTATGCTGGAGGCGGGGGAATGTTGTTTTCTTACCTTCCGCCTTCACATGGAGAATAGCGTGTATTCTCAGCCATGCTGCCATCTGGCGTCAACACGAAGAAAGCCTGCATAATTCAAAATGGCTTTGTTCGACGGAAATCCAACAAGAAAAAAACAAGCACTGGCAAAGCCATTACATTTGAATTTCCCACTCCAATCCCAACGCTGATAAGAGCAAAAAATATGTCTGCTGCAGTGTAAAACAATTGAAGAAAAAAGACTTATCTGTGTGACAATGCATGGATGAAATAAATATTAAATATGAGATGACACAGTGTACGTCACAGGTGTAAATTGGCCCTGTGTGTATCTGTTGTGGTTATTTTCTGATTAGAATCATAATTCCTTATTAACGTAAGATATTTGCAAGTGAAACAATAAAACTGTGATGTATAGAACTGTTTTCCTGCATAGAAAACTAGGCCTCAACTAGGTATCAACTTCAACGTGTTTTCTTGGCGCAGCCATAATATTCACTGTGTGTTTATTTTTCATTGACACCGCACACAGCAAAATGTGCACTGTTTTATTATGTTGACCAAAAGAAGCCTTCTGTTACTTTCAAAGCTCCTCCTACTTGCAGTCTGTAGGTTATTCATTTTTGAGGCTTTTCATTGTTTCTGGAATTAGATTTGTACTGTTGATTGCGATGAGATTGTGTCAGAGGTATCTTATTGTTATTCTTTTAGAGAGATAGGACTAGGATGGTGATGTTATGTGATATTTTATAATGCTGTATTTTGATTCGATGATGTGTTACTTTTGCTCACCCGACCTTGACTATTTACTTTCCATTGCTTTTCATTCTAAAAGCCATAAACCTGATGGTGAACCAGAACTTTGTACACTTTCTCTGAGCCTCAAAGGATGTTGACCCCTTTTCTATTGATTTTTTGAACATTTTAGACTTATAGCATGATTTATATATTGGCAGGATGCTTACTCTGGCACAACAGGGATGGAATATACATACCACCAAAATAAAGGTCCACCACCCAAATTTAAAGGCAGGTGGACCTTAGGTTTAGTTACAGCAGAGACTACTCCATCTGCCATGATTAAACCCTTCCAACAGCTCTGTGGAATAAGGGCCATCAGAGGCAGACTTCTAGTTCTGTTCACCAAATTTAGATGGGTAGAATTAGAGGTCAGTTTTCGATGCCCATCACAGCCAGTAAAACACTGGTGGTAAGGGATTGTGAAAACTGTTAAAAGCTCCCCTCTTCATGAGAGAGTACTCCCATGGCGAGGAGTGGAGTTTCATTTTTCTTTTTGAAAATAAAAAATAAAGCAGTTTGGTGGAGGGCTTTGTCACATTGACGGAGTCCTGCACCAAATGTAAACGGCATTGACAGGAATCATCGTTATGGCAGTTCCTGCCAATGCTTTAGAAATAACTGCCAGCCTTTAATTTACAAATGTCATTTGTAAATTAGGTAAGTGACACCTCCATCAGGGCTACTGAATAATTTACTCCATCCCCCTGACGGAGAACTGGGCCAGCCACATATATTTAAATTAGACCCTTAGGGCCTGATTACAACTTTGGAGGAGGTGTTATTCCGTCCCAAAAGTGACGGTAAAGGGACGGATATACCACCAGCCGTATTACGAGTCCATTATATCCTATGGAGCTCGTAATACGGCTGGTGGTATATCCGTCACATTTGGGACGGATTAACACCTCCTCCAAAGTTGTAATCAGGCCCTTAATCCTTTTCATAGACTTTGTACATGCTGCATCTATTTTAAATGGTAAGAGCCTTTATGGTAATTTATTTCTGATTCCTATGACTGATTTATTGTGCCTAACTATACTTTTGCCTTTTGTATTGCATTTAATATTTTAATAAGCCTTAATGGTTTCCTAATTTAATAATTTTTAGCCCTTTTCTGAGCCAACTCTTACTTATTGAATGTTATTTGAAATGTTGTTAGAATCTTATCTTTAGGAATATATTTCCTCATCTCTTCTTGAGGACAACACCATCCCGGCCCAGCTTAGACACTTCATCTCTATTATGTAGATTATCTGTGAGAGAGCACCCACAATTTTTGGTGGCCTGTATGGGGAACTGAAGATATAACAAAAGATTTACCTTGAGGTGTCATTCTGCAATCAGTCTGCATTGCCTTATTTCTATGATCTCAATATTTTATTATTTGCAGAGTTCTGGTGTTCCAGAGCTGCTACTGAGTGAAGGTGTGTGAGTATTAGTATGGTGGAATGCATTGTGAATGACTGTGGCACTTAATGCATTGTGGGGTTTGTAGTTGGATAGTGCAAGTTTTGTGTGGTGGCATGAAATATATGGCATGTGAGATTTTTGGCTATGCATTTGTGGGATATTGGATGGTTTGATTACTGTAATTTTGATAAATTTGTCATATTTGTGAGTTAGTGAGTTTATATTTGTTACAGTGTTTTTGTGGGTGGCCATATTTTAGAGAGCACCTCAGGGACACAACAGACATGTGCACCCACTTTGTGCATCCCCAGAACCCTTTGGTATTACAGAAGGAGCCACAGAAGGAGCCACAGATGCTTGTGTGCCCTCTTTTGTAATGCAGTAATGCAGATAGCGCCGGCGCACATGTAGGGCCAATGCTATCATTAGAGCGCATTACCTCATTTGCATGGGGGCGTGGTGTGAACCCCTCAGACATCCCCTCGCAGGCGAGTGCAGTCACTTACTGCACCCACCGGCAAGGGAATCTCTCCCCTTTTTAAAGTGGAGGCAGGTTGCCGCCTACACAGTGAGCCACCGAACGGCTTTGAAGCAGCCACACTGTATTTCACTTGAATGTGATGCCCCCAGGGCAGCACAAGTTCATGGTTGCCCTTGGTGTAGCACATTCATGGTAATGTGGTACACTTTCCTTGTTTGCACATAGTGCACCTATTTAAAGGTGTGCCAAGGTTGATTTTGTGTTTGTGTCAAAAATATTGGTTTTTGTGTTTGTTGTTGGTTTACATAAACAGGTTTGTTAAAATCTATGATCTCCAGATATATTTTTGCTTTTGCCATCAAAGTGGTGGTATGTTTTGTAGGGCGCTACATACACACTGGGATGGAGATTTCTGAATTAATAATAATCCCTAAATTGGATTTTTTTTAAATCTTGGTTAAATTGGTGTTTGTTTATTCTTTGATTAACAAGAGTAAAAATGCTAATCAGGGATTGCCGAGAAACTGCCTTTGTGTGATTGACAGTGCAGTGAGGGTACTGATTCTTTTATTTTGTGAGATTAACTCACTACTTTTCTCTTCCTCCTATAATTGAGCATACAAATTTGAATTTGTTGTCTGTGTATGTTTGTTTTTGTGAAGGCATTGTGTTGATTTTGTTCAGGAAGAAGTTGTGCTACAATTGGTTACTTTTCATTGGAGAGTCACACTGGGATTGGTGAAACGATTTCACACGTCGTACTGCCATTGGTCATTTATTGTTGTGGGTTGTGCTGTGATTGCTTGATCTTTACAATAGTTGCGCTGCGATTGGCTGGTTGTCGTTTGTTTGTTTTACATGCTTTGTGTATAATCTGATCAGGAGAAATGGGTGCTGTATTGAAAAATGGTTCCTATTATCAAAGGTGAAAGCATTACTCCTGAACATTCCCCTACATATGAGATGATAGCAAATGTGGTTTTTTATACATGTATGTATTTAAAAGATTGGCACAAGATCACATCTGGTGACAAGTACATGCAATTTATTCCAGAGGGTACCTTTACTGTCAGAAAGCTTGATTATTTGAGACGTGTTGTGTGAAAGAAAGCTGCAACGTAGAGCTGCACAATTTGAGGCGCTAAATGAGTGAGATTGAATGGCAATTGAGAAGGAATGGAACAGAATGAGTACACAGGTTAGGAAAATAGTGAGTCAGTGGTTGGCGGCTATGTGGGGCATGCAAAGAGAGTCATGGAGAGAAGATGCAGTTGGGTGTATGTGTATTTCCTGCAGTAATTTGCGAGAAAGACAAGAAGAAAATTGAGACTAAACCCAATTAATTAAAAAACGAGAAAGGAAAAAGAGAAAGAATATCATTGTGATGAGGAAGATAATTTTCTAAATGGCCTATTAGACTCAAGAGCACTGCCTTATATTGATGGCAGTGACTGTTTTGATGCAAAATAGTGAACATTGAAAGAGAAACTGATGGTTGCTAGACAAAGCAGTCTCAGAAAGGTAGTAAAAATCAGATGGTGAATTTGGGTTTCGATTCTGGTTCTGTTGATGGGCAAATTATTTTGGTGCAAATTTTGATGTGCATGGAGCTGGTGTGGAAGGAAATAAAATATTGTCTACACTTGTTGGAAACAGGGTTCTGCAAGCTAGAGGTAGAGGTTTTTTAAATTATTCTAAATGAATGAGTGCGAACATGCTCAAGACAAGCATCCCTTGTCAATTCTCTGGGAAAATTGGGTCTGGAAGATGGCATCCAGATTTAATTTTAAATTATTTTGGGCTAGATGTATGGAGATATTTTGCTTTCACAAACGGTGTGAATCACAAGATTCAACCATTTGTGAATGCTAAATCGCCCTTCACCATGTATGAAAGGTATTGCAGTGCAATTTTAGGGAATCACAATTTTTAGCGATTCTCTAAAATTTCCACTCTGAATAGGGAATCGCGAACTGCGATTCCCTAAATAGAAAATCGCAAATAGGGAATACCTATTTGCGATCACCTATGCACATGTATCATGCATTTCCTAAATGCGAACTGGGAATTTAGGAAATGCAATTACCACCACTTCTAATTTGGTGGTAACCATGTGAAAGTTTTTAAAATGCATTACAAATGCATTTTTAAAAGTGCCATGTAGCGCACGCATGCCTCTACTGCATTAGTGCACTTTACATGTGCACAATTTTTTTGCGGGGTGCATCATAGGGAGCCTTAAGAATTCTTAAAACGAATTTGCAAATTAGGAAATGCAAAACCATTCGCATCTATGGGCCTTCATGCCCATAGGGATGAGTGGGGTCCCATTCCCTAATAGTGATTCCCTAATAGCAATTGCGAATTTTGAGAAATCGCTATTGGGGATTCGCTATTTTCTTACATATCATTTTGCATTTCTCAAATAGCGATTTCTTAAAATTTGCTATTTAGTCAATGCAAATCGGGTCTTTGATAAATCTGGCCCTTTGTTCCTTAAATGAAGCAGAATGCAAATAAGATAACACAGGTTGGTCCCTCAGTCTAACAGAACTCTGTGGAAAATGTGCAAACTCAAGAGCAATTCCAAAGGAATATGCCTATAGGTCCAATGTTGAAGCAAAACATGAGAAATAAAATTCCTCATTATCAGAATTAAGGTTTTCAGCAGAACCCTTTGATCATAAATGATTAATTTTCTGTTTACATCGGATACAATCAATTCACAATGATGGTGCCTGAGGGATGGAGAATTGCATGCTTGGTGCAGCCCTAGAGGTAAGCCAAAGTGGACTGTATTTAGATGGTGAGGTGAATTTCCACCCGTATCATTTTTAATTAACACAAGTGTTACCTGCTCCACGGTTCATTTAATGGATTTTCAAACATTCCCATCTTGGGAAAAGAAATCCAAGTTGTAGGAGATCTCAAATAAGCAGATTACTAACTAGGTTTCAGCAGATGTCCCTGTGAAAATTGGCTCAATAGAAAACAATCAACAATTCATATAGTGTGGTTTGAGTCCTGTTAACTTAGTAGGTAGGAACTTGCTCTGCAAAATGAATTGTGCAATTTACTGTACACAGGATGGTGTTACAATTCGAACTCACGATGAGAACTTAAACTTTAAAATAAAATCACACAAATCAAAAGTTCATTGTTCCCACTTCGTAGAAAGATGGCCTGCCTCTTGATTTAAGACACACAATGAAAGAAACGGTATAGGATTGCATAGGCAAAGAGACTGAACTAATTCAAAGTGCAGAGATTGCAAAGATTACATTAAAACCTTCTTGTCAGTATAAGCTTTCACATGAAGCAGAAGAGAGAATTAAGACCATCATTGAAAAAAATGACATAGCATGGAATTTGAGAGAGGTGCTTGGTAGTCCTTGCAACTCTCCTGTGATGGGCATTACAAAATGATTGGAGGGTAGTCCAAGAGCTTCGAAAGATCAGTAAAACTGTGGTTCCATGTTGTCTGGTGGAATCGAATTCTGCTGTGATTTTGTTCAAATTCCTGCGGTTGCAGAATGGTACACAGTCATTGACTTGTGATAACTGTTCGTCTCTGTTTCTCTTTATGAGGATAGTCAGCATCTCTTCACATTAAGATTCCGCAATAAAGTCCTCTTTTGGTGTTGTATCCCACAAGGGTATACAGAAATCTCTCAATCTTTAGTCAAATCCTAAAGAAAGATTTAAAAAATCTGTAGCCACTCTGTACCTCAGTGCTATTGCAGTATACTGATGAATGGATGTTCCCTTCAGAGACAAAAGACGAATGCAAGTTTGATACAATTCATTTTTGAACCATCTTGCAGATAATGGGCACATTCAGTTCTTCCTGGTTGTTTGAAGTCTGTAGCAGTGGTTTGCCTTGAAATAGAAAAGAGTGATAAAATTGCAATGGCTTACACACATTGTGTTAGTGCCTCATTCAATTGAGATTTTGCTGACTCGCACACAAACTCAGCATATGACAAAGAGCTATGTGACAAAATATGAACAAATGATTTTGGCAGCTGGCCATATTTCAATCAGAAGATGCAAAACTTTGAATCCTGCACCACTGCTGCTGATTTCAAACAGAGCTGAAGATGACGAAGAATGTGACCAAGACTGCATAGACGTAACCAAATTGTGTAGCAAACCAAGACCAGACATAAAAGACACTCCACTTGGAGAGACGTATCTAATTTTGTGGATGATTCTTGTCTGAGAGACCATCATGGAATACTGAGAGCAGCATGCACAGTCTTTTCTATTTCTGAAACTGCTGTGGCACCATACTTGTGTAATGTAACTTCAACACAAGTAGATAAGGTAATTGCCAGTACGAGAGCATGCTGTGTAGCTAATTAACTTAGTGTAACAATCAACACAGGCAACCAGTATGGTTTTGGCATGATCTTTGATTTTGGACAATGGTTGGTCACAATGGGGTTTTATGTCATCCTCTGGTACCCCTCTATTAGAAATGGAAAATAAATTTTAAGCGTACTAGAAGCTTTAAAGTTATCTAAACAGTAGTCAGTTGTGAAGTGTGTTGCCCATAAGACTGGTGATGGTGTAGTCACACTATGTAATAAATATGCGGATGAGGTCACTAGGGATTCAATCAATTCGAAAGAGCAAGAACAATATAAATTTGAAACTGAAATCAATTAAACTGACAGTGTAAACGGTTGTTTGTGTAACCACAAGGAAGTATTTGTGAAGAGCCAATATTGAGATGAATTTATTATGTTTGTGGTAAAAATATCTACTTCAATCTACCACATAATTAAGTGTGTCAGTTTCTATTATATTCACAGAGCATATCTTACTCCCACTAGGATAAACAAGTACTATCCAGGTGCTACCTCAGGGTGCCCCAGATGTGGGCTGGTGGGTGCATGTTTCATATTGTGTGGATGTGCCATCACCAAGTGGACTTTTGGATGGATGCGATGGCATCAGTGAAGTTACTGAATTTTTTTTACCCACTTCTCCCACAGCATGCCTTCACTAAGCATAAGGTTTGTGTTAAATGTGCCCATCTCTCCTTAATTCCGGTGAAAGGGCAGGTCACGCTTAATTAGAAAAGCACCAGGGGTCCACAGTTTTCCAAATAGAGAGCAGAGTTGGTGCGGTGGAGCTCTTCGGGAAGCCAAGCGGGGGTAGTGCCAGTTGGAGGTGTCCTGAGTCTAGAATCTCTTACTGTAGAATTTGGACTTGGAGGCTACTTCCCCACCTCTGGTCAGTGGAGTTGAGCCTTAGTAATCATTGGCTTTGCCTTGTCTCTCCAGCTAAACCACCCCAGCCTATCTGTGTTCATCTGCCTGTTCTGTGCCAGACCCTTTGGGGCTGCCTTCCCCTTCTGTTCCCTACCTCTCCGCTCCTGTGGCCACAAAATGTATTCATGCTGCTTTTCCAATACTGGGATTCCCTGTGGACCAAGCTACGGGGTGGGGGATTTGGGAATGTTGCTGGGGTGCTCTTGTTAGTTGGACTTTTGACCGTCCACACAGTGTTACTTTAGCACAGGCACTGCATTAAAATTGATCTCCCCTGCACAAGGTGTGTAAAGTTGGTGTATGTTACTGAGGTGGCTTCTCTACATGTCACTGGGTTCCTTGTAATGTGGGAAGGTTTATCTAGTATGTTGATGTACACCTGTTTCTTAATTCCCCATGAAAATGTTTAAAACAAAAAACTAGGCAGTTTGAGAAGTGGCCTTCCCTACCACGTATTTTACGTAGGGCAGACAATAGAGATTCCACGAAAATACCATTTCTCAGCAGATATGACTTTCCACCCTTTGAAAGGGTACTGACCAATTCTTCCAAGAGAATTTTGTTCTTGTCCGATGAATGACAAATACTTCTAGTCATTGTCCGGATTTTCTTCTCCATTATATTGTCTTCAAGATTCTTATTTTCAGAAAATTATTGTTGGAATAATTAGTTCGTTGGTGTAAGCCATATGCCATGCCGTGGGAGATTAATCTAAATCTATATTGTAAAGTAGTTTGTGAAGCAGAATGCTGCCTAATGGTATTGGGATTTTTCTGAGGCTATGAAAAAACGTTGGTATTGTCATCTATGTGTAAAGAAAAAAGCAGTGATGCAAAACATTACGTTTTAAATCCCTTTGATATTTTAATACATCCAGGCAGAGTGACATAGAAACCATTTAGAACTTGGTTCAATGTATTAAACTGTAATGCTATAAGAACCCTCACCAAACCATTCGGGAGGCTATGCCACAATAATGGTGATTCCACCAAGTCAACAGTGGAGACATTTTCAGAAGAAGCATATATTGGCTGATTTTTATACTTAAAATATGTATCCATTAAACTTCAAATTATAGTCTAGTCACCTAAAAAGTCAGGACATAACCCTGAGAAAAAGTTGCAAAGATTCTGGAATTATTTTTGCAAAAACCTTATCAAAAGTAGCAAAAATTGGTATTTAATGCTAATATTTTGGGTCTTCCTTCCTTTTGTATGCATTGGAAGCAGGATTCTGTCCTTCCAGCACCTATTTGTCCAATTTTATTACAAGACAGGAGGCTCATATTATGCTTTACTTTTCTTACTTTATTTTAAACAGCAGCCAAGAACTACAAATCCCAGAATCCCTGGGAAAAAACTACAAAATTGCGTCACAATGGGGCCCACCAATCAAACAACGAGCCCCTTAATAACTATCTTGACTGAGAGGAACAAGCCCTCTTTTCTTGCTGCTCGCAGTCCAGATAAGTACACTGCTCGCGTTTATATAATTTTTCTATGATATTATTATGTTGTAGTTATATGTTTTTAACATTTATTACGTGCGTGTGTTTTTGTGGGGACTGTGCCTTTCCTAAACTGTCTTCCGTTGTTTATTTCTTTTGAACGCGCTCGCGCGCTTCATTGCGCACCTCCGCGCTTGCAGGCCGTCTGTCAGAACGTTACTCCAACTTTCTGACAGCCGTGCCTCAGGCAACGGCATTTCTGGCATATTTTCTACTCGCCCGGCAGCGAGTGCTTCAGGCTCCGTCATGCTACCTTTATTTTATGAGCGTCTTGCTCGTAATCTTCCTGCTTCGTTAACTGGCCTCACAGCGTGTTCAGTCTCACACGCTTGACTGCCTTTCTTTTTTCCAGCGTCCCTTCAGGAATTCTTTCTGCCGCTTCACACGCTTAACTGTATTTCAAGCGTGTTTTCCCTCAGGTTAGTGGCACGCCCCCTCACACCCGGCCAGCCTACCCAAGCCATTTAACCCTTTCTTAACCATGAACTCTTTGGTTTAACAGGATTTTCCTGTTTCTTCTCCTTTTTTATTGATTTTAACTATAATTTTTTCTCATTATGTCAGAAGACGACCAGACCCAGTCCATGAAAGATAATTTGAAATCCTTTATCAAGGATTCGGTCCAACATGCTGTTTCGGTGTCTATGTTGGACGTTTCAAAAAATTTGGAAGCCTCTATCTCAAAAATGCTTAAGGCACCCAAGGTGAATCCTCTTTTGAGAGGCAAGAAACGTGTGTCCTATTCCCATGACAGCTCAAAAGGCGTTTCTCATAAATTTGGGCCTCCAACCCGAGAGGCGAAATCTTCGGGTCTCCCCTCCTCCCCCCTTAATATCCTTCACTTACGGGACACTGATAGTGACGGGGATGATGATGTCTTACAAGACACTCTAGATGATGATTATTTTGATGGGCCTCCGGAGAAAAGGCAAAAAATTTCTCCGCATGAGTACTCCCCTCACTTAGTGCCCGAGGACCTGATTGACCCGGTTGGCGAACCCTTATTTGACCCTACTTCTATCCATCATCCCAACTCCTCGGAATGGTTCCCCTCCGATCATGTTTCTGATTACGTTTCTTTCTATCTCCGACATCCCCTAGATAAATCATCCAGAAATAAATTAAAATCTGAGTGTCCCAGACCTTCCCTTCCCTGTAAGGTTACAGATACCCCTGCCATTGACCCCAATATGCTTCTTTTCTTCACGAAATTTGGCAAAGACCCCAAGAAAGGAGTTGACCGGGCATGGTCAAATTGTCAAGACAGACTCCTAGACTTGGTGGGTCCCCTCACCAGGATCTTCGACCTTGCTGAGGAAGCCAAAATGGAGGGCTCGCAGGTGGATCCGGAGACCCTCTCCAACTGGGCTCAACGGGCGATCTGTATGTTGGGTAACGCCAACTCCTACATTTCCCAGGAACGCCGGAAGAGCCTCCTTCTCAGGATCGATCCAAAACTCAGCACTCTTGCTTCCAAGGAAGAAGGCCTTAATGCTGATGGTCTTCTATTTGGGGACTCTTTCATAAAAGAGATGGGCAAATACGTCTCTACGTTTAATTCTCTTGACAAAGCCCATTATTCAATGAAGAGAATATTTTCCAATCGGGTTTTTGGAAGGGCCGGCAAAGGAAGGAGCCGTTTTGCCGGCCGCTTCTCAGCAAGAGGCCAGTCCCTCAACAGAGGCTCCTACACTCAGTCCAACCAGCTTGACATGTATCAAGGATACAAGCCCCAATTCTACCCCCGCAGATTCCGCGGTGGCCGCAACAGGAGTTACAGAGCCAAAGGAGAACACCTTGCAGGTAAGAACTTTCAGTTCTGGCCTACCTCCAGTAGGAGGCAGACTAGCTTTGTGTTTAGGCGCTTGGTTGTCAATAACTTCCGACCCTTGGGTAATTCAGACCGTCCAAGGCTATTGTATAGAACTTTATCAGACCCCTTTTCAACCTTTCCTTCCTCGTCCTCTTCGTTTCTCTCATGATCAATCTCGTCTCATTCAGGACGAGATACAGGGTTTGCTGTCAAAACAGGCTATCGAAGAAGTGGTGTTCGACACTTCTGGGTTTCTCAGCAATATCTTTCTTGTTCAAAAGAAGAACAAAAAACATCGCCCGGTCATAAATTTAAAAGAATTCAAAAACTTCGTAGTGTATCACCATTTCAAGATGGAAACCATTCTCCATCTCAGGGATATTCTTCTTCACAACGACTGGTTAGTTCGTATAGATCTCCAGGACGCCTACCTCTCAGTTCCGGTGCATCCTTCTTTCAGAAAATTCCTTCAGTTCCAATGGGAACATACTTTCTTCCGTTTCAAAACTCTTCCCTTCGGACTTGCTTCTGCCCCTTGGTGCTTCACCAAGATGCTAAAACCCGTGGTGGCCTCCCTCAGGGCTCAGGGAATACGCCTAATCGTCTATCTCGACGACTTCCTACTTATGGCTCAAGACAGGTCTTCCCTGTTATCTCATCTAAAAATTTGCCAAGACCTTCTTTCCCAGTTGGGTTTCCTTATAAATTTCCAGAAGTCATCTCTAGTTCCTTCACAGACACTCGAGTTCCTTGGATTCCTCGTCAACACTGCTGAGTCGATTCTCCAACTCCCTCAAGGCAAAGTTTCTTTGATAAAGAAAGAGATTCGTCAGACCTTGTCTCTCCCTTGTACTTCCCTCAGGGCACAAGCCCGTCTCGTAGGCCTCCTTTCTTCTTCCATCCAGTCCATTTTTCCGGGCCCTCTTCATTACAGAGCCCTTCAGAGGCTCAAGATCCGCCACCTTCAACAGGGACTGTCATATTCAGATCAGGTTGTTCTCGACGCAGACTCCAGGGAAGAACTCACATGGTGGATGAGTCATTTGGACGCCTGGAACGGGAGAACGATTTTCTCTACCGCCCCAGATCTTGTCTTAGAATCAGATGCAAGTCTGACAGGATGGGGCGCAAGATGTGGTCCACACTCGACTGGCGGACCATGGTCCGTTCAGGAGTCGTCAATGCACATAAACTGTTTAGAGATGCTTGCAGGTTCCTTTGCCATCCAGTCCTTTACCAAAGACAGAGTAAAATGTTCCATTCTTCTCAGAATGGACAATCTATCAGTGCTAACTTACATCAACCGCCTGGGCGGGACTCAATCCAAAACTCTAGCTCTCTTGGCCAAGAGTCTTTGGGAGTTTTGTCTTCACAAAAATATCTCTGTCAGAGCAGAATACCTCCCAGGCAATCTAAATGTGGTGGCCGATTGGTTTTCAAGACACTTCCAGGACTCAAGCGATTGGCGTCTTCACCCTTCTATATTCAAGCGTCTTTCTTCTATCTTCGGTATAATGTCCATAGACCTCTTTGCCTCACGACTAAACTCCCATCTTCCCAACTTCTTCAGTTGGAGACCAGACCCCTTGGCCTTGGCTTCCGACGCTTTTCTCCAAACGTGGCCTTCTTCCCTTCTGTACGCCTTTCCCCCTTTCCTCTTTATTGCCCGGGTCCTGGCACATGTCCGCCGCCAGCGTTCCTCCCTGGTTCTAATCACCCCTTTCTGGCAGTCTCAACCTTGGTTTCCGACCCTACTAGAACTCTCGTCAGACCTTCCAGTTCTGATCTCCCCCTTCCCAGACCTTCTTTTGAATCCCCAGGGACATCCTCACAACCTCATAGTTCAAGGTTCCCTGTTCCTCATAGCTTGGAGAGTTTCGGGGCTTCCTGGAGAACCCCAGGAATTTCGCAACAGGCTGTCCAGTTCATCCAACAATCTTGGCCTCCGGGTACCTCAAAGGTCTATCGATCTGCTTGGTCAGTATGGTGCAGCTGGTGTATGGACAGGGATTCCGATCCCGTTTCAGCTGACGTTACCTTAATTGTAAATTTTCTAGCTTCCTTAGCCTCTCAAGGCAAGGCGTACCGTACCGTCAATATCTACAGATCAGCAATCTCTTCAGAACACATCAGAGTGGAAGGTAGACCAGTGGGAGAACACCCCTTGGTTTGCCGTCTGCTAAAAGGAATACGTTTTTCCAAACCTCCAGCCCCCAAATATAATTCCATGTGGGATGTGAACTCAGTTCTCCGACTTCTGCTTTCTTGGCCCGATAATCCGGATCTATCGTTAAAATATTTATCTGCTAAGATCACTATGCTCCTCTGTCTGATCTCCATCACACGAGTTTCAGATGTTAAAGCTCTGGATGTTTCCTCCTTTCATTTCTCTGCCTTCGGTGTGTGTTTTAATGTGGCTAGACGTACTAAGACTAATCTGTCTTCTGTGTTTTATCCCTTTTTTCCTTCCCAACACAAGTTGTGTGTGTCTAATTGC
The DNA here is from genome assembly GCF_031143425.1 of Pleurodeles waltl. Lineage (NCBI taxonomy): Eukaryota > Metazoa > Chordata > Amphibia > Caudata > Salamandridae > Pleurodeles > Pleurodeles waltl. Next base: position 603,001,383 of record NC_090440.1, on the reverse strand, counting down.
TTGACAACGTACGTTTCACCATCTGCAGATCTCAGGGCAGCTTCTTCTTCTCAGTTGCTAATTTCCTATCAAAAACCCCACAAACCTGTCTCGTCTCCCACTTTAGCCCGTTGGCTTAAGTGGCTGATGGATTTGGCTGGTATCCCTACTAACATTTATGGTGCCCATTCCGTTAGGGGAGCTACAGCTTCTAAAGCCTTTTTGGCTGGCGCTAGTTTACACGATATCCTCAGATCTGCAGATTGGTCTAACGTCAGTACGTTTAGAACTTTCTATTGTAAACCAGTTGATCATCCTCTGCAAACTGTTGTTTCATTGCTTTGAACAAGCATAATATGAGCCTCCTGTCTTGTAATAAAATTGAGATTTTCCTAGCCTTGGTGTCAGAAAGGCTAGATTTTATTAAAGACAAGGAGGTGAGTATTATCCCGCCTCTTCTAACCCTCCCTGTTCTTTTATTCTAGTTGCCTCAACTGCAACCAATACCAACGCTACTGTCTGACCAGCTTCCATCAGCTCCTCCTTCCGGACCTTCGCCTCAACCAAGAGGATCTAAACAAGATTATCCTTTCCTCAAGGCCTTCTGTATAGACTTCCTTTCAGCTTTTTTGACTCTTTATGGTTTATTGTTGTTTTTCTCGCACCTTTCTATTGACTGACTTTCGCAAGAAAAGAGGGCTTGTTGCTCTCAGTCAAGATAGTTATTAAGGGTCTCGTTGTGTGATTGGTGGGCCCCATTGTGACGCAATTTTGTAGTTTTTTTCCCAGGGATTCTGGGACTTGTAGTTCTTGGCTGCTGTTTAAAATAAAGCAAGAAAAGTAAAGCATAATACTCGCCTCGTCTTTAATAAAATCTAGCCTTTCTGACATCAAGGCTAGGAAATTTTGGGGTATGCCTGGTCCTTAATCATTAAAATATATGGGGTTCCTAATAAAGCCTGCAATTGTATTAGGTTTGAATAATTCCTCTGGGAAATCAGGCAATGGAACTGTGACTCCTGTTGCGACATACCGGTTGCCCAGGTTTGCAGAATGTAGTTTATTGATTTAATTTGTCCTTGTTCATTCCCAGGGGTGGCCCCTCCACAAGAGCGGAGGATCATCGCCCCACTAAAAAAATGCCCCAAAATGCCCCAGGGCTGAAAAAATTAAATGGTAATAAACTTTCTTTATTGCCATTTTATTTTTCAGCACCCTGTCCTGAACGTAGAGTAACAACGGGGCCAGGCGACTTCTGCTCTGCTGCTAAATGACAGCTGCAGAGTACTACGCACTTTAGTTTAAAGTGCTTATGTCTCTTTGGCCGGTTGTTTTACAACAGCCAGCCTGACATGCGCACTTCTCTAACAAGAAAAAGTACAGGCCTCCAGTGCTTTGGTAAACGCTGAGCAAGGCCACTCCCACCAATCCCAAAGCTGGTTTCATGCTGGTTACCAGCATCAGGATTTGAGAGTTTCCTGGCCCCAGCACCTCGTTGGAGCCACGATGAGAGGAGGACACCGTGAGGAGAGGGAGACCCATTGTGTCAGGTAAGTGCTTTTTCTTAAAAAAAAAAAAAAGAAATATCATTATTGTATCCCTCCTTCCCTGCCGTAAATACAAACCAGCCGCCTAAGTTCATTCCGTGATGGCAATAATGGGGAGTTGGGTCCTAGTTTCCATTTTGTGTGATATGAAATTGGAGAATTTCCTTGTTCTTTTCTCTTGTAGGACATTGGATAGTGAGGATCTGAACTTATTTTCCTCAGCTTCTCGTTTATCATGCTGAAACCCATGTAGTGTTTTGTTTTTTTTTAGAACGTAATATCTTTCTTGCTGGATTTGATGGGATTTGCACACTACAGTCTGATTAACTTGTTTTTGTTTATTCTGATGACTAATTCACATTTGACAGGGGAGATACTTTTCCCAGTGATATTTCTGATAATATATTTTTCTAAATTATATGTATGTTTAATTGACATTAAATTATGAAATAGTGACTTGAAAACTAAAAGGATAGTCCTGTTTAGCTCTTAATGGATTTATCTTTAGTATAGAGTGTAGTTAGCTATTCATCTACACCTACTGCTCACCCTGCAAAACAAACACTGAGTCCAGAAAGAAAGTGGAGTTTGGGAACAGAGGAGTCCCATCAATTGCAATTCAGTGAATGCGATATATCCCATTAAATGCCCTTGCAATAAAATGTATGTAGGCATGACATATAGGAAAGTGAAAGTATATACAAACACCTTAGCAACACTCGCTGCCAACGCATTACTACACATTCAACTGCACATTTCCTTGAAAGAAACCATTCTGAGAGTTACCTCCAATGGACGGTCAAAGAGAAAGTCGAGATAAAATCCTACAAGACTGAAGTATTATTAGAAAAAAAACATCGCTAGGTATATAGATTATGGACCCACTTAATGATAACATTGCATGGATACAACTGAAGAGCTTACAGTAATACTAGGACATATTGGAACACCACGGAAATACATTTTTATTTAGTAGAAAGCAGTATGTCCACACTTTTCTCTTGTACGTGCAGGGGTTCCTATTATCACTTCCATTATTACCCCCATGAGACATATATGTACTTCTAAAAGGTATTTCTCACACACAAACATATGGGATGTCTGTGTATAACCTGCCCATACTAAGAAAAGTCGACCTTGCTCCACAGTAAAGGTCTTATGGCTAGGCTATGTTCAACATTGGCACACCATTGACAAAAACAGAGAATAATAAAAAATAAATATTTACCACCAGTAATGAAATTATATTTTTAAATGATACCCACAGAGATGTGTAAAGCACTAACAAGATTTAGGGGCTTTTGAATTACTGTGTCTCACATAGGTACAATATAACCAGAACACCTATCACATCAATGAGAAGGATTTTCTTAATAAGAAAAGTTTTGGAAAGGTACACATAGGCCCTCATTACGAGTTTGGTGGTCAGTGAACCACCTCGGTGGAGTTGGCGGTCGCACCGCCGCAGGCCCTGCGGTGAAGACCGCCATACAGGGAGTGCAGAATTATTAGGCAAGTTGTATTTTTGAGGATTAATTTTATTATTGAACAACAACCATGTTCTCAATGAACCCAAAAAACTCATTAATATCAAAGCTGAATATTTTTGGAAGTAGTTTTTAGTTTGTTTTTAGTTTTAGCTATGTTAGGGGGATATCTGTGTGTGCAGGTGAATATTACTGTGCATAATTATTAGGCAACTTAACAAAAAAAAATATATACCCATTTCAATTATTTATTATTACCAGTGAAACCAATATAACATCTCAACATTCACAAATATACATTTCTGACATTCAAAAACAAAACAAAAACAAATCAGTGACCAATATAGCCACCTTTCTTTGCAAGGACACTCAAAAGCCTGCCATCCATGGATTCTGTCAGTGTTTTGATCTGTTCACCATCAACATTGCGTGCAGCAGCAACCACAGCCTCCCAGACACTGTTCAGAGAGGTGTACTGTTTTCCCTCCTTGTAAATCTCACATTTGATGATGGACCACAGGTTCTCAATGGGGTTCAGATCAGGTGAACAAGGAGGCCATGTCATTAGATTTCCTTCTTTTATAGCCTTTCTTGCCAGCCACGCTGTGGAGTACTTGGACGCGTGTGATGGACCATTGTCCTGCATGAAAATCATGTTTTTCTTGAAGGATGCAGACTTCTTCCTGTACCACTGCTTGAAGAAGGTGTCTTCCAGGAACTGGCAGTAGGACTGGGAGTTGAGCTTGACTCCATCCTCAACCCGAAAAGGCCCCACAAGCTCATCTTTGATGATACCAGCCCAAACCAGTACTCCACCTCCACCTTGCTGGCGTCTGAGTCGGACTGGAGCTCTCTGCCCTTTACCAATCCAGCCACGGGCCCATCCATCTGGCCCATCAAGACTCACTCTTATTTCATCAGTCCATAAAACCTTAGAAAAATCAGTCTTGAGATATTTCTTGGCCCAGTCTTGACGTTTCAGCTTGTGTGTCTTGTTCAGTGGTGGTCGTCTTTCAGCCTTTCTTACCTTGGCCATGTCTCGGAGTATTGCACACCTTGTGCTTTTGGGCACTCCAGTGATAATGCAGCTCTGAAATATGGCCAAACTGGTGGCAAGTGGCATCGTGGCAGCTGCACGCTTGACTTTTCTCAGTTCATGGGCAGTTATTTTGCGCCTTGGTTTTTCCACACGCTTCTTGCGACCCTGTTGACTATTTTGAATGAAACGCTTGATTGTTCGATGATCACGCTTCAGAAGCTTTGCAATTTTAAGAGTGCTGCATCCCTCTGCAAGATATCTCACTATTTTTGACTTTTCTGAGCCTGTCAAGTCCTTCTTTTGACCCATTTTGCCAAAGGAAAGGAAGTTGCCTAATAATTATGCACACCTGATATAGGGTGTTGATGTCATTAGACCACACCCCTTCTCATTACAGAGATGCACATCACCTAATATGCTTAATTGGTAGTAGGCTTTCGAGCCTATACAGCTTGGAGTAAGACATCATGCATAAAGAGGATGATGTGGTCAAAATACTCATTTGCCTAATAATTCTGCACTCCCTGTATAACAAGTCCTGAGAAGGCACCTGCAGAACACAGCCAAGTATAGGCGGCGGCGGCCATCTCCAGATCGGCGGTAGGCAGCATCCCCTGACCTCATTACGAGGTTGCACACCACCAGGATTTCTGGGGCAAATCCACCGCCACCAAAAGCCTGGCAGAAACGAACAATAGAAAAGGGAACACCCACCTTCAGGAACACAGGCACGTCCGCAGGCGCTATGACATGCGAATTGCAACTCTTCCCAATGCTCTACCTGGCTGTGCAACTCCCGGACCAACAACAGTGACCAAGACACCAACTGTAAGTACACCAACATAGCACACACTGGAGGGCACGACGTTAGTACACACACACACACACACAACACGGGAAGCTATGGCCACACACACACACAAACAAACACCTGTACCAACACACACATGCATACACGCTAATAGCCACAACCACCAGACATATATGTGGAAAGAAAGCCAGAACAAGGTAGGTACCATCAACACCAACAGTCTTGTGGTGCAAATATACTATAACATGGTAAAATCAGAAATACAACTATGTACACACAGGCCCAAGGGCCAGTCCATAAGTCCCACAGTGCTGTAAGCACACTGAGCACAAGGTGATGCCCCAACTTGACTTCTGACTGCAAAGTGCAGGCCTCCACAGGGCAGGGGCATCAATGGGGAATGCAGGAACCTCACGGGTGAGTGGGGGGTGGGCCCGGGGAGTGGGGCTTTGAGCTTGCAGGGGTGCTCCTTTAGTCTGGGCTTGGAGGGGGGGTCCTTAGGGGTGGGCATGGAGGGGGGCTCTTGCCCTTTGAGGAGGGGCGTTTAGCCAGGGGGGCGGGCTTGGCCTTGGAAGTGGAGGGAGTCGGCTTGGCCTTGGAAGTGGAGGGAGGGGGCATGGGCTTGGGTTGGGTTTGGCAGGAACAGCAGTGGACGTGACAGGGGCAGAAGTGGCAGATGGTGGAGGGGTATGGCAAGGGGCAGTGGTGGACTGGGAAGTGGAAGGCAAGGGCCTTGGAAGGGTAGCAGGGCGCTTGCGGGGAACAGAGACTGCGGCAGTGGTGAAGAACAGGGAAAAACTTGGAGGAAATGTTTTTTGGGGACACAAGGGAGGTCAAGGTAGGGACGTTTGGGAGTGGAGGGAGTGAGTATGGTTGTGAGGTGTGTACGTGGAGGTGCCTTGGGTGCAGGTGCAGGTGCATGGTTGAATGAAATGTGTGTGCTGGGGGACTGTTGGGTGGGTGAGTGCGGGCATTTAGATGTACTGGGAGGAGGTGGGGAGAAGATGCAGGGAGATGGCAGGGGGAACGTGTGAGTGTATGTTGGGGTCATGTCTGCATGTAGGGTGAATGTGCTGCATGTGGCTGTGTTGACAGTCATGGTGTCTGTGCCAGTTGTGTATGGGGTGCATGAATGGTGGTCAGATAATGTGGTGACGGTGGCAGTGAGGGGACATGTGACAGGATCAGTGACTGATGTGGTGCTGACTGCAGGTGTGAGTGGTGTAGTGACTGTGAGGAGGGCGATGGTTGGGGGGTCGTTGTGGATGTTGCCACGTCTGTTGTGTCTGTTGCATATGTGCATGGCAGTGGTGGTATTTGTGGTGCTTATGTCTGTCCTTGCTTATCGTGTCTGTTGATGTGGATGCATGTGGGTCAGTAGGTGTGCCTTGGATGGGTGAGGGGAGAGGGATGTGGGTATGGGAACAGGTAGCTGGAGGGGTGACGGAAGAAGAGGGGACAGTGGCTGCCGTCAAGGCGGAGGCCAGAGACTGAAATGATCTCTGTAGCCAGACAAGGCACCATGAATGCCTTCCAGGAACACATTGGTCTGTTGCATCTGGGATGCCAGACCCTGGATGGCATTCACAATAGTTGTCTGCCCCACAGAGATGAACCTCAGTAGTCCAATAGCCTCCTCATTGAGGGCAGCAAGGCTGACGAGGGCAGAGACAGAGGTGCCTGCGGCGAAGGAGATGCCCACCCTCTTGGGTGAGCGAGCACAGGGTACTGGGTGAGAGCTACAGGGAGGCCAATGCTGGTAAGGGTGGTGGTGGACAAGGATGGTACTGGGGTAGTCCCAGATGCGTCCACCACCACCAGGGAGCCGCCATGGGAGGAGGAATCAGAAGATGTAGTGGTCGATCCAGTCTCCCTCATGGCACTCCCCCTCGTCCTCCGTCCCACTGGTCCCCTCGACTCCACTGGTGTCAGCCACCTGGGTCCCCTGGGCTGCAGCTTCACCACTCACTGGTGCCCCTTCTCCTTTGCCAGATGATGCTGATGCATACAAAGACAGAGGAGGACAGGGAGGGAGGGAGAAAGAGAGACAGAGAGAGAGAGAGAGAGAGAGAGACAGGGTGCAATGGGTCAATGCCAGCACAACAGTAACACAGGGTAGAACATCAGCATTTGATGCCATGCCATTATACTCTATACCCACCCCTGTACATCCTACAACTAGGGAACACCATGTGGGAAACCACAACAATGCACATGTCAACCGCTGATGGTCTGAGTGATGCGAACATGTACATGAGGAGTGGCATATCCGCCACACCTGTCCAGTACCTGCCCACTGCCCATGGCCATTGAGACAGGCATGTAATGGACTGCACACCGAACAGAATCCTGCATGGCTAACTGGCAGGCCTACTTGGCTATTGTCAGTTAGCACTGTGACCACTTGGCGCACCCTACCCCACTACACATGCAGTGCCTGCCAGCTGATTGAGGTCTCGGGATCCACCCCTGGCACAGTGGTTGGCAATGTCTAATCACAATGGCCTAACACAGCAGGTCCAATCCTCCTATTGCCATGAGCTGGCAAGCACATTCTAGCTAGTAGGTGGCCACCCAGTTACAACACTGGAGGAAGCTGCCCCGCTACCACTGACTGCATGGCAATACCCACACCTGTGATGCCAATGCTACCCAGATGGACACTGCCCATAGTGGACATCATTGTACCAAGCACCCACGCCACAGCTACCCAATGGTGCTCACCCAGAGCCACTATGGCAATACATGTAGCAAGTGAGAGTGTGTACTTACTCCTATGTGGCTGCTGTGCTGCCCTCAAGCACCCATCCACCTCAAGGTAGGCCACTGCCAATATGCCGGCCATTTGGGGGGTTCAGGGTCCGACAGGCACCCCTCCTTCGTTGGGAGGACGTCCCCAGCTGGGCCTCCACGGTCTTCCGGGCCCAGCATCTCAAGTCCTCCCACCGCTTTCTGCAGTGGGTGCTCCACCGGGCATGGTCCCCCAGGGTCTGCACTTGCTTGACGAGGGCCCGACAAATCCCCTTCTTCTGATGGGCACTGACCTGCATTTGTGACATAGACATAAGGACACAGTCATGTAGAGTGGCATCCCTGGGACAGCAGTGGATGGGCAGACACCACACTTCCACACCCACACGTTGACACCCAACGTAGCTTCAGGCACCTCACCCTTGTCCATGCTCCAGACACATTGCCACCTACCAAGGCCCCCATCCCCATGCGCACCATTTACATACAGGACAATGACAACAGGCTCACCTGCTGCTCTGGTGCCCCATACAACTGTCCATACAGGGGCAGGACCCTGTCCACAAGCTGCTCCAACTCTTCCTGGGTGAAGGCTGAGGCTCTATCTCTTGCAGGACGTGGCATTTTGGCTACAGTCAGAACATAGCAGCACACACAGTGGAAGTCTTCAGTGCATGACGTTCAGGAGTCAAGTCAGCAGGAGCACATGAAATAGCAGTCACAGCCGCCGCAGACATCACCGTCACCGCCTACGATGATCACCGTTAGCTCATGCCTCCCATAGGCAATAGTGTTAACCATTGGTGAGTTGCACGGCAGTCGTGACCTCACTTCCACCTGTCTCATGCATGCAGGACAGGCAGCTGCCATTTTACATGTCCAATGTGTATTGTGGGCAAAATGTTAGTGCGTCATGGGTGACATTTGGTGACCTGTGGCCTCATCAACACCGCCGACACAGTCTATGGTGCACAACATAATACAACTCTCTCCTGTTCCCAGGTATGATGTAAGGTTGAGGATGAGGAATGCTCCAGTGTATGGGCCCCTAGTCAACCTGCCCACCCTGGAGGAACGTCATGTCATCCAGACCTATCATCGAAAATGTAAGACCAAAATGAAACTGGTGGCCCATTTGGAGCTGGATGTCGCGCCGCACCGCGTGGCGCGAGCCGAGAGCTCGACTTCTGCCGGGCGTTCGGCTCGGGCCGCGCACCGCGTTATTAAGACGCGGCGCGCCCCCAGCCTCTCCTGCGCGTTTCGAGGCCCCAGATTTGCTTGGGGCCTCGTTCTTCCTTCTGCCTTTCACTGTCCCAGGGGTCTCTGAACCCTCTTACCTGTTTTTCTTCGTTTCTTTGTCCTTTCTTCTTTTTTGCAGTCTGTTGTGTGCCTTTCTTTATGTTTTTTCCTCCTTCCCAGATTCCTGTGCTTTCCCAGCATTCCTTGTTCCCTATTCTCTATGGTTCCTCTACTATTCTGTTCTATGTATTGTTTCCCTATCTAAGATGGTGTCCTTTTACTTCCTGTGGGTCACTTCCTGTTTTTTGGTATATAAGGGCTGTGTTTTTCCTCTTTCTTTGCACTGCAACACTTTCTGCTCAGTTAGTGTCTTCGCTCCTGATTTCCTTGCCTTTTGGTTTTGGATTCAGCATTCTGTGTTTTCTGATTTTTGCTCCTTTTGGATTCCTGTTTGTTTGTTCTTGTTTTTCTCCAGGAGTCTTCCTGTTTGGAGGTTTTTTCCCCTTTTTAAGGGTTTTTTTCCCTCTGGCGCTACTTTCTGAAGGGCACGGTCTGTTCTTGGTGTCTCCATTGCCTACAGCACCGTGGCTACCAGAAAGAGTCGCCCCTTTTTGGGCCAAAGCCGAACATTGAAGATTCACGCCACCAGATCTGCAAATTCCAGGCGCAAGCAGCACGTGAGTCGTGACAGATTGCAGCGCCTAACCATTCCGGCGTCCTCAAACACCATGTTTAATACAGTGGTGGCTGCTGCAGATCCGGAGCAATCTCTGTTGACCACGATTCAGCAACAAGCCCAGGAATTGCAACAACTACGTAATGAAAATGCTGCGTTACGACAGGCTTTGGCCCTCCGCACCAGTGATGTTCCGACAATCTCCGCTTCTACCCCTTGTTTCTCTGGTGAACCAACCAAGCTTCGCGAGTTCTTGGATGCTTTAACGGTGTATTTCGCCTTCCGACCTACTCAATTCTCCCACGACAGGACCAAGGTGGGTTATCTTATCAGTGCCTTATCCGGTCCAGCCTTGGCCTGGGCAACCCCGATGGTGTCCTCCAACGACCCTGTATTGTCAGACTATTCCACCTTTGTGAGTCGCTTCAAACAGATGTTTAGCCGTCCTGGATTGGAAGCCTCCGCTGAAGAAGCCTTGTGCGACATCCAACAAGGCTCCCAAGACGTCCTGCAATATATAACCCGTTTTCGTCAGCTGGCGGCAGAGACCACTTGGGTGGAACGTACTCTGGTAACATTATTTCGTAGAGGACTCAAAGAAGAAATAAAGGATGAACTAGTGCATTCTACCAGAGCGGAAGATCTTCGTGGCCTGATGGATCAAGCACTGTCCATCGAATATCGTCTTCAGGAACGGAGATCGGAAAAGAAAAGGAGTAGAGGGTTTGCCCAGCCAAGTAGCTCACGTGCATACCTGCAGCGTTCCGAGGAACCTCGCACTCCTGCTAGAGACATCGAAGGGGAACCCATGCAGGTGGATACTACCCGAGGTCCGCTCTCTGCTAGTGAACGAGAAGACAGACGCAAGAGAGGGTTGTGCCTGTATTGTGGTTCTGCTGGTCACATGCTCCGTACCTGTCCAGTACGTCCGTCCAGGCCTTCGGGAAACGCCACCTCCCGTCCTCTGTAAGAAGGGAGGGGACGGGATCTACAGCTATACCTTCCATCAGCTCCTTTAATGACAATACAACTGCCTTGTTCATCTTTCCTGTCCTGTTACAACTTCCTGACGGTCGTCAAGAAAAGACTATGGCATTACTAGATTGTGGTGCTAGTGGTATATACATGGACAAGACGTGGGCTGCTGCTAACCTAGTTCCTACTCAAGCAAAAGAAGTACCCGAACAGGTACACACTGTGGATGGATCTTTGATATCCTCTGGTCCTGTAGACACCACTAACCTGATGTTAAGTCTACAGGTGGGAAACCATCAAGAACACATCTCCTTCGATCTTATTACGTCCCCTAACCATACCATCATTCTTGGAATTCCGTGGTTCATCAGACATAACCCATATATAAATTGGGTTACCCGGACAGTCTCTTTGTCTTCGCAATTTTGTCATGAGAACTGTTTTACTTCCGACAAGTATTGGTCTCCGAAAAGATCCTTAGCTACTGAAGGTGCCACTGGTATGTCCATTAATACGGTCCAAGGGGTCCCAGACCACTATTTGGAGTTTCAGGATGTTTTCCAAAAACCGTCAAAACCTGTGCTACCTCCACATCGAGAATATGATTGTGCAATTCCATTGGAACCCGGCACAATTGTTCCTTTTGGGAGGATGTACTCCCTCACGGAACCCGAAAAGGAAGTTCTAAAGGAGTATCTGGACGAAAATATACAGAGTGGTCTTATTGTTCCATCGTCGTCTCCGGCTGGGGCTCCTCTCTTTTTTGTGCCCAAGAAGACTAAGGATCTTCGTCCATGCCTGGATTTTCGAGGTCTGAATAAAATTACCATTAAAGATCGTTATCCTTTGCCTCTCATCAGGGACATACTGGAAGCAATCAGAGGGGCCCAACGTTTTACTAAATTGGATTTACGAGGAGCCTACCACCTTTTACGCATAAGAGAAGGCGACGAATGGAAGACAGCATTCAGGACCCCATTTGGCCATTTTGAATATAGGGTTATGCCGTTTGGTCTTACTAACGCCCCCGCAATCTTCCAGAGATTTATGGACTCAGTGTTTTCAGACCTACTGAATCAGACAGTCGTGATCTACCTAGATGATATTCTTATTTATTCTAGAAATCCTGAACTCCATACTTCCCATGTGAAACAAGTTCTTCAAAGACTTCGTGATCATCAACTATTTTGCAAACCAGAGAAATGTGAGTTCGACATGACGGAAGTCAAATATCTGGGCTATCATTTAAGTCCCACCGGCATAGCTATGGATCAAGAAAAGGTACAAGCTATCCTAGAGTGGCCTTCTCCTTCTACCATAAAAGAAACACAATGTTTCCTAGGTTTAGCAAACTTCTATCGACAATTCATTCTAGACTTTGCCAGTCAGACTAGCCACATAACTCACACCTTAAAGAAGGACAATTTAAAGAAGGGGTTTGTCTGGACTGAGGCTGCTGAAGCAGCCTTTCAAAGCTTAAAGAGAGCCTTCACCCAAGCCCCCATCTTAAGACATCCAGATACCACCAAACAATTTATAGTAGTAACTGATGCTTCTGAGAGAGCCATCGGAGCTGTCTTACTCCAACGACAAGAGGATGATGGCCTTGAACATCCTGTTTTCTATTTGTCTCATATCCTTTCCACAGCTGAACAACATTATTCCGTACTTGAAAGGGAATTATTGGCTGTGAAAACAGCCTGCCTTGAGTGGAGACAGTTTCTGATGGGTTCCAAGGAACCATTTGAGGTGAGGACAGACCACCGTAATTTACAATGTTTAAGAAATTTTGTATGCCAGAATAGTCGTCAGGCCCGCTGGGCCTTTTTCTTCAGTCAGTACGATTTTTATATTACATATATTCCAGGATCTCAAAACATTCTGGCTGATGCTCTGTCTCGCCGATATCCAGAGTGTTCTCCTTCCTCATCCCAGTATCTTCTAGAACCCAGTAAGATCATTGGAGTGGCTCAATCTTTCCTGGAAGAAGTACAACAAGAATACGCCAACCTATCGGACCATGACATAGAAGAACTAAGACCATTATTGTACAAGAAACAAGGATATTTTTATTACCAAGACCTGATATTCCTCCCTACAAACAAGGTGCAAAAGAAAGCATTACAAATGTGCCATGATTCCCCTGTAGCTGGTCATAGAGGCATCAAAGCCACACAAGAACTACTTTCACGATTTTTCTGGTGGCCTACCTGGAAACTGGATGTGGAAAAATACGTTCAGGCCTGTCCCATATGTGCCCAAGTCAAAATACCTCACACCAGACCGGCAGGATTACTACAGCCTTTGCCTGTTCCATCGGCCCCATGGCATACTATCTCTACTGATTTTATGTGTTCACTCCCACCATCAGCAGGAAACCGGGTTATCATGGTCACAGTGGATTCTTTCACAAAGATGGCTCATTTCACTGGCCTAAAAAAGCTGCCTACTTCTCAAGAACTAAGTCAAATATTCATAGATCATGTCTTCTGTCTCCATGGACTTCCACATACCATAATATCTGATAGAGGACCTCAGTACATCTCCCGATTTTGGAAGCATTTTTGTAAAACACTGAATATAAATAGAGCCCTGTCTTCAGGGTTCCATCCTCAGACCAACGGACAGACTGAGCGTCTGAACCAAGGACTAGAGCAATATCTTCGATGCTTTTGCAATTCTACCCAAAGTAACTGGAGCACTTACCTCTCTTTAGCTGAATTTTCCTACAATAACTCAGTCCATAGTGCCTCCAAGGTCACTCCCTTTTTCTGTTCCTATGGTTTTCATCCTACCTCTTTCCCTACTTCTCCACAATCCAACTCTCCTCTACCTGCTATTACCTATTTCTCCAAACGCCTTCTCCAACTCCATAAACTAATTCGATCTAATTTGTTACATACCAAGAGGTATATGAAGAAGGCTGCAGACAAGAGACGTACAACCAATCCAAATTATCATCTGCACGATAAAGTCTGGCTCTCCTCCAAATTCTTGCCCTCACGTCTCTCTCAAAACAAGTTCACACCTCGTTACTATGGGCCTTTCCGTATTCTCCAGTTGGTCAATCCTGTCACTGTCCGTCTTCACTTACCCCATACATGGAAGATCCATCCGGTTTTTCATGTTTCTCAGCTTAAACCTTATGTGCCTGATCCTTACTCACGTCAGTTTCCTTGTCCACCTCCTGTCCTTGTGGATGATGTTCCTGAATATGAAGTGCAGGAAATTTGTGACTCTCGTCTTTTTCATAAACGACTTCAGTATCTGATTCATTGGAAGGGTTATCCTCTCAGTGAATGTTCATGGGAAGATGCCTCTTCCGTTCACGCTCCTCTCCTGATTCAACGCTTTCACTGTTTATTCCCTCTTAAACCTGGGCCTTCGGGAGGGGGACCTACTGTCGCGCCGCACCGTTCGGCGCAAGCCGAGAGCTCGACTTCTGCCGGGCGTTCGGCTCGGGCCGCGCACGCGTTATTAAGACGCGGCGCGCCCCCAGCCTCTCCTGCGCGTTTCGAGGCCCCAGATTTGCTTGGGGCCTCGTTCTTCCTTCTGCCTTTCACTGTCCCAGGGGTCTCTGAACCCTCTTACCTGTTTTTCTTCGTTTCTTTGTCCTTTCTTCTTTTTTGCAGTCTGTTGTGTGCCTTTCTTTATGTTTTTTCCTCCTTCCCAGATTCCTGTGCTTTCCCAGCATTCCTTGTTCCCTATTCTCTATGGTTCCTCTACTATTCTGTTCTATGTATTGTTTCCCTATCTAAGATGGTGTCCTTTTACTTCCTGTGGGTCACTTCCTGTTTTTTGGTATATAAGGGCTGTGTTTTTCCTCTTTCTTTGCGCTGCAACACTTTCTGCTCAGTTAGTGTCTTCGCTCCTGATTTCCTTGCCTTTTGGTTTTGGATTCAGCATTCTGTGTTTTCTGATTTTTGCTCCTTTTGGATTCCTGTTTGTTTGTTCTTGTTTTTCTCCAGGAGTCTTCCTGTTTGGAGGTTTTTTCCCCTTTTTAAGGTTTTTTTTCCCTCTGGCGCTACTTTCTGAAGGGCACGGTCTGTTCTTGGTGTCTCCATTGCCTACAGCACCGTGGCTACCAGAAAGAGTCGCCCCTTTTTGGGCCAAAGCCGAACATTGAAGATTCACGCCACCAGATCTGCAAATTCCAGGCGCAAGCAGCACGTGAGTCGTGACACTGGATCTGTTGCCTGCCATTCGCCATTCCAATATCATCCCTCCCACAGTGCAGGTGTTGTCAGTCCCCTATTATCTTGCCTCAGACTCCGTCCAGATCACAGTGGGCCTGCCAGCAGGGATGTTGCATCCCATGTTTAGCAACGTCCTGAGGGATGTGCCATGTGCCCTGCTCAAACATCTGGGCAGCTATATCCGGTTCCCCCAACATGCAGAATTGCCCACTGTCAAGGCTGCGTTCTACGGAGTGGCACATGTCTCTCATGTCATTGTGGCCATTGATGGCACCCACATTGCCCCGGTGCTACCCAGGAGTAGTGAACAGGTCTACAGGAACTGCAAAAACTTTCATTCGCTTAATGTGCAGGTGGTGTGTCACGTGGACCAATACTTCTCCCAGGTGACGGCCAGGCTCAGTGCATGATTCCTTCACCCTGCGAAACAGCAGCGTCCCACACATGATGGCACCACTTACGAGGGACCAGACCTTACTCATTGGTATATACCCCTGCATATGTGTGCCCTTCAGCTCTCTGCACTCTTGTGTCCCTGCCCTATCGCCCTCCCGGTCTTGACATGCCTCTTACCTATGTGCCCACAGGTGACTCTAGCTATCCCAATCTGCGCTGTCTCCTGACACCTGTCAGGCATCCAAATTCACATGCAGAGGACCGTTACAATGAGGCCCACGGTCTTACCAGATGGGTCATTGAAAGGTGCTTCGGCCTGCAGAAAGGCCAGATTCCGGTGTCTGCATATTTCCAGAGGTGCCCTGCTCTACAACCCTTAGAATGTGTGCAAGATCATTGTGGCCTGCTGTATGCTGCACAATCTGGCCCTGAGACATATCATCCCACTGCTGGATGCATAGGAGGGGGTAGCTGTACCAGTGGCGGATGAAGGAGACATAGGGAGTGATGAAGAGGAGGATGATGAGGATGCATCTGACTCCAGGGCAGAGTTGATTTGACCGTACTTCGACTGAGATGCAAGTATGTGTCAACTGTCTGGTATGTGTCCTCTACAACTGTCTGCCTTGTACCTGCTACCACCTGTTGTCTGTGACCACTGACGGTATTGGTTGCAGGTCTGACTCGGGGTGGGTTGTCGGGGAGTGTCACATGTGCCCATGACTTAGGTAGTCACAGTGTACAGATCAGGCCTATAGTCAGACAGCTGTTGTGCTGGTGCACTAGTACCATCAACGTGTATGTACAATGTTCCCTGAGCTGCCAATTCAAGTGCTATGTGTCTGCCACATAGGGTTGTTGCATCTGTGATGCATTTATCCTGGGAGTTGACATTGTGTGGCAGTGCTATATTGTTGTTGGTGGCAGTGGGTATGGGGTCAGGTCTGGCGTTGGGTGCTGTGAGGGTGGGACCATTGGGTTGGTATGTGTTGTTTTTTTGTGTTGGTCCTGGCCATATGGTTGTGGACTTGGCTGCCACATCTGCCTTGGATACCTATTCCTACAGTGTATTTGTGTTGAATGAAATCTGTGACTCCTACAGTGATTGTTGTCTGTGTCTTGCTGTACTTTCAGGACATTGTAGTGGTGTACTCTGGTCCCTGCCTGACCTGTTGCCTTCCTTGATACATATCTCTAGGCACTGGCTGCTCCTTGACCAACCTCCCTGCATTTTTGCTCCCTCCTCTGTCACCCTCCCATGCATGTGCTGGGTGATGGGTTGCCAGTTGCACATGTATTGGCAGTTCCATTCATACTCATGACGAATAAAGAGGTAGACAGTAACTGTGCTCATTGGTGTTCATTTGGGAGGGACAAGTGCAAGGGGTGATGAGTGGGGCCATGGCAGCTGAGATCATAAAAGTGGTGAGGCCAGCTGTGGGTAGTCCAGGTCCAGTATGCTGGCCAGGGGGAAACAGAGATATGAGAGTGGGCAGTCGATTGGGTGTCTCAGTCAGGCACAAGGGAGAATGTTCAGGAGATGGTCACTTCCTGGTGGTGGTCATGGTCTTGGCATAATGTCTGGCTGGATGTCTAGTTGGACGTCCTCGCTTGCGTGGGGGTTCCTCAGCTACAGGGGTAGGGTTGCTGGTGTCCTGTGGGTCCTGTGGCAGGGCCTCCATACCACTGGCTGCCGCTGACGTGTAGGGCTCTGCTGGGATGTGGCCTGTGGAAGGGACCTGCTGGTGGGTGATGGACTCATGCAGGATGTGGTCAAGTCCTTAAGCACCTCTGCTATGGAGGACATAGTGGCATTGTGGCCCTGCCACTGCTGCATGGCCTCCTGATGGCATTCCCCCTGCAGCCTCTAGGTCTCCTGTACAGTAGCGAGGACCAGGGCCACTGTGTCCTGGGTCTGCTGGTATACACCCAGGACTTGGTTGAGGGCCTCCTGGGCAGTCAGTTGTTGTGGCTGCCCAAGCCTTGGACCACGGTTCCCTTCCCATTACCCCTGTCCCCCTGTGCCTGTGCCCCTGGCACAGTGTTCCAACTCCTAGTAGCAGCAGGGCCTTCATTGTCTGGGGTGTGTGCCCTTGACCCTGGCCCCTGTACTATGGGGCACACCTCTGATTGTGAGGTCCCTGGGCACAGGTTTGGGGTTCAGGGGCTGGCTGTGGTGTTGATGCCACATGGGTTGGAGCGCCCGGTGTGTACAGGGTGGGTCTGCTGTTGGTGGACTGTCCAGTGGCCCCAGAATGCCCAGGTAAATTGTCCCCATCCAGACATCCAGTGGGCCCTTCATCCTGGGAAGGGCTGCCTGAGCCTGGCATCCTCTGCACGGTGGCTGTGGCAGGGGTACCTGTGGATGGTAACGGTAGATGTTAGTTGTGTCACTGTAGTTGTTATGTCCCTGTTGAGATGCATGCAGTGGCTTGACTTGCTTCCCAGTGATTTCAATGACAGCTGCTGCACTGCAGACATTGATTTGGTGTATGGGTTTGTGGCATGGTTTCCATGTGGCATGGGGGCTGTGGATGGTGGTTGTCATTGATGTCATTGCCATGTGTTCAGACAAAGTCGTGGCAGCCAGTAGGTGTGGGCTGTGGTATGGTTGTTCATGCAGAAGTTCCACTGTGCAGTGGGTCTGTGGTGTGTTGCTGTGTGGGTTGTGCTGGATTGTGGGAGCCGTGGTTCTTCACATTGGGGTTGTCATCCGTGCATTAGGAGTGAATGAGTAGGGATGGTGGGGGTGGGGTGGGGTGGCATGCAGAGGAGGGGTGTGGGTGTTTGGGATGGGTGCAGTGGGGTGGATTGTAGTAGTTTAGAGAGTGGTGGGTGGTGGGGAGGCATGCTGGGCAGGGGTGGTTGGTGCTTGGGGGGTATTGTTGACTTACCAGAGTCAAGCCCTCCGCTGATGCCAGTCGGGCCCTCGGGTTGCATGATGTCCAGGACCTTCTCCTCCAAGGGTGTCAACTAAATGGGAGGAGGAGGGGGCCCACAGCCAGTCTTGTTGATGGCTATCTGATACCTAGACGCCATGGAACGGACTTTCCCTCTGAGGTCTTTCCACCTCTTCCTGATGTCCTCCCTTGTGCGTGGGTAGGTGCTGATTGTGTTGACCCTGTCGACAAACCACTGCCAATCTCAGTTTTCCTGGCTATCGATGTCTGCTGTACCTGGACTCCCATGAGCTGTGGCTCTACTCTGGTTGATCTTGTCTACCATGACCCGCAACTCATTGTCGGTGAACCGTGGGTGCATCCCGTCTGACATGTTGTGGGGTGTGTATGTGGTGTGCGTTTCAGGGGCAGTGATGGGTGTGCGGTGATGTGGGGGTGTTTGGCTGTGGATGCTGGTGGGCTGTGGTGGTAATTTGTACAATGTGTGCTGTGTAATTGTTTTTGCTGTGTTTGGGGTGTGCTTCCTGTCAAGTGTGTCTGTGGCTGCTCGTAGTTGTTACTAGGCATTGTGGGTGTGTGTGGGGGTGTTATACGGTGGTGTGTGCAGGTGTGCGTGGTGTGTATGAGTTACAGGTGTGGGATATTCGAACTGGCCAATGTGGTGTCGGCTACTTTCAGCGGTGCCTTTTTGTACCATCATGCATGTACTGCTGTGCTGGAGGTTGCCTCTAAATATGACTATTGGAATGGTGTCGGCGTGGCGGGCTGGCGGTTGAACAGTCACTCTTTTTTTTTGGTTGGCCCAGCGGTGTTGGTTTTGTGTCTATTTTTGGGAGGTTTGTGTTTTGTGACTCATAATCTGGCGGTCGCTAAACCACCACCACTGGCGGTTTGGTGGTGCCATTTTGCATGGCGGTCTTGCCCGAAGACTGCTGAAGTCATAATGAGGACCATAATGTGTTATTTCGCCATTTTGTACTGTGCGTGGTCCAGTGCACCTCACTGGAACTCCCTTTTACCATGAAGCCCCACTTGTGTAATGAATATGCGCGGGCACACACTAGCACAATGACGCAAATTCTTCCCCACAATCTCAGTGCTTTCCTGACCACAGGGTTAAAGTGGACAGCCTCCCCATTCCCCGTTATCACTGGGCAGGTGACAGTGCTAAGTAGGTGGAACAGGTGACATGACACCCTTGAGGAAGTAAGTGGAACATATGTATTTAGAGATAAATGAATTAATTGTACTGGCTAACCTCGTCTCCTGTTTATTGTCCCTCTTTATCTTTCTTTCTACTATATGTCTCCAGACAGAACCGCAATAGTGTATTGAGCCTTGTCCTCCACTCCTTCCATGTAGAATTTTATCCTAACAATACAAGGTAGGTAACACGCTTGTGATTAGCATATGTGCACGATTTCCATCCTTCATGTCTCACGGATTTAGGGTCCGTTATCCCCCAGGGGGATCGTAATACGGTGTAAAAGATATCTGTCACGTTTGTGACCGAGTATTCTCTTGGCCAAGAACTAAATCAGGCCCAAAGTGATTATGGATTACAAGAAAGCACATGTTCGCATTTAGTTCTCTGCTATGTCTGAGAACGTTTTATTTTGTTGGTCCCTGCCACAATATTCACTTCGAATGTTTCTTAAAGGTGCTGTTTTGCGCATTGATTGGGGTGATTACGAAAGTTCAACACCAAGGTGCATACTAAGCTTGAAACTGACACAAGTCCTTTGTTTTTTATCTCTTAGAGGACCCAGGATGAGAACGTTGTGGGAAAATGGGTGATTCTGTCCTTTGCATGCTATATATGTTATATGTTGTATATTTTTCCTGACAGAATTTTATTAGGTTTATTGACATTTCCAAATTACATTTTTCAGTGCACATCGTTTATCCAGTCCTTATGAAATCCTGGGAACCTATGGCCATTACACGTTAGGGCTGAAACCTGTTGACTTCTTTATAGGGTGTAGGGCCATTATATCCATAGGCACCATGTTGGAGGATGGATTATCAGCAAGAGTAGGTAGGTACCTACACTTAGTAACAGGCCACCACCCCAACAGAAGGTCCAAAAAGGTACATTAGCCCCTGGCTCAACACCTGGTAGCTGGCAACAAGCAGGCAGGCTTAGCTTAGGAGACAGGTATGTAAAGCATTTCAATACACCAATACAGTAAATAAGTATGACACAACACACAATACAAATTCCACATCAATTTATAAAAATAGGAACAAATTGTATCTTTAACATGACAAAATGACAAAAATTCAATATAGGGAAACACAGATATGAATTTTTAAAGAATAAGGGCCAGATGTGTCATAAATTTTTACGATCGCAAACAGCCCAATAAAGCCGTTTGCAATCGCAAAAATGCATTTTAGTATGTATAAATTACAGTTTGCGATTCTGTAACTTGTCAAGGGCATCTCTCCTAATACCGAATCGCAGCGGTATGTAGGAATGTTTTATGACAGAAATGTGGTCTCAAAACATTTGCATTTTACCACCTATTTCAAGTAGGTGGCAACCCATTTGCAAACAGGGAGGGGTCCCCAAGGGACCCCTTCCCCTTTGTGAATGCATGTGAAAACACAGACCACTGCCTAGTCTTAAACAATTAAAAGAAAACTTCTCATTTTTCTTTTTTAAACAGAAAATGGGCTGTATTAAAAAAAAAGGAAAAGATTGCTTTATTTATAAGCAATCACAGGCATGGTGGTCTGCCGAGCCAAGCTGGCCATCATCCCTGTAAATATAGCCATTCACAATGGTTCTCAGATTGCAACCTACCTCATGAATATTAATGAGGTAGGTCGATTTGCAAGCCATTGGGATTCACTAAATGAAACTCCTGGAGTTTCATACGTTCAAATAGTGATTACATAATTTCGATTTGCAGATAATCGCAATTAGGTAATCACTATTTGGATAAATGATACATCTGGCCCTAAATAAAAAATAAAAAATTAATTCTAGTGTTTAAAAGCCAATAACGCCAACTGGGGACATCAGTTCGACACCGGGACAAAGTCAAAGTTTGAGGCCGACCACAGTGGAGCCCTGCTCACATTCACTGAGCAGAAGGCCTCGTCCACAATTTTACCTTTGCACTTAAAATCTTTTCTTGAGCTTTTTTCTCTCAACGTTGTGTGGTCCTCTCCAGCAAGTCGCTTTCAGCAAGACAAACCTCAAATTCAGGCCGGGTCGCTGTTGAAGGTAGACAGCTTGACTCACAGCGTCCGGTTGGTACACATCTGGAGCTTTTTCCAAAAGTTGCTCCAAACTTCTCCAGACTTCTAGAACTTCTATTTGAAGTTCCCCCTGAGGGTTCAAAGTGTCCAAAACACAAATTCAAGGGTCTAGAAGCTCAGAGATGGTCCCTGGAAGTTTATAACTACAATTCCCACAGTGCACCTTGCCACATCTTTAAAAGTCCACTGGATGCACTCCAGGCTAGGGACTTTTGTGTGAGATGGTGCAGAGAAGCTCTGTTAACCTGTTGCTTTCAGGATGTCCACTCCTTAATCCTTTTTGGGGCAAGGCTAACTCCATAGGGATGTAGTTCCCAGTGTATAGCAGGAGCAGTCCTTCACAGAGCAATTTTTGGGGTGCAGACCAGGATTCCAGCAGGGCAGTCCTTCTTCTCCTTGTAGTGTTAGGCAGCAGATCTGAGTTGCTACTATGCTATGCGGCTCTCACATACTTATTCAGTGGTCTGCGGGGGGCAAACAGGGAGGGGCCCTGTCCAGTGAGATACAGGGTGCCACCAAAAGGCTTTACAACTTCCTCCAAAGTGTGGCACATTCTTGTCCCACAAAGCACTGCACTTTAAAAACCCAAGATGGTGAATTTCTCTCCAGAGGAGCAAGACCTGGCTACACCAACCTACTGGTGTGGCTCATGTCCATTAATAGTCCCTATCCAAACCTTCTGTAAATTCCATTCCTGGGCCTGCTGTTTGTCATTGGGGCACAGGGTGAGAGTGTAGGCCTGGCTTCCATCCTTTTTGTCCTGTTCTCTTTGAAGCCCAGTTGTATTTACCCCACTGCCTCCTGGGCCTGGCTTCTGCAGCTGCAGAGCTCCCCCACTTGACCTCTGCTCTATGCATGCCAGATAGCTCTTTATCAAAGCAACCTGGCTAATCCTGTTCAGACTAACCAATCAGGAGAGGGTGCTAGAAGTGTGACTTTAGGCTCATAGAAAAGAAAGTCCTATAACTTTTTTTCTGCACGAGTTATGATAAACTCAACAGTTAGCTCCTTCTTAGCCATATTTATACTTAAATAATATTATTCTAATGCTAGCCTATGCAGCTAAGTATCTACAACGGGGAAAACAAGTTTTTTCCTCACCAGGGCATCTAAAACCTCTTTTATAATGTCCCTGCTTATAGTTACATGGCACTCCACCCCGGAGCACCTATGGGAGACCTTAGCGGTGACATATATAAAAATAAGGTAGATTACCGGTTTGGAAGTACCTTTAATTCCAAAGTCGAATTTGCATACACTTTACTTCTTAAAGCCAGTCTAAAAGCAGGGCTGCCTTTAAAAATGACAGCAGGCAACACAGCAGTGCACACTCCAGTGCAGGAAAACTACTGGGCCTCTAAACCTCCCTGCCCTATTATATGTTAGGGACCTCTAGATAGTTTGAATCCCCCTTGCCCGATTACATAGTAGGGAATTAAATGGTCTGTCATTGCCAAATGTAATTATATATAATACCATATACCTTTCTAATCAGAGCACTGGCCTGGTTAGCAGTACCCGGGCACAGTCAGGGTCAGTTACCACCAGTATCAGTCAGAAAAAAATGGAGATGAACATGCTAAAAGGATGACTTTCTCGCACCCCCCTTCCATATTGCTTTTTAAACCTACCACGAATACCACAAATAAAGAGATATATGGATTTTCTGAAGTATTTCTATTCTAAGGGCCCGGAAAGAGAATATTCAAAGTCTCCCTGGAATATGGTCGAGCCCATCCTGGTTTTTGGGGATAAGACCTGATGATGAAGCATGACACAAATAGGGTGTGTGAGGGTCTAACGAACAATGAATTATGCTGACTTGTTAGGGTCAAGCCTTCTACACTGTACAATAGGATATATTTTAGTGTGAGAAGTTTAGATGGAACAACATATCTTAGGTTTTTCCTCTTATCCCCTCCTTAGCATTGGGTTGACCTGCTGGTCTCTCCTTGCTACCATTTTTGAGGACATAGGATATAGTTCCACTGAATATCAGTACTGAACAGAATGGTTAGCCCTTTCTTTGAATGTCTTTGTGTGGCCTGAGTTTTAACCGTTGGCTTATCAATAACATAATAGGGATATTTTCTAAAGGTATCAATACGCCATTTCTCTTGCAAACAATACATGTCTAGATTCTTAGATCTAAGACATACTCCTGTGGGCTGATGCAAGATGTGATTAACAGTGCCTCAAGCCAATGGATGAAGGTTCCTGAATCAACTGAATCTGTGAAAAACAGAGTGCGTTTTTGAGACTTTATTGAGTTATATCCTGAATCAAGGAAGACAATTGATGAAAAAGACTGTACCAAAGTCCTTTAGAACAAGTGGGGAATATAAACCTAAAAACTTTTCACTTTTAAAGAATATTTTCATGTCTTATACAGCCCTCTGCCCAAAATAACTCTTTTCAGTTTTGGTTACGGGGCTATACATTAAGTATACAATGCTCAACCATGTGGTACAAATCTTTTCCAAACTGTATCAAGACAGACTATCACAATTACATCTAAGGTCAATATAAACTTTTCTTATGCCAAATATTCACATTGTAATATGTACCCTCTTTCTCTCCTCCTGCAGTGTACTGAATATTTACAGGAAACATCTTTACTCCATTTATACCTCCTCATCCCAGTAGTTACAATATGATCTTTATTCACCTCTGTCTAGTCTAAAGTTACAATAAAAAGCTACACCTTACTCACTTTCACCCTTCACTTTCAGGCACATCCCCCATCCTAGGAGTGCCTAGAAGAAAAAGTGATTTTTTTAACGATATGTACAGTGAGTAGATACATTTTTTGCAACAATACAACTTTTGCAGAAACTTGTGGGTAAGAAAAGCTAATGCAATCATCCACCATCTCTCAACTCCCTGAATATCTAGTTTTCTAATATGCATAGGGTTGATAATTATCTTTCCTTGCCATCTGTCCCTATTGACAAATAATGCAGCCATTTCACATGCTAAATTTCTGTAAAAAGGCCCTTCACCACGCCCCACCTCCCGTATTTTCCTCTGTTCCTCCTCCCCCTCCCCCTTCCTTCACTCCCGTTCTCCTCTCTTCTCTCCCTTTCTGTTCTTTTGTCTCTTGTCTTCTCTTTTCCTTCATTTCTTTCTTTTCCTTTAGCGTTATTATTATTTTCAATTTTAATTAATTTTAATTTTAATTTTAATTTTAATTTTAATTTTAATTTTATTTTATTGCTTACTCTGGCTTAAACCCCCCCCCGACCCTCTTTTTTTTCCCCCTGCCCCCCTCTTTTTCTTTGCCCCCCCATCAACAACACCCACAGATATACATTGCATGACGTTTTGCTTGCTGCGTCACTTTTGCATGTGTTTTTGCTGTACAGTGTTGTGTGTGACGTATATGCCAACATTTCTTGCTTTTGTTTCCTTTAGGCCTCCATAAGGTATTTCCTTTTCCCACAGGTAGGCCCCATATATATTTCTTATATTACTTCACCCGTGCTATCGATTAGCGGAGTGGGTTTTTGGTTGCAATGCATGACTATGAGGGATCCTAGGTCCTCAGACCTTCCTTGGCTCTTTGTAGTGGGCAGAAACATGTTGGCCAGTAACTTTTAGATAGTTGACCCAGTGTGTCCTTGTTCTCACAGAGGTGTCCCATCCTTGCTCTTAATCACACCAGCAGACACCACAAATAAAAGTGTACCTTTACACAGGTCACTGTCTAGGTGTTTTTACTTCTACCCTTAAAAAGCTGGATCCCATATATTTTTCCAGACAAGTTGAATTTACGCACTCCCTCCTGTTCTTTTAACAGTGAGGTTGAGTCCTCCCAGGTGGCACTGTCCTACCTGGGTGGGGCTAGGTGGTCATATGATGAAGCATGACACTATATAGTGTGTGAGACCACCTAGTCCGTAAAGGAAAACCCCACCACCACCACACAACCCTCCACAGCATCCAACACAGCAACTCACAGAGTGAGTTCAAGGAGCCCCAGGCGAACTCCTCTGCCAGCGGCTCCTCAATATAAGTGAACCCCATACCCTTTGTGTTTATCATACCATTCCACACCACACATACCATACAATACATAACATAACATAATATACCATACTTACCATATGACATACCATAGCATATCATACTATACCATAAAAATACAATGGCAAGCCATATCATACCATGACAGGCCATACCATTACAGGCCATACCATACCATATAAAATGTATCATACAATCATATTATTATATATATACATATATATATATATATATATATATATATATATATATATATATATATATATATATACATATATATATATATGTATATACTGTATATAATAGTATAGTGATCCTTTCATACAGAAAATTGTAGAACAAGTTAAAAACATAACTGCCAATGCTTGTTCTAAAGAAAAGTGCAGGAACACAGTAGAGCATGACTTTTTCAGTGAACTGTAAATTTCTGTTTTAAAGCATGTTATTGTGAGGTGCAATCAGTGTAATACACCTCTAGCATTTCGCAAGGTCTCTAGTTTTCAGCAGTGCATATTGGGAGGTTTACTATATGTCTGTCATTGCTCGGGGAAAGAAACTGCAACCATCCCCCATGCCAAATTCCTGTGAAAGTTGCATCTGAAATTTGCATGACATGTTTGAGGTATTTGCGTATTCCTTTGTCCTATTGTATGCCTAAGACACATTTGAAGTATATTTTATATCAGGAGAAAAGAGGAAATGTAATTAATGGATGACAGTTGCTAGCATCCTTACCTTTCTTGAAAAGGTAGAGTTACTTTTGTAAGTGACAAAAGCAATGTTTGCTAAAACTCCCTTTCCCTCATTTATGCATGCATTGTGGGAACTTCAACTTTCTGGGCTCTACAAATGTCACCTCAGATGCACAATTAAAATGCACTTAGCGTTCTACTGATTCTACTTTTTAATGCAAATTATACATTGTCGGTAAGCATTCCAAGTGTCTGCGCGAGAGCAGAGCTAATTTCTTGGCTGCAGCATCACGAGTTTTCAAACAACTCTTGAAAGATGCATATGTTTGTCACAGTGTAGTATATGGCACTTCAGGTACCTTTATATCTTAGATGAACCTTGTAGGCAAATTCTCATTTTTTTCTATTTTATGCACACTGTTGTATGAAATCAAAGACAAGTGTTTGTGCGGAAATCCTGAACAATCTACAAATCATCCTTTGCTTAATCCAGTCGTTTCTCTAGTTTTTTAAATGTGTAGCTTCCTAGGCTCACCAGCTCAAAGGAGGACAATTATCGCACAGAACGCATTTTGCTGGTGCCTTTGAAAAAAGCACACTCCTGAACAACATGTTTTGGCCACTTTCTTTTTTATAATTTTGTGTAATATGATGACAGTTTTTTCACCCTTCTAGAAATTAAATCAAACAATCTATGTACCATTGCAACCTTCAGCATCTGGAGGAGACATGATACAGGGTTGGAGTAGGCATACATGTTGTTTTACCACAGGGTGGAATCTTTGCTTCAGGACAACCAACTGAAAATGTAAATAAAGGTGGAAGGGGGAAGACTTATTGTGAACACGTGTGTTCGCTTCACTGCTCCAACAATGTAAACAGGGAACTATTTACAGATTGCTGAATTCCACAGACCCTGCCCTGTAAATATTTGCACTTTCACAAGATGCAAATTTGTCATGTGATGTATATTTCTCACAATACACTGGTATGGATTTATGTAGCTCACTTAGTCAAACATGCATTGCTTATGGGAAAGGTGTAAGTAATTTTAATTTTGTTAATATTAATCTCCACTGTAATAAATGACGTAGAAGCTCAAGTCATGGTCTGACGTCACAATATCTGCTGCCAGAGCCAGCAGTCAGCGTGGAAGGCAAATCAGGGAGCATTATTACAGCTGCAGGTTAATATGGGGAAACGTGAACGTTTCCTTTCTTTAGAGATATATCTATAAAAATAAAATGTTATCTGCAGAAAAGAGACATTACTGGCAACATTTACTTTTCCCCATTTGTCATTGCACGGAAGATAGACTCTTTGTATTTTTCTCTACAATCTGAGCCACTGCCTTTTTTAACTTCACTTACATTAAATTGATTTTAATATTTTGTTGCAAAAATGACTAATTGCTTTTTGGCTTGTTTAAATCTTCAATACAGATTCTTCTTTTGTTCTTCTTGTCTGTTATGAAAACATACTGTCTACTGCAAATTAGAAGGATATTGCAAATCACCTCGGAGTTCCATGACCTCATAAAGGAATTGCTTGATCACTTGCAATATCCTTATAGTATAGAGCAGGGGGGTACCTTAACCCATATTTAATTGCTACATTTGACTTCAGGCCTTTAGTCTATTATTTAGTCAAAATAAGCACACTTCAAAAAATATTATTTCACTATGTAAATGTACACCTTTTCCTTTCTTATTTTCCAAGTTAAATTATATCAAGATTGTTAGTTTAATAATGCCAACAGGAAAGCACAGTGAGTTGAACACTTGTAGCTAGTGAATGTATTGATCTGAATGTCACAAGTTCCAACCCAGATAGGGTGGACTCACGATTCCATCATTAAGTGGTCAGTAAATGTAGTATTATAGATAAGGTAATTTTAACACCTGTTATATACAGTGCTTAGAAACACAAGAAGTGTGGTAGGAAGAGCTATGTAAAAATATGTTATTATTATTATTATTATTAATAATGAACTAGGCAGCCAGTATGTTTAATCAGTGCCAAGAGACCTAATCTGTAATGTAAAATATATAAAAGTCATCTGTTATTGTTTCTTTTGTTCTTGTTGCTGTCCCTTTGCTCTCAATACTGTACAAAACAATGTCAGAATTTGATGTACAGCACTAAAGTGGCACAAACAGCTAGAAAGCCAGAATTGGAGGAAGGTATCACACATAACATTAGGCCATTAAAGTTCTTCTCCCTGATTCCCCAGCTAGTTCTTATTGGGTAGCTACACTGGTGCACCATCAACTACCATTATTTGCTGCACTTCCCTGGTGCAAATTCCCTTTGATCCATTACTGTTGTGTCAACTAAGGCTTTGGCTTAGTTTTACAAGGTTTGACTTTCCAGCCGATGGGTGGCTGAGCTTAGTTCAGGGCACCAGTGCTTGAGTGTGTTTGTCCAGGTTGTGTATAGCCCCAAAAAACCCACTTAACATACTTGTTGATGTAGTGTCCATGTTTTCTGAGTTACTAACAGTCTTTTAAAATGGATCTCGGACGTAGTAGTAATTCAAATTCAATTTTGTTCTGTAGAATATCATATACAATAACCGTACTAGAGACACTTTACATGTAAGAGTGTTCATTTCAACCGTCTTATCCTGTTGCTTAATACATAAGCAATAACCACACAGAAAATAATCAAAACAGCACTAGTGCATGTCACTAACAGCAAAAATAATATGTACATTCCTAACATGGTTAGAAATGTCATTTGCAACCCAACACCCAAAAGACTACTTTTATGTGCTACACAATGAAAGCACTGATTAGCTAACTTGCGTCTAGAGTTTCTTGGGATTCAGAGCATTGCACACCTATTTACAGCAAAAAGCTGTGGCTATCAGGCTTCAGCCTGAAGAGAGTGCTCCCTCAAAAAGAAAACACATATCAGCTGGGCTCAGCTCCTTTCCTCTCGAATTGGCTTGACATCAGCTCACCGCATAGTAATGTATGATGTGACAATACAGCAGTCTCTGGCAGGACCTCAAGCGATAATCTGGGGCCAAGATGTCTCCAAATCAGTGGCCACTTTATGGGATTTTTATAGTACTGGCCATTGTCCTTTACCCTACATCGGGGAATTCCCACTTAATTTCAGACATAACCTGTATGATCCAATATTATAGTTCAAGACAAACCAGAATTAACCAGTAATACAAAGGTACATCAGTTCAGACTACATTGCTGACATCATGCGTTAAATGCAAGACCCTGAAACATAGATAACAGTGAACTTGTCCCAGCCTTATGTTGCCTTACCTATTTTTCAAGGTGGCTGTCTAGATGATTTGACACTTTTACAGGTTCTTCAAAAGATAAGGACAGACGGTATCTAGGTCAAATGTAGACAGGCTGTCTTAATGATCAGGCACAAAATTTATTCTGTCATTTGGGTCTTTTCAACCTGGACCAGTTGCAGAATTGAGGCTTTTAGATATTGAACTGTACATGTCTGGTGTAAACATCATGGGCTGCATTAGCAGTTAAGACATCAATAGACACTTTTAAATAATTAACAAAGTAAGACTGGAAATTACTTGAGTTTCCGCCTTTCATTTTAACAGTGGCCATAAAATAAAATGCCAGTAAACAGATATAGTAGAAAGCATCAATAATAGTCAATATGAATATGCTCATGGGTCTCTGCGTGATAGGCCCTCTAATGCAATAATTTTCGCACTGGAGCATATAATTTATTGATTTATCATGAGAACTATAGGTGCTTGTCCAGTGGGCAGAATGGAACTAGCTGTTTAGAGGGGCATATTTACTGAACCTTCACACAACGTGTGGTAGCAAGCAATTATACTGTGCTGCGTTGCGTAAATGGGGGAGAGCTGTATATCGCCATATCTATTAAGATAAGTGTTCTTCAGCTCTCTACCTGCACTAGCACATTTGAGGCTATCTAGTGCTAATGCAGGCGCCCTTCCACCATGGTGCAAAGGTGCCCGTGTTGTGACCACAATTGTTTTTATGCAGGAAGGGATATCTTATTACACAAAAACAATCCTAAGCAGCAATTTCCTCTTTCTGTGTGTGATGCAGGATGCATCACACACAGAAAGAGGAAATAACAAGAAGGCATTAACATATTTCTCCATGTTACACCATGGCCAGTGTTGCAAACCATTTTGGGGCAATCCCGGGTTTGCTAATTTTAGTAAATCTGGAATTGCCTCAGATTTCATGGGTGAATACTTGGGAATATCTATGGTCCGCCCATGGAACGCCTACCATGGAACACTATGAAGTGTTATGCAATGCAGCACAATGTGCTGTGTTGGGTTGCATTTCTTTACAGAGTCATGCATCCTTTTGCTCTTACAAGTGGCCTTTTCATTCCATGCCGGTCCTCCTAAATATCAGAGTGGAGATGGGAACTTTCGTTTGACAGGTTTAAGTGCACGCAAGAAAACATGGCTGGTATGGTTTGCAACACGCGTTAATCTGACATCACCTACATTCCCGAAATACATGAAATAAGAAGGCTATACACCCTTCAGTTATAGAAAGAATGGGGACACACTACATGTACCAAAGAAAGCAAAGTGTCTATGCAGTATTCCTCTCTCACACAAACCCTCCTAGACTCAACTGCGTCGCCAGACATACAATAGATATGATTACTCCTTCATGCTCTGGCCGTGCACTCCCTCTGTGTTAAGCTAAATGAAGGGAGAAAAGCATCCTGCAAAGATGTGTCCCTCAGGCGCTATGTTTAGTGTTTAAAGCACTCCACAGGCGACAAACACATGAACTCGTTTTCCATACGAAAAGGTAAAGTTAACCACAGCCATGGGTTCGACTCTTCTGTAGGTGGCTGGAGTCTAGAACCACTCCAGTGTGGGAGTAGTAAATGGACCCTCCCCCATTCCACCCCCTGCGCCCTCCCACCCACAAATGAGACACATTCTTGTGAGGAGCCCATGTGGGCACTTTGCTCACACTGACCATAAGAGATGGTGGTCCCCAGCGGCATAAAGAAATTTATGGGATCCCCCTGCAAAGTACTTGTAGGCTCCCTCCGGATGCACTCAGCACTCAGGAGCTCTCAGGGCAGGGTACTGTGCTGTGGGGGCCCCCTGTGGTTTGGGGGCCTTTGTACCGCAGGGGATGTGGGGGCCTTTGTTACACCACTGGTGGTCCCTGGGACACAGACAAGGATTTTAGTTCTGTCATCGAGATGAGGGTAAGTGGCCTGCGATATTCCGTATTCCTGAGTGTGCCACAAGGGAGAGGGTCAAGTGAAAGAAACGAGTGCTGTATCTGAATATGTTAACATATACTTCGATTTAAACTCTGAACAGCCACCACCTTCAGGGATAACACATACTTTAAAACACGAAACATATGAACCAAGGAGACAAGCTGCCTTGAATTTGGGTGTCCAATATTCTCTACCTTACGGGCCAGACTGGTCGTTCTGGAACTATGGCGTTGTCCTCGGTAGGCTGCGTTAAAAGGGGCTTTTTGTAGAGCAGGGTGAGCTACCAGGATTCAGCCACGCTCTATCGGCGGTGTGTGGCTTCTTAAGTGTTTTCACCGGGGCAGATTTTTGTTTCCAGTCCAGTTCTGCATGTTTATTTTAAATGTTAAAAACATTTTATAAGATTCAAATTGTACTTTTTGTCAGGTTTCAGTCTTCAGCTATTCTTTTTCAACAAGGGATACCATTTTGTATGGCCTGCATGAAATCAGCCTGTGAGAGCGGTTCATTCTTGAGTCAGTTCGGTAGCTGCCGGAAACAGCCTTTATAATGCAGCAGTTACCCTGTACCATGAATACCATATGCCTTTACCACGCGTACCTTTACCATGCAAAGTTTTACCAAGCATATGCCTTTAACACGCATGACTTTACAACAAAAATGTAAGTATTTCTCAGGTAAGTGTAGAATATATATATATTTTTTTACCTACTGACTGTCGCAAGTAGATAGTTACAGTTAGGACCTAGTTTCCATAAGAAGAGCGTTTTTTTGTTTTGCCAATAACTTTGGCGTCGCTTGACAAATCTTTGTGAAATTTCTAAACTTATCCTTCAGTGGGTTTAGTTGCTGTCTTGAAAGTTTCGGGGTGATCCATCAAGCAGAAGCCAAGAAAAAGGGTGAGTCTCAAAATATGCTTTCCCCTTTCATTTTTCCATAGGGTCTTTAGACATGCCTACAGCCCAAACCCTTGAACAGAATTACACCAAATTTAGCAGGAAGCTAGATCTTGTTGAAGTGATTGTGCTTTTTGTATTTTGGTGTAAATCTGTTCAGTAGTTTTGGAGATATTAAAGGGCAAAATATATAGATATTAAGGGATGCAGATCCTCCACGGATCCAACTTTTCCTGTGGTGATATCTGATTGTCTGCCAACGCTTCAACAAGGAAGTGTTGGAAGCCATCTTGGGACTCAGCTTCAGCTGAGTCCCACAAATAAAAGTTTTTAAAAAAGAAAAGGGCCTAGGGTAGGGTCACCCTGAGCCCCTAGCCTTGGTTTAGGGGTCTCTCAAGGCCCCCACAAAGGCTAAAAATCGGATTTTTTTTAATCTTGGAAAAATCTGCATATTCTTCCACCCTTTTTGTTTATTTGTACTGGGGGAGGGTGTGTGCCTGGGGCTCAATATGAATGCACTTGGCATGGGCAGTGCAGGGGCCCACCTGGCCAGCCCCGTTGTCTGCTTTGCATACAGTGAACCTTGCGACGGCTGGTGTTTTCCCCACACACTAAAGCATTGCTGGCAGCTCTATTACGAGCTGACGGCAATGGTGTAGGCCGTTTTCCACTGGGCCAGCAGGTGGAAACTCTCTTTCCGCCTGCTGACAGAGTGGGAAACTCGTAATGGGGCCAGCATGGAGGTGGCGCACTGGCAGCAACCTACCCATTGTGACTTCGGCTGATGGGCTTTTCCGTCATAATGACACCATTAGACAATGTTGCCTGGTCAGTGAAGTTCTGTCCACATGCCTATATTCAGAGTCAAACACAATCCAAGATCAATAAAACTGCTTCAGGACCAAACTCAGGACAGGTGTAATTGGTAACAGAAAGTGCCCCGTACACTTCCAAAAAAGGCCTTTGTGATCATGACACGGTTTGAAAAGACATAGGGACCTTCAACTGGAAGGCTGAAGTGAAACTCTGCCCAACAGCAGCGATGTCTTTATTTGGGTATTCTTCCCTACCCTCTTCAGTGGAGCATGTTTAGAGGAATTGCCACCCTAAACTTCCCCATCCTACGGGCAGACTCAAAGAGAATGCAATCCCATCGACAGGAGGCTTGAAAAATAACAAACTGCCACTAGATTTAGAGATCGAGTAGATTAATAAAGTTATTAGATCCTAGACCGGTGGTTCTTAACCTGTGGTCCTGGGTCAACAGGAGGTCAGCGAAGCCTACTCTGTGGGTCAGCGACTGCTTAGAAAACTAAATAATATTAAGAGAACAATAAAGAGAACATAAATAAAGAAGCAAAACGTACAAATGAACTTTTAAAACATTCTGTAAACATGAAGGAATTTGAAATTGGAGGGTAAAAATTCATTTAGTATCCTCAGATTGGTTTGTGCAAGTGCATCAAACAGAATACAGTAGGGACGATGAGAGGCCTCAATTGAATTTAGAAAAGCTCTAACCTTCCCAATAAATTTAAGTTTAGATTTGTTTTATATTTGTTTGTGAATTAAATAAAACATTTAATGATTTGTGTATTTGTCTGATGAACTTGTATTTTTTGTGTATTGTTTTGCAGTCCAAATCATCGAAAATGTTGAGGCTGGGGTCCCTGGCTTCCAGTAATGACTCAGTGGGGGTCCTCAGATTCCAATATTAATTCAGTGGGTTCTCCACGTTCCAGCAATGATTAAGTAGGAGTTTACACAAGCTAAAAGATTAAGAACCACTACCCAAGATGGAATGTTTTTAACTTTCTTTTCTTATAGTAGGAGTAAATACATATTTATAGCTACAGGTTTTTTAATGTGTTAAAAATATGGGATTAAAATGGTAAACTGAGGATAGCAGCTGGCTGTAGTAACGCATCCATTGCAGGGTATTTGACCCCATAGTAACAGATTCATATTCCAGGGGACGCACTCACCCTTTTAGCCTTATGTTGATTATAAAATGAATAACCTTGAATTGGGCAATAATAATTGGCCATAAGTGGCAACAATTTACACTCAGGGTGAATATGCCCTCCATAAATATATTTTTTAGGTTTGTTTGTGATGCAGTAGTGCAGCGATGGAGTCAATCAGACTTAAGACAGACATATTACTAATTGTGCCCCAGCCAGCCTTTCAGGTGTGATTATGACACATGAGTGAAGGTTCCCAGGGTAACTACGAATTCAGGCACTGGTCTCATATAATGATTGAACCTGTACCAGCCCTGCTAACCTTTAGGATGTACATTTGTCCTACTGACATTTTGCAGGTGATCCTGGCATATGACTGCATGCTGCTCACTCCTGCCAGCCTGCACAGGGTCATGCTGGCACGTGATGGCATGTCTGCTAATCTTTCAAACATGTTCCTAACAGGTGAGTACAGTGTTAGCACGTTACCACATATCATGTGTGACAGCTTAAGCCAATCAGCTTTGTTTGCCAGTGGTACTCCCTTCTGGACATGTAGTGAGAGCAAGCAGGGAAGTAATTCACAGCCTCTTGGTAACTCATTAAAAAACCTTTCCCAATTGGTCATATGGACCTTTGTTTAATTGACATGAAGCCTATAAGGAAGTTGACAGCAATAATACATTTCAATCTTGTGAAGTCAATGTGAGACCACAATAAGGACCAGGAATCAGTGACTGTACTTTAAAAGGATTTGTTGCAAATTATTGATCAGTCCAGTATGTAGACATTCCAGAAATATATTCAAGAGGTACAGCAATACAGCTGGGAAGCTGAAATATCTCAATAGGTTCAGTCTTAGAAAAATATAATACAAGAGAGTAACAGCCACAGCAATACAGAAACTGAGACTTAGAAATAGGTGTTTCATAGAGAAGCTCTGGTTCTCTCTCCTAAACATGGAATAATTCTACAGCCATCTAATCATATCTCTAATTAAGGAACTAGGAAGGTTCTGAAAAGGGCTTAGGAAATTCAGGAAATGTGAGAATGTGTCAGCATAGCGAAGTTCTCAGTAGAAGTCTTCAGGAAAAGAAGAAGTATTTAGTATAAAGCCTCACACTTGAAATAATAAAGGGAAGCTGAGAGGTCTAAACCCCTCAAAGTCTAAGGGAATCTACTCTACTACCAATGGTGTCAATACTAATTAAAACAACAGAAAGCTTCAGCAGCATTTGTATCTCTTTCCACATCACCAACAACCATTCATTTAATTGCTCATGATGTGCATTTGCAACATCACCTAAGGCTGCCATCCCACCAAAACGTACTTAGTTACTGAAACCTTAAACATCTCTCATTCATGGTACACAATGAATAGGAGGCTTCATCTGCTTCTTAGGCCTCCATGCTCCTTGCCAAGATTTCTCTTCTCAGGCCTTACTATCAGGTAATCAATTTATACAACATTACCTAGCTAATGAAATCACGAGAATGCTAATGTACAGAAAGAACGAGCTGACCAAGTAAAGTACATTTCAAAATGAGGCCTATAATTAGGCTGACTTTAAGCATTTAATGTGCATTTTTCAATACATGATTATACATGCACACAAGTTACTTTCAAAATAAATGCAAAACGTGAATAACAGACTACAATTACATATGCAAGTATAACTTGAAGTGAAAATATAAAATGTGAGTAATGAATTCGTGTAAGTATTTTCAATTGAACGTTAGTGCACATGTGGAAATCCTTTAGACTTTGAAGTGGTTACATTTAATTAATGTGTTTAAATGCTTCAGTTTTAGTTGTAAAAATGATAAGGTGTAGAAATCGTGTTTCACTGAATATTTTTTTATCAGTGCATCACCAAGTAAAGTGTCTTGATTTGTTTTGATGATACTTTTAAAGCCTCCGTTTCCATCATTCTGGAGAATTATAAAAACAAAGTGCTTAGTTTTTGCTTTCCTAACTGCTGAATTTGTACAGGTCCTTTGCATGTATTTACATGTTGTTAGTGTATGCTATAGCCTTTCATTTCACACTTCCTATAGTCCAGCAAGATTGTCACATACTTTACTTTTCTTTTTTTGCTTGCAATTTCAGAGGAGTTCCAATCCTCATGTTAAAAAATAAACAGCAAGTTGTCAGAAAATATAGCCTGATGTTTGCACCCTGTCATTGAAGCACAGCAAATGTGACATTATAAATACAGAATTTAAAGGTACATTTATTTATTGCTTGAACTTTCGTGACCCACCAAAGCCACGGTTTGGGAAACACTTGCCTGTGGAAATGCATGGATTCTAGACGTTCTACACAAGTTACAACAGTAAATTTTAGGCGGGTTCAGACATGAGGTGATTTTATTCTTTCTCAGCACCTGAAAAATATACACATACAAAAGAGATTAGAGCCAGTGCATCAACAGCTAGCTCTCACAGGTACAATAAATTATTGTTCGAAAGGTGTAACATCCAAAGCTGAGGGCTTACTCTTGAGTACACAGATTCAAGAAGGAAAGCAGTTCAAGCATTGGCAGGGACCATGTTAAAAATGGCAGGCCCAGTGCATGGCAGTGTCTACACCACACGAAATGCTATGAAATCTCTGAGTTTGCAGTCACCTGCAAGAGTGTTTGGCAGGCTGCTTGGGGGCTAGCAATAAAGTGTTGTGGTGGAACTATGGGGTTCAGAGTAAGACGGAGGATGCTAAACAGGGACTTCTTCAGTTACCAAAGAAGTACAATGTCTTTCAGGAAAGGGGTCTGGACAAGCCTTATAAATAGCCTTTCCAAGATGTTGGTCTGACCATAAGATGTTTATTCGAGGTGCTCAATCTAAGATTAAATAAAGATGTCTACTACAATATCAGTTCCTGTTTGAATCATATATATGGGAGGCAATCACAAGAGGAACACGTGTTCCCCTTATTTTTTATCACCTTCTTTGCATCTAGCTACTATTTGTGTCCCAGATTTTTGCTTCTTACATGTTGGATATTCATGGCATTCCTGCTTGTCTTTTATGCCCTCTCTGACGTTGGGGGGAATTTGTATTTTGCTGGTTACTTCCTAATTAATCTTCATCTCCATTCAAGGACTACAAAATTGCCTCGAAGGTTTGCCCCTTGTGGATTTTTTCTCATATGTGGGATCCTCTTAAAGAGAAACTTGACAACTTTCAAGTACACTGTTCTGGCACTGTGGTGATTGGATGGAGTCGCCTTTTCTCAAGCAGTCCAGAAGTGAACTCAACATACCTTCTCAGAATTCAGTCCTTGACAGAAGGTAAAACCATGTCGACCTTCCACAAATCTTCTTGACATTGCGAGCAGGTGAGAAGATATTTTGAGGATTGACAGGGATAGTGCCTGTCCTCAGCCTGGATAATATTCCTGCTAAATGATGACTGATTATCATTAGTCTTACACATTGTATATGGATTTGAGGAACTTTAGTTACACCCAAGGGTTCCAGGCTCTTTAGTGTGCGCACACCCTGTTAGAGACAATAGCACAGTGGTACATTAAAAATACCAAGCTGCAAGCACAATCAATTCTGAAGCCTTCCTCCCAATCCAGCCACAGGATATCTGTGGCATGAGCAATGTAAGCAAATAATATAAATATTATTTTGAAATAAAAGTTACCCTAAGTATCCGTTTAGGAATTATTAGAGATCCTAAGGGTGCAAACTACATACGGGATGATGAATAAGTAAGCTGGTCTCCATAGCTGATAGAGTCAAATTATAACGTAAAACATATGTCAGTAAGCGCATAACATCAAAAACTATTATTTTTCAAACTCCTTGATTCCCTGCTAAACCGAACAAATTAAAATGCAACACATTTAACAATTTATGGTGCCTTTTTTTCTCAACTGGTCTGTTCCATATGTTTCACATGTGGCTATACACCTGCACCAAAAAGAAAATATATTCACTATTATCGTGTTTGGCAAAATTAAGTGCATGTGTCCATGAATCAACATTCTCAAGTGAAACTCTTAGCAGTATTTTTTTCAAAATCTTTTTTTTATTTTGATTACAAAAGTTCTATAGTCTCTCTTTCATTTTCTATTGGCAAAGCAGAAAGCCGTGACAT
This sequence comes from Pleurodeles waltl, assembly GCF_031143425.1. Lineage (NCBI taxonomy): Eukaryota > Metazoa > Chordata > Amphibia > Caudata > Salamandridae > Pleurodeles > Pleurodeles waltl. The sequence goes on along the minus strand of NC_090440.1, from coordinate 602,963,191 downwards.
TGGGCAAGTCGCAAGCCAGCACCTGTGGACTATGATGGGGCCTGAAACCAAAATCCAACAGCAAATATAGAAAAGCATATAAAAGATTAAGAGGTTACTAAAACAATGTAGGGCAGATCTATGTGGATATGCGGGACCAACACTTAAAGTTGGCTCACATCTTTTTTCTCTTCATGCCTCTCTCCCCTCCAATTTCTACCCCGCCTCTCTCTTCTCCTCCTTGTTTACAGCCGTTGTCGTCTTGCACTGTTTGCAGTGTGGGCCTGACTGCCTGACCCTCAAACAGTTTTGTTATTGTAGTAGTGTGCCTATATCAGGAACAGTTGTTATTTCCTATGACAAATGTGGTAATTGATCAGGTCAGTGAGACCAGGACAGCGGTCACAGTGAATCAAGTTCTTTCCAGTAGTTTACGCGCTTGGGTTTTAGAGGCACAAGCAGGCAGGTAATAGCACTGGATAAGAAGGAGAATCAAGATGACGGTAAAGAAGAAGAAAATTTATTTTACTCACCCAAGACTCACTATCACAGCAAATACAGAAAGTTCTTATGACCGCCGAAGAAGTGGTGCTGGGCATCACATTTTTACAATGGTTTTGTTTATGCGGTTGGAACATGCTTTGAAAATGGTATTGTGAAGGAGGGTTTTAATATCTTCCTGCCAAAATATTGACTACCACAATATAGTGAACGTAAGGACAAATGTAACTCTCTTGTCTCTCTGCATCTCCTGTGATGGCAGCCTCTACATTTCTCCTTGAGGTACAGCCAGCCAATCAGAAATTCCGTACCACGAACCCAACAAAATGCTTTATTTTGAAGTTTTTCCATAGGAGTCCCAATGCAATAGAAAACACTATTTTTAAACTTTAGTTTATGCTAAAACGGCTAAGCAGATTTGCACCTAATCACAAAAAGGACACTTTCTGGGTAAATATCTAGTCATCTGCCAAATTTGGTGTAATTTTGTTTAGCCATTTTCTTGTATCACTATTCTATTTTCCATATGGACATTGCATAGGGGAAAAAAGTGTTTTTGAAACTCCCACTTTTCTCCACCCTCAGCTTGTCTGATCATCCGGTAGCTAACCAGGAAGGAGCTTAAATGGATGAACTTTGAAAGATTCATCAAATGGTGGCAAAATCATTAGCAAAAAGAAAATGCTCTTTCTATGGGAACTCTGACTTACATATAAATTGTGTGTGTGTATATATATATATATATATATATATATATATATATATATATATATATATATATATCCAATAAATTGTCCAGAGAATGGAGGCTGTGACTGGGTGGTCCGAATCGGGTTCCGGTAACCCCATCCATATAAACACTAACTTCTTAGCATAAAGAAGAATCAGGACTCCGTTGTACTGCAAAAATACTATTTAATGCAAAACCACAGGATTACAAGCTCCCTGGAGAGTGGAGGTGGTGCTCCCCGGAGCTGTGGGGGGAGCAGGTGGCCTCCCCCACACAATTCACCAATTTTGCCTCGGGAGTGGTGGTCCCCAGGGTGCGGGGGACAACTGCTCAATGAAAATGAATATAACATCAACCTCACAGCACAGATGGATCCAGTGATGGTGGAATTTCTTGATATTCAGGTGAAAGTGACAAATGACAAACTGACTAGCAATATGTATAGGAAGCCCACATTAGGCAATACATTACTTCAGGCCTCGAGTAGTCACCATAAAAGGTTGATTGAGAGCATTCCCTATGGTAAATTCTTGTGAGCTAGAAGAAACTGTAGTACTGAACAACTATTTCAAGCAGAATTTTAGGTGATGCATAAAAGATTCCCACAAAGTGTCTATAAACCTGCGATTGTCGAAGCAGCTAGGCAGAAGACAGACTCTAAAAGAAGGAAAGAGTTGTTACAACCCAAACATCGGAAAGAGGGTGAAGCTAAATTTAGATTTATTACTACTTTTTCAGATAAAGCACATGAGGTCAGAGGGATCTTACAAAAACATTGGTCCATTTTACAAAGTGAGAGTTTGCTTGGGGGATTTATAGATGACTTTCTGAGCATTACTTTTAGAAAAGGGACCACACTGAGGGACAAACTAGGTGTGAGTGACATCTGCAGGGAACAGAAGAAGGGCTTGAAAACTGGTTTCTTTCCATGCTGCAACTGCAAAGCGCTCAAAAATAGCACGTCAGTTACAAACTACAGCTCACCTTTCACCAAAACCTTGATCGCCATTAATTTCTATTGCACATGCTCAAGTGATTATATGATATATGCCATGGAATGCACCTGTAAATTAAGATATTTTAGCAGTACGATCCATGTCACCACAAGGCAGATACTTAAGCATATGAGAGCCATATCCCATGTTGACCCCCATTATCCAGTGGCAAGACATTTTAACTTGAGGCACAACAAGGATATGTCCCAATTGAAATATTTAATCATTGATAAAACACCTCCCAACAAGCGTGGTGTGAACAGAGAACTGCAACTGAGGAGGCTTGAATCCCAAAATATTATTTCTTTGAACACTAAAGTACTGTATGGACTGAATAAGGATGATGAGTTGGCTGTACATTTTGGGTAACTATATAGGCAATTGAGGGATTCTGTGTGAAAAAGCATTAAGCACTATATTGGATAATTTGCCTCATATTTCCTCCTCCTAGATTTGGTTGCTACAACCCCCTTAGAGAGCCTTTTCAATTTGTTTTAATTCCTTTGTTATTTTTAGTGATAGGTTTTATGTTGTAGTGGTGTTATTTACACTTTGTATCCCCTTTTACAGACACTTGTGAAGTAGTGACTGTTGTCTCCATCATTACTTCATTTGTTTTGTCATTTGTCTTTTCTTCTTTCTCTCCTTTCCTCCATGGTTCCTCCTGCCTGTGGACTAGCAGAAGTAATTTTGTTAAATGAACCTTTATTGTGTATTTGGGATATTCTGAGATTCAGCTTCTCATGGACCTAGCCTTTACATGACATGGACAGTATTGTAGTAATTATGTTAACTTTTACTTGCCACTATTTCTTTTGCATTCTGTAGTACTGTTTAAGCATGATTAGTAGGCATTTGTTATTTAAAATATCAATAGGGGAATGCCCACTCAGGCTGGATTGAGGGAGGCAAAATTACAGGATGCAGTGATACAGCAGTATGTGTATTATAATGTGAATCAACAAGAACATTTGTGCCAGTACGAGGTTATTACTACTAGTATTTATGTTTGGAGACAGTAAACATGTATGTGGCTGGGAGAGGGTTATTTAATAAATGCATGCCCACTTGGGCTGGTTGGAAGGGAGGTGGTATATTGCATGTACATAAGATGCATTACTTCTTGATAGTGATGACAATTCACAGATGTTGGACATGGCCCTTTTTGCAGGGTCATCCCCAAACGTTTGCCTCCTTCCTCCTATTTTTTTCTGACCTGTTTTTGTTGGCTTTAGGACTCTGCCCACTTTACCACTGCTAACCAGTGCATATGTTCTCTGTCTAAATTGTATTGGTGATTGGTGTATCCATGACTGGCATATTTGATTTACTAGAAAGTCCCTGGTAAAGTGCACCAGGGATGCTAAAGATGCATAATGGGAACATGCAAAGTGTGATAACAACAGCATTATGGAAAATAGCAAAATAAATAGGTGTTACTTTCCAGGTGTGCTACAAAATGCACCACCTGCTCTGGAATCTTCCATAAAATCCAATGTAAAGTCATCTTAATATCTTACCATATTTTGACCAGCGCATTAGACTACATGCATGAAAACTGACTATTTTCCTCTATATATTCCAAGGTCCTCTTAGGAAGAACCCATAGCCATCTCCAGGAGCTCTTTGAATCCTACCAAGACTAGATCAATGTTGGTGGCAAAATGTGCATGCAATACCGTTTGCCTCTTCATTTTCATAACGTTTAATAGGACGAGCCCCAAACCTCCTTGTAAAATGGTATTTAAATCTAAACAAGGAGATACCTCCACTACTAACCTAATGTTTTTCACCCTGTAGCATTTGCCACTAATTTCCAGCCCCTTACATAATGTTTTGAAATCCTTTCAATTTTGCTCGAGGAAAAAAGCTCTATGAAGTCAAATATATAAAACATTTTTCTAGCAATAACGTGTTTCTCAATCCAGTTTCCTTTAATAATAAAGATAACAGTAGGAATTCATCAATGTTTTTAAAAGCGTTTTTCCAAAAATGCTCAATGTGTTGCTGCTCTAAGTGATTCCCGTAGTACTCTTAATTAATGCTAATTTATATGCATTAATTTTGTATATGATGCTTATTAGAGTGCCAGTTTATGTAGCAATCATTTTACGAATACATTTATATTAATATGCTCCATTATTTTTAGAAGTTGACCATCATTTCTACTGAAACACAAATGTTGCTCACTGCCTACAAAAGGTTGGGGGCCCCTGACCTAGAAACACACCAGATCAAGTTTGTAACCTTTACTATTCTGACAATTCTTGTGGTTATGCATAAGGTGCTCTAACAAACAGGATTACTTCTGTGTGCCCAGTACCCTCGGTCGGCTCCTACTAGAAGATGTTATTACAGCAGAGTGGTGAAACTCTCTTAAAAAAGGTGTGCTATTTTGAGACAGAATTGCTGATGTCGAAGAAAAACCGTAAACTAGTCTGTTTCACTGGATGTGGAAGCAATTGCAATGCTCTAAAAAGTGTAATTCAAAACTGTGTTCTTCCTAATGGGGGTTCATTCAGAACACCTGTTTGCATCCAGAAAACATATGACCATGGAGATCACTCAAAAAGTAATCCAATCATTGAAATGTTGCAACACAGCCAAATTGTAGTGCACTAAAATGTGAACATTTTATGGTGTGTTACCCTTGAGAAGACATTGAAAAATGTTCACACACAATAGTTGTGAATGATTACATTAACTCATACTAATTGCCGTATTGAATCCCCATATGGGAAATTTGGAAAGAGAACCCAAGAAATTTGTTGCCGGTCCAAACTGCTCATTAAGCTAGTGATTATTTTGCTCAGCTACATGCTCCCACTGAAATGACATGGCAAGTAATTGAACTGATCACAGTCTTCATGAAGGACACCAATGTGGACTTATGTTTGTCCATGAATAAGGACCAGTAGATTTTTAATACAGAACCTGGTTCAATGGAGTCTGAATGAAACCACAGAAATGTATCTTAATATGTGCTGCTTCTGTTTGCAATACAGCTTTCTGAGGTATATACAGTCTTTGACTTATTGGACACCAATCAAAGTTTGCCATACCTGAGAGTTTCCTGGGTGACTGAGTCTAAATTGGAAAGGTTCTCAAACTCACTATGTTTCCACACAAGAGGCAAATTTTCAATTCTTTCTTGAGCTTTTCCTTGCAAAGGTGATGATCTTTGCTCCTGTTTTTGGCACCAGCGTAGCAGCTCCTTTCAGCAAACATATAATTGTAAGTATGTGACTACCAGGTAGTGTGTAGCATATCTGATACACAACCCGAATACTAACCTTAGAATTATGACTACAAGCACACACCTTCATATTTGTTGTAGTCAGCTGAATCGGCTAATCATCAACAAATTCCTCTCAAATAAAATATGCCCCAGGGTGGCCATGTTAAAGTTACTAAATTTAAGATAAAGGGAGGGGGACTTCCAGATTTTCTTGTTTATTATCAAGCATCCACCATTTAGCTTCTTATGCCCCTCATTTCCAGCGAGAATCCTACATCATATTGGTGCCCTCACTAGCCAATCAGGGCATGGCTTTACAATTTTAGCAATTCCTAATTGATTGGATGGGTCATATGAAGTTGTAGATTTTTGACCTCAACACACATGCCACTCATGCATGTGTGGTCAATCATTTTTGAGACACAACTTGAGACACAAAGCGAGGCTTTCTTGTCTGGAAGGGCACGCCATATAAACGCCACGTACATCTTTGTAACCGAATATGACTAATGTCAGCTTGCTGGGCTGTGGAAGACTAACAGTGCTGGCAGTGATGCAGTTTATAGTGGCAAGACAGGCTTGTTTACCTGTTCATGCCTTGATAGTCACCTACTGGCATATCCTAACTATTGATAAAATAAAATTGCTCTGCCAGTACCCTGCAACCGGATCCTTTGTCCATCCATGGCAAACAAAGACGTTTTATGCATAGAGGAGGTGCATGGAGTGTGTGAGATACAGGTGGCCATAGCCATGCTGGAATCCATTTTGTGTTTGCTACATCAAAATGGTAACTAAGATGATTGGTCGGAGAGACACCAGAGAGCAGATTTGAATTGCAGGGCTCCTCCGCGACATTCCATTTCCACTTTGTAGCGGGTATGACTTTTGGATGTGGAGGGCAAGAGACAGAAGGCCCCAGCAAACCAGTTAGCTCATAGAGTTCCCCTTGTCCTTTCCTGACCACTATTCACTGAAAGGGGAACTCCTCCTTCACACATATGGGATGCCAGACAGTTAATTGGGACTGGCTGCTTTTCTTTTCTACTCCTTCCAGAAGACTCCTTCCAGCTAGCACCTTGTGGCAATGACCTTGGCTGTGCCAGTTGAAGTGGAAAAGGTAAAAGGGACAGAAATGCACAGACACTGTCTAAGAGCTGAATTTTGGAACCTACAAACTACTCTCTGGATCTTAGTATAAAGGTGTGGTTTTCATGAACTTCTTGATGCTCCAGGCTGGAAATATTCACTGCCAATGCCTCTTGGCAGGTTTGGGACCAGAAACCTAGGAACTTCAACCAAAACTGGCAGGAAGGTCTGCCTGGGCCCTGATTCCAAAAAGAGAACTAACTGACTGCTCAAGAGAGGCATTGGAGGTGCCCTTGCAAATGGGGGATACTGCTTAGAAGGAGAAGGGGTCAGGAAAGAGAAAGATGAGCTGAAGACATTCAATGCACCTCCAGTAAGGACCTGCATCACTCTTTGAGGGTGAGGTACTGAGTTCTCAAAGCGTCTGTACAGTTTAACCCAGACTGTAAACCCCTTGGACATAAGGTACGGAGGAACTCGATTCAGCCTAAGTTCCCACACAAAATCTAAGCACCAGAAAGCCAAAAGATGCTTGGGGAACTGACACTGCAGGCCCTGGTGTCCATGAAGGATAAATAAGAGTTCACCACATTGGCATAGAAACCTGCATCAGGATCTCTGTATTCACAATAACAGTCAGCTGTAGTCATCTATCTTTTTTTAGATGGTGGGCTTTGTGTTTGTGACCAATAAAGAATCCACACTGTAAGATCCACCAAGTCACAAGCATGATGATTCCAATTTAGCCTCCACGACTGATGCTGGCACTGCCTCTTCATACCTGTAACAGCACACTGGTGCTGTAGGCACCGCTTATGCACGAGTTTGACGGGATGGGGCACAATCACTGCTCTCTTTGCTCCACGGCTTGTGTGGTGCACACCACATGGAGTGTTCCTGCCCCCTGAAACACTAGAGTGTGCAGGTGTCATCTGCATTACCCACTGTTCGAATGGCAACAAAAAGTACTTTGCAACCTATGAGAACCCAGAAGAGAGGGGCGAATTCCACGTCAACAGAGAGTGTATAGTCGGAATGCTGGCCCTCATCCAGGTGGGCCTATCCAAAAGATTTACCATATTCTACACCCTGCTAGGGAAAATCATAGAGCAAAATTGTGAACTCTTAGCATACAGTGTGATTTGCTGCACTCTGAGATATTACGTACAGTATTACATTGTGTGTCTGGTTTGAATAAAGTGCTTTTTCTTTTTCAAAGACCAAACACTGGCTTTAGTTATTGACCTGTCTTAGTTGATCTATTGAGTTCTGAATCTCTTACCATATCACCTCCCTTAGTACGCCTTGGACTGCTCAACTTCACTACCCTAAGGGCTGAACACTGAATGGATGTACTTGGAGCTCTTTTTGAGCTCAATACTAAGGTTAAGCCCCAGGACACCAAGGGTAAAAGGCTCTGTTTGTCACAATCTGAACCCAGTAACCCCTAGCTGCCCCAGGACTCCTCAAGAGGGTCCCACACAATTATTTCTAGAAAATCATATTCAAAATCTGAGCAGGATGTGCAAAGTTGGTGTTGCTATTACAAAGATTGGTACTTTAACTATTAGCAAAGATATCCTGATTCGAGGTCATTCATTATTTACTCCCTTATTCAAAGACTATAAATACTGTTATAAGCTCTCATATCCCTGGGGAAACTTAAGGAATGTGATCATCTTAAAATCAAAAGCCCCCTGACATTAATACTTGCATCCTATAACATCAGGTACCAAATGTATACAGATGATACCCAGCTCCACTTTAATTACTGATGATGATCCCGGCAAGCCTTCCAAGAACTCAGAGTGACTTTTTCCAGTCCACATATGGATGCAACACAACTGGCTGTGCATCAGTGGTGAAAAACGGAAATCTTGCTCTTTGGTCCCATTAGCCTATTCATTATCATTACTCCCTTGTTTAAGGAACTAAGCTCTCCCTCTACTTCTGAGATCCAAGCTTGAAATCTTGGCATCTTCTGTGCTCTATCATTCTCCTCACAGATAAATGAGGTTTGAAAATCAGCTATCAGTAAAAACAGGTTCTGCCATTTCAACATTTTTCATACAAAATAGCCCTTATCATGGCTGCTGCCCTGTCCATGTTGGATTACTGCATTTGTTCTCTACATTGGCCTCGCCATCACATCCCAAGCCAGACTGAAACAAGTACAAAATGAGGCTGCTTGCATGGTGCTGGGTCTGAAAGGACCGGATCACATTCCCCCTTCTCTCAGATTTCTCAACCAGCTCTATCTGAAGAAAAGGATTTCCTTCAAAAACTCTGTGCTTTGTTCACAAGGCACTCTGTGATTATACTCCAAATCCAGCTCTAGACTTCTCACAACATCAAAATTGTAAAGTGGTACGCTGTCTCCCCATCAATACAGATATAAAACATTCAAAGGCCACTCTCTTCAGCACCAAGCTCCTACCTTTGGAACTCTCTTTTCACCTGCCTAGGACTTGAAAATGCGTATGTCAAATTCAGGAAATCCTTGAAGATGAATCTCTTCACCATGGTCTTCAGGTAGATCATGTTGTCCTTTGAGAAGTGTCAGACGGATAAACTTAAGTGAAGTAGATGCCTGAGACCAGTTTGCCCCTATCAATACCTCTTAACTAAGACTTTGGGGGTCATTATGACCCTAGCGGTCTTCAGACTGCCAGGGTCGAGGTGGTGGTCTGACCACCACATTACGACTGTGGTGGTTGCACCACGGTCGGACCGCCAGCACCACCAGTTTCCCTCCACAGGAGGGATTGGCGGTGCTGGCGGTCCTAATCTGCCAGGGCAGTGCTGCACGCAACACCGCTCTGGGGATTACAGCCCCCCTCTCCGCCAGCTTTTACATGGCTGTAGTACCGCCATGTAAAGGATGGCAGAGACAGGGTACAGGGGTCCCCAGGGGGCCCCTGCACTTGGCATGGTCAATGTTGTAGGCTGTTCTGCCCGCTGACCCAGTGGGAAACTCCTAATAGGGCCTGCGGGAAGGCAGCGGGACTAGTGGCAAAGTGACTGCAGGGGTTTGGCGGGCGGCCTTTTCCTTCCTCCAAACTCATAATGACCCCTTTTGTGTTAATTCAATAGTAGCACTATTAATTCTTATTCTACTAAACTACAGATATGGCATGAAAAGTTTACTATAGATTTTAATAAAATAAACAGCACCTACCAATAATTAGCAGTATAGGAATACACCTTTGACTGTCAGTGAAGTGACTGCGCACCCTCACAATAAGCATTAACTTCAATGTCACTTAGGATTTCCATGGCTCAGAAGCTTGTTTTCCATTGACCAAACAGGTTGATTCTCAGATCACTGACAAACCAGGGGACTCGCTGCATGTATGTCTTGTTTCCTTATCAACATTTAACATTTTAAAAACTGACTCAGTGAAAAGGCTAGTCAGCTGTATTATTCCGTTTTTTTAATCGCATCTGGTAAATTCAAGGTAATTGTACTAAGCGTGTTTAACACCAGTGTCTGCCTTTTAAGGTAAAGCTGCTGCTGCTCAACTAGGGCTACACATGAACATCTGTGCATATGCATGTGAGGGCTGTGCGAGTGAGAATAGAGTTGTGCACAGCCCAGAATATGCACACAGATGGTCTGTTGCAGAAGGAACTGTACAAAAATAAGTTCTGACCTCGGGTAGCTCTTAAAATATTAGTGGGCATTCACAGTTAGATCAGTAGTGCTTACTGTAAAATCTGTAGTATATGTATATAATACACATAGGCAAAATCTGCCCTAAAGTACAGTTTTGCTCCATTAGGCCAATGGGAACCAGCAAGGTATCAAACTGGGGTTAAAGATTCATGCTGAGTTTGAATGTGCTAGTCCCAAAACACTACATCCACATCTGATAAGACTTCACAAATTGTCATACTTCCCTGGGTCAACTCATAATCACACCCCTACTGGGTCAAGTTATTACTCTGCTCCCCAGCAGCAGGAACAAAAGCCTTCCCACACAAAATGAGCAATTATCAGTGATTGACCCAGTTCCTGGGAGAGGAAATAGTGTGGGGGGAATCTGCATCTGATAATTAACTTGTTACACTGCACTGCACCTGGGATGAGACAGCCAAGGAGCTCTAGAACAAAGGGAAAAGCCAGATCTCTGGAGCCAACACAGTAGGGGCTCACATTTGAGGTTTTGTTGGACAGTGGTCAAGCAATGTCAGCTAGGCACAGCTGCCAAGTTCAGAGATTGCTTTGTGCGACATTTCCATGGTCTTAGGGTACTTATGAGTGACAGTTTATGGCCAAATGTGTGCCTCTTACAGCAACGCTTTTTCACAAGTAAAACAAAGTAATGTAGTTAGTGAGAAGAAATAAATATCAGAAATAACCCCCTTCGAGCAATAAGAAGCTCTAAAAATAATCTTAAATCTTCAGAAAAAAACCCGGACATGTCACTACTACATGATGGAAAACGTGCCTCTCCTACCTCTCACACAATAATAAGCTTGTGTTTGTCCTAAAATGACAGTTTCACATGACCTATCTGTGCCAAGTGTCTTCCAATCAGCTTCACTGTGCTGCACATTATTAATGCTCTTTTTAGGCATGATACAGAACTAGCAAGCCTGAGAGATTCTGCTCTGTCCCCAGGCCCCACCCGCACATTTTGCCAGCCCATTCCTGCGAGGTTATCATGATCCTCTAGACGAGTCATAAATAGTAATCCCTGCGTACATTTTGATCAGCTGTTACACAGTTTAAAATGAAACTTAAAATCTAACACAATGGCCCTCATTCTGACCCTGGCGGTCTTTGACCGCCAGGGCGGAGGACCGCGGGAGCACCGCCGACAAGCCGGCGGTGCTTCAATGGGGATTCCGACCGCGGCGGTAAAGCCGCGGTCGGACCGGCACCACTGGCGGGGTCCCGCCAGTGTACCGCGGCCCCATTGAATCCTCCGCGGCGGCGCAGCTTGCTGCACCGCCGCGGGGATTCTGACCCCCCCTACCGCCATCCAGATCCCGGCGGTCGGACCGCCGAGATCCGGATGGCGGTAGGGGGGGGTCGCGGGGCCCCTGGGGGCCCCTGCAGTGCCCATGCCACTGGCATGGGCATTGCAGGGGCCCCCGTAAGAGGGCCCCTAAATGTATTTCACTGTCTGCTGCGCAGACAGTGAAATACGCGACGGGTGCAACTGCACCCGTCGCACAGCTTCCACTCCGCCGGCTCGATTCCGAGCCGGCTTCATCGTGGAAGCCTCTTTCCCGCTGGGCTGGCTGGCGGTCTGAAGGAGACCGCCCGCCAGCCCAGCGGGAAAGTCAGAATTACCGCCGCGGTCTTTCGACCGCGGAACGGTAACCTGACGGCGGGACTTTGGCGGGCGGCCTCCGCCGCCCGCCAAGGTCAGAATGAGGGCCAATGTGCCTAAAAAAAGAAATTACTTGAGTTGATACACATGGCGTGCATGAGCCCACAGTCCAGGTATATAATTACTGTAATAGAAAAAGGAAACTACAGATTCAGAGTCCAAATTTCTAAAACTACTCAATTTGTGCTGATTACACAGGGGCTTTTCTATAACACGCCTGCTACCTCTGTGTCCGCTACCTCAGCTGGACTAATCATCTCCTGCGCCACTACTTGCATGCCCAGTTATTAATGTTCTTAATATAAATTATCAACATGTCAGTGATGAATTGCACAGACCTCAGCCGCCAACGAGTCTTGCAGCACAGAGATGTAACTTAAGCAGTCAGATCTTTTGTAAACATGATCCCTGCCTCTACAGCGATGACTCTGTGTGACCTCCCAGATCTCCAAATGGTTGCGCATGACGAGGCACGGCACGCATCAAACTGGCAGCACAGGCAACAGTGTGGCAAAGAAATATAACCTCTGCTTGTCGCCTCACTCAGTCACTTCCGGTTGGCAAATGCACAGTTTATGATTGTTGTTTTGTTGTTACTGGAGGCAATGGCATGTGATGCTGCAGTGTCCAGCCTGGGATGAATAAGTCTCAGCAGCCAGCAGCTGGGAACAGATAATAAATGCAGGCAGAGCAGCTGAGCCACCAGGCCGCGTGGGTAAACTTGAGGTGGCCATGTTGGGTTGTCCCTGAATGTTGTGCTGGAGATATGGGGTGGGGTCGAAGGATGAAGTAGCACCTTAGGATTGGCCAGGGATGCCTGGCTACTAGAACGTTCCATCCCACTTAAAACCCCTTGCATAAAGGAAATGCAGTTGAGAATATTCCGAACCTGGGAGGCAACGATGGCAGAAAGGATGTCATTTACTGCCAAAGAGCTGGCAGCCATTCATTTTGGGGCAAACTACACTGACAACTGCTTTGAGATGCTTAATAACCCGTGGATAGCGAGCGGATCGTAATGCTTTTTATTTATTCAGCTTCACATTTGCTTTCATATTTTCTATATAGTTTTAAGATTACTTAAGTGCAGTGAGCAAATGTACATATACTAATAATCTTAATATGTCAGGAGATAAGCACACACAAGCTGCAATCTTTGCAACATTAAAAATATAGGCTGTGGGCTGTTTTTATTTTTGGCACAGCCATGTTGCCAGAAGCCTCATATGCTGTGACAGAGAAGAAAACATGGTGGCCGGCCAGGAGTGGCTCTTTAGGAGGCATAGGATATCCTTCATCCCCTCACTGTGTTGTTTTGTTTTTGGTATTTCCTCTAGGCCCCAGATGTCACTGCATGTTGCATCTATTTGCAAACCAGTCGGCTTGAGTCAGTTGGGGGCTACCTGCTCAGAGTGCCTTCTGAGACTGTAAATGGTACGTGGACAAAGCTTTACCAATGGGGTGTTCCATTCAATGTGAACTGTTTAAGAAGCTTAGCTCATTTTTGCAATGGTTCTTTATGTTTGTAACAGGACATACCATAGTGATGCTTTACCTTGATGATTTATGTTTTGTAGGTCTAAAAGGTTCGAAGGGCTTCCAGCACATGTTGGTTAGTTTTAAGGAGCTCATGTAAGAGGTAGGGGTGCCACTGGTGGCAGGGAAGACAGTAGGACCTCACACTAGGATGACATTACTAGGGATCAAGATTGATATGGAGACCATGGAGGCATGGCTGTCAGAGGATAAGAAATAAGTGATGGTACAGCTGATTGACACAATACTAGCAAAGGAGACATTAAGAGTGTGGGAAGTGCAGGTACTATTGGAGCATTTGAATTTTGCAAGCAGAGTGATATGAGCCGGTAGCACTTTTTACAGGAGGCTGTGGTTGCCACTATCTGGGTTGTCTTTACCGAACCACAGGCTACAGTTGGCGGCAGGAATTAAGGAGAATCTGAGGATGTGGCATTCCTTTTTGGGTGATAGCATTTCATTAAAAGGACTCGGGCCGTGGTGGAGTGGAGTATTCAGATTTTTTTCAGATGCAGCAGGAGGTGCTGGCTACGCAGGGATTTTGATGCATAAAACAGTGGCCAGAGGAATGGAAGAACAGAGAGAGAAGTATTTCCTTTTTGGAGTTTTTTCCCTTAGTGGTCACTTTGGTTTTGTGGGGACAAGAGTTTGCCGACAAGAAAGTGTTATTTAATGGACATAACATGGCAGTAGTACAGATTGACGACAGGCTATGAGCTAGGGATATACAGGTTCTGAAGTTGTTGAGGGTGTTTATGCTGGGCTGCTTGTGCCCTAACATTGTTTTCAGAGCAAGTCATATACCGGGGTTGGATAAGATACTTTAGAAAGCAGACCAGGATAAGACACCGATTCCATACAAACTGTGGCAGATAGGCACGTAAGAATGTTACAGGTGGTAGTGGTTTACCTGGCACAGTCCACTAGGAGGTCATAGAGACAGGCGTTGCTGAAGTTTTTGGAGTCAGTTTGTGCAGGAGCAATGTACAGAGGCATGTTTGGGGAAGGACTGATGATGTAGTACAATTTATCAGGGATATCATTGACAAAGTGTTAGACCTGGCATCCTTGATGTGGTTTCCCCTGACTTTTTGCCCTCTGACCTCCTCTTTTCTGATTTCATTTTTGCTTAATTTTAGGATTCTGGGTACTTTACCACTGCTATCCAGTGCTAAAGTGCAAGTGCTTTGTACTCTAAAACCTGTTAATATTGGCTTCCCCACAACTGGCATATTTAATTTACCTGTAAGTCCCTAGTAAAGTGCACTAGATGTGTCCAGGGCCTGTAAACTAAATGCTACTCGTGGGCCTGCAGCACTGATTGTGCCACCCACTACAGTAGCCTTGCATACATGTCTCAGGCCTACACATCCCTAAGGCAGGGTGCAGCATATTTCATGGGCAGAACTTGTATTTTACATATTCTGGCAATAAAAACACAAAGCTGTCATTTTTTACTACGGAGAGACTGGTTGCCTCTAATGGCAAGCACATTGTTACACGCTGACCCCCTCAGTTTTGCTAACTCATGACCAAAGATGATACTCCAAGGTATCAAACAACTTGTTACAATTTGTTACGACTTTTATTCCCAAATCGAAATTAATGTAATAAGTAACAGTGTGTAATGTTAACAAAGTTTCCACTTTGTTGTCTTCAACCTCCTATGCACTTAAATTGTAATAGTATTTATATAGCGCTTACTACCCCTGACGAGGCATTGAATCGCTTTCCGGCGAGTAGCACGCTACTCCGGAACCCAAAAGGAATTAGTGGTGGATTAGTGTAGGGAAATATAAGTAAAGTTTTAGTATTATTATGAGTTAATTTGAGCCGCAGATATGCAAGTTTGTTAGTTGGATTGACCGGAGTAATGGAGTAATGGAGGGGTAGATGAGGGAAGAATCCAGAAGTTTTAATTGGGAATTTATAGTAATGGGATTTAGGCTTGGGATGAGTAAAGGGGGGATGGAGGAGTGAAGAGTCTGTGGAAAGGGTTAGGGAGATCATAGTAGCAGGAGGGGTTTTGGATGAGTTAAAGGTGAGATAAATGAGGGAGAATTTAGGAGGGTTGTGTGGGAGATCATGGTAGTAAACTCAGGTTTGGGTGAGTTAGATGTGGAAGAGAAGGGCAGAGCTTAGGCAGTGTTATTTAGGAGATGAAATTAGTAGAATGGATTTGGGATGATCAGAGTGGGAATGGAGGATAGCTTGATAGAGACATGAGGTATGGTGATGTGTAGACAAAGTAACGCTTGCATGAGAGTAAAAATATAATATTTTTTATATATAATTTTATATAAACTGTAAACACACATTTTGTGATCATTATTTTTATTTATTTTATTTATTCTTTATTATTATTAATATATATATTTTTTAGATTTATAATTTGAATTTTATTTATAGATTTTATTTTTATTATTTTTTTTCTCAAGTACTGTAGGACAGTAGGAGTAGAGTAATAAATAAATAGATATGTAAATACATAGTAAGGGAACATATGTCCAAGGAATATAATAATGGGTATAATATGAGAAGAAAAGTAATATAGTATAAAAAACAGACCTTCAAGATTTGTAATATTTGAAGTTAATTAATAAGTGTACTTTTCTAACATTTCTTTATCTTTACTCAATTTTGAATAGCCAAATGCCTATGATAATAAACATTTGATCAGTGTGATATAAAATAAGAGCAAGGATTCATAAGTATCTATGTCTATATTTTCGCAGGTCAGCATGCCCAATCGTACTGGAAAAGGATTACCTTTTGTCATAGCAAAATTACAATGACTTGATTCAGCACGACATCCGCCCTGCCTCGAAGGAAAGGCTCGGTTATCATTTCCGGATGGGAAATGATAAGTGCGTGGACGGATTGGAAGTAAAGATCTGTTTGTGAGAAAGCAAGCACGTAGTGCAATAATCAAAGAACCAATCTGTCCCATGTCAAGCGTGGGCAACTAACCAAGCCCTGCATTCTGATTTATGTCCTGTTACTTATGTCAGAAAGAAACAACTTTGCGCTCTATGAAACTTCAAAGCGGCATGGCCATCATTAACATGAGCACGAATGAGAGAGAGAGACAAAAGAAAAAAGTAGTTCCCCACGCTGAAGTATATCGGCAATCATGCAATAATCCATGTAACTGGGTCAGTCTCCAAGGTGGTAACAAAGTTGCCTTAACGCGGGACAAACGTAAAGCATTTAGAAATTACACCAAGGTATTTTTGAAATGCAAGCCCACTAACGAATGAAAGCGATGGGTGGGAGGTGGGTGTGGTTAAAAGCCCACAGATAATAACAAAAGGTCAAAAATCAATTGCGCGCTGGACCTAAAAGGGTCTTACCCATAGAATGGCGAGCAAAGCGCTCGACCTAAAAGGGGCTTACCCATAGAATTATAAACAATGAAAATGCTTCAATGAGATGCAGAAAAATAGCATGCGAGGAAACCTTGTTTATCTAGATTGGAGGTGTGAGTAGGGGAGTCAAGAAACTGCAGCACAGTCTTCCTTCAAGGAAATGTGTAAAATTCAAGACCCTTTTATTGTTACAGAGAGCTTTTATAAAAATAGGGCTTGCCTGAAAATGTCTGCTGACTTCCTCTTATCCTATTAAAATCTCTCACTTACTTCTTTCTTCTTTAAAAGCATATGGTGCAGGTCCTTCCAGATCCATGCAGCCATATTTTAAAATTGTCCTTCAGAACCTTTATGAAATGAAGACTGCCATCTCTAGCTTAGATATAAGTCACAGATTACTATAACACAGCCTCAGCAAAGATAGGGAATTAAAGTATATCCCACTTCCCCTTTTGTTTTGCTTTAGATGGCAAAATGCCTTTTTGGGTGTACATGCATAAGAACAGAAGCATTAACATATCAGCACAGAACACAAGCTAACCACATCCATCCAAAAGTGGTTACACAAGGAGCTTTATCCCAAGACAGCGTTCTGCCCTCTCATGGAGATGTGTAACAACTCCCCGGAAAGGAGACAATAGGTACCTACACTAGAGAGAGATGTTACCTCCTTCCTGCTGGAAGCCAAAAGGGTGTTGGCCCAGAAGCTGAGCTCAAATATGAAGCCGCCTTCGAAGAGCAAATGGGCAAGGAGAGGCTGCACTGGCGTGGATGGCACCTGCTGAACTTGGTGACTAGCAAAGAAGAGGTACTGTGCCTGCTGTGTCCTACTCTTGGAGAACCCAACCAATGCAAAGATACTCCAAGGGTCAGTTGGCTGTCCTGCTGCTCACAGCAGAGTGCCACAATATCTGCGAAGCCGGCTAGGGCAAGTTGGTTGCCCAGAATTTTTAGACCACTGCCAGTCATCACTGTGGCGCACCAGAGACCAGAACCCAATGCTCATAGTTGCACCCAAGTTCTCTGAGCCTGGGAGAGTCATCAGAGTGCAGCTTGGTCGCTCAGAAGACAAGTTATCGCCCACGGAAAGAATTTGACTGTGACCACAATATCAGGTGACTGGAAGCCCAGTGGCGACTGGACTTCTACCAGCACCATGAGGAATTTGAGGGATGTTGACCAGGTCCGCCGCACCCCTTACGTGGACAGCAGATTTTCAGCAGGAAGACCCCTTTCAACCGCATCTCATCATGGCATCTTTGAGCATCTTCAGCATCCTTTATTGCTTGCATCAGGACCACTTCCATAGGAATCCATTGCAAAGAGGATAAAGTGCCTGGAACTGCCTGAAGACTCTTCATCTGTTGAGGTAACTGATTCTGAGGTCCTTACTGGTCCCAATGACTGGCTCCCTACTCAGTTTGGTCACCTAATGTGACACCAAGTGACTGCAATATAACTAGCTCAGTTCTTTGGAAAAAACGTTTCTAAGCATCAAATTTGTTGAATTTCCCAGTGCTTGTTTGTGGATAAGTGAATCACTTTGATTTACTATAGCTTGTTAATTCTATATCTCTGGAACTCTCCAGTGGATTTTTTCATTGTTCTGTACATAACAATATAGTCTATATTCATAAATTGGTGTTGGATTTCTTGATTATCTTGTCAATTTCTTCTTCACTTGTTCTGGTGCTTTTTAGATGTTTTACATGTGTTTCGTTGTATAAGCCTTGCTGCTCATAGCCACAGCTACCCAGGGTTGAGCTGAATGTTTGACAAATGAACCCCTACTGTTCATAAAGGGGTTGGGAAGTGTATTACATGGTGAGGTCGCACCATTTAATAAAATAACCACACCATTTAATATAATACAGTTTCCCCTCTCCTACTGGTGCAATATTAGAGAGCCGAAGAAAACACAGCCATAGCGCCTCCCCCGGTCTCCTAAGGAGTCAATCCTGGCTAACTGGTTTACTAATATATGCAGCAAGAAAGCAGCATCTGGATCAGCTCAAAAAGACGGGTAGTAGGCTTCTAGTCTCCCGCTTGCTGCATACACAAGTCAGCCTGGGGGTGGAAGGCTCACAGAACATGGCCAATCACTGTATAGCTTTTTTTGAAGCCATGAAAGGATTTTTTTTATATTTTGCCTCTTTCTGTTGGATGCATTGGTCTCTTCTCTTAGTTTGCAGCTCCAATGATGCCATTGTGCATGAGAGAGCAAGGAATAGTTTCCTACAATCACCCAGGCCTGATTCTCGACAGGCCTCCAGAGTAAAGTTAAAGGGCTGCTACGGAAGGTGTGGACGCTCAACAGGACAGAGGTGTTAAATTAAAAAAATGTAACCTCTCCTCTGTCTGCTGACAGGATCGCTCTCTAATCAAGATTGAAATAAATTTGTGTCTGTCTTAATCTGTGTCTGTTAATCTGTCTGGAGTGACATGCTCTTGGGTTCTCCTATTTAGGATCAAAGGCATGAGAAAGGCTTTACCTGTTTTATAAACATGAGCACTGCAAGCTGCATAAGAAGCATGGTTAATTGTTTTGTTTGGCAGATTTTGGCAGGTCAGCACTAGCTCTGATTATCTGATTTGCTTCAAAGACATGTTAATTTTCTACATTGGCTTTTGATGAGCGTTAGAAGATGGGTGGAATGATTGTAAACTGATTACATTTATGAAGCGTTACATGGAACACTCAGCGGCTTGTTGGGGCCTTAATTATACAAACAAACAAGCATTTGCAATGCAATAGGTCTCACATTTGCTTGAGTTAGAACTATTGGCATTGTAAAGTCATAACTGGACTTTTATTGCCACATAAATTGGTCAACCGTGCCTCACAATTTCGTCTTTTACTGCCATATAATTCCAGTGGCCCTGCATATAACTAAAGCACTTCCATTTACCTTCTTCCTCTATCTGCAGCAAAAAATGAAAATGTTGCCCTTTAGCTTCATAGTGTAATAAGAATGTTAAGTTGGCCTGAATTATGGCCATTATTGTAATAAAAAGTGATTATTAAAACATATACAATTATCATATAAACCTTTATCAGAAATAAACTTTTGGCATTAGACTGTAATGCTCAAAACAGCTGCTAGAGGGCACTATAACAAAAATATAATTTGTAAGAAACATGGTCATATAACCATATTGTTAGCCCCAAGAGGAGATAACCCCATGAAAAAAAGTACAGGCGAAAGTAATGCAGTGTAATCATATACTTAGCTCCTAGAGGGCATTTTTAGGGTTAGCAGGCCTACTGCGATGATATTACAAATAAGGCCTTTAAAACAAAACTTCTCCCAGCTGTAAAACAAACGTTATAGCCATGAGAAAGCTTAAAAGTCAGTGAATGGTGGGAGGGGTTATTATGTTGGGGGTTCCCTCTAACCTAGTGTGGAGATCCAGGGATGCTGTAGACAGAAAGTGCGTTTTAAAGGTGGTCCCATTGTTCTAGGACCATCCCAAGCTCAGTTATGAGCAAAAATGTTTTGTAAAAGTATTGCCCTGCAAAGCATTATGGAGCGAGTTTTTGTGCCGCAAATATTATAGTATGTTGACTGAAATGCTCAGAGCAGCCCTTAGAGAAAACCACATTAAAAATAGCATTTGGAAGAAACATGGTCACGTAACCATGCAGTCAGCCCTTAGAGAGCATAAGCACACAAAAAAAGAATGGGAGAAAATAATGCAGTATAACTATATATTTAGCCCCTAAAGGACATGGTGCATAACACGTTTTCAAGGCTAGCAAAACTATTACATTGATATTACAAACAAGACCCATAAAACATTACTCCTCCCAGCTGTAAAACAAAAGTTCCAGCCTATTTTGTAGTACGCATTAACACAGTGTGTGAACCCAGAGATACGTAGACAGAAAGAGCAGATTGTAGTCAATGTTTTGAATGTGGTACCATTGTCCGAGGATCAGCACAGGCTGAGTAATGAGCAAAAAATTTTGTAAAAGTAATGCCCTGCAAAACATTATGGGACAAGTTTCCTGCCACAAATATTTTAATATATTGATATGACAATAATGCTTAGAACAGCCCATAGAGGGCCCCACAATGAAAATAACATTTGTAAGAAAAATGGGGCCAGATGTCGGTAGATAAAAATTTGCGAATCGGAATTAGTGACTCCATGCGAATCGCTATTTCCGACTCGCAAAACCAAATGCTAAATTAATACTCGCCATACCAAATTGCGAGGCGCAGAGGTGTCACACTGCATTTTGCGACCTCCGTTTTTAGCGAGGTCGCAATTTGCGCGAAGGGTGTGGTCCGGTGTCGCAAATTGCGACTGCCTCACAAATTGCCTGCAGGTGCAACATAACAGTTGGGAAACCCACTTACTGGCTCTTGGTGATGACATCAGAACCAGGAAGTCACCAAATAGAACTGGGAGGAGCACACCCAGCCCAAACTGCAGAGCCACACCCAGGTGAGAGAAGCTGCAGCAACAATGAAGAAGGAGACAGGCAGTGCTGGCAGGAAGAGAAAACTAAAGTTCTCAGACAAGGAGTTGGAGGTCCTAACAGAGGAGTGCTGCCTGCACCATGACCAACTCTTCGGCAAGGCAGCAATGAGTGTCCCTGACACTCAGAAGAAAAGAATTTGGCAGGACATCCAAGAAAAAATGTATGCCATTGGGGTAAGCCACCGCACCCTAGATGAAATCAGGAAAAGGTGGTATGACCTTAGCTCCAGGACCAAGGAGAGGGTTGCGGAGCACATGAGGGAGGTGAAGGGCACTGGAAGAGGCCCATCCACCGTTCCACCACCTACAGCCCTGGAAACCATGGTGGAGACGACACTGGAGCCGAAGGCTGTACTGGACATAGGAGATGTGGACAGTTCAGAGCCTGGAACATCAAAAAGTGAGTACCATGATATATGCTTTGACACCTACAAATGCACTATACACACTATCTAGTGCACTATCTAGTACACAGCAGCAGGCACCACCAGACTAACTCCATTCCAGTCTAGCAACCTCTAGACTAGTGCATTATGGTCATTGTAGTACAATGGTCCAAATATAGGCAAATGTTTATTATGAGGCAAAAAACTGATGTGTGAGACTGACAGTGTATCCCCTATGTCCCACAGGTCTCCCACAAGGCACCCCTGTCAGCGAACACATGCAAGGCAAAGAACATGGGCCAGACCCACAGGAGGAGGCTACCAGTGACACAGCAGGGCACAGCAGGATACCACCAACCATGGAAATTCCACCAGAGTCCATGGAAGATCCTGCGCAGGACATGGAGGCAGCAGTGGTAGGACCAGCCCTACAGAGAGGCACACACAGCCAGCAGCAGGAGCAGTGCGCAGACTCCGGCGCAGAGTGCAGTCTGTGCACAGGGATGATGTCGCAGATGTTGAGTTTGCGGGTCTTGAGGCATCACTGGTATTGGGTCAGCACCTGCAAAACAGACGGTTGCGGTCAATAAACAGGAACCTTTCAAGACTGCAGACCACTGTGACCCATGGGATGGCTAATGTGGACAATCAGTTCCAACACATGAACACACAGCTGGGGAACCTGACACAGGCCATCAAACGTTTGGTCAGGGAACTGGTGCATGATAGGGCACAGGCATGGCGCAGGGAGCGCGACACTGCTGCCCGGTTTGACAGACTTGCAGCATCCATTGGGCGCCTGGCTACAAACACCACCTGCCTGTCAAGTCGCACTGTCAGCCTGCAGGTCGAACTGGGCCATTTCGCTGGGGATGTGGCATGGGGACTTGGCCGCATCAGCCATGCGGTTGACCTAATGGAGACCAGGCAGGCTGCAAGGGGCACAGGGGATACCCCGCAGGACAGCGAGGAGGGTTCTACCGTCAGCAGTGTGTCTGCCACTGATTCGCGTGTGCTGCGGAGTAGCAGTGCACGGCAGGGCTCAGGGGACCCGCCAGGAGTGAGCCATGGTGGCCACAGTAGGAGGAGGCTGTGAGCCACCAAAATGTACTATTACTGAGGCACATGCAATTAATGTGTCTGATTTGACTTTTTACAATTCCAGACTGTTGCATACTGCACATTTCAATTAACATCATAGTTTAGCAATAAAAAGGTTTTGTTTGTTTCACTACGCAACTGGGCTATTTGTGTCTGACATTAGTGAGTGTGGTCACGGTTGCCACGTACCTGCCAAAGTATTGGGTTGCAATGTGGTTCCGTCTCTGTCTGCCCTCATTTGCGATGCTTTGATCCCCAGGCTGTCGTGTGGTAGCTCTTTCTCCTCATCCTCCGTGTCTGTGTCTTCAGGGGTGAGATGTAGCCCACATCTGGTGGCAATGTTGTGTAGGATGGCACAGGCGGCAACTATCTTGCATGCTGTTTCTGGGGCATACTGGAGAGCACCTCCACTTTTGTGGAGGCATCTGAATCTTGCCTTTAACAAGCTAAAGGTCCTCTCAACTATAGTTCTGGTCTGCCGATGTGCAATGTTATATCGCCTCTCGTTCTGATTGCCAGGTATTAGGTATGGGGTGAGTATCCATGGTCTCAGGGCATATGTACTGTCGCCTGTTTGACAAAAAAGGCAAATTTAGCAGGGCATCACAGGGTTACACAGGGACCTGTATGTATGGCTTCAGAGTGTAGTCACCAATACCTAATAAATATCCGTCTCCAAACTCCCTACGTTCTAGGCATTGGTGTATCCCACTGTGCCTGAATATGTATGAGTCATGTGTACTCCCTGGATATTTAGCTACAATGTCAGTAATGACATTATGGGCGTCACATACCACCTGGATGTTTAGTGAGTGAGTACATTTCCTATTGCGGAACACATATTCCAGATTTGCAGGTGGGCAAATTTGTATATGTGTCCCATCCACACACCCTATTACATGGGGGAGGTTGGCAATTCTGTAGAAGTCCAACTTAGTATTGTTAATTTCCGCCTCATTCGTGGGTAGGTATATATATCTGGACATGTGTGCAAGTATGGCATCTAGGAAATGTCTGAAGAATCGTGAGAGTGCACTTTGGGATACCCCACCTGCCACAGCAATCACCCCCTGATAGGTACCCGAGGCCAAGAGGTGCAGTGAGCATAGCACTTGCACATGTGTAGGGATAGCGCTGCCGCGCATTGTCTGTCGTTCAAGCTGAAGATTCAGCAGTTCAATTATCTCTAAGATAACAGCACTGATCAGTCTGTATTTGTCATAAATCTCCTCAGTTTGTTGAAATAGTGTCTGCCTGGTTCGGTATATCCTCTCCTGTCTCTGCCTCCGCATCCTCTGCTGAGCAGCCTGGACTCTCCTCCTCCATGTTTTCACGTACAGTTCAGCCATTTTGAGTCACCCAGATGCCTTCTGGGTCTCCTTTTATACTTTGGTTCTGGTTACCCTGAATCAGTGGTAATCTGGATGTGCGAAATGGGCTTTTTGCGACTAGTCGCAAATTGCGACTGGCTTTTGCATATGGTTTGCGACTCGCAATTTGC
Organism: Pleurodeles waltl; assembly: GCF_031143425.1. Classification (NCBI taxonomy): domain Eukaryota; kingdom Metazoa; phylum Chordata; class Amphibia; order Caudata; family Salamandridae; genus Pleurodeles; species Pleurodeles waltl. The sequence continues at coordinate 602,938,937 of NC_090440.1, read as the reverse complement.
GACTTCCTGATTGCGGGTCACAAAATCAGGTCGCAATTTTTGTGAGTCAGTGCTGGGTCGCATCGCTATTTGCTATTCGGAAATGGGATTTTTGCATCCCATTTCGGATTTTGCGGGGTCGCAAATAGCGATTCGGGCCATTTGCAGCTCGCAAAACTTTGCTACATCTGGCCCATGGTCATGTAATTATATAGTTAGCCCCTAGAAAGCATAACCATACAGAAAATGGTAGAAAGTAATGCAATGCAACCATATATTTAGCACCTGAAGAACATAGTATATTACATATATTCAAGATTAACAGGCCTATAGCAATGAAATTACGAAAAAGACCCTTAAAACACAACCTACTGTCAGCTATAAAACAAAAGTTTCAGTTATGAGAAAGGTTAAATAGTTACGGAATAGTGGGAGGGGTTATTTTGGGGTCCCCACTAACCTAGTGTGGGGACCCAAAGATGATGTAGACAGAAAGAGCACGTTGTTGTGAACATTTTGCTGATGGTCTCATTGTCCTAGGTCCACCACAGGCAGAGTTATCAGCAAAAATGTTAAAATGATGGGCATGAGGTGGGCGTGGTTAAAAGCCCATAATACTTATAACAGGTCAAAGCACTTCTGTGCTCAAACTAAAAAATGACCACATTTTTTGTCTACTTAACTCATGTTATGCACAACCAAGAGAAAATTAGAAGAGCTCTGAAGGAGTAAAAAAGGTAACGGTGTGCACTGTGCTTTATGTGGGATATAAAGAGATTTTCTCTAAAAGGAGCGACGCACTTGAAATACATATTACTAAGGTCTGTGTAATTGGTAATGCACTTCAGAATGTCTCAATCACTCCAATTCTCTCTTTCATACCACTTTCCTCTGCAGTCTTTCTGTTGGAAACGTGCGCCCATTTTTCTCCCCATAAATTTCTTGAATCTTGTATCTGCATATATCTCAAGTAGTTGTTTTTCTCTTTGACAGCTTTCAATCTCTCCTTTTTGCACATACTTCCTTTCAGTTCGTCCACTTTGCTATCTCCCCTGCTCACAGAACACACCCACTCCACTCACCTGTGCACTGCATTTTGTTTTCTTTTTTTGCTTTACATATTCTACACCAGTATGACCTTCTCCTTGTGCTTTCCTATATCTTACTGTTTTCAAGGTGTTCTGCAGAGAGGCCAAGATGTGGATGTGTCTGTTGTGAGTTCTCAATACTGCCCCGTCATAAACATCCCCAACAAACTGGACTCATCCAGATAGACATGTTAAGGCAGTAGCTATTGAACATATTTAATGCAGTGAGATATGGGGACATCTTTACTGTTTTAAATATTTAAAAACAACATGTTCAAAATGGCTCTATAAATCTTGCTTTTCACAAAATTATTTATTAGAATTTGCCTTAAAGTATGCCATTAGCTTCTCTTTTTTGCAAAACCTTCTCCAAGGGGGCTACCCCAGAACCTCCTTTTTTGTTGATTAAGCTCCCTCCTTTTGCTCCTTTTAAAACGTATTCACAACTTTTATGCCTCACCACTTAGAAATGTCTTCAGCACCACTGATGACAGGAAGGTAAATGTGTCTTTGTTGCTTATGCGCGGTATTTTTTTAGAGGTTTTCGAGTGTCTGAGTTGCTGGGATCAAATCAAAAGCATTTATAAAGCGCGCTACTCACCCGTGAGGGTCTCAAAGCGCTAGGGGGAGGGGATTACTGCTGCTCGAAGAGCCAGGTCTTGAGTTGCCTCCGGAATGCTAGGTGGTCCTGGATGGTCCTGAGGTTGGTGGGGAGGGAATTCCAAGTCTTGGCCGCCAGGTAGGAGAAGGATTTCCCACCTGCCGTGGTGCGGCGGATGCGAGGGACGGCGGCGAGTTCGAGGTTGGCGGAGCGAAGTTGACGGGTGGGCGTGTAGAAGCTGAGGCGACGGTTGAGGTATTCAGGTCCCTTGTTGTGGAGAGCTTTGTGTGCGTGGGTGAGGAGCCGGAAGGTGATCCTTTTGTTGATGGGAAGCCAGTGCAGGTGTCTCAGGTGGGCGGAGATGTGGCTGTTGCGGGGTATGTCGAGGACGAGGCGGGCGGAGGCGTTTTGTATTCACTGCAGATGTTTCTGGAGTTTAGCGGTGGTTCCTGCGTATAGGGTGTTACCGTAGTCCAGGCGGCTCGTGACGAAGGCGTGGGTCACAGTCTTTCTGGTGTTGGCGGGGATCCAACGGAAGATCTTTCGGAGCATGCGGAGGGTGAGGAAGCAGGAGGATGATACGGCGTTGACTTGTTTGGTCATGGTGAGAAGAGGGTCCAGGATGAATCCGAGGTTGTGTGCGTGGTCTGAGGGGGTTGGTGCGGTGCCAAGGGCCGTGGGCCACCAGGAGTCGTCCCAGGCGGACGGGGTGTTTCCGAGGATGAGGACTTCCGTTTTGTCTGAGTTCAGTTTCAGACGGCTGAGTTTCATCCATTCTGCGACGTCTTTCATTCCATCTTGCAGGTTGGTCTTGGCGCTGGTGGGGTCCTTGGTGAGGGAAAGTATCAGCTGAGTATCGTCGGCGTAGGAGGTGATGTTGATGTTGTGTTTGCGTACAATGTCGGCGAGGGGGCTCATGTAGACATTGAAGAGAGTCGGGCTGAGCGAGGAGCCTTGTGGGACGCCGCAGATGATCTCGGTGGGGTCTGAGCGGAACGGTGGGAGGTAGACTCTTTGGGAGCGGTTGGAGAGGAAGGAGGTGATCCAGTCCAGGGCCTGTCCTTGGATACCGGTGGAGCTGAGGCGGGATATTAGGGCTCGGTGGCAGACGGTGTCGAAGGCAGCCGAGAGGTCGAGGAGGATGAGGGCGACTGTTTCTCCGTTGTCCATCAGAGTTCTGATGTCATCTGTGACTGAGATGAGGGCGGTTTCTGTGCTGTGATTGGCTCGGAATCCGGACTGAGAGGGGTCGAGTAGGTTGTTGTCTTCAAGGAAGTTGGTAAGTTGCTTGTTGACGGTCTTCTCTATGACTTTGGCAGGAAAGGGGAGGAGCGAGATGGGGCAGAAGTTCTTCAGGTCGCTGGGGTCCGCCGTAGGTTTCTTCAGTAGGGCGTTGACTTCTGCGTATTTCCAGCTCTCGGGGAAGGTGGCAGAAGCAAACGAGCTGTTGATTATGGTCTGGAGATGCGGGGAGATGATGTCGTCGGCTTTGTTGAAGATGAAGTGAGGGCAGGCGTCCGAGGGGGCACCAGAGTGGATGGAGTTCATGGTAGCTTTGGTCTCTTCCGTGCTGATGTGAGTCCAGGCGTTGAGGGTGATGGCTGGGGTTGTAGGTTCTGTGGTGGTTGGCTGGGTCTGGTGTCCGAAGCTGTCGTGTAGGTTGGTGATCTTACGATGGATGAAGGTGTCGAGGGAGTTGCAGAGGTCTTGTGAGGGTGTGATGGCATTGGCGTTGGCGTTGGGATTGGAGAGCTCTTTGACAATATTGAAGAGTTCTTTGCTGTTGTGAGTGTTCTTGTCCAGTCTGTGAAGGAAGTTCTTTTGGTGGCGCGGATCAGTTTGTGGTGTTCGTGGGTGGCGTTTTTGAGGGCAGACATGTTTTCTGCGGTGTGGTCCTTGCGCTAGGCTTTCTCGAGGGTGCGGCAGTTTTTTTTAGATTCCTTGAGGGTGTCTGTGAACCAAAGAGGTTTCCTGGTGTTGGTCTGTCTTTGGAGGCGCCTCAGGGGTGCAAGGTTGTCTGCGCAGTTGGTGATCCAATGCGTGAGGCGGAGGGCTGCGTCGGGGTCGGTGGAGAAGGTGGGTTGGTTGTCGCTGAGAGTGGAGAGGAGCTGTTCCACGGGGATTTTGTTCCAATGTCTGCGTGGGATGGATTGTGTGCGGAGGTGGCGAGTCTCGCGTCGGAAGGTGAAGTGGACACATCTGTGGTCGGTCCAGTGTAATACGGAGGAGTGGCTGAAGGATACGTGGTTGCTGGCGGAGAAGATGGGGTCGAGCGTGTGTCTGGCGATGTGGGTGGGGGTGTTCACCAGTTGCTTGAGACCAAGGTTGGCGAGGTTGTCGAGCAGGGCGGTGGTGTTGGGGTCGTTGTTCTGTTCCAGGTGGAAGTTGAGGTCACCGAGGAGGATGTAATCCGGCGAGGCAAGGGCGTGCGGGGAGATGAAGTCAGTGATAGAGTCGCTGAAGAGGGCGCGTGGTCCAGGGGGTCTGTAGATGAGAGTTCCTCTGAGGGTGGTCCTGGGGTCGGTGTGGATCTGGAAGTGCAGGTGTTCGGCGGCGAGGGGGGTGTCATCGGTGGAGGTGGTGATGTTGATGGATTGCAGGGATGGTGGGGTGGGGGAGGAATGGGGGGGATATGGGAGGATGTGGAGCTTCATGAGCACAATGTAGAGATTAATATTCAACATTCCAATGAGATCAGAGGGCAAAGTGGAGGCAAATGCAGTTGAGGGGGTACCCAGTTAGGCGTTTTTGTGCGGCATGTTGGGGTCTTAAATGTCGGGGTAATGCCTGTAGGGAGTTTAATGAGGTTTCTGACTCCAGGATGGGTAAGGAGTGACAGCTTTTCGGCTCTTGTCAGTGCTGAAGGCTTTGGCGTCTGTAGGTTACTGGCGGCTGACACACTCTTTTAGGATAGGGGCAGCAACAGAGGCGAGTAGGCAGGGTTGATCTAAGGCCCACAAATGCACATGTGGAGATGGTCATCGGAATGTTATGACATATGTGCGGCAGGAGGGAGGGGAGGCATTAAGGGATGCTTGCTAATTGCTGTTGTTGTTTGTTGTAGGTTCTGTTCAAGACCCGGATTAGGAGCATCTCACCATCTGGATCATAGATCTCTCTTTCTGAAGTGTGCAGAAAAACAAAGGGACAGCAGAAGTTATGGGTATAAAATGGGATTTGAGGACAATAATAATCAAGTGTGATGGCATGGCAACTGAGTAAGTTATGCGGGGACTTGCTGACAAAATTGGACAGGCTGTTGGGCAAGGATAGCTTTTCCGGATGCGCTGGTGATCCATTTAGTTAAGAACGACTTGGTGAGAGAAAAAGTTTTAGCCTTGATTAAGGTGACAAATACGGATTTGAGAGAGGGAAAGACGTTAAGGGCAGGGAAATTCATATTGTGGACAGAATTGATACCCAGGAGACAGTGGCAGGGAGCAGATAGGCTGGCGACCATAGGCAAAGCGAGGACAAAGGTGAACAGGAAGTTGCAGATGTGCTGCAGGGTGGAAGGCTTGGGCGGAATAGTACACTTAGAATCGCGTTTTGAGGTGCCACAGTTTTTCCGAGGAGATGGGGATTCTTCTGTCATTGATGGGAAGGGAGCTGTATTTTTTACAGGAGTCAGGATTGACATAGGTGCCAGGGCTCCAGTTATAGGCAGCAATGGAGTGTCAAGCCAGCAGCCCTTTTCAAGTTATACTGGCAGAGAATCTGGAATTATCTGCTGATTCACACCTGCTCGCGCCTTTCCTGTTCACGTGACGGACGTTGTTGGACAAGAGGAATGCTACAATATACTAAAGTGCTAATGATGTATATAAGAATGTGCCAATTATGGCCCAACAAGTGAAAGTATGCTGCCTGTTTTAATCGTACCTTTTATCTTTGCTTTTTTTATTTGCCTGAATCTGAGTTGGGTTTGTGTTGGAAGCATTTTTTTAAGACGTAAACAGTTTTTTGCGGGCGGGGCAGTGCAATTTTACGCTTGGCAGCCTTGGGGGAGCTGCCATTTTCCTGCAAGGTGAATAGGCTAGTTCAATGCTTGGGCGCCCTGGGGGAAGAGAATTTAATCAGGGTTGCGGTGTGGATGCGTTCCTGGCGCACCCAAGGTGCACCCAAAGCAGGCCCATCTGTCTGTTCCACGCCCAGTGCCAGCCACTGTCAGGTTTAGTAAAGGAACTTTTCAATCAGATTTTTTTTAAGAAATTCTCAGTACACTGTCTCACTCTGAAAGTGAAATAGACTTGACATGTACTAAGGGTGCTGTGATGTATAGACTGCAAACAGATGTTTGAAGCTGCTTGTCCATACAGCTGCCCTCAGTGGTCAAGTCACTTACTTGTGGACTTATTAATGTGCGGTCCCTTCCTAAACACTCCCTGGAAGTGCTTGTTTTGGTAATTGATCATCGCCTGGACTTTTTGTTCATCACAGTCCTGGCTCAAGCCTTGGTCCAACCTAGCTATCTCTATTGCACTACCTCCGGGCTGTCTTATTCAGACAATATAGGGCTGAGGGGCGTGGCAGAAATCTAGCTATTATTTTCTAGAACTCCTGGCAATTTAGTTAATTTGAGGTGAACAACTTAAGATGGGGTGAGAGCTTGGCTTTTTGTTTTAAAACCAGCCGCTCAGTCTTGCTTGGAGTTTAATATATCGCCTGCCTGGAGCGTGTTCAGTTTTTAGAGGTACCTTCAAAGACTCCCTATTAGGTGATTTTAGCTGTCACATTTAGTCCAGATACTAAAAATCTTGAAGAATTGGGTCTCTCTCAATTAGCTGTGGGCTCCACACATACAGCCAGTCACACTCTGGATGGGTCTGCACTAATTTACCCCTACTTGTCCCAGGCGAACCCGTAGTACAGTCACTGTCTGGTCACCTACTGGTTCCTTTAAAGCTAACCGTGCATGTAGGTTCTCCAGTAAACTCCCAATAAGATCTGAACCTTTCTTGTTTTTGAAAATGGGGGAAATTTTAAGAGTTACAACCTGCCTACTTTTTTCGCTATGACCTCCCCTTCCCTCAGGGGAAGGTTCCCGGACAATCTTGATTTTGAATGCCACAGATGAACTAGCACCTGTAGTTCGTCCTTGCAAAGGCTGGCCTACCCCATGTGCACCATAGTAGATGCTGGAAATAGCCAAAGAAAAGCTTTGTTGCAAGCAATTTGAGCTTATCCCATATGTTATGGTACTTCATGAATATCCATGCGCCTTGTAAACAGTTTTTTTCAGCCACCTCACAGAGGTCACACAGGTACATTCATCCACTGTGTTGGAGGTAGCTGCTATCCAGTGTTTGCCAATATCCTGTTTTGCCACCAGCAAGCCAATGTTACCAGCCTACAGGTCCCAATATAGTTCTGACTCTCCCTCTCAATGCCCACGATAGCATGTTTGGGGCAAGTGATAAAAGATGATATTGTAGACAATAAAGAGCAACATCAGGACGGACCCAGATCATGGGGAAAAAGCAGCTTGTTCCTTTTGAACCTGTATACACTTTACTTAAAGGACTCAGCTGTCCGCCCACCCAATAAAATGTACCCAGTCCACTTTTTATGTTAGCAAATAGGGTTGAGGCATCATGTAGAGGAAATTCTAGAGTATGTAAGAATCAGGGTAGGGCCACCATTTTGAAAAGTTCTTCTTGGCCCATAAAGGAGAAGGCCAATTTATCGTATGCTGACACATCCCTATGTGTTTGCAACAACAGTGGGACTATAGTAAGATCCCAGCTCTGGCAGCGGGTCTCTGAAGATATTATTTCCCAAGTACTGAAAGTGAATTTCGGAGTTTCCCAGGATCACCCAAGCTGGGAGATTTGGGTGGTGGCCCACAATCGACACACATCATAATTTGGAACAGTTTTGTCAAAATTACCTGTTGCTAACAATATACACAGAGTGATCTTGTGGGCCAACTCTCTCATCCATTGGCTTTCTTCAACCAGCCTTGTTTAGCCATTGGGTGGAGACTTTGTTAATCACGTCTTGGTTCTGACCAGTGGGGTACTCATCTCTCACCTAATGTTACTGGCTGCTTGAGTAAATTCTTCCAGCTCCACTCCAGTGCTTGCATTGACCTGCATGGCAGACATCTTACACTACCTCAGTTTACTACTATGATCTCCCCAACAACCCTCCTAAATTCTCCCTCACTTATCTCACCTTTGACTCATCCAAAACCTCTTATACTATTATGATCTCTGCTCAAATCAACCCACACTAATAATGTACTCATATTTCCCTATACTATTCCACCACTAATACTTTTGGGTTCCGGAGTAGCGTGCTACTCGCTGAAAAACGCTTTGACACCTCGTCAGGGGTAGTAAGCTCTATATAAATACAATTACAATACACTCGTACAGCTATTATAAAGGTGGCAGGGATTATTTTAGGAGGGGCTGAATATTCTCAGATGGGCTTCTTCTGAGTAGCGGTTTTCAGAGAGATTTTCATGTTTTGAAGCAGTTTTATTGCTGTTGGGGTGAATGAAGCAGTTTCAAGGGGAGGTTAAGAGTAAGTTTACACTTACAGAAGTAAAAGTTAGTGAAAGTTAGTTCAGGATGTATAGTTTTAGATACAGTGACATGCAGTCGAGTTGGGGGAATTGTGGGGAGAATAATTAGGGGTGGGGTGTAGGACAAGCGGTAGTTGATCACTCATGTATAGTGAAGAGGTTAGCTTTGTAAAACGTTGGCTTAGGGTTACAAATGTTGTGATGGGCACCTGCCTCATTAAAGCTGCCTATTCCACACTATAAGATGTTAGTCATCTGTGCTGTGCCCTTTCGTCCAACACAGATACTGCTTCTGATGCTAGTTAGCAGGATTTGTATGATGCGTGTCGGTTAGGAAAAGGTAGAGGAGGTTGTTCTGTATTAGAGAAGGAACCAGTATTAGGCCAAGGGCATCACACCCTGTATGTGCCTTCCAGATAACAAGATTCTATATTGGGAAGAAGTTTTTATTCTTCTTCACGTCTTCTCTTCATTTCTAGCTTCTTTATTTTGAATGTATGTTTTCTTTGTTATTTTTTGTGTGTGTTTCTTTCATTAAGGGAGATGTTTGGTAATAGTGCCGGTGTAATGTTGCATGAGGGTGCAGTCTGGAATGTATGAAGTGTCCTGGGTTGTTGTGTGTGTGGGTTTGAATGGTAGAATGTTGGGGGAGGCAGTTGGTAGTCACACTTTTCTTGCTGGTAGCCCTTCATGTGGTGCTGTAAATTCTTCAGTAAACTTCAGGAAGGACTTAAGGCGTAGCTCTATCTTCTTTCCGCAACAGTATCCTAAAATAAACATCTTAAATGTACAAAATGTTTCGATTTCAAGTTGTACGAGGCTTAGCCAGTTTGAATAAAAGACAGTTACTTACAGACGTAACAAATGCACTGAACAGGTCTAAAAAGTATGTTTTGACTTCTGTATGTGATTTTTTTCTATTAGCCGTTAAAGACGTGCATGAGTTGGGATGCAAAGTACATAGGAAACAGTCACTTACATAGGGTATTAGAAATGTGCCTGATATCCTGTTTTAGATGTATTCATTTCAATCACATGCATTTATTGAGCAGGTAATATGGGCCAGGAGGAAGATGTTGAAGATCAGACTTCTATTAGCCATGCCCAGTCTGTGAAGGGAAGTACCAGGAAGAAAGGGGGCATCAGTTACTACACCAGCAACTACAACTACTGCTACAACCACATCACCTGAAGGATCCAGTCTACCAACTGCCCCCAAAGGTTCGATGGGAATGCCAGCCGCAACGTCAACTGAAACAATATCAGAGTTTGGTGTTAATGGAAATGTGGGAGCATGAGTCCCTACAATATGAAAAACAAGCAGAATCCCAGAACTCCCATTGTAGCTTGGCAAAAGAGCTGGAGGGCGTAGTTGAAACGTTTCAGTCTCTTCTGTGTGTAAGAGAAAGCCTTATTGCTAATTCTGAAGTTTTTGCCACAGCATTAGGTGTATTCCCTACTACAAAGGACACACTATAAGATTTTGTAGCCATTCAGTGCCAAGAGGCCACACCCGCAATGTGCCATAGAATTCAAATATGGTGTGGTGCAAGGGCAACTCAAAACCACCGCCTTTTACAAATGCTGGCTGACAGGGTAAACACGTGTGCATTATTCGCATGGCTGCTGCTGCACTGGGTAAATGAGCAAGGGTCATGCAGCAATTAGGGACATGCTACTCAAGATAACACAGAATCAGCTTGCCTACATCACTGCCATCCAGTCTCACAGCCATGTGAATGGTAGCCTTGAATCACTTTAGATGCCTCATAGTCCTTATCCATTTAGGGACACTGAACAAAATAGCACTACACCTTTACCATCTATGTCAGCTGCCTCTCCTTCCTAGCTTTTTCAGACAGTTTCACCAAGGCCCAGAGGCAAATCTGCACCTAGTGCTCAACTTTCCGTTGGCAATGAACCACCAGTCAAAACTTCTAAAGGATACATTGTATAACAAGATGATAATGGTACATGACAATTTCTATAGGTAGGCTTATCTTGCCTTTTTTTTGTGTAGCAATGGAATGTTTACATAATTAAATTATGATTTTATTTTAATTTGTCAAACTATATAAACAAGAAAAATATGTTTTTCTCAAAAATAAGGTTGATACAAACAAAAAATAAAATAGCATGAAATCTAACGTGATTGATTGTGCATGAATTACAAATGGTTTGCCTTAATTTGCATCAAGACAACCTTGTCCATACTGATTTATTGTACCTGTTTTTTCAGCATCAGCAGTGTCATGTTGTCCATATGGAGGCATGGGAATTAATCGTATGTGACAAGTGGTATATAGAAGACAGAATTCTATAAACATTTGAAATACTTTTTTCGGGTAAATATTGCACAGCACCACCATTATGTTTTTTGCATTTGCAGAAGGTTGAAGCAATTAACCACTTTCTCAGTGGGAAACCCGAATAACTACGTTAAGGGGAAAATAAAAGCATGTTTTGTACCACAGTAAAGCATTATCGGAGTTTTAGTTTATATACATTCATAAAATGAAAATCATATGAAAATTTAACATGTTGCGGGACCAACTAAAGTAAGGCTGCTAATGCTTGTTCAAAACTTTCTAAACGGTTGGCTATGCCGTAGTATGCCGTGTGCCCAGAGGTGCCTGGAAGCCACCCCTTGTGAGAAAAGGCAGCACTGACACCAATTTCATATGAGGTGGTACAGCAGGCCTTAATTCTCTATTAGGTGTTAGTAAATTTTCCATTGCATTCAGCAGGTCTGGTATGGAATCCATTTCCAGTCTATATGCAGAGAGAATTACGTTGGAGTCATATTGAAAGGATTTATGCATGTCCTCACTGGCCTTGGCTCTCTCCTTCCGATGTTGCACAGTTCACTGATGCAGACCTGATTCCTCCTCCTGCCAGGACACATAAGCATGAGTTGAACTTGGATCTGCACAGTATTCAGCATGATGCCATGGTCAACTGCACCCTCCACGGTGCTGGTTTGAAGAGTGAGGCATGCTGCAACCCCTAATACAAATCTTAATTCCACACCCGTATTTAACACATGCAGTTTTACTGCGGGTGGTAGAATCAGGTGCAGAATAGTTCCTGGTGTGATAGTTTGACACACGGAAAATCAGATGCCCCTGAACATGGAGCCAACACACCTGGATGTTCTGCCTGTGTTAAGATAGGGTGCTCTTTTACATCGCATTTGTTGCATTCAATTTTAACATATTTTGTTCCATATGTAATTGCCTGGAGTATTACTACTAAAAAACATGTAATAGGGACATTCCGGGCAACTCCTAAAGAGGGCAATTGTCCAGGGTTGGAATACTTTGATAATCCATATACCGTAATTCCTGCATTTCAGATTCTCTGTAATGTCATCTCCGAATTCCATTCCGTTTATGTAGTGGTTTATCATCTGATTTCCTTTCTGATGATTTCAGTATAAACTCAGACCAGTTCATAGTACACTCTCTGTACCACCTCCGATCCCTTATAATCTAGCTAGTCCAGTGCTTTCAATCTCAGTCCATTTGAACAACTTGGTTAGCCATATAGCTAGCCTGGGAACCTTATTTATTTTCTGGCCTATTTAATTTAAACATTTTAATATTACCGTGGCCAAATAAATAATTTGTCATTCAGCTATATATCGTTTGCTTCTGGCTATAATGCCTAGTAGAAAAGTTCCTAGTTTCAATAAATTGTACCTATGGGTCAGTTCTGTTATTACCATACTGAATAAATGCCAGTAGTCTTTATTAATTGGGTATTCCCTATACCATACGCATGAAGTCTGATTCTTCCACTTCATATCTAGAGCATAACGTGGAAGCATTTTTATACATGTTGCCTACCCAGCATCCAATGTGTGGGGGATTATTCTGTTTCACATTTTCACATTAAGTGCACTACTCTACCAATGAACCCATGAGCCAAACATTGGCCCACTTTCAAGTTAGATTGAGTGTGCACATTGGCCAACGTTTGCAAGGTACCATTCACAAACAAGGGCCTGATTTAGATCCTGGTGGCGGTGTTACTCCATCACAAACATGACAGATATCCTGTCTGCCGTATTATGATCTCCACTGCATATTATGGGACTATAATACGGCGGACGGGATATCTAAATCAGGCCCTAAGTCTCCAACTGTCATTATTCTCACCCGTGTCCATTCAGTTGTCACTTGAACTTCAGCCACTTCATGCAGTTTGCGAATGCTCTATAACGGCACCTCAGGAGCATATGTGGTAGACATCCCTGTTCTTCCAAAGCATCTGTCCCATCAGTAGTGGGCTGAGTGAACCAATCTCAGGCTATTTTTACTATGTATTTTCACACCTCATATTGCATCTGGCAATGATCTATCACTGAACAGTAGCTGTTTGGATCTACATTCTGCTGTATCATTCTCAGTCATCCATTTGGACACCCATTCAAGTAGAACTGCAAAGCAATACAACTAAATGCCCAGTGCTCTCAAGTCCACCCTGCACCATTCTTGGCAGCTGGAGAGTTTGCACTGCAACCCTTTGTCAACCGTCTTAGCTCAGTCAGTAGACACCCCAAAGTTGATCGAACATGTGTTACCAGATATGGCATTGTAATACCAAAAAATCTATTTGCGTAACCAGGTAGCTGAAGGTGATCAGCTTCCATTTCATACTCATATCAAGCAGGTATTCAGCCTAAGGATCGGATAACGGCCTCACTGGGGAAAAGCAGAATTAGTCCTGGTTTATCCTCACGCACCAAGCATTTTTAAAACTACTAGAGTGGAATCTAAACCTGCGGAGACATTGTTCAAGTGCAGCAACACACAATCTTCATAGAGTTATATATGTCTATGCCCAGCTATCTCTGTTCCTCAGGTATTACTGTGGCCCCTCATCTTATATGCCAAAGGCTACATTGCTAGGGCAAATAAAAGGTTTGGTATGGTGCACCCTTGTCTAGTGCCTCTCTCAAGTTGCCAGGGTTCTGATATGATTTGGCCAGAACAAACTGGGATATTAGGTCAGTATATGGCTGCAATTAGCAACCTGTCACCATTACAAACGTCTGTGGGAACAAAAAGCATATTGAAAGCTTTCTCCATGTTGTTTGTGATCACATCCGGAAGACGATCTGCATTTAACATATTATCACAAACATGGAACTGGAGTCTTATATTAGTCTAACTATTCCAATCAGCTATTCTGATCTGGAAGGACTGCCTCTGGCAGCAACATAGTGGCCAGAATTTCCCCCAGAATGTTATAGTCAATGTTTAACCTTTACACCGGGTGATATAACTTTTTTATCTAATGGATCTCTTTTGAGCTTCAGTAAGGAAAGCTATTACTGCTTTTCTTAAGGACAACAGTCCTTGCACCTTTTCATTGAGCTCCACCGAACGTACCACCAAAAGTTAAATCTAGAAAATGTGTAATTGGAACCCATCAGAAAGAGTAGTCAGCTAATGTCCGATCTGACCTCCGGTTCTATTATGGGGGAAACCAGTGACTCACTTCATTCTGGAATAATGGACCATGTATCCGTCAATCCAACAAATTCTGATATTACTTTTTCCACATCAGCAATAGTACAATGAGAGTACAGAATTGCATTGTTTTTGCACTACTGTACTCTTATCGGTTCACATTTGGGTTAGCAGCGAGCTCTTTGTGTCAGATTTAAATGGCCATGCTAACATGTCACTTGTTTAGTCAACTTCACCATGAGCTCTTGCCAAGTATGCTTTACGGTCAACATTTTTCATTCATTCAATACTTGTACAAATTTCTCCTTTTTCCTCAACACGTCTGCTATAGTTGTTCCAGGATCATTAACTCATTATCTAGTTTGGTTGTTCTTAATGTAATTTTTTTTAACATCATATGTCATTTTGATACTATGACCTCGTAACACGATCGTGAAGGCCTCCCATTATGTCAGCACACTACCTGTAAAGCCTTTGTTGTCAGAAAAATAATGCCAGACTTCATCCCTAGTTGCACCAATGCTGACAGCTGCAACCACAAGGAGAGTATAACAGTATGTGGTCAACTCCATTTAAAATAGGATAGGAGGTGGTTATGATCAGAAAATGGTACACAAATGTATTCAGCATTGAAACCTTATCAATTAACAAATTAGACACGAAACACTCAATCCAGACTGGCGTGGTGGTCATACAGCTGCACGTAAAACCAATACTCCTCTTTTTGTGGATTAATTGCTGGCCATATATCAATTATTTTCCAGTCAGTCTGTGGGATAGGTACTGTATGGCTTTGCATTTTCAAGCTAATGGAAAGAAGAAGAGGTCAGTATGATAATTTCATATCGGGGTCTGCCACACAACTCCGAATCCTCTCCCCCCATGATTGTTATTTGCACTTAACCAATTAAGGCCCTCATTCTGACCTTGGCGGGCGGCGGAGGCCGCCCGCCAAAGTCCTGCCGTCAGGTTACCGTTCCGCGGTCGAAAGACCGCGGCGGTAATTCTGACATTCCCGCTGGGCTGGTGGGCGGCCGCCTTCAGGCCGCCCGCCAGCCCAGCGGGAAAGAGGCTTCCACGATGAAGCCGGCTCGGAATCGAGCCGGCGGAGTGAAAGCTGTGCGACGGGTGCAGTTGCACCCGTCGCGTATTTCACTGTCTGCACAGCAGACAGTGAAATACATTTAGGGGCCCTCTTACGGGGGCCCCTGCAGTGCCCATGCCAGTGGCATGGGCACTGCAGGGGCCCCCAGGGGCCCCGCGACCCCCCCTACCGCCATCCGGTTCCCGGCGGGCGGACCGCCGGGAACTGGATGGCGGTAGGGGGGGTCGGAATCCCCTCGGCGGCGCAGCTAGCTGCGCCGCCTTGGAGGATTCCAATGGGCGGCGGTACACTGGCGGGTGACCGCCAGTGTTGCCGGTCCGACCGCGGCTTTACCGCCGCGGTCGGAATGCCCATTGGAGCACCGCCGGCCTGTCGGCGGTGCTCCCGCGGTCCTCCAACCCGGCGGTCATGGACCGCCAGGGTTGGAATGACCACCTAAGTGTTTTCGCAAACCTTATAGAAAACTCTACTTTATTCATCTTAGGCTCATATGTGCTTATCAAGTCTATATCAATACCATCTAGTTTGACATCTGGTAAAATATACTACCATTTGGGACTACTATTGCATTTGATGCAAAAAGGATTCTTGGCACATCCATATAAGGCATTCTCTTGCAAAACTGAAATACCTTGTGTGGAATAACTTCACTCTCCACCTAAGCTTCTTCCCTTTAACACGTCTTGGTGCATCTGCAGCAGAAAACCATATTTGATCAGATCCTCTAAAATGGTGGAAATGTGGTATCTCTTAGCCACTGCGCCAATTCTCCTAACACTCCCTGTGAAGAATTGGTACTTCATGGTGTCTGCCAAGAGACTTAGAATTAGCAACGCTGGCCACATGTTCCCATGATACGGCAGAATCATCAGCTAAAAGATCAAGGTATTGGGGCTAACCCATCTGCTTCTGAATTTCTCCTGTTCTAACCATCAAACACAATCTGCCTTTAAGGAGCTTCTCAAACTTTAAGCAGTGTGGCACACTCCATAGCTGAACGTCTGTAACTGTAAACCCCTCCCTGGGCATAATACAACAAATGTTGGCCAATAAACAATTCAAAATTCAAAGGCAGTCAACATTTGTAAGACAGACCAGGAGATAGGTGTGCCAATCAATTAAGTTGCCCCCCCGAACAGATCCACATTCCCATATTTGATTCTAAGGCTATGCAGCGTCACCTGGAGAGGATAATCCTTTCATGATCCTGAAAACCACTGTTGGGATGGAAATGCCCACTGCTTGGCATGTACCCCTGCCCTGAGTGCCCAACTGCACATGGAACTGGTAGGCTGACTTTTTGTTTGGCTCTAGCATCATGCTAATCTAGATTGTGCATAGAGGCTCTTGTCTGTCCCTGGTAATGCAAGGTCCTGCACCTGTTATGTTGCCTGGAGGAATGCATTAAGCGGTCCTAATAATGGGCAAAGAACTACTGCCCATGTCTTCAGTGAATTGCGTAGAACAGTGGTCGCAAAGTACTTAGTTACGTGAATACTTACAAATAGAACTTTTTCTCTTTCAGGTGAAAGTGCAGTCTACTGACCCTTCTGTAAAGTTCTGCTGTTTAGTAAACCCAGCTTTCTTGCACTGCCACTCTGTGTGCATGTTGAGTGCGTGGATGATACATGTATGGCAGTAATGATAAATTTGATCCCTAGTTGAAGCTGGCTATAAAAATTAAGGTTGGGTGTAGCTTCCTTAGACAGTGGAAATGTACTGGCTGCATTCATATGGCTGGGTTGGAGATCCAGCCATTGAGGGACAATAGATATAGGACTGCCTTTAGACACTTCAGAAGGACTTTGTTACCAAATGGTTACTGATTAGCTCTTCTGAGCACTGAAATATAATAGATGGTAGGGGTGAGAGATGGGCCTGCAGTTTCAGTTGTTGAAGGTGAAGACATTGCTGGGCAGGGCCTGTCTGACCTTGATTACTGCTCTAGGAAGGCTGATGACAGTTAGGTTAGGTGCCATGATCTCACATTCCACTCTGCTCTTGTTATTGATACTCCTGTTTAGAACCAGCATCAATACAACCTGCTTTGAGAGCCAGCAGCGGCCAGAAAATTAAATTTGAAAGAGAACCAACTCAAACTGGTCCTTAGGTTGTAGGTAGTGGATCAACATCTGCTGTCTGGAAAGTGCATACAGAAGCAGAATCCAAAACACTACCACATTTCCAAGTGCATTGCGGAGTTCTTGAAGGACTGCTGTGTGACTAGAGCTGGTGGGTGCATGGCAGCCAGCCTCTCAGAGGTAAAGGAATGTTACTTGTGGTGTGCAAATTGCTGGAGGAGCTGATGGTCTGCTCAGGTGCCTAAAAGCCTGCCTGTCTGCTTACAGAGGGAATTAAATTGTCTGGCCCTTCAGGAGGGGGCACTGTCCAGAACGAGAAATTCAGCACATTTGTGGTGTGTACAAGTATTCTAGTGGTGCTTAATGCCCCCTCCTCTTTCAGGGAAGTAGGTGCCAGAGACGTTACCAACATTTTATAAGGTCTTGTGGTAATACTGCAACCCTGTAACTGAAACTACCATTGTAGTGTGTAGCATTTCATTTTGTAACTTGATTAAAGTACTTTCATGTTCACAAAATATAAGCACTGGGTTTGACAATCTGTTATTGGGTCTGTTGGTTAACTGTTGAGTTCTGAAATAGTGCACCCCCACACTACCTCCCTAAGAAGCCTTTGACAATGCTTTACCCTGACAATCAACTCCAGAAAGGGTTACTTAATTATAATAGGATGGACTCCAAGACACCAGTGGTGAATGATCTCAACCACCACATTGTGGCCATGAGGCTCTACAACCAGGGTCTGACAGCCATTATCACAGCATGTCATCTGCTAACATAGAGGTAACCATGGGTAAGTCTTATCCATTGATTGGTGAGGACTCAGACTCCAGAGTCCCAGTCTGGGAGCCCATATCCGAACAGATAGGTCACACCTTGGAGGTTCACTATGCAGCAACCACTGCTATTGTAGACAGCTTCTCAAATCACAACTGTGTGCTTGTAGTGATATTTGTGTTTTGACCACTGACTTCGTGTCGCACCACTTTGCACTTGGCTTAGCTATCCACCGTCACATTAGTGGTCTTCAGTTACAGACTCTATTTTGTATTCAGCTTAGCCTTAGCTTCACTGCCACATTAAAGATGCAAGTAGTTTTCCGTACAAAACATGTTATGCAACGTGTTTTCTATTCTGCATGTTCTTTTCTCACCGAAGAGCTGGGGCATAACATGGAGGAGTCAGTTAGCAAGATAAGGATGTACTAGACTGATGTTTATGGTACAGCAGGGAACGGTTTACTTTTGGGAAAGGCACCTTGGGATTTTGGCCAAGTTCCGACGTGTACCTTTCAAAGCTCACCTAAAATAGCCAGCATTTTATAGTACTTCTTAAAGAGCGGCAGGGGTTTTTCCAGAAATCTCCTTACTCATTGTTTAAGGTATATAAGAGACCCAGGTCGACAGTGGGAGATTCGGAGACCTCAATCAGGATATGCCTGATATATTTCCCGTGAGAGTAGAGATCTCTCTTTCTCATTGCGGGCGAACCGGGGTCAACGACTTGCTGGCAGGAGAAAGATGAAGCACCAGACAGGCCCTACGGGGATGCATTTTTATTAATTATTTGCTTTGCATTGTGTATGAATATATTTATATATACATATATCAATATAGGTGTTTGTATCCTTGCATGTATATATTTGCTGTTTATAGATTGAAGATTCTTTTTACATGGTCTTACTTAATTGTTGCACATTTTAAAAGTACACTTGTGGCTATACAGGCCTTCCTTCATGAGCCTTGCAAAACAATATAAGCAATGTCTTCTTCAGATTAAGAGGTGCATTCCAGAGAATCTTTTCGACTCCTCTCAGTGTATGTATTTTGGCTCAGTCAGCAGTAATGCAAAACAGTGCTGGACGGCCCCTGGACGGCTCTTTTTCTCAATCATCTATTTTTGGGGTTCTGGGATTCTGTTGCTTCAAAGCCCAGTCTGGGGTCCTCTTCTTTTCTATCAAGACACAGACCTCTTTAGCATTAGTGAAAAACAAAGTCTTGTTGTTGGCCCTTTACTTTAATTTAGCAGGGAACAGCAGTATGTAGCAGACCCCCATGTCTCTCATTCTACATTTCATTGCTAGGAAGGAGTTGCATTGGTTCTGTTCAGCTACCCTGTTATGAGGGAAAATGAACACAATGCTGTTCTCCATCTTCACCGAAGAGAGCTGTCTCACTCCTTGTGCTATTATGCTCTGTCTCTGTAATTTAAAAGGTGTGCCACCATAGGCCTGGGTGACAATCCGGGCATGAGGCTAGGCTGGAATTCCGTGCACATGTTTTAATAAGAAGAATTTTGATAGGAACCTGGGAACCACCCCTGTATTCAACCATTTGTACTGGAAGAGCTCTAACCTCTAACCCTCTTTCTTTTCAGAACGGCCCACTATGTGTATATTCTTTCTTCTTAACTGCCCCTCCATGTCTTCAGCTCCTTATACTAGAAATCAAACCCTTTCAATAAGGTTGGCAGTCTGGGTTTTAACTTTCGCCATCTAAGGGTGGAATTTCTGTATAGCATCCTGCTTTCTTAGTACTGTCTAAATTCTTAGATTGGATAGCTCTCAGGAAGCTCAGCTTAAGTGCCCTGGAGTCTATTTTAGCTTCCAAAACAGGTTCAGTATCTCTTATTGCTGCTAATATGCTGTCCGATGTATCAGGTGTCTCCCATATGGTTTAAAAGGGGACTCTTGTACTGAGCTATTCCAAGGTACATATGTCCTGATGGGATCAATGTGTTCTGATTAATTTTTGCTTGCCCATTTCTCCACCGTCATCCAAAGTGTCCACGTATCCTGTGTCACTTCACTGCGGATTACAGCCCAGAAGAGACCCAGTGGATAAGTGCAGTGGAGCCCAA
This sequence comes from Pleurodeles waltl, assembly GCF_031143425.1. Lineage (NCBI taxonomy): Eukaryota > Metazoa > Chordata > Amphibia > Caudata > Salamandridae > Pleurodeles > Pleurodeles waltl. Next base: position 602,919,215 of record NC_090440.1, on the reverse strand, counting down.
GCTTGGGCGCACTATATTGGCAGCCAGCAATTATTGTGTTCTCTGGTGAGAGACAAGGTTGTAGTTGTTGTAAATATCTCACTTTCTTACATAGCAGAGATTTTGCCGTGTGAGGGCTCCGGTTTATGTTCTGCACCTTATTGTTGTCCCCTAGACCTGGGAGGAAACTTGAAATGAAACATATGGTCAATGGAATGTTCTCAGAAGCCTCTGAGACACTATGTAAGAAGAACCAAAAAGGAATCACTGATAATAACAAATAAGAACCTGAAACATTCGGACTCCTGAGTAACCTCAACATGTGTGCTGACATTGGCGATGATGGCCAATAAGGCCCAAATATTGTCATAATATTTAAATACCAAATAAAGATATGATGAGACAAGTCTTTGCTTATGAGTGTTTCTTAGTTTACTGTAAACATTTAAAACCTTGCACTTTTAGTCATATATGACAGTATGCAAACATTTTGGATTCTTGTTGGGCTGCATTCTCATTGTGGGACATATTTACTAATTAGTGACCTCTGAGGCTCTGTCAATGGAAGCAGCAGTTAGTGAGAGGGTATGTGCCAAGTATGTGTTGTTACCCCCTACATGATGTGGAGAACAGAACGCACACAATACTTAACCAAATTCAACCACTAACAGTCGGCACTGGCATGAACAATCGTGTCAGTTGTGATGCTGTTCAGTCAATCAATCAGTATTTCTATAGCGCGGCTATTCACCTGTGGAGTCTCAAGGCGCTGTTTGCAGGTGTGCTGCTCAATCGAAAAGCCAGGTCTTGAAGTCCTTCCTGAAAAGCTTTAGTGATGCTGTTTATGTTTGAGAGGTAGCATGTTCCATATTCGGGCTGCAAGGTAGGAGAAGGATCTTCCACCTGCTGTGTTTTTTCAGATCTTGGGAATGGCTGCGAGAGCGAGCTGGGAAGAACAGAGTTGTCTGTTGGGTACGTAGAAGGTGAGGCAATGGTTGAGGTAGGCCGGTCCTATGTTGTGTAGTGCCTTGTCGGTATGAATCAGAAGTTTGAATGTTGAGGAGATGTGGTTGTGTCGGGGGATGTCCAGGATGAGCCTGGCTGCTGGATTATGGATTCTGGCACATGATGCGCTTTGCACGGCAATGGGTTCGCTGTGCTTTCAGTGTCAAAGTGGAACCTTTTTGACAAGATGTGCAAGGCAATATTGCAAACGTTATTTCATACCCATGGCCATAAGTCCTAATAGATACAGATATTCAGTTTCCAAAGGAAGGTTCAGAACACCAACAGGTGGTAGTGGAGACAGAAGAATATGAGTGCCCATGAATGTTATGAGATACTTATTTCACCTGATAAAATCTGAAACCAGTTGGTTTGAGATGTATCAAGTGTGAGAATTGCCTCCAATTGTGATTTTTACCCTTTCAAAGGGGACTTACGAGGATTTTGGTGCTTTCTGCACCACAAGCTGCTGGGTCTAGTATTTTCTGGCCCTCCCCCATTAAAACTCATCAGTCTTTACTGTGTACATTTTATTCCAGAGGGGTTGGCAGTGTCGGGTTGTGAACTTCTCAAAACTCATAAATCCAACCTGTGAGCAAAAAGAAGTATGTGAAAGTCTGGAATTTCCCGGCTCATTTGTATTTGGTGCACAGAGGACAAAAAAGTGTTCATAATCTCACTGTCATCTCCATTGCAGATCATGTCAGGCAACAGGTGAGGTGCACATTTGCCTAGCAGGAGATATTTAGGGGTGGCTGGTAACTTTAGAAAGCGGTGGGGTGAGCGATGTGCCCCACTGCTTCTCAAAAAACAAAATAAAACACCCCTCCCACCAAAAGCCCTTAATGAAACACCTCTGCCTCCAAAAGCCCAAAATAAAACATCCCCTCCCTCCAAAAAGCCTTAATAAAACAACCCCTCCCTCCAAAAAGCCTAAAATAGAACTACAGTAACATTTACAATAAATAAAATTAAAATAAAAGGGACTTACCCACTGCTGCATGTCATCCTTGGTGTTCTGAGACTGCAGTCTGTTGTAGTGCTCCACTAACCAATACAGACGCTACTCTCATGCTACTAACCAGCATGAGAGAAGTACCAGGATTGGGTGGAGTGGGATGGCTGAACGCTCCTTCAGGCCCTGGAGGCCTGTGTTTTCTCTCCACCCAGTTGTCCAACACAGCTCAGGTTAGAGAGCTTCAAAGTGCGCATGGCAGGCTGGCCGTCGTACGACACCTGGCAAACTGATATGCACACCTTGGAGCATCCAGCCAGCCACTGCTTCAGTCCTCCATGCTGTCAATCGTAGGCAGAGGACACGTCCTGCATGTTTCTTGGTTCAGGGGCACTCACTGCAGTGTGCACATTGGTAAAAAAAAAAAAATGGCAACAAATGCATTTCATTGCCATTTTATTTTTTCAGTTGTGGCTCCTTGTGATCTATTCTCTATTTTTATACCCCCTTTCACTTGTTCTTTCTGTTTCTGAGAAGTGCTTTGAAGAAGCTGAAATGGTATAAGTGCTATATGTTGTGTCAGTGTTAGTGGGAGTGACCTTTAGTACCCCTCTGCCTATTCTGATTTTAGTTTGTTCCCAACCTGACATCAGCAAGTCTATAAATAAACCAGTCATGCATGCATGTGTTTCCTTATACCAATCTGTGTCCTTGACTGCTGCTGTTATTGCACAGTCTATGCCAGCCTACTTTATATATGACATAACATTGGTGACAAGGACGCAAAACACTGCTGCTATCCAAGTAGGGAGCCATGGAAAGCCTTTAGCACTCAGCGGTTCCACCCATTATTGCTTCCTCTACTCACACCACCACAGTTGAGGAGTTGCCTGCATTGAGGAGATGAGACGCCTGGCACCCCTAGTGGTTCCACTCATCACTTTAGGCTATTAGCTGCAGAGTCACAATATCAGGTGCATTATCCCTGCCCAGTGGTGCACAAGACCATCAATCCATGTCATGGGACGCCTGGTGTAGAGTGGCCAGCATCGTGATGTCTTCCCTTTCCCACTCCCTACCTCACAAGGTACTGCTGCTGGCTGTTACGATGCAGCATGCTGTCACTTGAAGTCCTTGTTTTGGCATTGGTTAAGGGTGTCCCTACAAGAGGGTGATATGAAATAAAAAATACAAATGGGGGTTAAACTAGTCATAAATTATTAATAACACAAAGGCAAAAGGACAAGCGCTTGCCTTGCCTTTGCAGCACAGGTTTTTTTTGCATCTGGTCAACGCAGCAGGCCTAACTACCAGAGAGCTTTGTCATCACCCTCACCATGCTGCACAAAGCTGCAACTGCAACCCAACCCTTCAACGTGTTATCTACTCCACCTTCAGTGCTAAGTATATGGAAAATGTAGATCACCAGACTTGAAAATTATCTCGTTGTGAGAAGTAACAAAAAGGTCCATTCTATGGCATTTAGTGAGTGAGGAGATACACAAAATGTTTCTTACTTTTGCTGACACTGGGGATGACGATGATTACACTGTGGCAATAACTGTGCTAAATCGAAAATTCATCACACGAGCAAACCCTGACTACAAACAATTTATTCTAAGGCTAGTAAAACAAGGACCAGAGTGAGTCCATCAATGCTATCTATACCCGCCTGCGTGGGCTTGTGAGCACATGTGACTTCACCAAAGTCGACGAAGAACGATGTGGCCAAGTAATATAAGGCTGTCATACCTCAGAACTAAGAAAAGAGATACCGAAGACAGCATATTACCCTTGGCCACCATGCTCGCCTTTAGGAGTGCACCCACAAGGATAGTGAATCATCACTTGCTGCAAAGTGATTAAAATTTAGCCAGTTGAGCGCAAGGAGGAGGCTCATGCCATCTTTAAGAAGCCTCATGGCAAAAATTTTACTAAATCATATGGATACTGTGGCAGCCTATAACACAAAGGACCACAAGGCCAAGACATATTTAGCTGGTTGCAAAGCAAGTCACTTTGCAAACCTAATCCACCAAGTACTCACCTGCAATCCATAACAAGCCATGAAAAGAAGCAAAATCCACAGTGCGCTACCTAAAGAGGAGGAACCGTAGAGCACTTCTCCTGGAAGACTCCCAACAAAACTACAGTTTCCAATCCGGCGCAAGATTACTTGATGTCTGCTATTCACGACCCTATGCTCAGCAGTAAGAGAGCACAGCCAAGGTGTGAACTGGTAACTCAGACCCACCCAATAACACATATTATAGGCACTGGAGCCACTGTCTGCATTATAGCTCACAAAGTCTATCTGAAATTGCACCCATCCCCAATGCTGAGGCAGATGGCAACAAAGATATACACCTATGGCAGTGCAAAATCCCTCGATCTGGCCAGAATGCTCACCACCAGAGTAGTGCACTACTCAGAGTCCACTGCCACCTGTTTCTTTTTGATCAGTTCAGGAGGGGCACTCAAGGATATGCAGCACTCCAGAACCACTCAAACTTGTTGCATTTGTGTTAGGTGTGCAACAACAAAGTGCTGAAAGGAGGCTGGAAGAGTTTGAAGGAATATTTCAAATAATCAGTTGCCTGAGAGGAAAATCTGTAAAACTCTGCATTGATCCTACCATCAAGCCAGATGCCCTTCTTAAAGGTGAATTATACTTTATGTACTCACAAAAGCAGAACAAAAAGTAGAGAAGCTGCTTTCATCTCTGAAAAAGTATTGGATATTGCTGATTGTAGTAGCCAGAAATCCCAAGCAGCCTGGAGCCATCAGCATCTGCGTGAACATGAGAATGCCAAACATCGCCATTCGGTGAGAGTGTATTATAAGCCCCACGGTCGGTGACAAAATCACTGAGATAAATGGAGCCATGTGGCTCTCTGAGATAGATCTGGAATCAGGATATCACTAGCTTTGCCTGCACGAAGAATCACACTACCTTACAATCTTCTCTACCCATTTGGGGCCCTGCAGCTACAAGAGATTTAAATTTGGCATTTTGAGTGCCCCAGAAGTATTACAGAACTGTATTTGTGAAATGTTATCAAGCGCTCCCATCACTCCACGGATCAGACTCAAAGTAGATTTTACAACTCCATCCAAAGGCCATCACCTCCTAATCATGGTTGACAACTTCAGTAAATATCCAGAGGTACAGTTGGTGTCAGCCACATCCACTGAAGAAGTGCTCCTAAAGTTCAAGAAAATGTTTCTCACCCATGGGTTACCATAAGAAATATGAACAGATCATGGCCATCTGTTCCAGGGCCAGGAAATAGCCACCTACTTCCGATCTCTACACATCAATAACAGAAAGATTACACCACGATGGCCCCAATCCAATGGAGAGTCAGAGAGATTTATGAGAACTCCCAAAAATATTCTTTTCATTTTTTTACTTCTTTTTTCCCAATTTTTAACATTTAAATTGAATCTTTCGAAACATTTAAAAAACCCTTCATAGGGCCCCACTCCCTAACAAGGATACGATTCCTGGATATTCTAATACATAATATCCTGTAGGCTGGTTTCATAGACTTTTTTGTATCTGCCAGCCCCTTCCAAATTTCCCCAGTAGTTTCCTAGGTCATATATCGACCAATGGATCTCATCAATTCAGCCAACAGTTGCATCCTTATCTCATGGTTCCATACCAGGATCCAGTGCTCCAAGGGTGTTTGTTTTGCTATATATCTTCTGCCAATCCCTTCCAAGGGCGCCAAATGTTAGTAAATTTGCTTGGGCAAGCCCTGGAGGTCCCGGAAGGTCATCATGCCTGTCCCTGTCCATAGGTCCTCCACCTTCGATATTGCCAGCATATCCTACTTTCTCATGCCCTCCACTGCTTGCACTGGGGCCAATGTTTCTACATCCCACAGAGGTGTTTCTAGCATGATTATGACTATCTAGCCAATCTATTGTGTGGCCCTCTTCCATGCCCTGATCACTATCGATGTGGGTGACAGCAGTGTCTTTAGTATCTCCCTCCTATAGATCTGTCCTACAAATCCCTGTGGGTCCATGGCCTATCTGTCCTGTCCGCCAGTATCGCTGGTTCACTTTATTCTGCAAACGACCAGTGATTCAATAATAATAATAAAGGCCTAATAATGCCCAACAATAAAGACGCAGGTTAGTAGGGTGATTCCCCTGTCAAGGGTTTTCCTGGTCAGTGTTGCTAGTGCTATGCTGGCGCCCCGCTGTCCCATAGAAGGATTTGTGTCATTGCTCAGGGATCTCAAAGGGGGAGTTTTGGAGTGCAAGCAGGAATTTGGGCAGGTATATAATTTTGTATAAGGCCACATGGCCCAATAAGAACAGGAGCAGCCTGCGCCTGTGACCCACATCATGTTTATTCTAGGATTCTGCCGGGGTTCTTGTTGAAGAAAAGCTGTTGATTTCTGGTGGACTTCCCAGAAAAGGAACTCACCCTCCTCCACCAGTATCGGGCATTTCCAGTTACTCCTAGGTCTCCATCCCGCCAGGGGGTAAAGACAGGTTTTGTCCCAGTTCATGCACAATCTAGTGAACTGGCTGAAGAGCACAAAGATCTTAAGGATTCAATCAATCGAGTACTCCGGACACGCAAGTCATCATCTGCATAAAGCGAGGCGACATCCTCCCAATCATGGTCCGAGCGCAGCCATCTAACCAGGGCATCTCTGTGGATCCACCTGTCAATCTATGCCATTTCTATCAGGAGCAGGCGAGAAGACAGAGGGCACCCCTGTTTCGTCCCTCTCCTCAAAGCAAACTCCTCTGACATTGTGCCGTTAATCCGGACCTCTGCCGTGGGTCGGGCATAGAACCGCTGGACCCATGCAAGGAAGGAGGGGCCTATGCTCACTTGTTCCACTACTGCCCTTTATAGGGCCATTCCAAGGAATTCCAATGCCTTTGTGGCATCTAGTGTCAGAAGGGCAGCCGCTTTACGTAGGAGCCCCTCACTCGCCAGGTATCCAAAAAGGCACCGCAAGTTATGCCTGGTCAATCGGTAGGGGCATCAATCCCAATTGATCTCGTGCTATGAAAGTATGTATTACTTGCTGTAATTGGTTGGCCAATAGTCTTATGAGCACTTTTGTCTCAACATTTATTAGGGATATCGGTCTATTTGCAGAACAACATTCGGGGAGTCATGAGAACCCTTTTAGTACCCGGGTTGGGCACCCCTGTTTTAGCTTAGTTTCACGGCTTCTGCTCTTTTTACATTCATAAACATTTTTATTAATGTAGTAGCGGTCTTGCTTTTTAGCAATTGCTTTTACTTTTTCATCTGCTGCTTGTAGGAAAGTACCATCTTGCCTGGCATGTTACCCCCATATTTCACTGTATATATGTTGTTTTAGTCAATGTGTCACTGGGACCCTGCCAGGTAGGGTCCCAGTGCTCATAAGTATGTGCCCTGTATGTGTTCCCTGTGTGATGCCTAACTGTCTCACTGGGGCTCTGCTAACCAGAACCTCAGTGGTTATGCTCTCTCTGCTTTCCAAATTTGTCATTAACAGGCTAGTGACCAAATTTACCAATTCACATTGGCATACTGGTACACCCATATAATCCCCTAGTATATGGTACTGGGGTACCCAGGGTATTGGGGTTCCAGGAGATCCCTATGGGCTGCAGCATTTCTTTTGCCACCCATAGTGAGCTCTGACAATTCTTACACAGGCCTGCCAGTGCAGCCTGAGTGAAATAACGTCCACGTTATTTCACAGCCATTTACCACTGCACTTAAGTAACTTATAAGTCACCTACATGTCTAACCTTCACCTGGTGAAGGTTGGGTGCAAAGTTACTTAGCGTGTGGGCACCCTGGCACTAGCCAAGGTGCCCCACATCTTTCAGGGCAAATTCCCCGGACTTTGTGAGTGCGGGGACACCATTACACATGTGCACTATACATAGGTCACTACCTATGTTTAGCGTCACAATGGTAACTCCGAAAATGGCCATGTAACATGTCTAAGATCATGAAATTGTCACCCCAATACCGTTCTGGTATTGGGGGGGACAATTTCATGATCCCATGGGTCTCTAGCACAGTACCGGGTACTGCCAAACTGCCTTTCTGGGGTCTCCACTGCAGATGCTGCTGCTGCCAACCCCTCAGACAGGTTTCTGCCCTCCTGGGGTCCAGGCAGCCCTTGCCCAGGAAGGCAGAACAAAGGATTTCCTCTGAGAGAGGGTGTTACACCCTCTCCCTTTGGAAATAGGTGTGAAGGGATGGGGAGGAGTAACCTCCCCCAGCTTCTGGAAATGCTTTGATGGGCACAGATGGTGCCCATCTCTGCATAAGCCAGTCTACACCGGTTAAGGGATCACCCAGCCCTGCTCTGGCGCGAAACTGGACAAAGGAAAGGGAAGTGACCACTCCCCTGACCAGTACCTCCCAGGGGAGGTGCCCAGAGCTCCTCCAGTGTTTCCCAGACCTCTGCCATCTTGGAAACAGAGGTGTTGGGGGCACACTGGACTGCTCTGAGTGGCCAATGCCAGCAGGTGACGTCAGAGGCTTCTTCTGATAGGCTTTTATCTCTCTTGGTAGCCAATCCTCCTAACCTGGTAGCCAAACCTCCTTTTCTGGCTATTTAGGGTCTCTGCTTTGGGGAATTCTTCAGATAACGAATGCAAGAGCTCACCAGAGTTCCTCTGCATCTCCCTCTTCACCTTCTACCAAAGGATCGACCGCTGACTGCTCAGGACGCCTGCAAAACCGCAACAAAGTAGCAAGACGACTACCAGCAACATTGTAGCGCCTAATCCTGCCGGCTTTCTCGACTGTTTCCTGGTGGTGCATGCTCTGGGGGTAGCCTGACTTCACCCTGCACCAGAAGCTCTGAAGAAATCTCCAGTGGGTTGACGGAATCTTCCCCCTGCTAACGCAGGCACCAAAAGACTGCAACACTGGTCCTCTGGGTCCCCTCTCATCCTGACGAGCGTGGTCCCTGGAACACAGCAACTTTGTCCAAGTGACTCCCACAGTCCAGTGACTCTTCAGTCCAAGTTTGGTGGAGGTAAGTCCTTGCCTCCCCACGCTAGACTGCAAAGCTGTGTACCGCGTGATTTGCAGCTGCTCCAGCTCCTGTGCACTCTTCCAGGATTTCCTTCATGCACAGCCAAGCCTGGGTCTCCGGCACTCCTTCCTGCAGTGCACAACCTTCTGAGATGTCCTCTGGCATCGTGGGACTCCCTTTTGTGACTTCGCGTGGACTCCGGTTCACTTTTCTTCTAAGTGCCTGTTGGGGTACTTCTGCCGGTGCTGCCTGCTTCTGTGAGGGCTCCCTGAGTTGCTGGGCACCCCTTCTGTCTCCTCCTCCAAGTGGCGACATCCTGGTCCCTCCTGGGCCACAGCAGCACCCAAAAACCTCTACCGCGACCCTTGCAGCTAGCAAGGCTTGTTTGCGTCTTTCTGCGTGGGAACACCTCTGCAAGCTTCATCGCGACGTGGGACATCAGTCTCTCAAAGGAGAAGTCCCTAATCCTCTTCTTTCTTTCAGAACTCCAAGCTTCTTCCAACCGGTGGCAGCTTCCTTGCATCTTCAGCTGGCATTTCCTGGGCTCCTGCCCACTCTTGACACTGTCGCGACTATTGGACTTGATCCCCTTGTCTTACAGGTACTCAGGTCCGGAAATCCACTGTTGTTGCATTGCTGGTGGTTGTTCTTCCTGCAGAATCCCCCTATCACGACTTCTGTGCTCTCTGGGGGTAGTAGGTGTACTTTACTCCTACTTTTCAGGGTCTTGGGGTGGGATATTTTTCTAACCCTCACTGTTTTCTTACAGTCCCAGCAACCCTCTACAAGCTCACATAGGTTTGGGGTCCATTCGTGGTTCGCATTCCACTTTTGGAGTATATGGTTTGTGTTGCCCCTATACCTATGTGCTCCTATTGCAATCTATTGTAATTCTACACTGTTTCCATTACATTTCTTGCTATTACTTACCTAATTTTGGCTTGTGTACATATATCTTGTGTATATAACTTATCCTCTTACTGAGGGTACTCACTGAGATACTTTTGGCATATTGTCATAAAAATAAAGTACCTTTATTTTTAGTAACTCTGTGTATTGTGTTTTCTTATGATATTGTGCATATGATATAAGTGGTATAGTAGGAGCTTTACATGTCTCCTAGTTCAGCCTAAGCTGCTTTCTCATAGCTACCTTCTATCAGCCTAAGCTGCTACAAACACCTCTTTTACACTAATAAGGGATAACTGGACCTGGCACAAGGTGTAAATACCTCTGGTACCCACTACAAGCCAGGCCAGCCTCCTACACTGCTTCATTCTAGGAAGGCAAGGTTCATGATGTACACTTAATCAGCCTTTGTACCACATATAGGTGGTCATTACAACCCTGGCGGTCGGTGTTAAAGTGGTGGTAAAACAGCCAACAGGCCGGCGGTAAAAGAAATGGAATCACGACCCTGGCGGAAACCGCTAACATAGACAGCCACTTAACACTCCGACCGCCAGGGCTGTACAAACAAACACTGCGGCGGAACACAATGTACCGTCCACAGTATTACAACAGTCCAAATCCGCCACCTTTTCCGGGGCAGATTCACTGCGAACAAAAACACGGCAGAAACAGGACTTGGAAGGGAAAACGCTCACCTCTACACACCCCACGAGGAACCAGGATGCCATGGAACCGGAACTCCACATACTCCCTGCCTTCGTCTTCCTGCTCCTCTACCAGGAGCACGAACGCCGGCGGCGAAGACCAGAGTGAGTACTGCACCTACGACACAGGGGAGGGGGGAGGGAAAAGAGAGTGACACACATATGCAACACCCCCACCCCCACCCTCACCCACAACAACACACACACTAATACATCATGATACATTACAGTTACACCCTCTAGCCCCCCCGGAAGAATGCAAAGACAAAAGGAAATGAGGTGAACGATTGCAATCTATTAAAATTCAGTACTCAAAAAATATATATACACTATTAACAAATATATACACCAAGAATACAAGTCCAAGGTATTCCACCATTAAAGTCCGTGGACCACTGGGCACAAGATACCCGATCCAAACGGAGAGAACACTGCTGGGGCATCAGTTCGAAATACAACAGGCACCTCAGGGGGAAGGGAAGGGGGGGCACCTCAGCCAGATGAGTGCACAACGCCAGATCCATGAGGGGGCTCTCTGCCCATTGATGTATCCTGGGGAGGGCAAAGCCACAGTCTCACAAGTCACTCAAGTGGGTGGTTTGCCCACTGCTTTATCCTGGGGAGTGCAAAGCCACAGTCTCACAAGTCTCTCAAGTGGGTGGGTTGCCGACTGCTTTATCCTGGGGAGTGCAAAGCCACAGTCTCTCAAGTCTCTCAAGTGGGTGGTTTACCCACTGCTTTATCCTGGGGAGTGCAAAGCCACAGTCTCTCAAGTGGATAACAGTCTCCACTGGTTCTGGAGGGGGCTTTGTGCCCAGAGTGCTTCATCCTGCCAAGGACTGAGGTAGTGGATGGGATAGTCCACTGGTTCTGGAGGGGGCTTTGTGCCCAGAGTGCTTCATCCTACCAAGGAGTGAGGTAGTGGATGCCTTTCTCCACTGGTTCTGGAGGGGGCTTGGTGCCCAGAGTGCTTCATCCTGCCAAGGACTGAGGTAGTGGATGGGATAGTCCACTGGTTCTGGAGGGGGCTTTGTGCGCAGAGTGCTTCATCCTGCCAAGGACTGAGGTAGTGGATGCCTTTCTCTACTGGTTCTGGAGGGGGCTTGGTGCCCAGAGTGCTTCATCCTGCTCGTGGCGGCCCCAGTAGCGTCGGAGCTTTTGGCGCTCATTGGCCTGTGGTGCTGGTGGCAGTGGTGCTGGTGGCGGCGGTGTCCTTGGCAGTGGTGCTGGTGGTGGCGGTGTCCTTGGCAGCGGTGCTTGTGGCGGCGGTGTCCTTGGCAGCAGTGCTGGTGGTGGTCTTGTCCACCGTGCAGGTTTTCGGTGACTTGTCTGTGTTTCTGTGCCCCTTACCCACCTTGGATGGTGGCGCAGCTGTCTTCCCACTCCCAACTGTACTCCTGGGAGAGGCTTTGGTGGTAGGTGTTTTGCCTTTCTCCCGCCAGGCACTGGCCAACTTTTTATGCTTTTGAGGTGGAGGATTGTCCGTGGTCTGGCTCCTTGGCACACTGGCTGCCCTGCTGCTTGCTGCACTCCAGAAGCTGGTTACTGCTGGCACCACTGTGCCGGGTGATGTGGTGGCTGAGGTGCTGGGTTGGGACCTGGAAAGGCAGGCCCTAGAGGACTGAAGGGGTGGGGGAGGTGAGCGGAAGAGGTCAAGGTTGGACAGGAAAAGTTTTTTGGACACACTGGGACGGGTAGATGGAGGGGGTCTGGGAGTGAAGGAAGAGGTAGTGGTTGTAGGAGGTGTACGTTGGCGGCCTTTGGGTGAAGGTGCATGGGCGGAGGCTGTCGTGAGGTGGTTGGCTGTTGGGTGGGTGTGTGGCTGCGTTTGTGTACCTTGGGAGGTGGGCTCACAGACACACTGGGAGAGGACACAGGGGATGTGTGAATGGTAGTGGGGGTGGTGAGTGCAAGTGAGCAGGTGTGGTGATGGGTGTGCTGGTGATGGACGTAGTGGATGAAGATGTAGTACATGCAGGTGTGAGTGGAGACGAGACAGAGACGGAGGAGGGAGACGAGGAGGAGGGGGACACAGTGGAGGCAGTGGATGTTGGTATGTGTGCATGGGTATGATGCTTGTGTGAGTGCCTGTGGGATGTGTGGTGCTTATGTTTGCCAGAGCTTCCCTTGTGTGTTGAGGTGTGTGCATGCTGGTCTGATGGTGTGCTTGGGATAGGCTGAGGTACAGGGGTTTGGGTCTGGGTAGAGGAAGTTGGAGGGGGGAGGCTGGACACAGGGACAATGGCTGCCATCAGTGCTGAGGCCAGAGTCTGAAAAGCTTGCTGTTGGGCTGCCTGACCACAATGAATGCCCTTCAGGTGTGCATTGGTCTGTTGCAACTGCCTCTCTACACCCTGGATGGCATTCAAAATGGTAGACTGCCCAACAGTGAGAGACCTGAGGAGGTCATTGGCCTCCTCACTGAGGGCAGCAGGGCTGATTGGGGCAGGGGCTGAGGTGCCTGGGGCAAAGGAGATGCCCACCCTCCTGGGTGAGCGGCCACGGGGCACACACTGAGGGGGTGCTGGGAGGGTGGTGCTGGTAGGGGGGGTGGCGGCTGTACCTGTAGATGCGGTGGGCACAGGTGGGCCCGCCACTGCAAGGAAGTTCCCCTCAGAGGAGGAGTCCGTGTTGCTGGTCTCAGCTCCTGTCCCCGCTGTGGAGCTCCCCTCGCCCTCCGTCCCACTGGTGGCTTCAGATTCCGTTGTACCGCCCTCCAGGGCCATGTGGGATTCAGCTCCCTCCTGCTCCGGTGCCACTGCTCCTCCGCCTGATGATGCTAATGCACACAAGAACAGGGAGACCACAAAAAGGGAGGGGAAGACAGAAGAAAGACATGTTGAGTGCATGCAATACCGCTACCGTTGGCGGACACTACAGACGCAGAAGCCCCCTGCACTACGCCGTGCACTTTGAGTTCCCTAATTAATCACAGAGACATGGGTTACAAGGCCTATGCCCGATTGCTGCACACATGGAAGTCACAGGAGCCTGACTAGGTGTAGTTGGCTCTAAACACAGGTGGGGTGGGGTGCCACATGGCATGCCTTACGACGGGACCTTGCCTACTAAACTCGCCCTGGCCTAGGGGAACTCACAGTCCACCTCCCCCACCCAGACACCTCCACTGTGCACAGAATCAGCTGAATGAGAGTGTACTCACCCCCTTGTCGCTGCTGGGATGCCCTCAAGCGCCCATCCAACTTCGGATACACCACCTCCAGGATCTGGAACATCAGGGAGGTCATGGTGCGACGGGCACCCCTCCCACGTTGGGAGGCCATCCCCAGCTGGGCCTCCGTCGTCTTTTTGCTCCGGCAGCGAATGTCCTCCCATCTTTTCCGGCAGTGGGTGCTCCGTCTGTGGTGGACCCACAGGGCCCGGCCTTCCTTGGTTATGGCATGCCAAATATCCTTCTTCTGGTGGGCGCTGACCTACAGGAATAGTACAGGGGAAAAGGAGAAGATATAACCGTCCGCACCGTCACAGCCATTGGCCCGCATCCCTCCCCTTGCCATGACGCACATGCACTCACCGTCATTTCATGCACGCCTCATTCTCCCCCCCATCTTCCATCCACACCACTCCACACAGGCATTGCCCATTCGGCATGCTCACAGTGTACTTACCTGTTTGTCTGGAGGACCATAGAGTAGCATGTACTGGGGGAGGACCCCATCCACTAGTTTCTCCAACTCCTCCGTTCTGAAGGCAGGGGCCCTTTCCCCAGACACATGAGCCATTGTCTCTTCTAGACTGAGGTCACAGCAGCACTTGCAGTGTAGGTCCTCTCCTGTCAAAGATCAGGTATCAAGTGATTGAACAGAGAGAAAATGGCGAGCACGTCCGCGGCGGTGCGTACCGTCACCGCCGGCGTACATCGTCATTGGCTCCTGGGACCCATAGGGTCCAATGTTAACCAATGCTGGAATCCGCCGCGGTCTTCGACCGCCTACTGCGACGGTGTACAACGCCAGCGCAGTTACCTCATATCCCCTTGTCCCACATTGCAGGTCAGGCAGATGCCATTTCAGGGGGCCACATGGCATTAATTTTAAATGCGTCACACATACATAGGCCTTGCATACACACTAATACAGGCACACAGCGGTTTTAAAAAATTGAGGAATAAAGTTGTGTTAACATACCTCAATGTTGGTTGACTCTCTGCTCGCTGTTCTCCTCCATAGAGCATGTCCGCTAGGGCAGATGAGGAGGTGGCGGCATACAGACCGCTGGTGGACCTGTTGACAATGGAGGAGCGACATGTATTTGTCACCTACAGACTTGATCATGCCACAATCCTGGAACTGTGTGCCCAGTTGGAGCCAGACCTGATGTCAGCAATCAGCCATCCCACAGGAATTCCCCCCTCTAGTGCAGATGCTGCCAGTACTCCATTTCCTGGCAAGTGGGTCTTTTCAAACAACAGTGGCCATAGCATCAGGGATGTCCCAGCCTATGTTTTCCAACGTGTTGTCCAGAGTGTTGTCTGCCCTGCTGAAACACATACGCAGCTACGTTTTCCCTCAGGGGGAGGATTTGCCTACAGTGAAAGGTGACTTCTATGCCCTGGGACATATCCCCAACATCATAGGTGCCATTGATGGGACACATGTGGCCTTGGTCCCCCCCCTGCAGGAGTGAACAGGTGTACAGAAACCGGAAGAGTTACCATTCAATGAATGTGCAGATGGTGTGTTTGGCCGACCAGTACATCTCCCATGTGAATGCCAAGTTTCCTGGCTCAGTGCATGATGCTCACATTTTGAGGAATAGCAGCATCCCTTATGTGATGGGGCAACTCCAGAGGCACTGTGTGTGGCTATTAGGTGAGGACATGGAGCCTATACAGTGTGACTAGGTGTCTGGGTCTGGGGATGTCCCTAAAAGTTAGAGTGTGTCTAACAGTTTTCCCTCGACATTTGCAGGTGACTCTGGCTACCCCAACCTGTCATGGCTACTGACCCCAGTGAGGAATCCCAGGACAAGGGCAGAGGAACGCTACAATGAGGCCGATGGGCGAACTAGGAGGGTTATAGAGAGGATCTTCGGCCTCCTGAAGGCCAGGTTCAGGTGCCTCCATCTGACAGGTGGTTCCCTATTCTACTCACCAAAGAAGATGTGCCAAATCATCGTGCCCTGCTGTATGCTTCACAACTTGGCTTTGCGACGACAGGTGCCTTTTCTGCAAGAGGATGGTCCAGGTGGAGGTGTTGTGGCAGCTGTGGAGCCTGTGGACAGTGAAGGAGAGGAAGCAGAAGAAGAGGACATTGACAACAGAAACACGGTGATTCATCAATATTTCCAGTGAGACACAGGTAAGAAGACATCACTGCCTGCTACATCTGATATAAGTGTTCTACCTCTCATCTGTCTATCACTTTCACCCAGTGTATGGACCCTGAGTTGTCACTTTCCCTTTCAGTTTCACAGATGTGAGTCCCACTGTGTGACATCTGCTTTGTTTCCTCATGGACTAGAGCTGTGTGACATAGGTATGTTGACAATACAATGGATATAGCATTTTTACACAGTTATTGCAAATACACATTTTTGAAAGCACAGACTGACTCCAGATTGTTTTGTGCTTTAAGGGTGATTATTTAAGTGCTCAATATTGGAGGGGGTTGTAAAATGGTCAGGTGTGATGGTGGAGGAATGTCCATGGCAGAGTCCAGTCTATTAGTCTCACAGGTGCATTGTCCAAAGGGGCATAGGAAGTGGAGCTAGGGCAGTTTAAGGATGGACAGGGTGACAAAGTGAGACAGGAGGATGACAATCAGGGTGGTCTCATTTCTTGGCTGGGGTCTTGGCATTGTTCTCTGTCTTTGTCCTGGATCTCAGGGACCGCTTGCGGGGTGGTTCTCCATCTGCAGGGGGTGGGGTGCTGGTATCGTGGTCCTGTGGCGGTGCCTCCTGTCCACTAGCGCCGGTAGAGGTGGTGGGCAGTTCATCATCGAGGCTAGTGTCAGGTGCCCCTTGTTGTGCCAAGGTGTCTCTCCTGGTGTTGACGAGTTCCTTCAGCACCCCTACAATGGTGCCCAGGGTGATGTTGATGGATTTGAGTTCCTCCCTGAACCCCAAATACTTTTCCTCCTGCAGCCGCTGGGTCTCCTGAAACTTGTCCAGTACCGTTGCCATCGTCTTCTGGGAATAATGGTAGGCTCCCATGATGTTGGAGAGGGCCTCATGGAGAGTGTGTTCCCTGGGCCTGTATTCCCCTGTCGCACAGCTGTCCTCCCAGTTCCCGTGTTCCTGGGCCTCTGTCCCCTGAACGGTGTGCCCCCAGGTCCCTGGTGTTGTTGGTATGGGCCCGCTGGGTGGGTGCTGTGCTGGTGTTTCCAGAGTGGGGAGGCTCTGTTGTGGCCTGTGCCAGTGTGAGGGGAACCGTCTGTCCTGAGGTCCCAGATGGGCCGGGCTGGTCATCTAGATCCAGTTGGACAGAGCTGCTGTCATCACTGTGGGCCTCTTCTGTGGGTGGAGTGGACATGTCTGGACCCTCCTGTCCGGTGATGTTGGGTAGGGGTCCTGCAGGGGTGTAAAGGCATGATTATTGCATCTGTGTGTGCCATGGTGTGCAATGGGTGGGTGACCCTGTACCCCAGTGCTTGCATTCTTGTGTGGGACTTTGTGTGATAATTGTTTAGGGGTGTGTGTGTGTGTATGTGCAGTGGCCATGCATTGGTGATGGGTGTCCATGCTTTGTTGTTGCATGCAGGGCTTGGTGTTGGGATGTGTGGTTTGTGATAGTGGGACATATGTGAGGAGTTGGAGTGATGGGGGTGAGGGCGAGGGTGGGGGTATGTGATAGCATGCAGGTAGGGTGGGGGATGTAATAGTTAAGATTTGACTTACCAGAGTCCATTCCTCCAGCTACTCCTGTGAGTCCCTCAGGATGCAGTCTAGCCAAGACCTGCTCCTCCCATGTTGTTAGTTGTGGGGGAGGAGGTGGGGGTCTGCCGCCAGTCCTCTGAACCACAATGTGGTGTCTTGAGACCACAGAACGCACCTTCCCCGTAGGTCGTTCCACCTCTTCCTGATGTCATCCCGTGTTCTTGGGTGCTATCGCACTGCGTTGACCCTGTCTATGATTCTGCGCCATAGCTCCATCTTCCTAGCTATGGTGGTGTGCTGCACCTGTGATCTGAATAGCTGTGGCTCTACCCGGATGATTTCCTCCACCATGACCCTGAGCTCCTCCTCAGAGAACCTGGGGTGTCTTTGCGGTGCCATGGAGTGGTGTATGTGATGTGTGGGGTGGTGTGTGTTGTGATGTGTGGGGTGATGTTTAGGGGTGTGTGGTGTTTTGTGCGTGGATGTTGTGTGAGTGATGGTGTTGAGTGCCTGTGGATGCTAGTTTGTAGATGGAGGTGTCTCTCTCTGGCCTTCAGTCGCAATTGTGGTCCTAAGGGTTTGTGGGTGTGTGTTTTATGTTGTATTGGATGTGTGGGAGTGGTGTGTGTATGTGTATCAGGTGTGTGTATTTGGAATTGTCTAATGTGGGGTTGTTTTGTAAATGTGTGTGTATTTTGAGCGCGGCGGTGTGTACTGCCAATGGAATACCGCGGTTGAAAGACTG
Organism: Pleurodeles waltl; assembly: GCF_031143425.1. Taxonomy (NCBI): domain Eukaryota; kingdom Metazoa; phylum Chordata; class Amphibia; order Caudata; family Salamandridae; genus Pleurodeles; species Pleurodeles waltl. The sequence continues at coordinate 602,901,050 of NC_090440.1, read as the reverse complement.
ACGCGTGGATTTGTGGGTCGTGATAGTGTGGGCGTATTCCTGTTGGCGTGACCGTGGAGGTTTTGTTATCGCCAGTTTATCACTGACCTTTGGTGTGGCGGACTTGTTTGGGTGTCTAAATTTTGGGGGATTCCGAGCTATGGGTCATAATAGCTGTGGCGGAATTCCGCAGCCGCAGCGGTGTGTTGGCTGTCTTCTGCACGGCGGTAAGCGGCATTTACCGCCAATGTTGTAATGACCCCCATAATCTGTACTTCTACTACAAGGCTGTTACATGCAGGTTATGATATGCTAACTTGTATTGCTAGCTCAGGAGCCAGCTTCTATCTCAGAGACACAGAATTACATCAGAATTGTTGTCCAAACGATGTATGGGTGTCAGACCTGGCATCCTTGGCATGTTCTCCCCTATCTTTTTTGCCTCTGCTTCCCAGGTTTTGACAATGTGCTGGACTGTGTTTTTGCTGTTTTTGGTACTCTGGGTACTTTACCACTACTGACCAGTGCTAAAGTGCAAGTGCTCTTGTGTAAAATGTATGTGTAATTAGCTTTTCATGATTGGCATATTTGATTTATTAGTACGTCCCTAGTAAAGTGCACTAGAGGAGCCCAGGGCTTGTAAATCAAATGCTACTAGTGGGCCTGAAGCACTAGTTGTGCCACCCACCTGAGTAGCCCTGTAAACATGGCTCAGACCTGCCACTGCAGTGTGTGTGTGTGCAGTTTTAAACTGCCAGTTCGACCTGGAAAGTATACCCTCTTGCTAGGCCCAAACCGTCCCTTTTTTTACATGTAAGACAACCCCAAGGTAGGTACTAGGTAGCCCTATGGGCAGGGTGCAGTGTATGTTAAAGGTGGGACATGTACTGATGTATTTTACATGTCCCAACAGTGAAATACTGCCAAATTTGGTTTTCACTGTTGCAAGGCCTATCTCTCCCATAGATTAACATGGGGGGTGTCTTAAAAAACTTTTAAATGAAGACTCCCTTTGGGGACAGATAATAATTTGGAGTTTGGTGTCTCAGAAGTCACAATTTAAAAATATATCTTTTGGTAAAGTTGGTTTTTAAATTGTCAGTTTGAAAATGCCACCTTTCCTGCTTAGACCATTCTGTGACTCTGCCTGTTTGTGGATTCCCTGTCTGCGTCAGATTGACAGTTGGGCTGTCTGTGAATCCCCTCTAGACAGTGAGACAAGGGAGCTGGAGAGTAGCCTGCATATCCTGATGGGCCATCTGAGCTAGAGTGGAGGGAGGAGTGGTCACTTACACCTGAATGGGCTGTGCCTGCCCTCACCGAATGCAGTATCCAACCCCCTGGTGTGTGTCTGGGGCCTGGCCTGGGCAAGGCAGGATCTTGTGAACAACGGAGACTTTCCTTTGAAGTTTGCCTACTACAAAGGCAGAAAGGGGTAGAAGTAGTGGACCCAAAACACCAGACTTGTAGATTTCTTCAATATTACTTCTGGGATCAAGAGGAACCTCTGCCAAGGAGGAAAGCTGAAGAGCTAAGGATTAGTGCTGCCCCTGCCTGTGACTGTGCTTTGTTGGGCTCTCCTGCAGTTGCTGCGTCTGCCTGTGAAGGGGACAAAGACTGGACTTTGTGTATTCCTGCTTGAGAAGTATCTCCAAGGGCTTGAACTGAGCTTGCCCCTGTTTTGAAGTCTCAGGGCCATCAAAGACTTCCTCTGCCAGCACCTGGACTCTCAGCTGAGACTCCTGCCCTGCCAAGTGGTGTCCTATCCAGTCCCTGGGCCCTTGAGAGGTGAAGTTGGCAGAACACGGACTGAAATACATTCACAGAAACTGTGCGGGGAAATTTTTGACGCACCACCTGCAACGTGGCTGAAAAACGACGCACCATCCACTTTGCAGCAAAAATCGATGTTCAGTCTGCATCGTGGCTGGGAGATCAACACATTGTGGTTGGAGAAATTATGCAACACCCCCATGCAGCTGCTGATAATGATGCAAACCCCATGCAGCATGTTTTTTCAACAGCATGCGACCGGATTTCTCATGCATCATCCCAGGGCATTAAAGTCACTGTGAACCTGCGTGGATCCGAGGTGCCCTGTCCGGAAATAGACCCATCGTTCTCTTGCGAGGGAGAAAAACGACGCATCGCCGACCCGACCGGAGAAGAAACGACATAGAACCTTACTTGCCAGTAAGGAACCGATGCACTGCTGACGTTTCCGACGCACGCTCGTCTGTGTGGCTTTATTTTTTACGCTAACCAGGTTCTTTCTGTAAAATCAACATTTCCATTGCTTTCTATGGTGTAAGACTCTTATTATTCTGAACATTCATATCTCGACTTGTGTATGTTGTATTTTTGTATTTTTTGGTTTGATTGAGATAAATATTGCCTATTTTTCTAAACTGGTGTCTATTTTTTGGTGTTTTCACTGTATTAGTGTGAGTGTTGGTACAAATACTTTACACATTGCTTCTGAGTTAAGCCTGCCAGCTTGTGCCAAGCTACCAAGGAGGTCATGGGGGTTAACCAGGTGTGTTTCTCCTTTGCCCTGTCTAGAGTGAGGGCCCTTGCTTGGACAGGGGGTAACCTGACTGCCAACCAAAGACCCCATTTCTAACAACGGGTTATTATATGAACTACGTATAGGCCCAAGGAGGGCAGAGGGCATTCCGATCATGATCATCCTGGGACGCATGCTACATAGTAGAAAGATTTGCTGGTGCGGACTTCTCAGCCTTCCCAAAGAATTGCCTTCCACACAGCAGGCAGAACCCTGCTATATGTTTCAGGTATGAGGCTGAGGCTATTCCCTTAGGTTGGGCCAGGCAGAGGGTTACAACCACTATGCTCTCAGATCTAGACATAGGGTTTTGATAGGAAATTCTAGACTATTTAGAATCACACACCATGGTGGGCTTGTTTATCTTCTTCACTTTGACTGTAATGTTGGTTACCTTGCTTTATTTCATCTGCCTAATTATCACAGAACATGCCTTTTATACCAGAATGCCATTGCTGCAATAAATGCATTGAAATCCAGTTCACAGTTTGTGTTTTGCCTTAGCATGCATGAGTAAATGAGTGAAAGGGGCATGATCTGTTTCCATGACTTCCCTGAGGAAGGTAATGTTGCCATAATCACCTTTCGTCATGACAGGTTTGGAGGTTTAGGTGAGGTACTGTGAGCTAGCCAGGACATACGCTGTTGTATTCTTGAGGTCGCCGGGAATCTGTTGAGCTGGGTTCAGGGAGGCCCTTAAATCCTGAATTTAGGGGAGTTACCGGGGTCAGAGGGCAGTAGTCAATGGCTACTGTCCCTGAGGTGCCAACACCCTTCTGGTGTCCACTCCCTTTGGGGAGGGAGACACAGACCTAACCCTATTGGTCCCTGACCCCCAAACCAAGATAGAGGATTCTGCAGGGAGGGGATCAGATTCTGCAGGGAGGGGATTACTTCAGCTCTATACACCTTAGGAGTGGTCCCAGCTGAAGTGGTCACTCCTCTCTGTTTTAACTTGTGTTTCTGACGGACTTGCTGCCACAAGTGGGGCTTTGTCTGGTGGGGCGAGCATCTCCACTAGCTGGAGTGCCCTGAGGCACTGTAACAAGAGGCTTGAGCCTTTAAGGCTCACAGCCAGGTGGTCAGTTTCTCCAGGGGGAGGTGTGAAGCACCTCCACCCACTGCAGGCTTTGTTTCTGGCCACAGGGAGCACAAAGGTTCTCACCCCATGTGGTCAGAAACTCGTCTGAAAGTAGCATGCTGGCACAAATGGTCAGTCCTGCGCTAGAAGTTTGGCTAAAATACAGGGATGCCCTCTGGGTGCATTTTTCAACAAATAAATAATGGCGTTAGTCTGGGTTTATTGTGCTGAGAAGTTTGATACCAAACTTCCCAGACTTCAGTGGAGTCATCATGGAGCTGTAGAGTTTGTAACGACAAACTCCCAGCCCATGTACTTTATATGGCCACACTGCACTTACAATGTCTAAGAATGGACTTAGACACTGTAGGGGCATATTGCTCCTGCAGCTAATCCCTCACCTGTAGTATAGTGCACCCTGCCTTAGGGTTGTAAGGCCTGCAAGAGGGGTGACTTACCAATGCCACAGGCAGTGGTTTGTGGGCATGGCACCCTAAGAGGGGTGCCATGTCGACTTTGTCTTTTTCTCCCCACCAACACACACCAGCTGCAATGGCAGTGTGCATGTGCTTGGTGAGGGGTCCCCCAGAGTGGCATAATACATGATGCACCCCTTGGGGACCTTTCCTGGTTACAGAGCCCTTGGTACCATGGGTACCTTTTACAAGAGACTTAACACTATGCCATGGGTGTGCCAATTGTGCAAGCAATGGTACAGTTTTTGAGAAAGAACACTGGTGCTGGGGCCTGGTTAGCAGGATCCCAGCACACTCTCAGTCAGGTCAGCATCATTATCAGGCAAAAAGTGTGGGGGGTGAAAATGCCAAAAGGGGCACTTTCCTACACCCATCTCATCCCAAAGCTTGGTGTTGTGTGTTCCAGGACATGGGGGTGGGAGGGGAGGCGGGTGGAGGGAGCCCAGCTGCTTCACCCCCACCGCAACAGGGTTCTGGTCTCCTTAGATTGTTCACCCTTCCTTCTCATGGTAGCGGGCCCGTTATCTCAGGGTACAGTTGCGATGTACAGAGCCAGAACACTGCTCTGACTGTCACCTCCTGTGCTGGGTAAGGCTCCTCATAGCCTTGCTGAAGGTGGTCACCTGTACAGACGACCATTGGTGACAGTGTGTGGGCCTCCTGTCTAGGCCGGTCAGGTTCAGTCCTTACTGTTGGTCCAGCTTCCTGCATCTATGGCCCCGTTCATGTCATTGCTTTGGTCCTTCCTGCCATGCAAGTGTCACCCCATGATCAGTCGTATGGGTATCCCCTGCCTGTAGGGCCTAGGGCCTTACCATTGCTCTCCAGGACCTACTGGCTGCCTCAATGTTTTCCTCTGTTTGAGTGGGAATCAGCTGTCTCCGGCCAGTGGCCAGTGCCCCGGTGTTACTGCTCCTCCTTTGGGGGGTGTGCTTGGGCTCCGATGTTCCGCCAGGTTCCTCTCCAAGCGTGGTGTGGTCTGCCCGTAGCTGTTTGTGGCTGTGGTCCTCTCGTGAGCGCGTCCAGGCTTGTGTTTGCTCTCCCAGAGGTTTCGGTCTCCCAGGGAGGGCCGCAATGCCACCAGCAGGTGGTGTCCAATGTTGGTACGGTGCCCTGTACCCTGGCCGGGGCTCATCTGTGACTGGGGCTGCCCTAGCTGTCAGGTCTTCCATCTCTTGAGGGTGAGAGTTCCCTCTGCTAGTCTGAGGCCTCCTCCAAGGGTCGTTCCGCCAATCTGCGGAGGCCATCCTCCACAGTGGTGCACACAGCTCACCCCAGCAAGCCCACCACAGCGGCCTCTGGATGCGATGCCCTCTAGAAAGGGGTGGCTTTGCTTTAGTGGCCAGTCAGCGTCGCCTGATTCTGTTGACACTGAGTGCCACGCGCTGTGATTGGCAAAGCCCCTCACCAGACCAGATTCCTCCTGAACCTGGGTTCCGCTGCTGTCATTCACTCTAGTGTCTGCTCTCCAGGGCATCAGAAGACCCCCCTCTGTATCTATAGCTGCCTGGGACCCCAGTTGCACTCTCCAATTGACTGCGACGAGTCAGGATGGTGGTCCTGTGGGACTATCAACCGCAGAGCTCAGAGATGAGCGGCTGCCGCCATTCCTGTTTTAGCCACGCCCCTAACTCTCTACAATGTTTACGCATTGCAGAACTAGACAATAACCACCTGTAATAGGCCACCTACAAGTTCCTAAGGAATTACAGAAACACCCTTCACACCAGTACCTAAGTATCTCCCATGGCTGCACTTGATGGATGCACAGGCTGTGAACAATCTCTAATCACTCTTTGTGGACCTCTGTAGTGGGAAACAAGGAGTCAGAGCAAGTCCAGTGACCAAAGAACAATGAGGCCACGAGTTGTCATAGACATGGAAAATGGAAGCCATCTTGAAGTTGACCACTCTGTCCTACTCCAATCCAGACATTCAGGGAGCAAGTTCACACTGTGGTTTGAACTGAAACAGTGGCGAGTGTCCATAATCAAAGAAATGACAGTCACTACTGTGAGAGAGAACTGTCACTAGGAACACTAGGAACGCCTCCTACTTTAAGAGAATTTCAGAGCGTGCCACTCAGAACAGTGTTGTGAAGAATACTTGTTAGAGGACTCTTTGTAGCACACCTTTAATGGCCAGTGGTTCCTGGAACCAATCACCAACAGTTTCTGTCACTGGAGATCCCTGGGATTTCGTCATTCACCCAGTCCAGGTCTAGTGAGCCCTAACCCTCTCCATCAGCTGTGCCCCTTGGTCCCGCACGGGATACCGTCATTTATCTCTCAGACCTCACCTCCAGCCCTCATGTTATAAGGATTGTGTGGAAACACTGCAAGACTACAGGGCATTTGAAGACCAATTCTCTAAGATATGAACTAAGTGATTGGAGGGTTTTATAATTTTAAGTTTATGTTATTTTGATATTTTATGTGCTTTGTTTTTGTTTAAAGACTTGAGGAATGTTCCATCGGTATGAGTGGGAGTGACTTTTGGTACACACCGTCAGTACTTTGAAGCAGCCTAAATGGCATAAGTGCTGTGCTATATGTTGTATCAGTCTGGGGTCGAGTGATCTGTGGGGCCCCTCTGGCTATTCTGATTTCGGTTTGTTCCCAACCTGATGTCAGCAGGTCTATAAATAAACAAGTAATGCATGCACCCAGGCAGCTTTATGCTGATATCAATTTGTGCCCAAATCTGCAGCTGTTACTGCATGGCCTATTTGGGGCCTACTTTATCCGAGACGTAACATCCATTCAAACCATATAGATAATATTGTATTCTTTTCTCGCCCCTCTTCTTTATCTTTTATTTACTTTTATTTTATTTGTTAATTGTAAAAGCACATGGTTCACGTAAACAGGCGTCTTAGCGCTAGAGAACCATCTGCTTTTTAACAATAATCACCCATGAGGCCAAATCAGAACAAGGACAAGACAGAATTAGCAAAATATTAAAACTGTCATTGATTTCCTAAAAGCCAACGAAGATTGGGTGTTTCTCAATGACAGCAGCAGTTGTTCCAGTTGAGGTCAAGCAGAGTGACAGCGCCATCGTAGCCTGGGTTATTGAATGGTAGAACCTCTCACAGAAGTTCTTGTCCCTTCCTTGCCCCTCTCCTGTTACACAATCCTAAGGCTGTGTACTAACCTAGCAAAATGACACGTCACTCCTAGTCAGTGCTGGAAAGTAAGGAGATCTTGGTGGATCTTGAATCTGCCAGCTATTTCTAGGTCGAATCTAGGATCGGCCAACCCCGAGAAATACGCAGAATTTGTCCTGGTGTCATTTTTCGAAGCGAACCTACAGGCGATGAGCTGGCTTTCTTTCTTTTTTCACTTCCAGTCAGACCCCAAAAAGGTCTAAATTAAAGGATCATTAGCCTTTGTTTTCTTCGAGTATCGCCGGGCTGGGAGCCATCTGGAGCCTAACCCCTGAAGGTCAATGCAATGGAAGGAAACAAAGGCCCACAGATTATCACTTCGCAAGTTCTTTGAAGAAACTATGGCTTGAGGGAAGGCTTGTGACTCTGTTCAACCCCTTCATGTAAGAGATGTGCAATACCTATCAGAATGCAAAATGTATCTGTGTAGGAGTGAATACACAAATAATGGTTTAAATGGCACCTGCTGATTTTTTCATTTAGTTATTTTATATCTCCAAGCATCTCAGTGTAGGGTGTCATAGTGCTTTACATCACACAGAGTAGAGTGCCTGTGTAAATAAAAGTACAGGAAATGCTATGTACGATAATGAAGGTTACAAAGGTGTAGGAATCAGATTTCATCCTTACTTGTAGACATTATAATTCCCACAAAACTGCTGGGCACACAAAGAGTTTGGCAACGGTGCTATAACCCTGTAAGACATTTTAAAATGCAGCCTCTTTAATTAAGCTAGAACAGATTTGTCACATTCGTCAGTGTTGCCAATTTCTTTAAAACAATTTTTTTAAAAAAAATAATTGTACTAGCTGACTGTCGCATTCTGCTTTCCAAACTAGCCCCTCTTGACTACACTCCCTTTTCTCTGGAACACCTTGACCCCCAAATTTATGTATCAGCCGACCCAGAGAAATATGCACATTTTGTCCTGGTGTCATTTTTTGAAGCGGAGCAGAAACCTACAGGCGACAAGGTGGTTTCTCTGAGTGAATATTTTACAATGCCAGCACTGCTTCTAGTTCTGTTACATATACCATACATACATGATTCATGCAGGGGACTCCCGATATGTGAAGTCAAAAATTGCTTTATTCTGGCTGTCTCATGCCTGAAATTGCATCTCCTTCAATTGAAGTCAATGGGAGGAATACAATCTCACGATCATTTTTATAAAATGTCCCACTTTACTCTTCCAAAATGTTGGCATGTATGCAATAGACCTAGTTCCAAAATGAAGCCATTTGTGCTTCAAAATCGCCAGACTCGCACCTGAAATTGCCTCTTCTACAATTAACCTCAATAGGAACGTCAATATAGCCCTCCCGCCCCCGATTATCTTTTTAAAATCTTTCACTTTCCTTTTATAAAATGTTGGCCTGTAGGATATAATTACATACATACAGAAAGGCTAGTAAAAGTGCGAAGCTACTTTGAAAGGGGGGTGGGGCTAAAGGAGAAGTCCAGCTTTCCAAAAGTTCCCTGGATATTCCGTGATGGTATAACCAGGACCGATGTTCCTTCTTATTGCTTAATCTCAACGCACGTCCCAGAACGGTGAGAGGCAAATCGTCTCAACAAATCAAACAATGGAATTCATTTTGTATTTCTGTGTTACTTGTGAGAAACGTGTTGTGATTGGCTTATATAATTGTTGTCATGTGATTGGCTGTGAGAACCGTAGTCAGTTTTTCATTAGCTATGAGGCTACGAAGCCTGCACCGTGGCATTGGATTGACTGGAGGAACTTGTGTCAGTCGCTTTATTTGACTCTGAGTTTCCTGAACTTGCAACGTGGCTGAGGATTGGTCGTAGTGACCCTTGCCTCCCTGTCGAGGACTGCATGTATTCCTGGTACTGTGTCAGTTACTGTACACGCCCGCCTGCATCAGTGGACGGATTCCTACAACGGGAATGCGGAGATGCTGACTCCTTACGTATCCATAGTATTATGAGGAAATCTGGGACAAATGAGCTGATACCCGAGACTGGGATCCATGCAGGTGAGTACACTCCGCTGTATGCGTGGACTTAATTGCATCACAGGACTGTATAGCATCCTCAAAGTACACATTACTTTAATCTTCAGTTAGCGACACCGTACTATGTAAGGAAATCGTTGTGTTTTGCTGTTAATGTAAATCGTGTTTGTCCAGTCAGATCAGTTGCAAAGAATTTAGACTAAAAGTCCCAGAATACATTGGCATGTGACACGGAATTCAGGATTGAATGAATTGTTTCCCAGTTTCATGAAGTGTTGTGGTCTCCCTGTGTAGCTTAAGAGCAGTGAAACAGTTCACCAAGATTTTGTTGTGAATAGGTGTGATTAGTTCTTTTTAGTGTCCCACCCTCGCTCCTGGATTTCAGAAGTGCTACAAGAGTAAGTAAATTCTTTGTTAGACTCGTAATGGACAGGAATTACAGGGCACGTAACATTCATAACCCTTGATGCAATGTTAAGTGCTCACACAAGAGACCATGGATTTATGCATGGATAAAAACACCAGGTTTAACAAATAATCCGTAGCTGTCGTCAGTGTATAAGGAGTTTGCGTCATCTACATTCATGCACCAGAAAATAAAAAATAGATTTGTCCAACTCGTGTCTCAAAACATTGCATATTGCCCAAGTTAGGTATGTGAAGCTCATTGTGCTTTAAGGTGTTGTGTTATTTGTTTATTGGAAAAGCAAAACAGCAACTATGAGTGAGCAAATAATAAAATTAAAACAGGACTTGAAAGACTATTAACTCTTTAGCTGCAAATATTTTTTAGAAGTTAATAATCACATTTAAAACTTACTCTGAGTAGGAAAGACTAAAAAGAAAGCCACGCCTGTGTTTGCTGATGTAATCTTTATGATGTATGCCTACGTAGACTAAAATACTATCATGTTATTCTGAAACTAAGGCAAGAGAGTGTAGGCTGATGGTGATCTAATTTCCTTTCAAACTAATGCCAATTATTTAGATATTTTGATTCATAACTACATTAATAAAGAAAGTAGAATGCTCTAATTTAATTCTGCGACTGTTTCTGCCTCCCTGATCCCTGTGAGACACTTAGGCCCTCATTGCAAGTGACATGTTAATTCTAATTGGCCTGATGATATGGGCCCAATGGAATTATGATGTCTGAAGAAGCACCGTGGACACATCTTGTTTTCCCCCAGACCCTTCGACTGTTCAAAAGAACTGAAAACTCTGGGAAAACTGTGGAGCGGAACAATGAATTACTGGTTGAATAGGACACACAATTATCAGTTCATCTGCTAATTCCTTATTTCTCAGGGTTGTACTTGGAATACCCAGTACCTTCACACCCATGAAGTTAATGGGACCCTGCTAAAGTTAACCACAGGACTGTGATCTTATCAGGTACAGACAGTCACAATGAGGTCCATAATTTTAAATATTAATCCAGGCTTCAGGTAATCTACTCACTCACTTGCTATGGTGAGGCAGATTTTATCAGGATGAGCTATTTTTAGGGCCTACTGGCCCGGTCTGGTGAGGGAGCTCAATCTGGCAAAGAATGCGTTTTCTGTTCGTTTAGAAGGTGCATGAGCAGTTTAGATTCCTTTAAATCTTGTTTTTATATTGTCACATTTGCTGTGCATTCAGAGACACAGGCCAAATGTCAGCTTATGTCTTCTTCTTAAAACTGCTGCTTATTTCGCCCAGTACACTGCTATTTACTTTTCTTTCTCCGACTACATAGAAAGTGAACTGCCTGATAATCGTGCTGGGCACACAACATTTAAATATGTTGTAAGTGAACTCTACAAATAATATCAAAATATATTTCAGTGTTCAGGCAAGTACTTTTTTTAAATTCTGAAGTGAGATGGAAACAAAGATTTTAATAAGATCAGAACAAATCAGAATGCTTTATTTGGTGGTGCACAAATTATAAATATTTGGTGAAACCTGATTTCCTCACATTCTAGTTTGTACATTTTGGCTATTTCAGTGGAAAAAGTCTGTTTTGTAAATGGCAATGCACTAACACATTATGCTATAGTAATATATTTGTTACAAATAAGTTTTTAAATATGAACTGACAAACATTCCTGACCCCCTTCCTGATGACAATGCTATTGGTGGACTAAGAGGCACTTCAGGGGTCATGCGCACCCTATATGTGGGCTTGATCGTTATACATGGAGCAAAAGTTTAGTCTATTAGATCAAAGAAATAGTTTTTTGTACAGCAGATATGCTGATTTCGCATATTTGAAGGCGCTCGCGTATGTGATAATGAAGATAAAAGCAACTCGCTGAAATAACATAATTGCCTGGGATCACACAATTGAGTGTATTATACAAGTCATTAGACCTATAGGTCTGATATAATTTTTCGAGGCCTGTAATCCCCAGTTCCTTGGATGCAATGGTGGGCCCTGTTGGGCATGAAAGATCACAGAAATATTGCCAGACCCACAGGTCTACTAAGTTAAATCATAAACAAATTCCCCTACCCAATCAGCAGTACACAATAATACTGTTATTGAAAAAACAGAAGTCGGGGACTTTTTCTGTTAATGTTGACAGAGAACAAACATCTGGCAGAGTCAAATACGTTTTGGTATGTTTAGGTTGTAACACCAGGTGTTCATTGTATGATATAGCTATCTTTAGTTAGTTATTATTACAAAAAAACGTTTTTTGGTTGGCCCAACCATGAGTCAGATTGGTCTCTTTTTAGTGGAAAAGAAAAGAAAACCTTGATGTGAGTGACCCAGTATCACGGGATCCAGCCCAACACATTTTAGTGTGAAGGTTTGAACAAGCCATATCCACATCCAATTGTTTAGTCAGTGTAAATGTGGATATTTTCTTTAGGTTTATGCACTACTTGCTGTTCTGGGAACATAAAATAGCATCTTGACTTTCACTCTAGTTTCTTGCCGTTGATTTAAACAGTGAAAGGTATCGCATAGAAACATATCTTATAGAAGATATACGCATGAGTGACAAAAGTGGGTTCCTCTCCTATTTTAATTTGTATTTTTTCAAGCAGTAACCTTTCCATCACCTAACCTGCTTACTTCTCCTACCCCCACGCATGACTTCTCTGAGATCTCAGAGCCACAGAGTTCAACTGCTGTGCAGATTACTCAGGCAGCAGAGGTAGAACGAGCAGGTTCCCTTGATAACAGTGACCAGTTAATGCATGTGGTCTCAGTTTGACTTATAATACCATATAAAAGCTAAAGATGACAAGCATTTTATCATCACCTCATAATTCCCTTCAATCATGAGGATTTTGGTTCGTGAACGGTATTTTATTTTACTACTGGCAAAGCACTTAAGTGCTCTGCCGGCATATCCTTGTTTTGCCCCAGATCCATATCTTTGGTTTCCTGCAAATCAACGGTGTGACATTCAGCACTGTATATCTTTGATTTTGGGTATTATCGGTAGAAGGTTTCTCACCTTTAAAATTGCCAAATAACAATAATCGCAGTGTTAATGGTAATGGACAGGTTTATCATTGGATACCCGGCCTGAATTATTATTATTTTTTTTCAGGTGAATAGGACTCTGTTAGGGGAGCAAACATTGGCACCCTGGTCTCCTTAAAACACTAAAACCAGTAAATGCCACGGTAGCTAAATTTGAGATAGAGGCCAGTGAGCTGCCCTAGTGTCAGAAGCGAAGCAAGTCAAAACCTGACCATGGTCACAGGGCCTGACGCTTCTCCTCTGCTAAAGTACATTTTAATCTCTGCTGGGCCCTGCTGACACAGTGCTCCCCCACTGTACAGTGCTCACACGGGCCACATAAACAACAGCAACGGGATTAATCCATGGGGACAGTCAATATTAACGCTCGCTAACCGTGTCTGTCACAAGAGTTAGGGAGGAGGAGGAGGCGAGCAGACGCACACAATTTCCATGAGCCCATCAAACTCAACTGCCCAACAAGTGTTCCTCTTCCATATGTTCTGTGTGACAGATTGTGAAATAGAAAGTGTAAGCCTGCCAGTTTTATACATGGAGGCTGGCTGCAGACTTTTACTTTGGGACGCTGTAGTGGTTTTAGATAAAAACTGGGCAGATGGGAGGATGTGCATAGTAGGCTTAGAGGGCAATTGCCAGACAGGAAAATCGAAAAAAACGAAAAACCCTATCGTTTGAGCCTCAAAAATTAGCCCAGCCTGATAGTGTGAACAGGTAAGTACAGTTAACAAGTAGTGTGTTAGTGTGTCCCACTAGTGGGGTAGCAGCGAACTTCAGGAGTTGTGGCGAAATACAAAGCCAGGACCTGTGACCAGGACTCTTGTGGTTCTCTGACAAAAAATATTTGGCCGGTCTGCCAGTGGGTATTCTGTGACTCTGCTTTGACCTTATGCCTTCCTTACATCCCCAAGCCGAAACTCTGTAGCGCTGCAGCATGGGAGGGCTGACAGCTAGATCAAAGAAAATTGAACTCCTCCTCCCGTCCCCTTCCCCAAGCAGTGGTAGTAAGGTAGCAGGGTTCTTGATTGACAGTAATATTGCCTCACATCACAAAGACTAGGTGCAGTGGCAGAGTACTGTGTTGCAGTTGGGGGAGGGAGGAGGCAACTTTCGGATATTAAAATACATTTCTCATGAGGAGATACAAGAGCTCACCAAAGTACTCCCATATTTCTTTCCACTATTTGTAGATCATTTCTCTCCTGCAACGTGAATACTTTCTAGCCGTGAAACAACATGAAGCAGAATGAAAGTACAAGCAGCCATGAGCCCTGTCAGGCATCACAACCAGGACATCTGCTGATTGACAACATCCAGGCACCCTTTTCCCAGGACATAGGGGTAGAATATACATTTCTGAGATTCGGAACCCAATATTCGCTTAGCGGATGTTAAAGGAATAACTTCTAACCATGCTAAGGCTCTAGCTGCAGAGACCAGGCTTACAGGTGACCTGGCTGCCTCCACATGCTTGATGACCGAATACAGGCACATTACACTGTGACGCAGGAAGAAGTTGGATGGTGATACCCTAATTAAAATTACTTTTGAAGTTTTAGTTGTCAACGAAAGCACTGTTGCTCCGTGTCTGCCTCTGCAGATAAAACTTCATTTGATGAGCTGACGGCTCTATATCCCTTTTTAAAGTACTTGAAAAAAAGATTAGGAAACCACCGGATGAGCTGCAAAAGAACCCTCCCATTAGTATTCCACTCTTGGCATCAAAAGTAAGTCGTATGACACAAACAATATCAATTCATTGCAGAGTGTGTTGGGATGCAGGGTGCATTGATGTTTCTTTTGTGACTGTTCCTGTCATGGCAATGCCCCCAGTTTCGTATTCTTCTTATTGAGAAACAAGGTTTCTCAATAGGAAAATGACACCTACGAGTGAGTGCATAGGTTATGTAAACATGGGTCAGATCATGGAGATATCCATCAAAAGAAGCTGGGTTTAATAATTATTCAGATATGTTGATCATCAGTACAAAAATTATGCAACGAAAAAAGAAACAAACTTACTCCATCACATCTGGGTTCAAAATATTTGAGATGTGTGTGTGTGTGTGTATATGTATATGTGTGTATATATATATATATATATATATATATCTATATATATATATCCACTCATAAAGAAATCCAAAGTCTGGCACTCCATGCAATTCACTGGCCTTTGTTTATTTAAAAAAATCCATTAAACAAAACATAGGGCAACGCGTTTCAACCATCACGGTCTTCTTCCTTGGCCCTTTTTACAAGAAAGCAACCTCATTTGTGATAAAGCCAGTGGATAAGGGCGGTAATGTAGTGTTGTGGGACGTTATTAAGTATCAACAGGAAGTTAAGAGGCAATTGCTTAATCCAGCCTGTTATGAGTTATCTACAATGTCAGCTTACCGGCATTCCATAAGCAGGTTTCATGACTTGCTCTTTGAAGGCGTCAGTAGAGGTCTACTGTCAGATGACGAATATACGTTTTTACTGGTACGGAAACCAGTGCTACTGTGTTTCTAACTGCTACCCAAGATCCACAAGGATATTGAAAACCCTCCAGGTCGACCCATAGTGTTAGCAAGAGGCAGCTAATTGGAGAACGCTTCTGTTTATTTAGACTACTTTTTGAGTCCTTATGTATTTAATTTAAACTCATATTGCAGAGATACCACAGATTTTCTTACACAAATACAGAATATTCCTTTGCAAACTAATTACACTATGGTAACTATAGATGTAGTATCGCTATATACTTGTATCCCACACGAGAAGGGAATTCAGGCTTGTCGACATTTCTTCAGGGATCAACCAATTGAACTCTTGGAACATTCTGAACTGCTTTTGACCATGTTAAGATTCTGTTTGGAAAATAATTTCATTATGTATGAGGATCAATTGTATAGACAAATAACTGGGACTGCGATGGGGAGTTGCTTTGCTCCCAGTTATGCCTGCTTATTTATGGGGTGGTGGGAAACACAATTGGTGTTGACAGATGAGAATATAAAATGGTTCCAACATATCATATTCTGGACACAATATATCGATGACATATTTATGATATGGGAAGGTCCAGAATCAACGTTATATGATTTTTTGAATTCATTACCGAATAGGGATCGGAATTTACATTTCTCATATAAGATACACAAACAGGTGATGGAATTTTTAGTTCTAGAAGTTAGTGTAGAAGAAGGCACGTTGTATACAAAATTGTTCAGAAAAAGTACTTCTGGGAATAGTATTCTACACGCTTCAAGTCACCACCCACCGAATGTAAAATGGAGTATACCTTACGGGGAATTATTAAGAGCTAAGAGGAATTGTAGTACCTCATAAAGTTTTGAGAGAGAACGAACAACAATGATACAGAGATTTAGATCTAGGGGATATCCACATAGAATAGTGAAGAATGCATGCCGAAAGACACAAGAAGTTCAAAGGGCGGAACTATCGATTCCTAAAAAGAGAGGAAAAGGTATCAATACCCCGAGATTTGTGACAGTTTTTAATGCATATTCTCCAGAAGTCAAAAAGATCCTCACAAAGTACTGGCATCTTATTAAGGCTGATAGAATAATAGGGCAGTTAGTGAGTCGTACGCCTAGGATAACCTATAAAAGAAGTAGATCTTTAGGGGATATTCTTGTACATAGTTACACAAGGAAGACAAAAGAAACTTTCCTAGATAAACATCAAGGTTTTTATAAATGTGCCAAGTGTAAAGCGTGCAGATACAGTTCAAATCGCAAACAATATGAGTTACCTACGGGTAGGCGAGCTAACATTAAGAAATATATAAGCTGTAAATCAGATTTCGCTGTCTATTTAATTGAATGTCCATGTGGGTTGCAATATGTCGGCAGCACAATTTTTCCTCTGAAAAAACGTATTCTTGAGCACTGGAGAGCAATATTGAACAAAGACGCTGCTTATCCAGTAGCGTGGCATTGCAACCAGAAACATGAGGGTAAAGTTGAGAAGATGAAATTTTATGGTATTGACAGGGTCCTGGGTACCCTGAGAGGAGGTGATAGAGAGAAACAATTAAGGGGACTGGAATCTGAATATATTATTCAGCTAAATAGTCGTTATCCTTGGGGACTGAACAAGGACGAAGAACTTTCTGTTCATATTGGTTAGTCAGATGATATAAAGGCAGAGGCAAATTGTAATAATGTCAGGTTAGGTTATCATTTATTTTTTGAAAGGCCTACATGAATTCCCATTTGATGATTTAGTGTTTTATAGAGTGGCTCATCCAATCATCTGTATTATTGTTCATTATTACTCTAGAAGGGAAGGTAATATGAAATGGAGATAAAACATAATATCATAATATTAGAATTTGACACTGTTTGATGTACACACACAAAAAAAACAGATTTTTTCTATGTCTATGGATAAGGGTATATATAGTAAGTGGGAGGGGAAACATCTTGTTAGTTGTAATCTTGTAAAAAAAAGGGCCAAGGAAGAAGACCGTGATGGTTGAAACGCGTTGCCCTATGTTTTGTTTAATGGATTTTTTTTAAATAAACAAAGGCCAGTGAATTGCATGGAGTGCCAGACTTTGGATTACTTTTTGAGTGGATATAAAATGGGTCCTGTGCCCATTTACTGAGCACCAACCTCGTCAGGCGAATGCTGGAAGGAACACAGGACTGTTTTTTAACAATAATATATATATATATATATATATATATATATATCATGAACAATTCGGTCAGTTTAATGACGCGCTCAATAGCTGGTGCGGTGCACGGGGGTGGACCGATCCCTCTATTCATAATATCCATATTATAATACCAACGCGTTGCGACCGTTGTTGCAAGGCCATTGAATAAATAATATTGAAGTATTAGCCTTTACAAAGTGCGATGCAGGTTTTCTTTGTTGGGGATATATATATATATCTATATAAGATCGCACTTTTACATCTGTAATTTACTGCACATATTTGTGACACTCAAATACCTCGGCCTGCCAGTATCTGAATGAAGTATGATCAGAAGTGGTCCAGTGATGTGTAGTATGTCTAGCCATGATTCTGCTATAGGAAATCAATTTCCTTCATGTGGCCTCAGAGGACAATTCTTGTATACAGTCTAGCCAGGATTCTGTTATGGAAAATCAAATTGCTTCATATGGCCTAGGAGGACAATTCTTGATATGACATTCACTTATTCAGTGTTGACGATTCATCTGCAAACATCCCATAGTGTTAAACATGCAACAAACCTACGAACAGCCGATTGTGCCATGGTACTTTTTCCCGGGACACAGAAGTGTGTAGTAGTGAAGGCCCATCTCAAAATGTCCTTGCTTAGTTCTGGGAGCCTGACCAGTTTTTATCCTATTTCCTTTCCTCAGATTTAGACTCGGTCAAGTTTCTTGTTCCTATATTGTCTTCTTCCGTCTTTAATCAATTCGGTCTATGTTCGTTGGGATCCATTTGGCTTCCAACCACTGCTCTTCTGGTGTGGCAAAGAAGGGAGTCACATTTTCCCGTGCCACCTGCAGCCTAGCTGTAAACAGGGTAGTGGTTGGCAGTTCCAGTTGACGCAGCTTCCATTCAACCTATAGGAAGGAAACCAACAGGGTAACCTGTACGTGATAAACCTAGAAAGGTTTCTGGGAGCCCCTCAACAAAAAGAGCCTAATCCTACATCAACATAGCTCCACACCCAAAGCCAATTAGAACTTTCAGCAATGAATTGTAATCAAACTATGTTACTGGCATTTTGTTTCAAGAAATCTCACAGTTTACTGTAGTAAACAAGAGTTGTGGTTTGATCACTGCCTCTGACAGTGGGGATTGGACGATTTTCTCTGTGATAATCATTGCTAGGTCCTTTTTGATAAGGTTAGACATTGTTTTGTCAACTGTAATTTTTGTACATATTTGTAATTTTATCACTGCATGCATGATGGTTGCCAGCTTATTCACACTTCTGGTCTGTGTCGCTTCCTGTTGTCAAGCCAGTCATAAAGGCTATCAGCATTATTGGTTGATTGGGAAAATCTGTCCGATTCCATAGGTTTAATCTGTTTATTATGATAAGTTATTCAAATGCCAGTAGATCTGACTTACTCGTGAAAAACATGTTCTAATGGCAATAGGTTTTAAAGGTGGATTGTGATTGCACTATGCTAAAGACTGGCAGGTATTGTGTTACATGAAGTCTTACAGATAAGGCAAGGGTTTTGTTATTGTTGATCCACTCAAACTAACCATGAGGATAGAAGATTTGCACTATGATAATCATGGTTTGGTCCTCATAGGAGGAATTTTGTATTGCTTTGTGCATATTAGCAATTTTATTGCCTTTATAACAAGGACAACTAGAATGATGCAATTTTGCGGCCGCTACATTTTCCACAAAATTATGGATTTGCCTCCTAATCCATGATTTGCTGCATAATCTACAGTTGTCAGCAAAAATAGACATTTTCTTTCTACCTCAAATGGATCAAAAGTTATAAAAAAAAATTGCATTGAGTTGCAGCGCACTGTAAAGCCGTTCTCAAATGTTGATTGGCCACCTTTCTGTTGGTTATTTGTGTTTTTGGATGTCAAAGTGGTACTGACAAGTTGGAACTTTGGCCCTAAAAGTGTTAACATGTAAAAATGCCAAAATAATGAGGTAGTACTAACACAAAACATGCCACATTATACCACATAATTTGCCTTTTTCTTGCTGATTAATTTAGTTAACCCTGGTTAGACCTGACAGCCTTAGGGTGGTCTCCCCCTGCCCCCCAGCTTTTTGCCTGCCTCCCTCCATTTTTTTCTGAACTCGTTTTTGCTGGTTTTAGGACTGTGTACACTTTACCCACTCTAATCAATGCTAAAGTGCTTGTGCTCTCTCCCCTAAACATGGTAATATTTCCTTCTACCCATTTGGCACATTTAATTTACTTATAAGACCGTAATAAGGGGCCCTACACGTGCCTAGGGTCTGTAAATTAATTGCTGCTAGTGGGCCTGCAACACTGATTGTGCCAACCACATAAGTAGCCCCTTAACTATGTTTCAGGCCTGCCATTCGAAGGCCTGTGTGTGTGTGTAGTTTACTACCACCTCGACTTGGCATTTAAAACCCCTTGCCAAACATTAAACTCCCCTTTTATTACATATATCACCCCTAAGGTAGGTACTAGGTAGCTCACAGGGGAGGGTGACATGTAAAGTAGAAGGTAGGACATGTACTTTAAAGTTTTACATGTCCTGGTAATGAAAAACTCCCAAAGTCATTTTTCATTACTGTGAGGCCTGCTTCTCTCATTGGCCAGCACTGGGAATTCCTTAATCTACATTAGTAATGATAAATCCTCTCTACTGGTAAAGTTGGATTTAAAATTACTATTTTAGAAATGCCACTTTCAGAAAGTAGGCATTTCTGTGCTACGACTGCCCTGTGTGCCTTACAGCCTTTCTCCAATACATGTCTGGGCTGGGTGACAGCTACACTTGTGCATTCCATCCAGACAGCATCAGACACAGGACACTCAACTGAATCTACATCCATCTGCATACTGAAGGGTCTTCTGTGCAGGAAGGATGGGAGGGGCTCATGCTTGCACTTCAAACAATAGGTGCCTGATCCCACACAAAGGACTGGCTACACCCTCATCCCTCCAGCCCCCTCCAGATATTCTGGCCGACAAGACTGTGCTGAAAGGGAACTGGTGCACTTCAAAGCCACTCTTTGAAGTCTCCCCCACTTCAAAGGCGCTTTTGGGTATAAGTACTGGGTTTCTGACCCCTAAAATCAGACACATCTGGAACTGAACCTCTGTCAAAAGGACTGCTGTGCTGCTTAAAGGTCTCAACTGGACTGCTTCTCTGGAAGGACTTCTTTTCTGCTTGTTGCCTTGCTGCCTGCTGCTCTCTGACCATGCTGGAAGGACTCTTCCTTCCCTCCAAAAGTGATCTCCATGGGCTTGCTTGCCCCCTGTTCTCCTGCAGTCTGAGGGATATCAAAAACTGTCTGCAACTCTCCTGATGCTTCTGGACTCTGCTGTCTGTGAGTCTCACCCTTGCCTGAGGTGCCCCCACTAACTTCTGGGCCTCGGAAGTGGGTTCTGCAGCTGTCTACTGCAAAAATCGACACGTCGCCCAGCTGTGTGGGAAATTCTGATGCATCGCTCCCTCGACACCAAGGCCTTCACAGCCTGCGTGGCCCAATGAAGACACATTGCGTTCGCCTCAGTGGAGCCTGACGACGCAGTGACTCAACTGTGTGGAAAATACAGATGCATCGTGTCTTCAATGTCAGCACTTTGCTCCATCAAAGGTACCGTTTCAGCGGACCCTATGTGGGTTCTGTAGCTGGCCTCCCTTAATTGCGGTCGGCCTGGATTTTGAATTTGCAGCGATCCCTCGCTAATGCAAGTAACCTTTTGACTGCTATTGACTTTTAAGCACTGTTTTCACATTTAATCTTTAACCCGTTCTGTGCTGGGACGTATGGTTATGTCCACCAGCACAGTGCTCCTGTGCCGAGGATGTAACCATTACATCCTGGCACATGAGCTTGGCGCTCCCTCCGTGGGCTTCCCTCCCACCCCACCCAGGGCAGGGATGGAAAACAAAACATTTCTCTTCCGATCAGGGGGGGGGGGCGGGGCAAACTTACATTAGGCCATTTCTGTCCCCCCCCCCCCCCCCCCCCCCCTGGGGGCAGATCGGCCTATTTTCATTAAGCCAGTCTGCCCCCAAGGGGGACAGAAAGCACTAGACACCAGCGATTTTTTTATTTTTTTTATTTTTTTCATACTTGCGCATAAGGGGAGTGACCCCATGGGCAAGGGCCGCTCCCCAGGGGGGGGGCAACATATTTGTAGGCCTTTTCGCGGCCTATTATAATTAGGCTGATCTGCCCCCGGGGCGGCAGAAACCCCTAGACACCAGGGATATATTGTTTGTTTACTTTTGTTTTTTATATATGGGGAGCGACCCCTTAGGCAAGGGTCGTTCCTCTGGGGGTGGGCAAATGTATTTTAGGCCATTTATGCCCCCCCTTGGGGGCAGATCGGCCTATTTTTATTAGGCCGATCTGCCCCCAAGGGGGGCAGAAACCACTAGGCACCGGGTATTTTTTATTTTTTTATTTTTTTTGCACCAATTTCACGCAAGAGGAGCGACCCCTTAGGCAAGGGTCGCTCCCCTGGGGGGGGCAAATTTATTTTAGGCCATTTCTGCCTGGGGGGGGGGGGGCAGAAACCACTTAGGCACCAGGGATTGGCGTGTGTGTTTTGTTTGGAGGGGCAGCCCCTTGGGCAAGGGTCGCTCCCCATGGGGGCACATTACTGTTGGCCATATCTGCCCCCCTAGGGGCAGGTCGGCCTATTTTTGGAAGGCCCATCTCCCCCCAAGAGGGGCAGAAATCCCACCAGAGACCAGTGATGATTTTTTTTTTTTCTCTCCAAATAAGAGGGTGGGGTTATGGCTATACCCCCACCCCAAATAAATGGGACCAAAGTTGTTCTGCCCACCAGTGGGCAGATGGGGCAATTACCCCTGATCCACATACCGGGGAGGGCAGAAAGTCTACTAGATGCCAGGGAATTAAAAAACAACAACAAAAAAATAGTGGGGTGGTGGCTACCAACCAGTATGGGCCTGGTTATGCCCCCATCCCAACTGAAGGGGGGTAACAGTCTTTCAGCTCTCCCCTGCACACTACAACATTTTATCCCGCAGCAAGCAAGACGACATTTGATTATTTTGGTTTTCGGTTTTACATTTGGGCCATGAGAGCTTGGCTAACTCTCAAAATCGTCCCACTTGGAATGGTGAGGGCTGCACTTTATGGACTTTGGGAAGCTGCCATGTAGAAAAATCCACAAGACCTAGACACATCTGAAAACTAAACATCTGGGTGATTCCAGGGTGGTGTGGCTCACATGCACCCCGCACCACTTTCTTACCCACAATACCCTGCAAACCTCCAACTTTGCTGGAAATTACACATTTTTCCCACATTTTTGTGATGGAACCTTCCGGAATCTGCAGGAATCCACAAAATTCCTACCACCCAGTTTTGTCTCATCTATACTGATAAAAAGTCTGCTGCACTTGTCAGCCTAAAAATGTTTTTCTCAAACTGCCCTTTTGGACCCGCTTTGGTTCCCCCTCAATTTCGACATGTTTTTGGCTCTTCCCTGATACAAGCACTTGGCCCACCTATACAAGTGAGGTATAATTTTTACTGGGATACTGAGGGGAACGTTGGGTGGTAGGAAATTTGTGTCGGTGTAGTGATTCCACACAGAAATGTGGGGAAAATGTTTTTTTTTTTTTTTTTTTTTTTTTTTAAGCTAAATTTGTCACACCTCCCTGGATTTCCTCAGGTGTCTAGTTTTCAGAAATGTCTGGGTTTGGTAGGTTTCCCTAGATGGCTGCTGAGCCCAGGACCAAAAACGCAGGTGCCTCTCCTTCCCCCATAAAAACAGGTAGTTTTGTATTTGATAATTTTGATCTGTCCAGATAGTGTTTTGGGGCATTTCCTTTTGCAGGCAGTAGGCCTTCCCATAAAAGTGAGGTACCATTTTTATCGGGACACTTGGGGGAACGCTGGGTGGAATGAAATTTGTGGTTCCTCTCAGATTCAAGAACTTTCTGTCTCTGAAATGTGAAGAAAAAGTGTTTTGGTTTTTTTGGCCAAATTGTGAGGTTTGCAAAGGATTGTGGGTAACAGAGCCTGGTGAGAGCCCCACAAGTCACCCCACCTTGTATTCCCCTAGGTGTCTAGTTTATATAGATGCACAGGTTTGGTAGGTTTCCCTAGGTTCCGGCTGAGCTAGAGGCTAAAATCCTCAGCTAGGCACTTTGCAAAAAACATGTCCGATTTCAATGTAAAAATGTGATGTGTCCATGTTGTGTTTCCTGTGGTGAGCATTAGGCCTACCCACGCAAGTGGCGTACCGTTTTTATCAGGAGACTTTGGGGAACACAGAATAGTGAAACAAGTGTTAATGCTCCTTGTATTTCTCTTCATTTTTCCTTCCCAATGTAAAACAGTGTGTAAAAAGGATGTCTACTTGAGAAATGCCCTGTAGTTCACATGCTAGTATGGGCACCCCGGAATTCAGAGATGTGCACATAACCATTGCTTCTCAACACCTTATCTTGTGCCCATTTTGGCAATACAAAGGTTTTCTTGATACCTATTTTTCATTTTATATTTTAGCAAATGAATTGCTGTATTCCCGGTATAGAATGAAAACCCATTGCAAGGTGCAGCTCATTTATTGGCTCTGGGTACCTAGGGTTCTTGATGAACCTACAAGCCCTATATATCGCCGCAACCAGAAGAGTCCAGCAGATGTAACAGTATATTGCTTTGACAAATCTGACATCGCAGGAAACAATTAGAGAGTAAAGCTTGGAGAAAAATTGCTGTTTTTTCAACCTCAATTTCAATATTCTTTTATTTCAGCTGTTATTTTCTGTAGGAAACACTTGTAGGATCTACACAAATTATCCCTTGCTGAATTCAGAATTTTGTCTACTTTTCAGAAATGTTTAGCTTTCTGGGATCCAGCATTGGTTTCACACCCATTCCTGTCACTAACTGGAAGGAGGCTGAAAGCAAACAAAATAGTAAAAATGGGGTATGTCCCAGTAAAATGCCAAAATTGTGTTGAAAAATTGGGTTTTCTGATTCAAGTCTGCTTGTGCCTGGAAGCTGGTGATTTTAGCACCGCAAACCCCTTGTTGATGCCATTTTCAGGGGAAAAAACACAAGCCTTCTTCTGCAGCCCTTTTTTCCCATTTAAAAAAAAAACAAAAAAAAAAACCTTTTGCTGTATTTTGGCTAATTTCTTGGTCCTTCAGAGGAACCCACAAAGTCTGGGTACCTCTAGAATCCCTAGGATGTTGGGAAAAAAAGGACGCAAATTTGGCATGGGTAGCTTATGTGGAGAAAAAAGATATGAGGGCCTAAGCGCGAACTGCCCCAAATAGCCAAAAAATGTCTCTGCACAGGAGCCAAAAAGGCCTGGCAGCGAAGGTGTTAAAAATCCATATCTCAGCATCTACGGATTGGATTTTTGTCATATTTGGTCTTGTTTTACTCAGAAAAATATTCTCTATTTTTCTCAGCTGTTGTGGAGTCTTGTGTGTTTTCACTGTATTACTGTATGAGATATTGCACAAATACTTTACACATTGCCTCCTAAGTTAATGCTGCCTGCTCTGTGCCAGGCTACTAGAGGGTGAGCACAGGATAATGTAGGTTGTGTTGTGACTTACCCTGACTTGTATTGTGATTCCCTACATGGACAGGGTGCATACCTCTGCCAATTAGAGACCCAATTTCTAACAATCCTGCTGCATAATTTGGTCTACCACTGCTACTTAATTCCATTGGCCGTGTGTATACCTGATGTTTGCTTTGTTGGAAAGTTGGTTATGGTGACAAGCCAGTGAGAAAACAGCACTTTAAAAATTATAAAAATGTAACTAGTCCTGCAGGTCGAGTAACTTAAATAATCTACTCGACCTAACTGTAATGTACTTGACCCGTAAACGGGTCTAAAATTGTGTGATCCTAGGCAAATAGTTTACAGAGTCGCTTTTTTCTTAATTCTCACATATGATTGCACCTTCAAATATGTGAGCTCAGCATTTCTGCAGTACAAAAAAAACTCTTTTGTTTGATAAGTAGACTAAAGTTTGCTGCATGCATCACAAGAATCTAGCCCACATACCCATGAGGTCTAGCCCACATAACCGAGGACTTCTTTTAGTTTACTAACCGCATTGCCGTCAGGGCAGGAGTGTTTGTCAGTTTGTTTAAACACTCAATTTTAATAAATATATTACTAAACCATGATGTGGTAACATATTGTCATCTACACACAGTAACTTTCCAAATATGTCCAAAAACCTCTCCACTAATTTGCAGCTTCACTGATAAAACTATATAGTGTATTAACAATCTGTGAAAAATGGGTTTCACAAAACATATCCTTTGCACATCAACATGTAAAGTATTCTGATTTGTTTTCATCCTATTAAAATATTTTTTCATCCCACAAATATAAAAAAGGGCTTTCACAACTACTGAAATATATTTTGAAATTTTTGCACAGTTGACTTAGTCATTTAAATTTTGTGTGTTAGGAAAATCCTGACAACCTATAGCCTTTTATTTTACATTCTAAGCAGCAGGTCACACAGTTCATCTTACAAGGTCCTGGAACTCTGCAGTCAGAAGGAAAATTTATTCTAAGAAAAGCTGACTTTTGACCTCTACCTGTGAACACAGAGCAAATGTGATATAAGAACAAGATTTAAAAGCATCCTTTATTGCCTCTCCACTTTTCAACTGAACAGGACACCTGTTCGGTGTCAACCCCTTTGCCAGAAAGGAGGAGTAGGTATTAAATAAGTATTAAAAATAGCTCGACCTGAGCTAATAAGACTCGCCAATGTGAGTAGTCCAGTGCATTTTTCGAGCCCTGTGAAACTATAGGCTGGATTGGTCCATTAAGCAAAGTTATTTCATATGCGATAGGGCTGCTCTGTTTACCGTGAAAAGTTCTGACAAAAGCAGTAGACCAGAGTGATGTATTATGAAATTTATGAAATGCATCTGTTAAAACCAACAGGCCTTTAAGGATGGATTGTTATTTTACCCAATGAACGGCCCCTCTCCTTCGAGCCAACATCATACATAAACCTAAACTTGAAACTTAAGCGGTTTTCTGCTGGAGGCTTTGCACCGTGTTGAGCTCTTTGGCATGAAGGATTTGCTTCCATACTGAACTGTGTTTTTTTTTTTTTTTTTTTTTGTGTTTTAAAAAAAAAATAATTTCTTGTGGCCTTTCTGATCACACTGGGACTCAAAGAAAGTAACCAGACCATCTGCAGTGAGCGGGGTCAGGCATCGCCCAAAGTGAGAACCTCATTGACGTTGAGATTAAGAACGCATCATTCGTTTACTAGTACAATGGGAAAATTCATACCTTTGTGTTTTTTGTAGGATAGTTTTTGACTGGTAAACCCAACCAGAATATGCTGGTTGAAGAGTAGAAAAATGTGCACAGCCACAGATTAATGAGATTATTCCTCTTTCTGAATGAGTATACTTGTTATCATGTGGTAATTCTGCACATGATATGTACTTCTCCCTGAACTTGCGGAAGAGCCTGCTTTTGTATTATTGCATCAGAAGTCCTGAATAACTTGTAAGGAGGAATCAAAGGGAAAGTGTATGTGGTTACCTGCAGATGATGTGATCTGATTAAATCAGTGCTTGTTTAGTATTCTTTTTGTCTTTTTCAAATCTTTCTTTTGTTTGGATGCTACCATTATTAGATACTGCTTGTGAGAAAATCATCCTTTAGGCCCTGACCACCTCCGAACTTTCTGACTGATACTGGTGGTTACTTGCTCTTATGTTGCCCTGGGCAGTGCTAACCATTCTCATGGCCAGTGCTGTGTATAAAATGGTGTATTCAAATTGGGCATAATTATAATTGCCTCTGACAGCCTATCTATAAGTCCCTAGTATATAGTAGAGCATGTAGGTTTAGGGACCCCAGTGTAATTAGGACACCCCTGGGTGCCCTGCTGTGGTCTCTGGTGTCATTGTAAAAGTAGGCCTGCCTTGCTGGTTGCTTTAAAATTAAAGTTAACCCCAAATTCGACTTTAGAATTAAAAGTACTTCCAAAGTCTCAAACTATTTTATTTTTACATATGTCCCCCCTAAAATGCCCCCAAGGTTGGGTGTGGTGTACATATAAGCAGGGACTTCATAAAAGATGTTTTATAAGCCCTTGTAAGGGACAAACAGCCAAATTGTTGCCCTACCAAAATCAGCCCTGTAGCACATTTTCCTGATTGGTCAGTCTCTGGCAGCCTGAGTCAAACTGCCTTAATGAGGAGTGAAGTGGTCTGGGCTGAAACAAAGGAAGCATCTGGTGGGAGGAGAAGTACTGCAGTAGATGGCACCTGGGACAGAAACTGGACACCCCCACACTCCCATTTCCATTTCCCCAGCCAGATGGGAATCCCAAAATTTAGATTAGGAGAGAGGCTGGAAGGGGTGTGTTAGGGAAACTTCGCCACACC
The DNA here is from genome assembly GCF_031143425.1 of Pleurodeles waltl. Classification (NCBI taxonomy): domain Eukaryota; kingdom Metazoa; phylum Chordata; class Amphibia; order Caudata; family Salamandridae; genus Pleurodeles; species Pleurodeles waltl. The sequence continues at coordinate 602,873,232 of NC_090440.1, read as the reverse complement.
AGTAGGTGGGCTCAGCCAGATGTAACCTCCAAGGAGAGATTACCCCCATGTTGGATTTTTAAAGACTGTTGCTTTCTGGGATTGATTTTTACCACACTGTGCAAGTAGTTGTCACCCACAGGGTGGCACCCTGTACTCCATTAGGTCTGAGGCACCACCCTGCCAGCCAACCCAGGAGCAAGGGTAAATATGGCAGAGCTGCCAAGCAATTCAGATCCCTGCTGGAAGAAGATTCTGGAGAAGGACTGCCATGTTGAACCCCTGAACTGCACCCACAAGGCCTGCACCAGCTGCACACTTTGGGCTTCACTTTGCCTTTCTTCTGCAACTCTAGGAGTGGACTACCTGTAAGCTACAGGTACAGAGGAGCTGACCAGAGTCACCTGGATCAAGTCCTGCAAGAAGAGCCCAGCTGACCAGCATGCAGTGGCTATTTGAGGATTTTGACCAGGTGCATTCTGGGAACTGTAGAACTAACTTCCAAGGAGCAACTCGGAGCTTCTGGGACCTTGGATCAAGTTTGTGGACAGGTCAAGAAACCAAAAAGGACTTCTGGAGGAAGATCCATAAGTTTGGAGCAACGTTTAAAAAAAAAAAAAAAAGCTCCATAAGTGGACTGACCTGATGTCGTGAGTCAAGCCCTGACATCATGAGTCAAGCCGGCTTACCTTAAACAGCAACCCATCCTGAATTTCAGGTTAGTTATGTTGAAAATTCCAGAGCCCCAGGCTTCCAGGATTTGACCGAGGGCTCGCGGAAAGGCAATTTTACGACATTGCATCGAAATCGACTTGCTGGAGAGGATTGCTCGACGTTGAGGGAGAAGAGCTCCAGAAAAGTTTCGAAGTGTGAAGGTAAAACTTTGACCAAGGCCTACTGCTCAGTGTATCCTAACAAAGCTCACGGTGATCAGCCCGGGTCAAGCGCGACCAGATGTCCCCAGTTGGCACTTTTGGTTTTTAGGCACTAGAATGCATTTTTTTAACATTCAAACTTTAAAAATTAACATCTCCAGTTCCCTACATTGGATTTATGTTGTTTTGCTATCATTTTTAAAGATGCAACCATTTCCTATTTTTATAAATTGATATTGGATTTTAATTGTGTTGTGTTTTTACTTTATTTACTGTTTTTTGTTGATATTAAATGCTTTACACACCTGTCTCCTATGTTCAACCTAATCAGCGGTTGTCCAAGGATTAATTAATTTAGCTCTTGACTGGACCTAGTGGGGGATTGTGGCCTATTGCTAAGTGTAGGTTCCTACCTACCTGCCCCTACCAATAATCCACTTTCCTACACTGCACGAATGAATCAACAAAGAAAAGAGAAGATCTGCATACTATATATAATGGTTCTTAAAACGGCCTGGCTGTTGTAATCACCAAGTAAATCATTCTAATCCAATTAATATCACAAATGTGTGTTCAACTTTCCTAGTCCCATCCTTGAAACTCATTGTGACCTGCAGTGTATGAGAAGAGTACATATTTAATTGTATGTTCACCCTGTTGTCCCTAGGCTGCAGACAAAGAAGCCATTTTGAAGCTGACGTAACAGACCACAGCGATAGGCCAGTACCACTCCAGAAGTAATCAGAATTTCATCTTAAGGTATGTTTCAAAATGACTTGCTGTTTCCTGAGCTTGGAGTCAATTTTTTAGGTATGTTACTGTTCAGTATTCTGTGCCTTGCTGGGGAAAACCTGCAGTGACTATTGAGTAGTTTGACATAACCTCTGTGAAGCACTGCAAATGATCAATCTGCTTTAATCTCTTTGCCTTTTGAGTGGATGTTCGTGCTCTATGCAGGGCTTGCCACACACTTCCTGTGTAGACTGACACGCGACTGTGCACATAGGCACTTAAGATGCCTAAATGGAGCTCTGTGCCCTGCTCGTGTCTCTGCTACCCTCACTGTTTGGATAGTGTCTGTTGCTGAACTGCTAGTGCCATTCATTACTGCTCGCTGTTATCAGCAGACAGGTCTGGATTCACGTTTTCACCAACAGAAGTGTCACTGAGTGATAGAGAACCTTTATTGCCATGGTACTGACACTGAGGGGACTGGCTGGCACTGCTCACTTTACATGATTTACATTAATTTTTACCAGAGGCTGGGCCTGTGTCAAAACCATGAACCTCCACTAAACCCCTGTGCTTCACTGGTATTCATCACGTAAGTAAAGGATAGACTATTCTCCACATTAAGATACATTGGCTGTTGAAAGGGGTCTTCACAACTTGCTGTGGGGATGCATTAAATGCACAGTGAAGAAACTTCATATTTCTTTGAGATGCATTGGGAATCTTGAGGGACCTGAACCAGATTTGGATTAATATGTATTTTGTACAGTTTCATTGAGAACATGGGAATGCTGTGAAGGATTTGCACACTCTCCACTGAGATGTGTTGTACACATACAGAGGTGCCTGCACAATTCCCTATTGATATGTACTGGGCGCAGTGGATAATAGTCACTATTTAGACCCAGTGTGTACCCAGTAGAGGGCCTATGGCACATCACTCGGTTGACATGTTGGTTCTCAATAAGGGGCCCATCGTAAGTCCCTCTACACTGAGATTTATTGAGTATGGAAGTAACTGCTCCAACTCCACATTGAACTGTGTTTGACAGAGAGAAGGACCTTTATGACTCAATAGAAGGACATAGAATATGCCTATATCCAATGCAGTGATCTCACAATGCATTAGATAGAGAGGGAGACCTTGTCTAACTCCAGACTGAAAATGCTCTTGATACCAAATTACCTGCTCCCATATAGTCCATCATGCTGTCCTCTGTTTGCTAGGGGAAACTTAATAATACTGCCTCCAGTAGATGACCCTAGCACTGCTACTCTAGTTGGAGAACACACCTAAAGATCCTAATGCTCCAACAATGTTTGGTGCTAGAACAGTGCCCCTCTTTCCCGTCCTTCCAGATGAATCTGCCATGGGTCTGCTGTTTTCGGATGAAATTAATTCTGTTTACGCCTAATAGTATTCTAAGTACTGTTTATGATAAACATAGGATCTTTGCCTTGATTTGATCACCCCTGTTAGTAATATAATACATTTTGTGCTGTAAAGAGTGTGCATCTGCTCATTAATTAATAGTTATGAAGCATTTTTTCGCCTATGGAGGCCTAGCTTGGCTACATCTCTACGAATAAGTGAATAAAGCAATCAACTTCCTTTATGACATTTGTACCAGTAACTTATTCATTTCAGTACCTAGTAGGTTCATTATTTTGAGAGTGGCCCCTGCTTAAGTTTAAAAAAATAATTAAAAAAATGTCTTTGGGTAACCTTAATTGCTGGATTTACTGCCATTAATCATGAACCCTTTCATGATGAGCCAAATAAGCATGGTTTCGGTAGGAACAGTTTAATTCTTTAGTAGTATTACATTTGTGTGTTTACCCTTATTGGCTACTGTCTGGCTACTTTTGTACATTGTGGACAGATGTGGACTTACCATAAACACATATACAATGTTCACTGCAAACTAGAGCAGCTCCAGGTGAAATGTATTGATGAGGGTGATCGTGATTCCTAAGCATGCCTTTTTGTTGTCCAGCATATTTCTATTCATCAATTTCACAGAGAATGGTGAGAAGCACCATCTCTCACATGGTTTAATAGGCACTTGAGACAAACAATTAAATACTCCCAGCATCCAGTGAGAACTCACCATTCTCCCTTTAGCACAGTCCGTCAACCTAGTATCCAAAATACAGACTCAGAATGTACCCTTTCTAGAAGAATCACCACTCACTAGGTGTTTGGGGGGGTGGGGGGGAGAAGGGGGGAGTAATTTATGGTGTCCTGTGTTTGCATACTTGTTACGGTGCTGCTATTCCCAGTAATGTTGTATATGTAGTTCAGTGGTGGCCGCTGCAAATCTCAAGTTGAGGGGAGGGGGGACAGGCGGGTGCTTTGGGAAATAGTTAAAAAAAAAATATATAATAATTACCTGCCTTGCTCCACTTCTGTCCTGCTCCTGATGGTGTCCCATCAGACCCCGGGACACAAGCACAGGCTCACAACGCAATCCTGGCACTGCTCTCATGTTATACCTAGCATGAGAGCAGGGCCAGGATTGGTGAGAGTGGCTTGGTCTGCCTCTCAGACAGTACATGGGAGTCTGTGCTGTTTCTCCAACCCAGCTGTGCAACACAGCTTGGTTGGTGAAACATAAGGGCGCATGTCAGCTTGACCGGCCTCAGAGGACCGGCCACACTGACGTGCACCCAACTCCTCCTCCCCTCTACCATGGCCTGGCCCGGCCGGCCCCTCCTTGCACACACTGACTCAGCCAGCAGCTGAAAAATAAAGCGATAATAAAATATTGTTTTATTATTTTAGCTGCTAGCTCTCAGCCAGTGGGGCGACGCTCCTCCACTATTGCGGAGGAGCTGCTGCTGATGTAGTTTACGTATTCATCTAATAACACCTTTGATGTTAATGTCTGTTGAAGAAACAGCAAAGGTGAGGAATATTTCAGACATCTTAAGTAATTAGTCCTTGTGTTTTGCCCACCCTGGTTGAAATTTAAAATACCTTTTAGTATTGGAGATGGTTTGGGAGACTAGGGAGAAATGCGGTTCCAGGTGTTAGGCCATAGCCAGTTGCCATGGGCCTGTTCTGCCATCATAATTTCTGTTTTCTGGGAGGAATTGTTTTTCAGAAATTATTGTTCATGTAGCTGTTGATCTATTTTCGACACTGAGAAAGTTAACTTCAGAGGTGGGTGGAGTTTGAACATCACCTAAGTGTCAACAGAGTAATTATAGGCATTTACACTGGTCTCTGGTCAGTTTGGCAAGAGGCAGCATATATGAAAGGTTGTGTGTTGACCACGTGGCTAGGGTACAGTTTAAATGGTGAAGCATAGAGCTGAAAGAAGGGAAAGGACTTGAGCGAGTGCTCATAGGAATGAGAAGACCAGAACTCTAAGTGCCAATTTCCTGGAGACAAAGGAGGGGAATTGTATGGCTGATTGTGTTGGATTAGGGCCTCAACATTAACTTCATCCACTTACATCCTCATGTATTCCTGAATGGCAAACTCTATGGACTCTATTGTAGGTGTAGGGGTCGAACCCACCCTTTGCAGGGACCAAAATGTTGTGGATTTCAGTAAAGTATTAGAGATGGTTAATAACTGCTGTTTCAAGACCTTTTGTAGGATATTGCACACTCGAGACAAAATGAAATGTTGCTATATCCATGAGCATCCTGGTGAGCATTTATGTATTTCAATTGGGTTTTGACATAAGTTAGCTTTTCGGATGTTCTTTCCCACAAAGGTGTAATGGACTACTTGAGCAGCTAATCCTACAGAATTAGCAATCATGACACAAGTGGTGCTCTGGAATTGAAGATGCAAACTATGTATTAGATTGGGGGGGGGGCATACAATCTCTTTTCTTTATTTGGCTTAAGTTACTTCTGGAGTAAACCATTTTTGATGGATTTTGATTTGAGTTTTAAGTTGATTTCGTCAAGGAGCAGAAAATACACAACTTTTGCATGCAAAGAATCTTCGAATGATAGGAAGGAGTTACCAGATCATTACTGTAGGCCTCTGCCCAGGTGTTTTCAAATGTCCTTTTAGCTTGAATAAATGTTGAGGTAGATTCTGTATTTGGAACTAAAAGGAAAAGATTAAACAAATCAGTTCAGTCCTCTGGCTAAGTGAGTAGAAACAGCATGTGAATTATTACACTAGCTAAAGATGTGAGCCAGTGTGTCCCACACTTAATGAGTGACATCTATCACTTGAGCTTGTTTTAGTCTTCCCTGGCATTGTTTTCTCTGTCTAGAGCTGCATATTCTTTGAATGCACCAATATTGTAATTTCACACAATCATAAGTATTGTAGTGCTGGGCAACAATCAATTTTTAAGATTTTCTGTTATAGCATCTACTTTGTTCCTTCCAGATAGACCACCCCCAACCCCTCTAATCTACAAGACTGGTGCTCCTTAGTGGACTCTCAATGCGTTGGAACTCAACTGCCAGGATAAAATTGCGAATGAAAAGTTTATTGAAAGTCCTTTTGATGAAGGAACGAAGGATTGATTAAGTGCTTTCCTTTTAAGACAATGTATTGAACAGTAGTAAGATAATGAATGCTGTACACCCTTCTGTAATGAAATGTGTGTGTAACACTCGTTGAGGTGAGAATGGAGGAGTTGGAAGATGGTAGTTCTTGCCTTTAGTCTCTGTCTTTCCCTCTGAAGGAGAAAATAACCTTGTGTGGCACCTGTGGTGTTTCTGGAGAAGCGTTCAAGCACGTCAGTTACTAGGCTTCAGTCCTGCCAGTTTGAGCCTTCTACCGCTAGTGTTCTCTATCCAGTTATTATTGGACCCCAAACTGAACCCCAAGAAACTCAGAACTCGGCATAGACAATGATGACACTCAGTACTGCCACCATTTGAACCAGTGCTTTAACTTGAAAACAAAAATGTTGTTCTGCGCACAGCTAAATACTATGCATAAAAATATAAATTAGCCTGTAGAAACAACCAGCAATTTAATAAAGGCTTTACACAATAAACGGATCTCTGCCTTTTGATTTGATGATGGGTTTCCTAAATCAAGAAGCAGCTCCCTGAAGGCTTTGACAACAGCTACCTGCATAAGATCTATGAAGATTAAAGTTTGAATTGAGAAAATAATGTAAATCTGACCATGTTTAGAATGATATATAGAAATGTTAGGAAAGTTCATGAAGGACGAAGGCCCATGCAGAGTGTGTCACAGATTAACAGTTAAATAAGTTTCAAATTGGGGCACATTGTCCCTCTATTATATACTAACAGATAAAGCGCAGTCAGTTCAGTGCACTCCAGTCCTGCCAAGTACCACGCATCAGGGGTTAGACTAACTCATTTGTGTGGTGATCTGCAACACCTCGGTGAAATGCTTTAGTCATTTATAGCTCCTCCTGACATCACTAGCGCTGCGAGGCACAAGCCGTGATGCAGGAGCAGCTATGTTAGTGGCGAGGTCTGAACGCTGCAGGCAGAGTACATACTGTGCTGCCACCACACTAAGCTCAATACAACGCTTCAGTCGTATAGCTACCACAAACTTAAAAATAGTTCTGAACACTTTTGGCGCTGCCTCAGTCAAGCTGGCTGCGCAGGTGACAAGCCGAGACTCACTCAGCCCTGAGACCGTATCATGCGACATGCCATGGCTGTTGCACGGACTCTCACAACATCCTCTGGAGATCACCAACACCCGGTGACTACCCGGTAGTACTTCTTCCTAGGCTGAGTGATGTCAAATTATCCATTCCGGGAGGCAGCGCCTTGCCTTCTGTTGTATTTTGGCAACTAGCGCACCTGTCTTGGCACAGCACCACAGTGATCTGCCAATCATGAGTTTAGTACTGGCGGGCAAAACTTTTTTGTTGCTGCGTGCCCGCCCGAGGCAGAGTGTGAGCTGGGCTCTCTCAGTAAATGTAGCGCAACAGACCCCCGGCCGCATAGCCATTGGCAGTGTGCACTAGTGTGCTACTCAGAGCCTAGACACGGTCAGTATGGATGACTGGCGGGCACCAGGATGTGTTTTAAAATGCTGTTGGCCCCTGGTCCTCCTAATGCTGTTGCTCACTGACAGGAAAACCAACAACTATGTTGCCTTGCCCACATGTAGGGGAGAGGGAACTGCTCGTGTGTAGTCACTAGCGTCATCTTGTGCAGCAATGTTTAAAAACTGGCGCATTGCTGACTCAGACTTTCACCACATTGAGAGAGACAGAATGTTAGAAATGGAGTTTTTGGTTGGCTAGAGTATGCACCTAAGCCAGCAGAACCCACCCACCCAAATTAACCCCTGCACACTACCTTGGTAGCTTGGCACGAGCAGGCAGGCCTATCCCAGAGGCAATGAGTAAAGCTTTTGCACAACACACGTGACGCACTATCCCCACCTCAAAGGAAACACAACACCGAGTTATATAAAAATAAACTGTATTGTACACAACCTCATTAGACCAAACACAACATGTCAGTAATACCCTGCTACCCAAGCAGTCGTCAGAACATTACACAGCACGTGAAACGTATAGGTTACTGGTTATTCTGCAACATAAGCAGTAGTCCATTACTACAATTATGCACATGTCCTAAAATCATCATAAATGCCCATAAAAGGAACATCAGAAAACACATGGCAAGTCATGAATGTACACCTTAGCACTCACATTGCGCAACCATCACCATAACATTAGGGTTGCATATATCATGAAAACATACGTCACCAACAATACACATGTCGTAGTAGGTACCTCACAGAGAAATGCTAGGACATCATTATAGGTGGGTTCTCACCTACACCGTACCGAAGAAGCAGTAAATCCCAGCCCCATAGATGTCCTGCAGGAGCTCATGTGCTCCTCTGGTCTGTGATCCAGTGAATGCGGTGATGCAGGGTACGCTTTGGGCAAGCCGGGGTCCTCCTTCGAGGGTCACCACCCCAACCTGCTATCTGCCCAGGAACCACAGTGAGCCGGTGCGTTTCAGGAGCGCGCCCTGAACCACACACTTGAGGAGGCCATGAGCCTCACACTACAAGAGGTGTTCCTCCTGCGTCATGGGACCCTCTGGGGCCCGGTTCTTCTCCTCTGCCGGGGACCCTTCCTTTTAGGTCTCTGTGCAAGGCTACACATCCGGTCTGCAGCTGCCTGCATCCTTGAGGTGGCTGCCGGGAAACAAACAGCTCACTCAGCGAACTGCACTCCTCCTGGAGTGTGTAATGAGCCCCATGGGGCTCGCGATGGGCACGGCCACTCTCCTGGCCGAATGTTAGCCCCTGGCCGTCCTGCCCGATCGGCAGGCGACTTCACCTTCTCCCCAGTCGCGGCAGTGATCCCTGCCTAAAAGCAGTTCCTGATGGTACCCCTGGGGGCACCAGTGTAAGCGCTCCTGTGCCCCAGGTGTACTAACCCAAATCGCTTGTTCTGGCCTTTCCTCGGTTGTGCCCCGGGGGCACCTCACTGAGCGCGCCTCGGAAGCGCTCCAACGTCACTGCCTGGTCGGGTCACAGTGATGCTTTCTCCCTGGGGAGACACAAACCAGTGCTCTCGAAGCACGATCCAGGCATCAAATAGAGAGCTACTCAATGTGCTCCAGAGGTCAAAGGAAAGCGCTCCTCATGTGCTCCTCATGCGATTTAAGGACCAAAGAAAAGCATTTAGGCTCCAGAACAGGAGCATCCCCACACAGCACTGTCCTCATGCTGGGAAGCCAAGGGGAGCAGGGGCCACAGCACTCAGCCTCTGGGGACACAAGTGAAGCACAGGGCAGCAGGGCTCAGCAACAGGCCAGCACAAGGGGGATGCAGTCAGTGGCACTTCCTCCTAGGGACCCAGCAGGTCACAGTTCAGCACAGCAGCAGCAGTGCAAGGCGGTTCCTGGTGAGTCCCTTCAGCAGCATTCTGTGTCAATATCCTTAAGATGCTTCTTGTGCACTTTTTCATGGGGAAAATCCCCTGTACTTTCAAGGCACTCACAAAGAGGGGGAGAAGATTCTCCAACCAGTTACAACTGGTTCTACGAATGTCCTCTCTCCTCCAGCACAGGCTTCAGACATCAGCAGGGGGTAAATGAGCCCTTTGTGTGAGGTCAGGGCACAGTCTTTACAAATGCAGGTGAGCCCCGCCTCCCCTTCTCTCAGCCCTGGAACACCATTCAGTATGCAGATGCACCTCTGTGACACCTCCACCCTCCCTGTGTACAGGGTGTCTGAAAAGTATGCACAAAGCCCAGCTGTCACTCTGCCCCAGACATGGATTGGAGTCAAGCTGCAAAACACTGTCATAAGCACAGAGAAATGCTCACTTTCTAGGCGTGGCATTTCTATAATGGTAATAAAAAATCCACCTACACCAATACCATTACAACCATACCAAACATGCCTACGCTACCCCTCATAAATCAGACAATCCCTCCTAGTCATAAGGCAGGGCATTTCCAATGTAATCCAATGAGCAAGGCAGCACTCACAGTAGTGAAAAACCAAAATTGGCTGTTTGTCACTACCAGGACAGGCCACACAACCAGGCACATGTCCTGCCTTCTACATACATAGCACCCTGCCCATAGGGCTAGCTAGGGCCTGCCTTAGGGGTGACTTATGTGTAGTAAAAGGGGAGTTCTGGGCCTGGCAAGTAAACTTAGATGCCAGGTCCCTGTGGCAGCTAACTGCGCATGCAGGCCCTGCGCTAGCATGCCTGAGACGGGTTTGAAAGGCTACTTCTGTGGGTGTTGCAAGCAGAGCTGCAGGCCCGCTAGTAGCATTTAATTTACAGGCCCTGGGTATAGGGATACCTCTGTACAAGGGACTTACTGGTAAATTAAATGTGCCAATTAGATGTAAGCCAATCATACCAACTTTAGAAGGGAGAGCACATGCACTTTGGAGCTGATCAGCAGTGATAAGGTGCTCAGAGTCCTAGAGCCAACAGCAAGAGATCAGAAAAAATAGGAGGAAGGAGGCAAAATGTTTGGGGATGACCCTGAAAAAAAGGCCAGGTCCAACACAGAGCATCATCATCCTGCCTAAGGTGAGTTGCTGCTGCCCACTGGGCTTGCCTGAGAGACCGCTGAGCTTAGAGCAAGTACACCAAACCCTGACTCCAGACTGTCACCATCAGCACTGAGCAGCAGAGAGCACACTGAAGACTAGGGACCAGCAGCTGGCAGCACAGTTCGTGTGAGTCCACACACAGGACAACAGCTATAGCGACGGTCAGCCCGAGCAAAGCCAGCAGAGAAAGTTGATAAGTTGCAGGCGGGGCAAACATTAAAGGAAAGTGATCTGTCTGACAATGCCCCAGACGTGAGAACAAGCTCCGGGAAAACACCTGTGTGGGAAGAGGGGGCGGGGTGTGCTACTACTCAGTGCTCTGTGAGTGTTAGAAAAGGACTTCTTGTTGGTGGTTTATACGGCAGTCCAGAAAGCGCTTTGTGCCTAAGGGAAGGATCTGGGGTGTAAAATACAT